>NC_086343.1:8580592-9236592 GCF_032445375.1 Bacillus rossius redtenbacheri
TGCAATCATTTCATCAGTGTTTTGTCATGACGTTGCCACGTTAAACTATCGTCCGTAAACCGACTTTACAGACAACCAATTTTTTTTTCTCTCGGGGACACTCCCGCATCTACCCTGGCCAAACTACCGTCGATGTTCCTTCCTCGTAGCACATAGCATCGCCCCCCTGCACCGTCTCTCGCGACCTTCAGACGTCCAGAGACGATAAGTTTAGGCCCTAATTCATTCATTCATTCATTCATTCAATCGTACCGAAACGGAAGTCCCGCTAAGCGGGGACAGCTTGGACCCGCCCACCGCTGGGTGGACGGCAGCGGTTGGTCGAGGAGTGAGTGGTGGTTGGGGGGTGGTACCCGCGGGGAGGATGTGCTGGAGGAAGGGGGGGGGGAGTGTCCGATTCTCGGCACGTGACGATTTGAATACCAAAGTGCCCCCTGGTCACGCGGTGCCGCCTCGGCCATCAATCAGGGACAGGCGACCTGGCGGGGATCCTGGGGGGGGGGGGGAGGGATAAGGGCTGCAGAGAAAAGGCCTAACTCGCCTTCCAGCGCTAACATCCACAACACAAATTGAGAATAGTTTAAGGCCTGCTACGCGCGACTTTATTAAGTTATCTTTCAATTAATTTTCCATAAAAGTACCCCCCCTACTCCTCCCCTCCACTCCTTACAGAAAAAATTAAAAAAAAAAAAAAATTACCTTCGGGGGGGCACCTCTTCGCCGCCGCACCTGTTCGCCTGCCTTCATGTAAATTTATAGTATGTATTCTTCTGTCGAACAAACGTTTCACGTACCATATAATTTAAGAAAATCTTTATTGAAAGCAGCGCCCGCTTTTCGATTCACGGGCGAGGCGAAGTCTTGGTCTTCTTTTTTTTTTACTATCATCATATTACTACGTCCTAAGGTCCAGCTACTCCGGAGAAGTAGTGTAACACCATCGCCCGGGAGTCTGTTTGTTTTCCGGACAAGGAAGGGGGAGATGTGCGTGATTGAAAAACAAACACGTGGATGTATAAAGTTTAGCAGAGTGAATTCGGGGCCGATATTTCTGCAGTGTGAGTTTTTTTTACTAACAGGCCCAATATTAATGTTGACAGGTTGATTTTTAACTTATTACGAATACATTAAGTACACGTGTTTGTATAAATTATGTATGCATGCACCTTAAGAAATTTTTGCTAATGAACCTAAACATGCAATGTAAGTTAGTAATTTATTCAATTGAACGGAAATATGCAAATTATATGCAAATGTTTTCTTAACAAATATAGGAGAGATACAGTTGATTCGTGGGGAATAAAAATTACAAGGGCATGGGTTAATACATTCCTTTACTTATTTAGAGAATGTTACCAAAAAGAGAGTACTGAAATTTTTAAATTTTTTTTTAGTTAATTGTAAGTAAGCGTAAGATTATGGTTTTATTTTTACCTTATTGCTTTGTAATAGTTTACATTTTTATTTCATATAAAATTAAACAAAACTTTTGGTTCTTTCTATCAACTTGATCATTCAAAAAAATTTTCTGTAGAAGATTTCAACAACCAACGAACTAGTAAACAGCGAGAATAATAGTCCATGAGTGTTAAGTAACGGCATAGTACCGAACTACAGTATTACATAAAAAAATTAACGTTTGTAAAATGCGGTTATGAGCTTAGTAGTTTTTATCATTATTCATCTGGTAATGCAAAACAATTTTTTTTGAACTATAAAAAAAACTTAGGTAACATAAATTATTCCTATTTAGTTTAAATATTATTAGTTCATGTTTTTTTATTAAAAAATTTCAATTACACTTTCTTAAAAAAAAAAACGTCGATGAAGTCACATAACATAAATTGCGCTCGTTCGTGGGATGGACTATGCCTAACGCTACGATTGTTTCGCGGATTCATTTCAAACTAGGCTAGACTCAATTTGCCTATCTATATATGTATATATATAAAAAAATCAATCATTTTTAGAATGCTAAAAGTCACGTCCTTTGGCGGGTTACTCTTCATTAGTAGAGACCCGTGAATTTCGCGGATTCATTTCGTGTTAAGCTAAAATTCAAATAATGATACCTTAGTGCTGCTTCTGTCATTGGTTCTCTGTTAATCTGGAGGACTGAGGGCCAATTAGAGACCCTCACTCATAGAAATGTCGAATCACAGGCCACCCAGTCGAGACGACTCACAAGTCAACAGCCAATGAACAGTTGGCATTTGCCCGAGTGTGTAGAGGATATTGGAGTCTATCCTGGAGGTCATTGAATCCGCGAAATTCACGGGTCTCTATTCATTAGGTAACCACTTCTTCTCATTGTTCATAACTAGAAACCCGAAAACATCGCGAGTGTCCTCCAGAAGACTCCACAGACGCTTGTATGTTTGGCCAAAAGTTATCTGTACGGCCATGCATATTTCGCGAAATGATTCCGACACTAGTTATAAGTTAAAAACACTGTAGCACCGTCTGTTTTTCGTGATTGGATGAATTTCTTCCAGGCGCATGTCGATTGTTACGACACCAATCACAGTAATTCAGTGGGGAAGCAAACGCGTCCTGAGGGGCTCGGTTTAAAAAGGCAACGACTTTCTCTCGCAGACGGCCGTCAATCACAAGGAAGAAACTGCTGCTGCGGGTATACCTTGTTGCAGTCTGATAGGCGTTCAGATTTATTCGCGGAAAATGCCTGCCCCTAGTTATCTGTTCAATGGCTGCGAGTTGACAGAGATTCCAACTACGTATTTTGTTGAAGGTTTCTTACTGGCCCATAAACCGTCAGCTGACTTGAGGGCCAATAGCATGATCAGTAGAAAAGTACAACTGCATGAATTTAAGCCTACCACAAAAATGAAACCGGCGAATATTTTTTTTCTGTCTCTATTTACAACTGACTCAGGGTCATCAGGACACTGTAGTCCAATCATCAACATGAAGAAGATTAACTATACGTACTTCAAGTCTATTTTGCTACCCAATTATGCCGCGAAATAATCAAAGCTTTAGTTATCGTTGATTTAATATCAATATTATTTAATAATGTTCGCAGGCTTTCTCGGCCTATTGTCTGAAGTAGCTTGGCTTCTGGGTTGTAGCCGTGCCCTTTTCGAATAATTCACCGACGTTTCGGTCGAAATTGCAGTCGCCATCATCAGGGAGCAGTTACCTACTCAGTAGGGAACTAGTAGGTAAATGCTCCCTGATGATGGCTACTGCAATGTCGACCGGAACATCGGTGAATTATTCGCCAAGGACACGGCTACAACCCAGAAGCCAAGCTATTTCATATTTAGAGACCCATGAAATTCGCAATTTCAAATCCCTAAAGGATAGACTCCATGATCCTCTATGCACTCGTGCAAATTACATCTGCTGATTGGTTACCGACTCGTAACACCTGTTGACTGGAATGATCGTGATTCGCTAATTCTTCTGTTAAAAAGATTTTTCATCGGCCCAGAGTCATTCAGATAAACTGTGGCCCAATCACTGAAGCAAAATAATGTCGAAAGTACTTGGACTCTATCCTATCGCGAAATGAATCCGCGAATTTTACGGGTCTCTATTTATATTTATATAATTTGAACTGAACATTTGTTTTGGATATATATTTGTTTTTGCTTGTCACAAAGAAAGATATTTTACAGTGTATACAGAGTGCAGTCCCAAGCGGGGAAATGGAATGGGGGAGGGGGGGAAGCAACACCAGATCGTTACCCGGGTGTATCCTACGGAACCCCCCCTCGACCCTTAATCGAAATTTGATTGTGCGCGCGCCCCCAGGACGCCATTAGAAAGCGTTCGGCCGACCGCGAGAAGGTGTCCTGGGGCGACCGTCAGGCGTCCCCGGGAAAATGGAGTCATTTGTCCGCGTTTTCCCTTCCGCTGCCGTCCGAAAATTACGCCGTGGTTTTCAAGAGCACGGCGCGTTGATCAGGATAATGGAGTTGGGGGGGGGGGTGATGAGGGAATGTGAATCTCGAAAAACCACCCCTTCAAGTGCCTGGTCACACTGTCAACAAAGTAATAGGTAGAGACCGGAAAAATTCGCGGATTAATTTCGCGATATGCTGAAATGCAAATAATTGTACCTTTATGCAACTCCTGCTATTGGTTCACTGTTGACCTGGAGGACTGTGGTGGGCCAAATATAGACCCTCAGTCAAAGCAATATCGAACCACGAGTGTCTCCCAATTGAGACGCCTCACAAGTCAGCAGCCAATCAACAGGTGACGTTTGCCCGAGTGTGCACAGGATCGTGGAGTCTATCCTGGAGGACATTGATAGGCGAATTTTTCCAGTCCCTACATATATGTCAACAAAGTAATAGGTAGAGCTATGCATAGGGGCAGGCATTTTACGCGAATAAATCTGCACGCCTATTAGACTGCAACAAGGTATACCCGTACCAGAGGTTTCTTCCTTGTGATTAGCGGCCGTCTGCAAGAGAAGACGTTGCCTTTTTTTTTTTTTAACGAGCCGCTCGGGACTCGTTTGCTTCCGCACTGAATCACTGTGATCGGTGTTGTGACAATCGACATGTGCCTGAAAGAAACTCACCCAATCACGAAAACACAGACGATTCTACAGTGTTTCTAACTTATAACTAGAGTCCGGGAAAATTCGCAGATTCATTTCGCGATAGTCTGAAATTCATATACAGGTATACCTTTAAGCTTCTCTTGCTATTGGCTCGCTGTTCGTCTGGGCAACTCTGGGCCAAATGTGAAACCCCTCAACCAAAGAAGTGACGAATCACGGGCAATACCAGTTGAGACGACTCACAAGTCAGCAGCCAAACGAACTGGCGTTTATTTTCCCGAGTGTACAGAGGACTGTGTAGACTATCCTGGAGGTCATTGAAACCGCGAATTTTTCAGGTCCCTACTTATAACGCGAAATATGCACGGCCATATGGTAGTTAGGTACCTGAAAATTTCGCGGTTTCGATGACCTCCAGGATAGTCTACACAGTCCTCTTGTACACTCGGGCAAATAGCGCCAGTTGATTGGCTGCTGACTTGTGAGTCGTCTCAACTGGAATTGCCCGTCATTCGTCACGTCTCTGGTTGAGGGGTTTTCTCATTGGCCCAGAGAAGCCCAGACGAACAGTGAGCCGATAGGAAAAGCAGCTTAAAGGTATACGTGTACGAATTTCAGACTATCGCGAGATGAATCTGCGAATTTTTCCGGTCTCTATGCATGGCCATATAATAGTATCTCGGGAAAATGTCTACGGAAGGTGGAACAGCGGGATGGGAACAGCTGCCGACCGCTCTGCCCGAGAGAGCGAGCGAGCGAGCGAGGCACGCGAAACGAACGCGCGCGATAAGGCGCAGCGGGTAATGGAATTCGTGCCGCGCCCGAGGCGACCGTCGTTCCGGACGGCGCGAAGACCGGCTCCCTCGGAAGTGCTCGCCGGGAACAATGGCCGTCTGGGAGGCCCGCCAGATGATCTGGACCGCCGGCCCCGTGCGAGCGATGCGTCTCCGGCGAACCAGCTCCGGCCTCGCCCGCGGGAGCAGATCTTTTCTTTTCAAGTGAAACTTCTAATGCGACCTCCAAACAAGGTTGCGTTTAAACGTTTAACGCTCCTGGGGAGGGGAAACAGAAAGAGACAGAGCGTGAGTGAATGCGTGTTTCGTAGACACGTAAAATAGTGAGTGTGTGTGTCATTTCTCTATGTCCATACGAGGTCTCGCCGCGTCAATTTTCTCCTTGGGGCGAACCCGTCCGCTTAGTTAAATAAACAGCTTTTATCGTTGAAATGATTTCATGATTTATTTTAGTTTGATTTGTTACAATACGATTTCACTAAAAATCAGTTTCTACCCCTTCCTATTTTCATTTCCACATTACGAAGTTTCACTTCTTCCGCGCGGAGGGACTCCAAGCACAATTTTTTCTTCATTTGTCGAAGCAGGTACTGCTTCTTTATGGGCGTTTTTCGGACAGTGTACTCTGTTGAGTGAGGCGGGATGATAAGTGCGATGATCGATACTCGCTGGTGCTTCTGGACTGGCGCGCGGTCATTCTCGTTGTGCACAGGAGGCAAACTGTGAGATCCGAGGGGTAGCAACAACATTATATGGCGGATAAATAGAGACCGGAAAAATTCGCAGATTTATTTCGCGATAGTCTGAAATTCATACACACGTATACCTTTAAGCTGTTTTTTTTTTTTTGCTATTGGCTCACTGTTCGTCTGGGCAACTCTGGGCCAAATGAGAAACCCTCCACCCAAAGAAGTAACGAATGACGGGCAAACCAGTTTGAGACAGCTCACAATTCAACAGCCAATAAACTGGCGTTGTTTGCCCGAGTGTACAGAGGACTGTGTAGACTATCCTGAAGGTTATCGAAACCGCGAATTTTTCAGGTTCCTACGGATAAATGAAGATAAAGTGTGTGTAACGCAAGACCCTTAAGAGTGCTTTCGAGAATCTGCACCAGTGCGTTTCATTCTGAAAACGTACGTTTCAGAATTTTTTTCGCTCTCTCTCTAAAAATACAGTTTAAAAACTAAAAAAATACTCATACGACATCAGCGTAGTTTTTTTAATGTTTTTTTTGTAAACAGACAGCACTAGGTTATTTTTTTTTTTTTTTTTTTTTTAGCATTTTTCAAATCGCGTCGTTTCTTCTGAAGCTCTGCGCAACGTACAGTGTGCCCCTTAACAGCTTGACCACGTAACCACAACGAGGATGATAAAACGATCACACAATTATCACTATCACTCGTCATTATGCCACAACACCTTTCACGATAAATCGCATTCCTTGACAACTGGCGATCAAAGTATATTGCCAATATCACCGTCTGCATTGGTGGGCCGCTGAGTCCCAACTCTTAGCCTAATTCGTAGTACTAAATTAAAGAATTAATTTTATACATATGTTTATATTAACATTGAATACTTATTTATTTAAATTTTTTAACTACCAACAAACAAATAAAAATATCAGAGAACTTACACTTGAATATATCCTGAATCAAACAAGAGCCACTGCTACATCACTTAGGGCCGGTATAGCGGCAGGTAAATTTTAAAATACACACATAAATGTTCTGTATTCAATAACATTTTAAATATGCTGTACTTGGATTTTAAAAAAGAAAACGACAACTTTTGCGGGCATTCTACATGAAAAAATGCGTAACACCGACATATCAGGTCAATACTTCTGTGTTTAATGGAATTTTTGACAGTAAAGTCTCGATTTCATTTTACTATATATTTCCTCTAGTTAAACAGTTGTCTGGCGGAGGGTCCGACTTAACTTACAGTCATTTTAAAATTTAATTAATATGGATAATTCTCTATAAGAATGTTCATTTGGGGGTAGATTATGATTTCATTCTAAAGATCTTATTATATGTGATCTGAAAATTGTTTGCCGTATAGATTATAATCTTTCTCAAATAATTATGATAAATATTATTATTCTTATTGTTGAAATTAAAGCTTCTATTGAAGAAATAATATTTCATGGTGTGAATATATCTAGATAATAGGAATACCGTAGAGGTATACCTGCTAATCCAATTTTCCAGACTCCTTATTTCCCCTGATGCGTTCGGATTCATTATTTCAGTACCGGAGTCCGAGTGTCAAGAATAGTTTACACCAAGGGGTTGTTTTGAATTTTGGACAGTGGGTTTCAACAGTCAATAACTGTGTACCAGAGGTTATCCCGTATTTGTGGATACAGAAGGTGCGTAGAATGGTGAACAAAGTCGGTAAACAAAATTGTACACATGATTGTTGTCCAGAAATGTGAACACCGAGGGCGATCCGAATTGAAGACACAGAGAATGTCCAGAATTGTGAAATGGAAGAAGTCTGAATACGTTAACACAGTGGATGTCCAGAATCGTGGACACAATTGTTTCAACAAAGAGAGTGTACATAATTGTTGATACAGAGGGTGTTCATAATTGTGGGCATTAAAGTTGTCCAGAATTGTGAACACAGAGAGTGTAGAGTATTGTGGACACAAAGAGTTTTTCCAGGATTGTGGACACAGATTGTCCAGGACTGTTTAAATTAAGGTTGTCCAGAATTGTGGATAAAGTGTATGTTCATAATTGTGAAAACAGAGAGGTCTAGAATTGTTTACATGGAAGAAGTGAACACAGAGAGTGTCCAGAATTGTTAAATGGAAAGATGTCCGAATAAGTGAACACAGTGTATGTTTAGATCCGTGAACACAAGAGAGTATCCATCACAAAGGGAGTATAGAGAATTGGGGTTACGGAGGATGTCGAGAATTGTGGACATGAAGAGGGAGCAACTGCAAGAGACTGGCCGCCGAGAATTACATCACGCCGGGACTCTACGAGGGCAAGCCGCGTTCGGGGCTTGGAGATCGTGACGAAGTGCCAACGACGCGAAAGGGGGGAAGGGGGAGTTATAGAAGTGTTATGGAAAAGGGGGAAAGAAGGGGAGGGAGTGGACGAGGAGCTGGAAGACAAGAGCGGGTATACGCCGGGGGTGGAGAGAGAAGGGGGAGAGAGTAGTTGCGCTGGAATTTCTTCTCGGAATGATTTAGGGCCGCGCCCATCGTACAATACTCGTTCCAGCCTAGCGCGCGGACACGTTCTGCCCCCCACCTCCCCCTCTCACCTCCGCCACACCGCTTCAACCACCGCGCCTGTCCTTCCATCGCCATCCCGCGCGTGGTCGGCTTCACGATCTCTCCTGGCCCACGCCGAAGAGCGCATGCAGACGTGATCGCACCGAGGGTCGGGGCGCTTCATTGTTCTCCCAACCCTTCCCCCTACCCCCCACACACCTCACCCGCAATCTCCGGGTATTCCCCTGGAGGTGACACCTCTCTCTCTCTCCCTCTGGAATGGAATCGGGTGGGTGTGCAGAAGCGGGAGTGGAGCGGCAATGGCCTTTCATGTGCCGGCCAACCCTGTTTGGGGCTTTTTCTTTTTCCTTTCTCACGAAGAACGTTCTCGCCTCGTGTGGTTGGCTGATGGTTCTCGGTGTCCATGGCTGATGGCTCGCGTCTCGCCTCTGCCGTGATTCTTCGGATTCACGGAGCTCCGGGGTCTATGAACCAGGGTCCCCCCACTGCACTACTAAGTGCGACATTGGCCGGCGAGGCGGATTCTGCATCGCCCTTGCGTGCAAGATCGTTATATGCTCAGCTGCCTCCAATTTTATGACGTTGAAATAAAGAGTTATTAATTTTTTTTGGCTAGTGTCTCACAGACAGCGAGGTCATCAAAGAAAGTAACTGGTAAAGACACAGACCAGGCATTTTTGAAAGGACTCCCATGGCCTGCAATAAAAAACCATTCGAGCATTTGTCAGGAGTAATTTTTGTCTTCGGTAAACCATAGAAAAACACAAATAAGAATGGCCTAGCCAGGATTCGAACTCGGTGTCTTCTGTACTGCAAAGCCAGTGTCTTGCCACTGCACACCATCTCTACCATTGAAATAAAGATAAGGGCACTATCCATGTTAATTCTGATTCCTTCAAGATTTTGGACTGAAATTTCTATACCTAAATAATAAAGTGAAAATACTCTCCATAAATCGTCTTCTTAGATTAAACGCAAGAATTATGTAATAGTACCTATGCTAAAATTTACAATTTATTCTTAATTCTAGTGTAAATAAACCAACATAATAATTTCCAGAATTTTAATTACCTTATTAATTCTCAAAGTTATATTTTAATACCATAATAGTATACGCGGGGAACGATTATTTTGCTTTCTAAGTGATTCTGCTCGTTACTTTTTAAGAGAATTTATTTACTTTAGTACTTGTCGAGAAATGTGGCTTATTTCAAGCGAAAGAAGTTTTAATTTCCAGTCATGAGGAATTTTGGATATCCAAAAAACATCAGACATGTGGCTGCAAATTGGTTTGTGATGCTTGTGTCACATTTTAAAGTATATTTTATCTCTAGAATTCCTTCAGGACGTATAAACATAAAGTTTGCAAGCACTAAAAAAAAGTTCTAAAAGGTTGAATATGAACATGCAATTCATCAAAATATTGTAAATTTTGAACTAGTTGGCTGACAATAAAAAAAATTACCACAGACAAAATGGTATTTTATGACTGAATAATATATTTGGTTTTTACTCAAAAGGAAATTAATTCCAACCCAAGAAATGAATTTCGCCAACACAAATAATAGTCATTGAATTCCAAATGTATGCTAAACTAAAATACAATTGTCAAATACACGTCTATTTTTTGGTTATAGCCTATAAAGCAAATGTTGTACTCTTGAAGTTCCTGGCCATTGGACCACTGGTTATCTTACACGCCCTGGAGGAATAGAAGCCAATGTAACTCGCCTAATGAAACATCTGACGAGATTACGCGCAAACCGGAGAGAAGGTGAAATCTGACAGCAACCAACGAACAAATGAGATCGACTTGATTTTGCACACTTTCTTGGAGTCTAACCTGGCACCAGGAAATAACGCGAAATTCGCAAGCCTGCTTTAGGTTAAAAATAAATAAATAACTTTGCGAATTTATTTCACTTCATTTTATCGGATAGCAATCGGTTAGCAGGCACTGACCAAAATTTGAGATAAACTAATTTCGGTCTAGTGCCTTTTGGTGTAGTGCCTTTCGGTCTCGTGCTTTCGGTAGGTATAGTGCCTGTTCTGTATAGTGCTTTTAGTGACCATCGGTCTAGTACCTTTCGGTACCAGTGCTTTTCGATCCAGTGTCTTTAGATCCAGTGCCTTTCTGTCTAGTGCTTTCGGTATAGTGCCTGTTCGATATAGTGCCTATAGTGCCCTTCAATCCAGTGCCTTTTGGTCTAGTGCCTTTTGGTCTAGTGATTTTCGGCTAAATGACTTTCTGTCTAGTGATTTTCGGTATACTGATGCGTTCCATTCCATTCCATGCATCCTAAACTAGAAATATTTCATCCCGATAGTTGCATGTTGACATTTCAATCATTAAATTACTCTTTGCTCTCATTTCCCATTGTATGTACTTTCTTTGATGGTTTTTATGTTGTTGATTTCTCACACGTGTCGTTCATAAAATAATAATAATAATAAAAGGACACGAAGCGAAAGGCCGGCCCCGAAACGCCGCCTAAACATGCCGATGGCACGTGACTTCATTTGCATGTCGTTTGGTCGTCCGTCCCCGCACGGCCTCTCGGGTCCCGGCCGTGTGGCAATGTATGCAGATGTGGGGTCGACCGTGCATCGCGGCTGGCGGGGCCGGGCTCCGTCAAGTCCGGCGCACTCGCCAGCACTGCTGCGGAGGAGACACTTCCAGACAAGGCTGTGGCATTGCCTGTGTTCAGTGGTCGGCCGTCGGCACTCCGGTCACAGCCAGTCCAGTGCGGAAGCACAACGCGTCCTCAATGGCTAGAGACCTGAAAAATTCGCGGTTTCGACGACCTCCAGGATAGTCTACACGGTCCTCTGTACACTCGGGAAAATAACGTCAGTTAATTGGCTGCTGACTTGTGAGACGTCTCAACTGGTTTGCCCGTCATTCGTAGGGACCGGAAAAATTCGCGGGTTCAATGATGAACTCCATAGTTCTACGTACACTCGGTCAAATGCCACCCACTCATTGGCTGCTATCTTGTGAGACGTCCCAACGTAGCAGCCTGTGATTCGATAAAGCTTTAATTGGGTGTTTCTCATTGGCCCAGAGTCATCCAGGTGAGTTGCGAGCCAATAGCAGAGGCAGCACTGAGGTATAACTATTTGTATTTTAGCCTATCGCGAAATTAATTCGCGAATTTTTCCGGCCTCTAGTCATTCGTTACTTCTTTGGTTGAGGGTTTCTAATTGGCCCAGAGTCGCCCAGACGAACAGTGAGCCAAAAGAAAAAGCAGCTTAAAGGTATACGCGTATGAATTTCAGACTAACGCGAAATGAATCTGCGAATTTTTTCGGTCTCTATCAATGGCCCGGCCGAACAGGGAAATGGCTAGAGACCGGAAACGAATTCGCAGATTCATTTCGCGATAATCTGAAATCCATACACGCATACCTTAAAGCTGCTTTTCCTATTGGCTCACCGTTCGTCCTGGGAGGGAGGGGGGGGGGGGGGTGCCCTCCGGGCCAATGAGAAACCCCTCAACCAAAGAAGTGACGAATCTCGGGCAAACCCTGTTGAGACGACTCACAAGTCAGCAGCCAAACGAACTGGCGTTATTTGCCCGAGTGTACAGAGAACCGTGTAGACTATCCTGGAGGCCATCGAAACCATGAATTTTTCAGGTCCCTTGCAGACGGCCGCCAATCACAAGGAAACAATCGCTAGCGTTACTTATTGCAGTCTAACGGGCGATCGGATTACATCGCGAAAAATAATAATTTCGTACATATTGCATGCAATTTTTCCAACTTTCAAAAAATAAATCACGGGTACCTACTTTGTTTCATGCAAATCGAGAAGGAATAAGGTATTTTGAGAAGAAGAAGAAAAAAACTGCCTGGAAAATACCCTGATAGCCAAGAGCTTTTCGCGACTCATTTGGGTGACAAAGTAGACTTGAAGCACGTATACATTTGTTTCATGTTGATGATTGTACTGTAGAGCCATTGACGATCCTGAGTAAATTATAAACAAGGAGAAGAAATGGTTTCCCAAACATAATCACGTGTAACCCGCCGAAGGATATGCCATTTAATCAACCAATGAGCATTCTCAAAAGGTTTGATTCTGTAGAGGCAAGATGAGTCTAGCCTGTAGTGAAATGAATCTACGAAATAATCTTAGCTTTACTAATAACTCAAGATCTGCTGCATCTATTTATACGAAACTTGTATTGATCATTTTTAAACATACTTTGACATTAAAGGTACAGTATACGTCATTACGGGAAGTTATCACAAAATTATTGTTTTTACATGTTTTTCATTTAGGTATTAATTTATCTTAAAACAGTCTGAAAATCTAGTTTTCTGGGTGGTATTTGACCAATTTTCTTTTTAGTTATCTATATATGTAATGCCCTTGTCAGCTGTAAATATATATATTTTTTATTTCAATGCATGTTCGTTGACATTTTAAAATGTTCCGTGTTATATACATAATTGCAAACTAATTCACTAGAATCCTTGCATTAGAAAACTTTGCTGGTAAGAAAAGTATGTGCGTGGTATTGAAAAAATTCTCTACAATATTTTACAAATATATCCCCTACAGTTTTTTTTCTTCTCGACAGGATAATATAAGTTATGATTATACTTAAGTAGTAGGTAATAGTCAATTTCGGTGCAGAGCCCAGGGCGGTATGCGAGGTGAAGGTTATTAAGTTATAATTCAAAACGGCGGAAGACTCTGCCATAACGAAAAGTGCATAATTTAGGGGAGCAGGACGTTTGATTCCAAAATGATGGAAAATTCTATAAAAGATGGTGGTTTCCAAAATGGTGGATTCCAGGATGGCCGCCGGTGCCAAAGTCAAGGTCATCCAATATGGCCACCATGATGTCACTATCCAATATGGCCACCGTGACGTTACTATCCAATATAGCCACCGTGACGTTACTATCCCATATGGCCACCGTGACGTTACTATCCAATATGGCCACCGTGACGCCACTATCCAAAATGGCGGTCGGTCATTGTCCTGCACAACCCACCACGCCCTGTACTCTGCGCTCGAACCGGCTATTACCTACTACTTACTTATTATTTGATGTAATCATATTAATAACCGCATATGATATGTATATTGTACGTGAATTCTACGTTCTCAAGATCATAAGCTTTTTTTTTCTCGAGCAATTAGAAGAGCTATCGTATAATTTCATCGCATTAGCGAAAAGCGACAAAATAGCTTTGAATGAACAGGGTGGGGGGAGGGGGGAGAGAGGAAAGTGCGATGTGTCGGAGGGAGGCACGCGAACAGATAATTAGCTATGCGCCACATACGACGAGAGCAAGCCTTTTTTATGACGGCCACCGACTGGATGTACCTAGCCACCAACTTGACGTGTTAGCCTGACCAACCGACTGTCATGTGGTGATGCTCTGGAAACACGTTTCGAGGCATGCAGAGGACTCTCTTAACCTTCTAAGTAGACTGAGTCTGCCGGGGGTTGCTTCATTAAGCAATTATTCCGAGCCTTGGCCCGGGCACAGCGCAGCTCGGTGCGGCCCAAGGCCCTGGGGAGCTGCCATTGCCCACAAGCAAAAATTAAATCAACACAACAACAAATAATAATAATAAAATCAAGACAACATGAGCAGCCACGGCCAACTGCTCAGCTTAACCTAATATTCACCTCCCCCCTTTAACCCCTTTAAAATTAAAACTTAAAGGGAGGGCTGGACAACGCCACGAGATTAAAGTAAAGTCACCACACGAAATTAAAATTAAATATTCGTGCATTCAACACTGCTTCGCAGCATATTTTAGGAAAAATAATATCAAAAAAGGCAAAACAAAACTATTATAGGTCAAACCAGGAGGTTATGGGTCGCAAATAGGCGACCTGGGACTCCTACACGGGCCTCGGGGTTCGATGCCAAGTCGCGGCACTCGGGCCCCTAGCCCCCACACTGGGGATGATGAGATCCCTGTCAGTCGGACGAGAGTATGCTTGGGGTTGCTCCATTAAGCATTTATTCTTCACCTTCTAAGTAGACTAGTCCACACTGTGAACCAGTCGCCGCTGCACAGGGACGTGACCTCCGATCAGCCGAGTGCACCAAAAAAATGGGAAGCCCTATCTTCTCTGCACGTGACGTATTTTATTCATCGCAGAAAACCATGTGCCTTTTCCTATACCCTTAACGATTGCCGATTGTGTGTTTCTGATTGGTGCTGACCATCAGCTGACGGTTGAAGTCATACTGACGTCATCAGCTCACGGGAAAAAAATTGCCTGTACTATTACTTGGGAAACCAGTTGCCAAGAAAAAGTTCGTAATGCTACATAAATAGAGACCGGAAAAATTCGCGGATTCATTTCGCGACATGCTGAAATGCAAATAGTTGTACCTTTATGCAACTTCTGCTATTGGTTCACTGTTAACCTGGAGGAGTGTGGGCCAATTATAGGCCCTCAGTCAAAGCAGTATCGAATCACGAGTCTCCCAATTGAGACGCCTCACGAGTCAGTAGCCAAAAAACAGGTGACGTTTGCCCAAGTATGCACAGGATCGTGGAGTCTATCCTGGAGGTAATTGAATACGCGAATTTTTCCAGTCCCTATACATAAAATATAGTGTAACTTGGTACAACACATGGTTATGGTTAACTTTGGCAATACGAAATACATTATTCCTACGAAAATTGGCGCATACTTTTATATTTTAATTCATGTTTCAATTCAAGCATAACTTTTTTTCCAAACCATGGATAAAATGTTCAAAAATTCAATAACTGGACTTAATTTTGTTTTTTTATGCATATTAATGAGCGTAGTTAATACTGGAAAGCTATTCAGGAAACGGTTTACAAATAACTTTAACCATTGGAGGTACTGGGACAACACAAAGCATAAATGTACGGGTAATAATCCGAACCCAGTATTACTGCTAACACTATTTTGCAGTGATAAAGTTTTTTTTCATGTAAATGTACAAATTTAAAAATATTTGTAATTTTACATGAATATCTCTGTTCCTTCACAAAAATTTTTTACATTGTGGGGAAGCTTGAAAAGTCTCTGCAATTATAATGTTTTATTCATATCAGAAAACCAGTGCTTTTTCTCTCCATCAAACGAGTGTCGACTGTGGTATATTGGTTGGTACTGAACAAATTCCGGCGAATGAAGTCAGGCTGACGAAATTAGCTCGTACCATAAATACATTTGGTGATTAATTTTTTTTGAAAAAGCTGCTAAAAAATATATGTGCAAATTAAACATAAACAGAGTCAATTTTACAATAACTTCCTGTGGAGTATATAAAACTATTTGAAGTCTCTGAAATCAAGATGAAAAACGGATTGGCAGCAATGCGAAAAAAAAGAGTACAAAATTTTGCTTGAAGTATTTGGTAGCGAGATAGGAAAACCAAAACAACAAGTAAATTTGATAGCCCTCTCATTTCTATCATATATTAACGGCTGAGAATATTGTAAATTTACAGATACATAAATTTCTTACTTTTAACGTGAACCCACAATAAAAGTATTGGTGTATTGGCAAAACTTCCAGCAACAAAAACACCCTTCTCCTATGTTTACAATGGTACTCAGAATACAATAGTAGAAATTCACTGTTGATTTACAAAGTATAGCCTATGTCTATTTGAGGCGAATTCTTCGGTGAAAAGTCCGTAAGTTTACAGCAGGTTAATTTCAAGTAATGTATCTAAAGAATCGTTTTGGTTGAGAATCATTGGACCAATTTCTCTAACCTGAACAATAATTTCAATACCTACATTCCTTTATTAATAATACGTAAGTATTCCAATTATTTCTAGAGAAATACTCTTGAGTACTTAAACTGAAGAAGTCACTGCACTGTAATTTTTTTTAATAAACGTAACAGAAATATTCATGTAAAATTACAGACATTTGTAAACTTGTACATTTAAGCTACATGAAAACAACTGTATCACTACAAAATAGTGTTCGCAGTAATACTGGTTCAGATTCTTGCACGGTAGTTGATACTTTGTGTTGTACCTGTACCTTCAATAGTTAAATTTATTTGTTAATCATTCCCTGAATAGCTTTATATTCAAATAATAAGCACGACAGGCCAAAATAAGTCAAATTAGTGAATATTTAATAATTTTTATATGGTTTAAAATAAATTATGATTGAATGAAACATCAATTAAACTATAAAATTATGTGCCAAATTTCGTAAAAAAATACTTAGTATTATCTAGAAAAACGTTATGTGTTGTTCAAAATTACAGTATCTTTCTTGGCAACTGGTTTCCAAAGAATTCGTTTGTAAAAGTACAGAAAAAAATTTTTTTTTCTGTGTAGAAATGAGGTAATCTTTACTGACTCCATTTAAAGCAAAATCAATTATACTTTTGTTAGAATGAGCAGTCCGACCTTCGCTCCAGGACCATAATTTCCTCACGTTTCTGCAGAGTTGTAATGAGTATCATTACCTGGACCGTACCCTGCGGGAACTTTAATAACAAAATTTCCCTCGTAATAAAAGGATAAACATACAGCAGATTTGATATGCTACCTACTTGATTAGGTACCTGCGTTCGTGACAGTGCCTTCCGATAGACAAAGAACGCGTAGACCTGAACAACAGAATTATATACACTGTTCAAAATGTTCACCTTAAAATTGCGAAGAACGCTGGTTAAAAATTAAACAAGAATTATTGTAAATTTAGGATTATCTTCGTAAGTTTGCGGGTAGTTGATTTCACTTATTTTGAACACCAATCAACAATACCAATATTATGTTAACAAAAAATGATAACGTGTTGAGTTTACAGCAAAAATATATATATATATATATATATATATATATATATATATCCCTTTCACGCGTGTATTGACCTTGTTTTACAAAGAAACACTTAACTCGGAAGTCGTAATCTGGCTTCGTATCTACAATTTCCAGCTATATGAGATTACGAAGAACCCTTCGTTTATTTGCAGTTAATGTTTCTTTGAAAAGCCCGCAAATTTACCGTAATTTCTAGCAGTGTAGTCTTGAGTACCTGCTTAGTGCCTACTTTCACGTTGTTAAGGGTATTTCCGACGCATCTAAAAGATTGGCGGTGATGTAAGCTTACTGTCTTGTATATCCACAGCACAGTGGTCACGGGTGGTATTAACTACTTCTGGCTTTTGGGTTGAGGTCACGCGGAAGCACTATAGCCTATATTTTTTTTTTTTAACCTTTACCAGGAAACTCATTTGCCAATGATATCACTTGTAAAATTTCAAGGCAGAGCTTTGTACCATTTGCAATTTTACAGAGATCTGCCTTGCTGTTTTAAAAGTGATATCGCTGCTGGCAACTGAGTTTCCAAGTATTATCTTGTAAAAGTATATAAAAAAATTTGTACAGTGTGGAAATGATGGTGTGCCTGACATTTCAGCGTGCTTTGTTGTAGCCATCTTCAAGTGAGATTAATCGCCTTTGAAGATGGCTGCAACAAGGCGGCCGAAACGTGGAGGAATCCATCATTTCCAAAAGTAGTTATTCGCACAGGCCACGGAAGCATTATAATTACACACGTGGTGTTGTTTCGAACATAAAATTGTGATTTCTATAGCAGTTATAACCGTAATAAGTATAAAACAAAAAAAAAGGAATTTATATAACACGAAACAAATGAAACCTTAAATATAATTAGTAATAAACTTTAATCTACCTCTCGTATGCTCCTGAACACTTAACTAAATGAATCCCAGGCAGTGTATTGCTCAGTTATTTGCAATAACGGACAGCAATTGTTTAAAATGTGTCCATGGATTTTTGGATAAACCGTATGGAATTAACTTCAGATCATATAGTAGATAGTATCACACACACGGTCAGTAAATAAACATGCCCATAATGCAAGTTAAACAACTATCATACCTTACAGTTTACTCTATGACTTCATGACATACCTACCATCAGTTAATGTGATTAAAAACCACTTTCATTAATATCCAGTTGATAGGCTATTACCTGTCACTTAAAAAAAATTATGTTCATTCTATATTTTATCAAAATTTAAGAAATTTATTCCTGGGGAATATTTTGTAAATCATATTCAGTCTCTGTGTTATGTAGTGACTAAAAAATTAAGTTTTTTAATTGTTTGTCTTAAATACATAATTAAAAATTTTTTAACAGGTTTCTTCAAAATGCTAATGTTTTCTTATTGTGTTTTCAGGTACGTACACTTCCTGGATACGGAAGCTGCTGAGTGGTGTCGGAAGCGGAAGATGTTTTATGGCAGAAATTACAGGTAGCCTCTCCTGACCCTAAAAAGAGTTCGGTGAGTTCGAACCAGTTACCAAACGTTCGGAACATTTCCTGCAACGGATCCACGTCTGAAATGCTTGGTTTTTAAAACATCTGTCCAAAAAAAGGGGCTTTAAAAATTTTTTTTAAATGAATTTTTAAAATATCTTAGTACACAATGTAAAAAATTAAAGTTATAGAAACCAAACTTCGGACCCCACGGTCTATAGGCCTATAGATTGTTAATATAGGGACATTTATCTGATAGACAATTGGTACCGTACACCTGTTTCTGAAGACAAAAAAAAATTCGTAGTTGTTATGAATAGGGACACCTGTATTTCGCGAATACATTTCGTGTCTAGGTACATCGCAAAACACTGTAATTTTTTCTTGTAGTTATTGGCTGTGGTCGGCGAGAGGTGTTTTCCCGCACTTGACGGGGCCAATGGGAATGTGGATACCGTACTTCTGCACCCACACGATTCGCCATTACTCTAAGAAAAAGCTACAGTGTTTTGTGACATACCTTGACACGAAATGTATTCGCGAAATACAGGTGTCCCTAGTTATGAACAATAGTTTGAAAGTAGGTTGACTTGTGAATGACGTTTCGGTCGACATTGCAGGCGCCATCGTCAGGATGGCGGGACGCTGCTGAAACCCACAAACCAAGCAATGCCAGACAATGGCCGCGGAAGCCTGTAATGCTTATGGATTGTTTTGAATGATATTTGTTCAAATCATTCTATGGCTGATACTAATGGTTGGTAATCGATACCTTGCCACTGTTTATTATCCTTACTTTGCTAATTTTTCTCGGTGGATTTCAAAAGAACGTTTATATTCCGAGCTTTTTGTCAAACATAAATAAGACATAAATTTATGAAATTATTTTCGTTATTTTGATTACTTTTAAAAAATATTTATTTGAAAACCAGTTGCCAAGAAATAGTTTGTAATAAGTTACTTCAAGAAATGTATGAGCTATAACTTTGTACAACAGATGGCTATGGTTATTTCTGCATATATTTATAAAGTACAACACTATGGTTATTTCGGCATATATGAAATTTCTTTTTTTTTGAGATAATACCGAGTATTTATTACAAAAATTGACGCATAATTTTATATTTTAATTGATGTTTTATTCAAGCGTAATTTTTTAAACAATGGAAAAGTTAATCAAATATTCAATTATTGGACTTTATTTTATTGTGTCATGCTTATTTATGTGCGCAGTTAATTCCGGAAACCTATTCATTTCAGCAAAAAAATATCCAAACATGTACTTAGTGTTATAATATGTGTTTTAAAATGATTTAGGTTAATAATTTAGTAATGCCATGTAAGTATTACTTCTTACGTGCACGGGAACTTTATAGTAGTAACTGTTTGGTGAATGTTAATTAAATGGACAGTATTTTAACAAAATTTTGTGATGAAAATTAAGTTTCTAATAGTTTAAGAATTTCTTTTGTTTCGTGTCGCTAATTGCTATCTGCGTTTGATGGTGACAAGCAACGTTTTACGATTCAGGCAGTGAATTCTGACGGCGGGCGCAGAAAGACTCTGCGCGTGATTCGCATCCAGAAATGTTGATCTTAGAAAAACAATTATTTTACTTATCTCTCTCGGCATCATTTTAAAGAATTGTGCGTTGAAATTTAGTGTCCAAGTTTCGCAAAATGAACAACACGAGAACACTGAAGTTCGCTCGTTGCCGAGGTTAGGTGTTTACACATCGCTGGAGACTACTGGAAGTCCCGCTCACTTTTTATTATTATTTTTATCTTCGTGAGTTTCGTAACCAGTCCTCCAGTTTCCTCGCCTCACCGAGACCTTTGAATATATATACTGTATAGAAGTCGCGAGTGGATAGGATTTACTCTACGTTTTTCAGGAGCGTATGATGAGCAGCTTGGGAACTTCACCGCTGCAGTGCGCTGCCGTAACGCCCTGTATCGTCTTAGTTGTTATTTACACGTTAGAGCGCAGCACTGTCGCCCGCTGTCATTCCCCGCACCCCCCACCTATCATTCACTGCAGCTCAAGGTCATTCAACGGGAGGGGGAAGGGGTGTTTGAAGAGTTCGACACTTGTCCGCTAGGGACCACCACAAGTCGATGCCCAAGAGATGGTGGCGATTGCGGCGGTGAATTAACCAGCTACCTCAAAACCGTATTAGAAATTTTAACCTGGACTGGCGACTTCTATACAGTATATATATTCAAAGCCGAGACTTTCCGTGACTCCGAGACGCAATTGTATTCTAACCGAAACAGCTGTTTCGCGCTGACCTCTGACGGCAGCAGCAGCAGCAGTAGCCGCGGCTGCGACGCGCCAGGTCATCGGCAAGACGTCCGCCGCGGGCCCTCAGCCAATTGCCTCGCTTGATTGCCCCTTCGCTCTGATTGGCCGGGAAGGGGGTCGCCTCTGAGAATGTCAGCGCAGCAGATGCCCCTCTCCACGCGCTCCACAGGAGAGAGAGAGAGAGAGAGAGAGAGAGAGAGAGAGAGAGAGAGAGAGAGAAAGAAAGAGAACCCTCTAACTACCCCCGGGTAATTGACATGTTTGATGACGGCCTGTTGAAAGTGACGGACAGAGACAGAGAGAAGGCTGCGCGAGCGATATTTCGGGTTCATGTCTTCGAAACGTCACCAGAGCTTAGAAATCTTTAAACCCGTTTTAAAACTGTATGATTGTTTTTTAATTTTTTTTTGGGGGGGGGGACTAATAATTCAATTCTCAAGTACTCAAATACAGTCAAATCTTCATTTAGTATTCAAAAGATTTTATTTTCGAAGAGGAGAAAAAAATCGAAGAAAAAATTTTGAAGGAAATTGTTTGTATCCCAAACATGTAAAGATGTATTATTTTAATTGAAATAAATTTTTTATGTTAAATGTTAATTCACAGCTTAAACTCCTGTATTTTTGCTCACATATTATTTTATTCCTACCTTCTTCGAATCCAATTTAAGATTTAGATTTGAGAAAATGTTAATTCTGCCCATTACGAAAATTGGGATAGTTCAGTACATTAGGTCGTGTCCTATAATTTTCATCGTTCCAGGATGGACGTATAATTAAAATACCGTTCAAGACTAGTATTTGCGGGTCGCCAGAAAAAAAACGGGGGAAAAAATGTGCGAGCAAGAAGTCTTTCAATACTCGCCAGAGATGTGCAAACAACTAACCTCGGTAACGAGCAGATTAATATGTTCTCGTGTTGCAAACGCACTTGTAATAAGAAACTCGGACACGGAATACAAGTAGAATTATCTAAAATAACGTCGATCGTGATAAATATACGCAAATTGTGTTTTCAACTACATGTCTGGACGTGAATCACACGTAGTTTCCGCACCCGGCGTTAGAATTCGCTGCCGGAGCAGCTACGTCGACCATCGAATCAATTGATCAGCGGACCGAAATTTTAAACTAAGTAGGCCTATATAATGAAACGGTCCCGATAAAAATTGAAAAAAAAAAGAGTAGAAAAAATACTAAACACTGGCTTTGATGTTAAGGAGATAGTATGCTAAATGAATTTTCTTATATTTGATGTTTTGCACACAATTTTAAATAAATCCATAACATTACCATCATTAATTTTTTGTAAAATTTTCCCCCCACTAAACAAGTTCTAATTTAGGTTTTTTTTAATGAACTTAAAGGCAAATTTTTATGTAAATACTAAAAGTAGGATTAGCTAAATCATGTGGTATACAGTTTTGCATTAACTGTTCTTATGTATAGTTTGTATCCAAACACTTTATTGTCAGTATGTAATTCATTACATCAAAATTAATTTATCCTAGTACCATAGAAACGTGAGTAATTTAAGGTTTTGAAGGAAAAAAACGATTTTTTTTTCTATTTAAGAGAGGTATACAATTACAAATTTTGAAGACGATGGTAACAAAACTCCATACCACACATTTTCATGCTTTCAGTACATGCTAGGACTTCAAAAAATTTTCATTAAAGTTCATATCAAACCATTAACTAAGGAATTTTTTTAAATAATATTTAGAAACAATTTAATACGGTTGTATTATGAATTTATTAAAAAACATTTGCATAAGCATGAAATATTAGAAGAAAAATAATGAAGGATTACTAGGGCCATGCATATTTCGCGAAAAGATTCCGAGATTAGATATAAGTTAAAACACTGTAGCATCGTCTATGTTTCGTGATTCGGTGAATATCTTTCAGGCGCATGTCGATTGTTACAACACCAATCACAGTAATTCAGTGGGGAAGCAAACGCGTCCTGAGTGGCTCGGTCAAATAAGGCCTCGCAGACGGGCGCCAATCACAAGGGAGAAACCTCTGGTGCGGGTATACCTTGTTGCAGTCTAATAGGCGTTAAGATTTATTCGCGAAAAATGCCTGCCCCTAAGGATTACTATCCCCTTAAGTGAAGACCGCTGTCAGAGATTCGATACGGGATGAAGCACATGGCTACTCATGTGGCGACAACGCAATGACAGAAGTGATGGCGAGGAAGGGGGGTGGGGTGGTTCAAATCACTCGGCTCTCACCAAGGTGATTAGGGTTAGATTCCCCGATGGGGCCTAAGCCTGAAATGTCTTCTTTTTTCTCTCTCTCTCGCAAATGTGGAAACGTGGCGGGCGTTTCCATGAGCCTGTGGGGAGTTTCTCGGAGTACTCCCGTTTCCTAAGGCCCATTCATTCCCTCGTGGATTCATTTGTCCGTTTTGCACTTGGATCCGTTTTCATTAAGGGGCCCGCCTGGCCAGGTGTGTAAATGTGGGTGTGTGTGTTGTGAGGCGGGATGATACATACGTGCGATGTTCGCTGGTGCTTCTAGCGCGGTGTCGCCTCTAAGCGCAAGGCTCTGTACTGGCGCGCAGTCTTCACGTCGTGCAGAGGGACAACTATGAGATTTTAACTGTAACCATGACATTATATAGAGGAGAAATGAGACTAAAGTCCCTTGAGTGCTTTCAAGAATCTGTACCGAGTATTTTATGCCTAAATATTTATTCTGAAAACACGAGCTCTAGCCACTTACAATCTTAGTAAAATATAGTTTTAAAACGAAATCCGGTAACAGAATTACTCATGCGTAGAGACCGGAAAAATTCGCAGATTCATTTCGCGATAGTCTGAAATTCATACACGTAGGCTATACCTTTAAGCTGCTTTTGCTATTGGCTCACTGTTCGTCTGGGCGACTCTGGGCCAGTGAGAAATCCTCAATAAAGAAGTAACGAATCATGGGCAATACCAGTTGAGACTACTCACAAGTCATCAGCCAACGAACTGGCGTTATTTGCCCGAGTGTACAGAGGACTGTGTAGATTATCCTGGAGGTCATCGAAACCGCGAATTTTTCAGGTCCCTACTCATGCGCCCTCAATGTATTCTTAAATACGTTTTCGTAACCAGACACTACTCTGATCTATCAAACAATTTTTATATTATTTCCTTTTTTTAACACTGCACACACGTGCGTCTAGGCAATCGGGACCTTAGTATCAGCTTTGAATATATACATATATTCAAAGGCATCAGGTTGTTCACTGATTATGTATACCTCTTCGCTCTTACGTACCTGTCAGTTGCCTATGCGTCAGGGGTTTATCTCATTTTGCCGCAGCTGCTCTTTCCTCGAGCAATTAACGTGTCATAATCGATCGTGGTTCATTAACACATTCAGCGCTGCAATCGCGCGTCATAAGGGCATGCGGGTCTCGTTATTCACACGCGGTAGACTCGACAGGTACTTTCCCCTTAGCTCTTGTCCGCAACCACATACTCATATCTCACCAATGATACAGAGATGAGGGTGGAAACAATGTATCGAACATCATTAATTATTAATTTTCATTTCAAAAATAGGATCATATTAATTAAGTCTCAGACACACATGCCGTTTTTTTTATTAAAGGATATTTCTATAATTTTAACTGATTACCGCTCTTTCATTTGTTCTGCACACAAATATTTTCAACAGATATTCACTACGTGTAATATTATGGGTGTAACATAGTGCAAATATTTGTAATTATCATCACTTGCGTGACTTTCAACACACAAGATATTACACGAAGTTAATACCTGTTGAGTATGTTTAGCAGTAGAATTAATTTGAGGGCAGTATCGTGTTAAAATTGTATAAATAACCCTTGATAAAAGTAATGACAAAAAAAACGTAGAAAGCAACATGGCACGATCATGATAACTATGCGTTCAGCAGCCAAAATAAATGATACTCTATAAGGGTATAGCTAATCGTCTGTCGGAGTATTCAGATACATCACGTCGTAGCTAACCTGTCAGAAACAATGATTTCGCTTTATTTATTTTTAACTGAAAGACAATGGTAAACGTGTGTTAACACAGAGTAAGTGGGCTCTTAAAAGCAATATTGCGTGACTCGGAAAAAGTATATTCTGGGGTTAAGATTTTTCTTCTTTTTTTTCTTTTTTGATGATTATTTAAGTTTTCGGTATTTAAAAAAAAGGCACCGTTTATGTTAATCCGGGTCGTGAATTATCTACACGCAAAACTGCGTTTAACCCGTTGCGTTGCTTAAGGAATGAGTAACAAACAAACAATCAAACAAAAAAAAGGAGCGATGCAATGCAGTGGTTAAAACACTAAACTACCATCTCGGAGACCACCCTTATTTCCCGAAATAGTAAATCTTTGTCCAACAATAGCTCACTTTAAAAGATAATTTTTTTTATTCTTCCAAGCTATTTACAATCACGCTACTAGCGTTGGCTTTTTACAAAAAAAAACTGTACCACTACAAAATAGTGTTCGCAGATATATCTACTGGGTTCGGATTTTTACCAGGTCATTTATACCTTGAGTTGTTCCAGTACCTCCAATATTTAAAGTTATTTGTATTAATAGTTCCCTGAACTATCTTTCCAGTATTAACTGCGCACATTAATAAGCATAATAAAACCAAATAAAGTCAAATGATTGAGTTATTCGATATTTTTTCCATGGTTTAAAAAAAATTATGCTTGAATGAAACATCAATTAAAATATAAATTTAAGCGTCAATTACCGTAATAAATACTCAGTTTTATCTTGAAAATAGTATTTCATATAAGCAATGTGTTGTTCAAAGTTACAATATCTTTCTTGTAGTAAGTGTTTCAAGCTATTTCATGGCGGCTGGTTCACAAAGTAATCTTTAGCAAAAGTATACATATGCTGAAGTAGCTTGGCTTCTGGGTTGTAGCCGTGTCCTTGGGCGAATAATTCACCGACGTTTTCGGTCGACATTGCAGTCGCCATCATCAGGGAGCAGTTACCTGCTGAGGTTCTTACAAGTTATCCTCCAGTAGGTAACTGCTCCCTGATGATGGCGACAGCAATGTCGACCGAAACGTCGGTGAAATTATTCGTCCAAGGACACGGCTACAACCCAGAAGCCAAGCTACTTCAGACAATGGCCGTGAAAGCCTGCGAACATTATTAGTAGGTACACACGGTGACCGGAATGAGGAAAATAACGACGACATGGAAACTATGCAACACCGCAAACACAGTGTGCGTGGCCGGGCCTCAAGGCAAGTGAATTCGGCGGGGCTCCGGGACAGCTGTAACAGTTTAACCCGCCGGTAAACGGGAAAGCCCTTTGGGGAAAGAGAGGAACGAATGCGGCGGCCGCGGAGATAACGGCGAGGGCAGAAGGCGTGGCCAAGAGCTGATAGCGCTGGGATGCCCGCGCGAGGTTTTGCTGCAGGGTGAAAGGGGGGGGGGGGGGGCCTGGCGAGACGTAAATGGGACCATCGCGTGTCTCTGGAAAGGAGTATCGTGAAGAGGGAGAGCTGGTGGAGTCAAAGGAGGGTGGGGTGGGGGGGTCAGATGCGCCGCCTTATAAAAATACTTTCCGCCTAAGCTGTGGCGAGGCCAGAGATAGCGATGACGTGGCGTCCGAAAGGCGAGGGCGCGAAGCGTGTGTAGCCACTCCTCCAACCAGAAGTACGCAGCTGTAGTTTGCTGGTACACTACCATATTATACTATAGAAACTAACCTTTGACCACTTTACTGCGAATAAATTATCGTGTATCCACTAGGCATTCCTTTGAAACTAACATTTGAATAAATTATTGTACATCCACTAGGTACTCCTTTGAAACTAATATTTGAATAAAGGTTACTGCGAATAAATTATCGTATATCCATTAGTAGACACAGGAAAAATCCGTGGATTGATTTCGTGATATGATTAAATTCAAATAATTATACATTAGTGTTGCTTCTTCTATTGGTTCACTGTTTGATCTGGAGGACTCTGGGCCAATTGAAGACCCTCAATCAAAGAAAACACCCAGTCTTGTCGCCTCATACGTCAGCAGCCAATGAACAGGTGACGTTTGCCCAGTAGACAGAAGATCGTGGAGTCTATCCTGGAGGTCACTGAACCCGCGAATTTTTCCAGTGCCTATCCATTAGGTATTCTTTAGAAACTAACCTTTGACTAAACGTTACTGCGAATAATTTATCGTATATCCATAAATACCTAACGCGTAAAATCGTTGTCAGAGTTTTAAAATTCTCGCAAAAATTCATTACTTATTTTTTTTCCTGATAATATAAATTTTTACCTTACCAGGTGATCTTAACTCAAATATAAAGGTTTGTTGAGTTGGTTCCGAATATAGATCTATTTTCAGTTTCACTTATAACGCACGTAGTGATACGCACCCCTTTCAAAAATCCACCTTTTTGTTTCTAAATTACGAACACGTGCCAGACACGAACCTGCAGGAAAAGTCCGTCGATTTCGAGATCACGAATATGCGTATTTAGCTTATATGACTAGCCCACATATATGCAAAAATAACCATAGCCATGTTGTGTACAATGCTACAATATCTTTCTTGTAGTATTACAAACTATTTCTTGGCAACTGGCTTCCTAAGGAAACTTTTGTTAAAAATCGCAGGAAAAAATTATTTCTGTGAATGTACACATCGAGTTCCCCGAACGTTACGACAGAAGAAACACCTTATTTGTAGAGACCTGTAAAATTCGCGATTTCAAATCCCTAAAGGATAGACTCCATGATCCTCTAAGCACTCGTGCAAATTACATCTGCTGATTGGTTACCGACTCGTAACACCTGTTGACTGGAATGATCGTGATTCGCTAATTCTCCCGTTAAAGATTTTTCATTGGCCCAGAGTCCTTCAGATAAACTGTGGCCCAATCACTGAAGCAAAATAATGTCAAAAGTATTTGGACTCTATCCTATTGCGAAATGAATCCGCGAATTTTAGAGGTCTCTACTTATTGGTTTCATCGCAATTTTGCAATCAAAGCTCTCCGGTTCATACTGCACCATGTTTTTTTTTATTTTAACAAAGGATAGTATTAACACATGTAAAACAATGCATTCCCTTGAAACTAGTAATTGCTGGACGAGATAGAGACGGAGCGAAGGAAGGGGGGGGGGGAAAGGTGGCATCCAGACGCCTGCGGTACCAGCGGCGTCTGGACAGAAGTGGCGCCACTTCTTCGCTCCAGGGGCTCCGGATTGGCGGGACTACCCATAACCCCCCCCTCCCCTTCCCACTTCTTCCATCCAACCCTAATTCCTCCATCCCTCCCGCCTTGTAATTACAGGCCCTTTCGCCGGCTTCTGTCAATGCACTCAGCCGCAACATCTCTCCCTTCCCTCCCCTTCATTTTCCCCTTTTGCCCTTTCACGAAGAATCACACTCCCCCCTTCACCACCCTCCGGCTTCACAAACCCGACCAAGCCCCAGTTGTTATTATTAATTACCGGCGGCAGCCCATTACGAATGAGGGAGAAAGGCCCGCGGAGGAGAAACGAGGGGTGCTTATCTGCCGTTGGAGACGTCCGAGCCAGGGTTGGATCCACCACCCCTGTTCCAGCCGAGCCCGCGATGATAACACCACAGTCCTCATCACCTCCGCCACACCCGTCAATGTCCGGCAGGGCAGAGGGGGTGAGGCGACAACAATCGATAAAATAAATATATATTTTTTTCTTTATCGGATTTTTTTTTAGGATGCCTTCAAAAGGGCAACCGGTGGTTTCTCCTTCGCCCGCGCGTTTGTATTGTGCTGGCGGTGGCGGTTAGCGCGATAAGGCTTCCGCCTGGCTGTTTAGCGTCGACGGAGGTGAGAAGGGTAGATAAGTTCCCAGTCATCCGTGGAATTGGTCTGGACTGGACGAAAACAGCGCCGGCCAGCTGCCGTGAATCCGGAACAGTTGTCAGCACGGAGAAAGGAATAAATAAGTAAATAAATAAATCTCATTCTTTGAAGCCCGCATATCGTCGGCTTGCTTCTAAAACCTCGTAACTCCATTTCAGTCAATGTTACAGGAGAACTTATGAGCTTTTGGAGCACGGTTTCGACTGACAAAGATACGAGGTTTTATAATTTGTGAATAGAAAAGAGACTAAGTAGAGTTGACTTAAAAGGTTTTATCAGCTTATGCACTATGAAAAAAAAAAGAAGGAAAAAATACACCAAACACATCCGGAATATAAAACTGGGAAAATCTGGACTTACAAGGATTTATAAGTAATCCTACGATATAATAACACCAACAAATTATTTTAAAGCCTTTAAAGTAATATTAATACAACACGTCCACCAAAGGATGTCCCAGTAATAAATTTTAAAAAATATCGACTGTACAGTTTTGGTTCAAGGTCGCAACTAAAGAGTAACTCAAACAGTTTCAGATAAGCGCATGTGCGAGTAGCTACGGCTTTGTTGTTTTCTCGCTCGCAGCGCCATCTACGCAAAATGGCGACTCCTGGGCGTAAAACGATTTTTTTTGTTCTGAAATTTACTAAGAGTGAATCTGTAATTTCAGTTCAACGTGCGTTTCGTCTGAATTTTAATCGTCGAAGTCCTCAGACATGTGGTGCGCAGAGCTTCAGGAAAAACCACTCAAGATATCCGTGTGGGGTCTGTTTACAAAAAAAATAATTAAGAATTCGCTGAGGGCCGAAAAGTACTTTTGATATCGGGGATTAAGTTTTTAAACAGTATTTTTCAGAAGAGTTAAAATGGCTAAAAGTAGTGTTTTCAGAGTAATTTTTAGGCATAAAACAACCGGTATAGATACTTGCATCACACCTTTATCTTAATTTCTCCCGCCATATAACGTTACGGTCACCGCTCAAATTTCACAGTTATCCTGTGACGACGAGAAGACTGCGCGCCAGTTCAGAGCCTTGCACGTAGAGACTATACGGCGCTAGAAGTACCAGCGAGCGTCGCGCTTATAATCCCCCTCGCTAACACAAATACACCCCAACTAGACGGTTCGTAAACAGACTCTACTCGGTAATTTTTAACGTTTTTTTTTCTGGAGTTGTGCACAACGTAATGTGTGTCCCGGTAGGCGGAGTCCTTAGCAAACAATCTCCAGCATGTAATCGTCGAGAGTAAATAACTAGGGTTAGGCATATTTCGCGAAAATATCTGAACGCCTACTAGACTCCAACAAGGTAAACCCGCACATGTGGTTTCTTCCTTGTGATTGGCAGCCGTCTGCGAGAGAAGTCGTTGCCTTATTTGATCGAGCCACTCAGGACGCGTTTACTTCCACACTGAATCACTGTGATTGGTGTTGTTACAATCGATATGTACCTGGGAGAAACTCACCCAATCATGAAACACAGACGATGCTATAGTGTTTTAACTTTCATATAGTCCCGAAATCTTTTCGCGAAATGTGCATACCCCTGTAAATAACTGATTACTAGGGACCTGAAAAATTCGCGGTTTCGATGACCTCCAGGATAGTCTACACAGTCCTCTGTACACTCGGGCAAATAACGCCAGTTCGTTGGCTGCTGACTTGTGAGTCGTCTCAACTGGTGTTTGCCCGTGATTCGTCACTTCTTTGGTTGAGGGTTTCTCATTGGCCGAGAGTCGCCCAGACGAACAGTCAGCCAATAGCAAGAGCAGCTTAAAGGTATATGAATATGAATTTCAGACTATCGCGAAATTAATCTGCGAATTTTTCCGGTCTCTACTGATTACCTCACTCGGGTGACCGAAGATGACGCAACAGTTGCTTCATTTGCCACGAATTTTGGCCTCAATAAAGGTCTAAACCAAGTCCTTGGGATTTTTTTGCCTGTTTAGGCTATCTGCAAGCTGTGATTTTTATTCCTGAAGTTATACAACTTTAGGCGTTTTAATAAAATTTATTTTCAAAATCAGGTCCAAGCCGAGGTTCGGTATTTTTTTTTCAAGTCTTTTTTTCGTTTTTATCAAAGTCGTTTCATTTTATAGTTTAACCTTTTCACTCTGCAAATCGAGTGATTCGATAGTCGACGTAGCTGCTCCGGTAGCGAATTCTAGCGGCGAGTGCGGAACTACTAGTGAGTCCGTTCAGAAAATTAGTGCCTGATATTGTGTAGGGCCTACTGGCCATATAATGAAAACCGTTTATTTATTGTTAATATTAGTGATATAAATTGTGTTTATACACTTTACTCATGTGTATTTATATACGTGAGGTTATATTCCCGTAAGTAAAATTTATTTGCATTATAAATTATTAAATTATTTTTAATAAATAATTAAAATTAAAAACTTTTGAATAAACATTGAGCATATTTATTGATTTTCATTATTATCTAAAATTTATCTCAATTATTTTACTAGATTAAAATATTTATTGTATACACATTATAATACTTGTTAATATTGAATACTGATTATTGATTTAATTAATTTTTGTTACAGTAAATTTCAAATTAGTTCAGTGCATTGAATGAAAAAGCATAACTTCTAACACGCGTAGGAACATAATATGTAAATACATTTTTTTTTTAAATCTAGGATGGCTGGATTCAACTCCTTTAAACTTCTGCCCTTCTATTACTTCCGCAATTTACCAAACGGATCGAGCTGTAACTTTCCGCTGCTCGGTGACATCACCGCCACACATCGCGGAAGTAATTTTCCAAACACGCGACTGCATCCCTCCTGCGAGCCGGCAACACCGCACGCGTCACGAGCGAAGCTGCAATGGTTCGTATCTACTCCGTGGAAAAAAAAAACTTATTTATAGGGACTGGAAAAAATTCGGGTATTCAACGACCTCCAGGATAGACTCCACGATCCTGTGCACACTCGGGCAAACGTCACCTGTTCATTGGCTGCTGACTCGTGAGGCGTCTCAACTGGGAGACTCGTGATTCGATACTGCTTCGACTGAGGGTCCATAGTTGGCCCCGCAGTCCTCCAGGTCAACAGTGAACCAATAGCAGAAGTTTCACAAAGGTAAAATTATTTGCAATCCAGCATATCGCGAAATGAATCCGCGAATTTTTTCCGGTCTCTACTTATTTAGAAGTCTCAGGCATTGCCTTCAGCTGTGTCTTTGAATATGGAAATCCCTGGATGCAGGAGGAAATGTAGTTTTAAATCTAGTCAGTTATCACTCGTACTCCCTGAAGTTAATTGTCTTCCGAGGAATAACTGTTTCCGTGCGCTTGCGGCGAACAGTAAATGTTTGCAAGTTAAGAAACAAACAAACAAAAAAAATCTTCGAAATTCCACAATTGCAGAGGAGTACGACGGACAAAATTTAAATGTTGTGTAAGGAACCGAAGTGGTTAATTTCTCTAGAGTGAAGATGTTATTTTCAATCCTGGGGAAGGGCACTCGAAGGTCGTGTGTGCGAAAGACGACACGCCGAAGTGGTTTCTGCGGTGGCGCCAGCGAAGGTCACTGACTACAAGACATTGTTGAAAGTCGTGGCGTATTCCAGCTGCCACTGTACGTACATATGAAACGCTCACTTGATACCATTTTGCAGAACAAAAAATTGGTTGTCTGTAAAGTCGGTTTACGGACGATAGTTTAATGTGACAACGTCATAACAAAACATTGATGAAATGATTGCATACTTTTATGAATAAAATTTAATCATTTTTATTGAATTATCACTATTTTGTATGGATACAAAGAAGGAGTGAAATGAAATCTACAATTTAATTGATAAATTTACTTTTATTTGCACGCATTAATTCAAATATGTTTATTACTTTAACGAACAGATTATTAGAACTATAACTTTTATACATGTTTGCTATTTACATTCTTCCAATCTGTGTTATTCTGTTAAGGATAGGACGATGATAGGAAAAGTAGGAAACGAATGGGAGTGTTTCAAGTTTAATGTACCTCGAAAAAGTCAAATCGATGGTTGTTCCAATCGAGTGGAAGAGAGATAGATGAGGCGCAAGCGTACAATGAGGGTAACGGGACACAGTGTAACGGGACAATGTGCGTAACGGGACACATTTTCGTTCGTGCAGCCGGCGTTCATCGATTTATTAGACGTCACGTCAAGTATCTGTGACGTAATTTGCGGTTTTTCGTTTTGTCAACTTCCAAGCCTGAAAATTACAAAATACAAGTAGTTGTGTCACTCACTGCCTTCTCATACAGTTTAAACTCGCACAAGATCTGAATACTTAAAAAAAATGGTTATTAGTACAAATGATAAAGATATGAGAGTCAATTCTGTCAAAGAGCTACACAAAACGTATAATGAACAAAGGTATAGCCTGACTTACATTTGTTTAAGACTGCAGCATATGCGACGCAACAGCTAAATATTGCGTTGTTGTGATCGTGTTATAATTACCCCGACGACGAACAAAATAGAAAACGATTATATGTAAAAGTTTTCTGCTCATTAAGTATGCACAACATATATCGATGTTTAGTTTTTTTTTAAACTAAACGTTCGAGAGGAATAGGTTTAATGCGTTAAAAATACACCGTGCGTGAACACGTAAAGATTTCACAAATAAATTTAGTAAACAAAACTTTTCAAAATATTCGAATGATAATGGTATTACCAATGCAATTAATCTTACACAATCATATGAAACGTCGCGCCCGCGATGCGATGGAAATATACAATCTTCCGCGTCGGGTGGTTTGTCGCGCCCGCGAAATTTCGTCAACTTCAAGTCACAGATGTGATCAGCTAGGGAAACTGTTATTTTATTCTTCGCAACGTTTCAATCGCGTCCGTCGCGTCCATCGCGTCATGTCAGTCGCGTCCGTCGCGTCACGTCAGTCACGTAATGTCTAGATACATGCAAAATTCGCGGTTTCGATGGCCTTCAGGATAGACTGCACATACCCCTGTACACTCGGGCAAATAACGCAAGGTTCATTGGCTGCCGACTTGTAAGTCGTCTCAGCTGGTTTGTCTGTGGTTCGATCCTTCTTTGGTTGAGGGTTTATAAAACTGGTTGAGATTCGTCCAGATGAACAGTAAGCCAATAGCAAAAAATATCTAAGAGGTATATATGTGTTTGAATTCTAGCCTATCACCGAAAGAATCCGCGAATTTTGCAGGTCTCTAGTCAGTCGTGTCGCGCTTTCGACGGTTGAGGCATCATGCTGTGGGGTTGACGCCGTACGCAAGCGTCGCGGCGCCTTTTCGCGACAGCTGGCGCCCCATTGGCTCCGCCGGTTGACGCCGTGACGTCACCGCGAGCAGGGCCGAGCCGCCTCCGCCTCCAACCCTCTCTCAACCATTTGTGCCACAACACCTCCTCGACAATCCATACCACGGGTGACCGGCGGCGACCTGTCAGCTTCACGCGAACAGCTGAAGGACGACAGCGCGTCACGTGGCAAGGGGTGGACACATCGTGCTGAGGGTAGAATTGTAGCAAGGGAGGGAGGAGGAGTGGTTGAAAACACAAAGCTGGATTATTTGCGGTGTCACGAGGGGCACTATGAAGCATTGAGTGTATATCATCACTAGAGACCTGCCAAATTCGCGGATTCATTCGGTGATAGGCTAGAATTCAAACACATATACCTCTTAGATAATTTTGCTATTGGCTTGGGTACTGTTCATCTGGCCGAATCTCAACCAGTTATAAACCCTCAACCAAAGAAGGATCGAATCACAGACAAACCAGCTGAGACGACTTACAAGTCGGCAGCCAATGAACTTGCGTTATTTGCCCGAGTGTACAGGGGTATGTGCAGTCTATCCTGAAGGCCATCGAAACCGCGAATTTTGCATGTATCTAATCATCACCATGGAGATATAAGTCAATTGAGATGGTTTCTGTTCCCAAAGTTGAAATCACTGAGGTTAGCGGAACACACTGTAGCTGTACAAAAGGCTTACGAACAGAAGTATTTTTCAAAAATCTTTAAAGATTCTTCATGACCCAAAAATGTTTATTTCTCTTCAGTTAGTTTTCCTTTTGCCTAAAGTTATTAACATGGCAAAGATTGCACACACCACCAGCTCCTATAAATGATGTGACATATTGGAAAGTAAACTGGTAGGTTTGGGTTTGGCTTCGCTTTCGCCGGCACTTGCTCCAATCGGACTTTCCCAGTCTTCCAGTATCTGTGTCCCGAGCTGCCAGGCGGAGCTAGTATCGACTGTAGATGTTGACGCGATAGAATTGTATCATCTCGGAAAGGGTACCTTTCATACTTTTGGTGGCGGTATTGTAGCTGGGTATAAACTCCAAAAGGTACCCTTTCCGATTTCTTAAAATGTTTTGGTTTTAATGCAAATATGCACTGGAAAGGTATTTCATGATTTCATAGTATTTTTAATGTAGCTATACTAACCCAATCACCGTCCACAATAATATAAAGTATTATTTTTATATTGCTTATGATCTATGAATCATTACTTACGACATGATTCAAAACTACTTGAAATGAAATGTAAAAAAAATACTTTCTTAATTCTTAAGTTATAACTTTGATTGGACTATGAAAGAGCAAAATTTTGAAAGGGTGCCTTTCCAGTTTATTTTCAGTTGTGTCATTGTACAGAAAATCCTGAAAGGTACCCTTTCCGAAGGGATACCTTTTCCAGTGAATATTTGCATTAAAACAGAAAAAAAATAATAAATCGTAAAGGGTACCTTTCCAGTTTCTACCCAGATACACTACCGCCACCAAAAGTATAAAAGGTAGGCCCTACAATTTCCGAGGGGATACAATTCAGCCCCCCCCCCCCTAGATGTTCGCCATCTTGACTGTCAACACAGTTAGTACCGGGTTCGGCCGTGAGGCAGTGCTGGTGTTTTATTTTAACAATCAGCGCGGTGGCCCTGGCTGATACCATGAGCGCCGGAGGGAACACCACATAACTTAGAAAGTCACAACTTAGAACTGTCATAACTTAGAAAACTTGGAAAAATCCACGTAACTTAGAAACACACAACTTAGAATCACATAACGCAGAACCACAACACATAGAAACGTCATAACGTAGAAACTCATTACTTAGAACTATCACAACTTAGAAACACACAATTTAGAACTGTCATAACTTAGAAACACGCAACGCAGAACCACACAACTTAGAAACGTCATAAAGTAGAAAGTCACAACTTAGAAACACGCAACTTAGAACTGTCATAACTTAGAAACACGTAACTTACAAACACGCAACGCAGAACCACACAACTTAGAAACGTCATAACTTAGAAAGTCATAACTTTGATAATTCTAAGTTATGTGTTCCTAAGTTGTGTATTTCTAAGTTATGACAGCACCCCAGCGCCGGAGGGACCTCGAGCTCATGTGGCGGGCATGCCAACCACGGACCCAACAGCGCAATCCGCCAGTAGAAGTTTAAAGAAGGGTCGTATATATAAAAAATATACAGGATATCGGAAGTAATGCATTCAAAGTACGTTATACCACTGGAGAAGACATAAATAATATCATATTCCTATATTTGGCAGCAGGTACAAAAGTAAGGTACACGTGAGGAGTCTTCGGGATTGAGAATCAAATTAACCATCTCAACCATAAAGATGCCTGCTGCAGTGGAGATCGAAACGACTGTAAACACTACTGCTGCGACCTGTCTCAACCTCGTAAACCAAGGTAGCTTATATAATTGTAATAAACTTAAGAAAAAAACATTAACAGTGGCAGGTATGGGAATTTTTTTTCGGGATGTTGGAGAGCAGAGAATTTGGAAAAAAATTTGCACACATGTATTTAAAAAAAAAACGTACAATTCTATTGACTAACACATTGGCATATGGGCCTACAGAAGTAATCGTAGGGACTTCTCACGCATTTGAAACTGCAGGTGTTTTAACTGCCTACCTTGTTCCGCCCCAAAATAACATACTGCCTTCACCAACATTAAAAAAAAAAATCCCAACTTCAAAGGAGGGAGATATATCCCCCCCCCCTCCATCACCCCTCCCCACCCCCCACCACTGCGTCGGCTACTGAACATGAACATATAGGTATGTGACATAGCTATCTAGCAAGCACCGAAATGCTTAATGTTGTTGTAATGCTCTTTTTGCAGCAGCTTAGTTAGAGCTGGTGCAGGTAGGAAGGAGGGGCGCTCAGAGACATTAAGTGCACATAACTGTACAACGTATGACCATACCTTCTTTTTTTTACCTTCCTTCAGCGACGCGCTGAAGTACTTACCACGCGAGAGTGCGCACGTGACGAAAAACAACCCCCTCCCCCCCCCTCCCTAAAGCATCGATGGGAGTGGCTGCGGAGACGCCTCCTTGCGGCCGAACCGGCAATTACACGTCGCTGCGGCTGCTTGCCCCCTTCTCTCAGCCTCTGTCGCCCCTCCCGCGCCTGGTTACCCCTCTTTCGCCCCCCCCCTCCACCCCGCGGCGCTCCGGCGTCCTACCGCAACGAGAGACCGCGGTGCGTGCGGCTCCGCCTTAATTCCGCGCGGACGTTGCAGTATAGCGGTCGGAGCGCGCGCAACACCCGTGGAGTGATGACGTGCCAGTTAAGGCCCCTGCCTACCCGGGCTCACGTGCTGTGTGCAGAACTTCAGGAAAAAAAAAATTGGTTGTCTGTAAAGTCGGTTTACGGACGATAGTTTAACGTGATAACGTCATAAAAAAGCATTGATGAAATGATTGCATACTTTTATGAATAAAATTGAATCATTTTAATTGAATTATCACTATTTTGTATGGATACAAAGAAGGAGTGAAATGAAATCTACAATTTAATTGATAAATTTACTTTTATTTGCACTCATTAATTCAAATATGTTTATTACTTTAACGAAGAGATTATTTTAAATATAACTTTTATACATGTTTGCTATTTAACTTCTTCCAATCTGTGTTATTCTGTTAAGGATAGGACGATGATAGGAAAAATAGGAAACGAATGGGAGTGTTTGAAGTTTAATGTGCCTCGAAAAAGTCAAATCGATGGTTGTTCCAATCGAGTGGAAGAGAGATAGATGCGGCGCAAGCGTACAATGAGCATAACGGGACACAGCGTAAAAGGACAATGTGCGTTACGGGACACTTTTTCCTGCGTGCAGCTGGCGTTCTTCGATTTATTATACGTTGTTACGTCAAAAAATCCTCTTTATTTGAAAACTGCTCAATATATCTTAGTGGCGTCTGTTTACGAAAATCATTTAAATAAATTGATTACGGATGAGTATTTCTTTTTCCGTAGTTCGTTTATTTTTAAACTGTAAAAAAACGGATAAAATACGTGTTTTGATGATAAATTTTAGGCATGAAGCACCTGGTAGAGATTCTTGAAACCAACTAAAGGGACTTGCTATACGCCTGTATCTTCTTTGCTCTGTCATATAATGTTAAGGTTACCTACCGTCACTTACAGAGTATCATATGATGCTTGATTACCGTTACTGAAAACAACATTGAGTTGTTTACAAACACTCCAAAGAAATATTTTTCTGTACTTTTACAAAATATGCCTTTGGAAACCAGGTGCCAAGCAATAGTTTGTAATATTGCAAGAAATATATTGCATAATTGTACATCACGTAGCTACGGTTATTTTTGCATATATATGTAATACATTTTTCGAGATAATACTGAATATTTATACCAAAAATTGACACATAATTTTATATTTTAATTGAAGTTCATTCAAGCATAATTTTTTAGACCATGGAAAAGATAAATATATATACAACAAATGACAATATTTCGTTGTATCATGCTTATTATGGCACAGTTAACACTGCAACGCTATTCAGGGAACGGTTTACAAATAAATGTAATTATTGGAGGTACTGGGACAACAAAAAGCATAATTGCACACAGGTAAGAATCCGAACCCAGTGTTACTGCGAACACAATTTGTTAGTGATAAAGATGTTTTCATTTAGAAGTACCTACAAATTTAGAAATATCTCTAATTTTACATGAATATTTCTGTTCAATTTAAAAAAAAAATACATTCTGTCGATATAACTACAATGGCAGAAGGATGCATACATAATTAGTAATAGTTTTGAAAATTGTCATATTTAAGACATTACACATGAATGACACGTAAAATTTGAATATCAATTAAATTAAATTAAATTAAAAATACGTAAGTATTCGAGTTAATAGAAGAGTAAACCGTAGACAAAAAGTAGGTACTACGTTTACGTAATGTTGATGTCTTCAGATATAAATTTTTATGTTTCAATATTTTCCTGTTATTAAACCAGTCAAAGTAAATTACATGAAGGAGTGCATCGTGAAATGCACTTCAACTGTAGTCTTAAATAAACAAAGATTTCACTCTTCAATAAATAAGTAAGAATAAATGAAAATATGAGAAAAATGAAGAAAGAATAACTTAGCTTACGTGACAAATTTTTTCACGCTTTATTGGAAACTCACAAATTGGGTTAAATTTAATTTTTTTTATTGCTACTTCAACAAACCAACAAAATATGTTTACAAAATAGGCTACATTATTTTTGCAGATAGCATTTTCTTAGTACAAACTCCATACGCACTCAGTTTTGTTCTGTCTTAAGAACTGACAAATCTAATTTTAAAGTATATTTCACTCTGAAAGATTTACCTAGTAGGCCTAAATGCGTGTAATTACGCCTTATCTACAGAGCCATTATTTTTTGCTACAGATATTTTTCTCGTAAAGAACACATGTTGTTAGGCTTAAAGAAGTAAAAACGTTATTTATTTTTACTTTTATTTCCACAATTAAAAAAAAAAACACAAAACAAATGTTTGTGACTTAACAAACGTATAATGTTGATGTGATTGAATTTATTTTTAAAAGCCTTCTATAGGCCGCTATTAAAAAAAACTGGTAAAATATTCCTTCCATAACTCGCAGTTAAATGAACACTTTCGAGTATAGGCTAGGTACTAAGTAGTTTAATATTTTCCAATCTCTAAGACCTTTAAGTACGGAACATCAGCACTGAAATATTATGGGGTGAACTTGTGCGTATATTTATGACGCTTGGCATTATTTTAAAGAATTCTACGTTATATTTCTGTCCGAGTCTCATATCATAAGTGATTTTTGCAATATGAGAACACGTGAATTTTTTATTTACCGGGGTTAGATTTTACACATCACTGGTTAGTACTGAAAGACTCATTCGTAGGGCCATGCATATTTCGCGAAAAGATTTAGAGACTAGCTGAAAGTTAAGACGCCGTAGCATCGTCTGTGTTTCGTGATTGGGTGAGTTTCTTTCAGGTGCATGACGATAGTTAAATCACCAATCACAGCAATTCGTTGCGGAAGCAAATGCGTCCTGAGTGGCTCAGCCAAACAAGGCAACTACTTCTCTCGGCAGACGGCCGCCAATCACAAGGAAGAAACCACAGGTGCGAGTAATATACCTTGTTGCAGTCTAATAAGTGTTCAGATCTTTTCGCGAAAAATTCCTGCCCATACTCATTCACATTTAACTTATTTAAGACGGATAATTTCGGCGCAGACAGAGAGCAAAACTTGCAGTACAGCGAGAAAGCCTGGTGTTGGTTGATCGGGGGGGGGGGGGGGGGGGGTGTTTGTCGGTCGTGTTTTGAAACTATATGTGCCCGAACACTAAAAACGAGAGAAGGATAAATAAAAAAAGTCCTGTACGCACACGCAGTGCAAGGAGAATAGTTGTTTGTCCGGAGCTGCCCCGACACAATGGGTCCGCTCGCAACAAAAGAAATCCCCTGAGCACGTAAGTATTGTACAAAAGGCTGCAGCAAAAAGATGAAAAAAAAGGTTTTTTTTTGTTATAACCTACCTACTCCTCCAACTCTTCTCACAAAAAAAAAGTTAGGTCAATTTTTTTCATAAGGATTTTAAGTTTCTTTCAGAAATGAAGTTGAGAATGAAAATCACGCTTTTAAACTCTATCGTAGCTAAATTAAAAAAAAAAAAAATTGGTTGTCTGTAAAGTCGGTTTACGGACGATAGTTTAACGTGACAACGTCATAACAAAACATTGATGAAATGATTGCATACTTTTATTAATAAAATTGAATCATTTTTATTGAATTATCACTATTTTGTATGGATACAAAGAAGGAGTGAAATGAAATCTACAATTTAATTGTAAATAATTCAAATGTGTCTATTACTTTAACGAACAGATTATTTTAACTATAACTTTTATACGTGTTTGCTATTTAACTTCTTCCAATCTGTGTTATTCTGTTAAGGATAGGACGATGATGGGAAAAGTAGGAAACGAATGGGAGTGTTTCAACTTTAAGGGGTCCGCCTACCTGGTTACACAGACGGTGTGCAGAGCTTCAGGAAAAACAACGCGATTTCAAAACTACTCAAGATATCCGCGTGGGGCCTATTTACGAATAGCATTTAAGAGTTCGCTGAGGACCGAAAAGTACTTTTAATTTCGGATTAAGTTTTTAAATTGTATTTTTAGAAGCGTTAAAATGCCTAAAACGCGTGTTTTCAGAGTAATTTTTAGGCATAAAACAATCAGTACAGATTCTTGAAAGCACTTAAGGGGCTTGCATAACACCTTTATCTTCATTTCTCCGCCATATAATGTTACGGTCACCGCTCAAATTTCACAGTTATCCTGTGACGACGAGACGAATGCGCGCCAGTTCAGAGACTTGCGCTTAGAGGCTATACCGCGCTGGAAGCACCAGAGAGCGTCGCGCTTATCATCCCGCCTCACTAACACACATACACCCCTGACGAGGCGGGCCCCTTAATGTGCCTCGAAAAAGTCAAATCGATGGTTGTTCCAATCGAGTGGAAGAGAGATAGACGCGGCGCAAGCGTACAATGAGTGTAACGGGACAATGAGTCATCCTTTTCCATGCGTGCAGCCGGCGTTCATAGATTTATTAGATGTTGTCACGTCAAAAGGTCTGTGTACATATTTTAGTAGCCTACTCAGCAATGAAGTGTGCCTAACATGTATCTAACCTCTGTAACGAACGAATTCATGTGTCCTCGTGTTGCGAATACACTCGTCATGCGAAACTCGGACACGGAATTCAAATCAGAATTCTATAAAATAATGCAAAGCGTGATACATTTAAGCAAATTGTGTTTTAAACTACATTTCTTGACGCGATTTACACGTAGTTACCGCATCCGCCGCTAGAATTCGCTGCCGGAGCAGCTACGTCGCTTGTTGAATCCTTTTATTAGCAGACCGAAATGTTAAACTGTAAAATGAAACGGCTCCGATAAAAGCGATATAGACTTGAACTAAATGACTAAACCCAGAACTTGGACTTGATTTTTGACAAGCTATGTTTATCACAATACTACCCAACTTGTAAAATTAATTAATAGGAACCTGGAAAATTCGCGGTTTCGATGACCTCCAGGATAGTCTACACAGTCCTATGTACATTCGGGCAAATAACGCCAGTTCATTGGCTGCTGACTTGTGAGTCGTCTCAACTGGTATTGCCCGAGATTCTATTTCTTTGGTTGAGGGTTTCTCATTGGCGGCCCAGAGTCGCCCAGAAGAACAGTGAGCCAATAGCAAAATCAGCTTAAAGGTATACGTATATGAATTTCAGACTATCGCGAATTCAATCTGCGAATTTTTCCGGTCTCTATTAATTATTCAGTTAATACTTTAAAGATTCCCTTTGTCTTTGTGAACTTTGGGTCTCGTCATCCGCCACAGATGGCATTCCCGTTCCTTGAATTCCGTCACATTCATGACATTATTCCTACCAAATGCCGTATACCGAAAGCTAAGATGTTGCACATAAAAAAATAAATGCTGTTTTATCCTTATTTTTGTGATAGCCTAAACATTTTTTTTTAAATTTATTATTATGTATTTTAAATCTACTGTTTCCAAGGTTTGGTACACAGAGAAAAAGGTTTGTTTGAATCAAACAAATGTTTGATTATATATGGCCAAACAAATATTTACTTGGTGGAACAAAATATTTTGTTAGCTTAGCCAAACTCGGTAAGTAACAAAAATGATTTGTTACACCGAACCAAATATACATTTGAGTTGACAAAATCATTTTGTTAGGTGAACAGAATCTTTCATACTACAAAATATTTGTTTCAATTAACAAAATATATTTATTGCGCCATATACAAACAAATATTTGTTTCAATTAACAAAATATATTTATTGCGCCATATACAAACAAATATTTTAATGAGGCAAACAAACCTTTCGCTCAGTGTAGGAAGGCCTATGCTTGTATAAAATAAACCAATCACTCTCGTTGGACTTAATCGCACGCTTTAGTACAAACGTGGAAAATACCCCTAGGTTAACCAGAAGGAATTTGTGTAACTTTTTTCTTTGTGATAGTGTTTACACTGTAATTTTTTTTATGCAAACGAAACCGAAATAATCACGTAAAGTTCTAGTTGTTTGTAAATGTGTACATTTACATGAAAGTAACCGTTTCGCTACTAAAAATGTTCGCAGAAATCATGGTTTCGGATTCTTGCTCAGGAAATTCGTGCTTTTGTTGTCCAAGTTAGGTACCTACTTTAGTTTTAATTTTATTTGTAAACTGTACTCTGACTAGCTTTCCAGTATTAATTGTGCATATTAATAAGCACAATAAAACAAAAAAAGTCAAATTTGCTTAATACTCAATTATATTTTCCATGGTTTGATTAATTATATACTACTTGTATAAAACATCAATCTAAATTTAAAATTATGCGCAAATTTTTTTGTAAGCTTGATCAAAATATATTCAGCATTGTTTTTAAAAACGTATTTCATAATATGCAGAAATAACCACAGCGATTCAAACATGCAAACATAGGCTATGTCGTAGCAACTCCACTATATATTAGGCCTATATAACGTTTATTTAGGTTGGGGATGCGCATATTTATTATATATCTCCCTACTATATAAATTGTTTAACTATCACTAGCTTCATTTGTTTTGTAAATTGTAACCCTAGGCATTAACGTTTACCGCCATCCGTTGTCAAATGAACAATAATTCTCTTTTAACGAGAATTATTTAAGCTATAGCCTGAGTAAAAATAAAAAAAAATACTGGGCACTGTTAATTCTCATGAGGTAATCGTGCTTCAGCCAACTGGCGATAAAAGTGAAAGGCACAGAATTACTTAACGACCAAAATAAATCAATTTAATGCTATCAACAAGGTAAAACTACATAATTTATTAACTGCGGCGTGATATATTAGCTACCTACACCGCAATCCTGATTAGCCTAGATTATTGAAATGCAATAAACACAGATGATAAAAAAAATTAAAATTATTTTTGTTGCACGTTAATGGTAAAATAATAATAATAATTGTAGGCATAGCTGCGATAGTTCTGGGGTGAAACGAAACATTTAAAAAAGACATTTTAAAAATATAATATTTCTTCTTGGTTTTAATCATAAAAACTAAGGTAGAGTATCATTTTACACTTGTGATTCGGGGACTGAAGAATTTCGGGAGTTCATTTAGGCGACAGGCAGTGCTGCAAAATATTATTCGTTACTTACGTTAACCCAAAGTGACGTAGGATGATTATACCGCGCTGGGAAATTCTAAGCCAGCAGCAAACTCGTTGCAACAAAGACGGACGAATCGGTTGAAGAGGCAAAAGCCTATCAAGAAATGACTACCTCTGGAACGTCCTGCGAACTGTGAAATATATGTACCTACCTACAGGTCATTGAACACACGAAATGTTCTCGTCCGCAGAAATAATTTATCAAAACTTTTGTGATACAAAAGTCGTTTAACAAATAGGCAACTAATAAGGCATGTTAAAACTACGAACATAATTATGGTAGACTAGTTAACTATGACTTACTGCTAAACCAATAAATGTGGGAAAGTGCGTAAAAATTCTTTCCTGAAGAATATGTACGTATAGGTATTTGCAAACAAATAATAGAAATAAATGCATTTTTTTAAGATTATTTTAAAATCAAAAAAATCATCTTTTTTTTTTTTCACCAACATATTAGAATTATATATTACAGTGCGCTGAGTACGGTACCTACTATAAAGTAGACTACCTTTAGTGTGAGAACGCTTTACTTAAATTTTTTAAGATTATTGTTGCTGTTCTGTCATGCGATATTGTTACAACTGCCGCCTGAATTTTGATAAATTAAGAGCCAAAATTAGTTCTTTCGAAGGAATCACGTATGCCTAGTCAGTTTAGTTTTCTGTGAAAAATATGGACAATAATGGGAAAAGAAAGTATTAATTCTTATTAGCGTGTAATCTGAAGTGCTGGTACGTAACTCGATTACACTTGAGTTTTAATTATATCGTATTTTAAAACACAACCTTCAAAAATTTTACTGAATCAAATAAATAAGCGAGTTCATCTTTTGCATCTATAAAACCAACCCGAGTATGCCATCAGGAAATTATGACAATATTTCTTAAGACAAACGAGCAAAAACATCGTCAATATTTAAGTTCCTGGTTGGCTTTAAATCGTAGTTTTAAACAATATATTTTTTTTTTTTCAAATTTATCCCTAGGATGGACTCAACAATCCTCTTCCTACTTGGGCAAACGTAACGTGTTCATTGGCTGCTGACTTGCAAGGCATCTCAACTGGGCAACTCGTGTTTCGACACTTCTTTGACTGAGGCCGTCTGAACTGTTCTCCAGATTAACAGTGAACCAATAGCCGAATCAGCGCAAAGGTATAATTATTTTAATCCTAGCGTATCTACATTTATCCCTATTTCCCCACCCCAACCTGGTTAAGGCCCTGAAGTCAGTCACGGCAATGTTGCCTGTCCCGGCTGTGAGGCAAACGGTTCAGCGACTGGCGCCGCGCTTTTATCGCCACCACGTGGTTCCCGCGCTCACCGCAGGATAGCGCTCGCGTCGCTTCGTCGCTAGAAAGGTGGAGGGGAGGGTGGGTCTTGGAGGGGAGGAGGATAATGGAGACAATAAAAAAAAAAAAGAGAGCTCCCTCGTAGCGGCGCGGAGTAGATCAAGTGGGCAGGAGGGGGCGTGACCCGTTCTGCGGCAAGACACCGCCTCCCATTGGCCCGCGCGCGCGGTTCGACCCCGCCCCCATTCCTCGAGGGAGGGTGGGGGGCGGGAGGAGGAGGAAGGTGGGGGGAGAGAGAGGCGGAGGGGAACCTCCCCTTCCCCTACGCCCGATTACAGGGTATCGGCGGGGCAAATTGGTCTGTTTTAGTCGGCCGGCAGTCGGGGTGTGCTACGAACGTGACCGGGCAGGGGTGAAAAAGGGCCAAGGGGTTTTTTATATTTATTTTTATTTTCCGCCCGGTGTTTTGCCTACGACGGGGAGAAAGGGCAGGACCCACACGCGCTACGAGGGCCTCCGATGACGGGCGGCGCGCGGTGATAGCGACGGCCCCCGGGGGCGGCGGCTCGTGGCCGCGAGAAGACTGACCTCGCGACCTCGCCATGCTGACGGACATGACGCCCCAGGTGCGGGCGCCGGGGCAGCTCTACCCCGGCCAGAGCGTGAGTATCCATCCGCCCGGAGCGAAGCACCGTCGCGCCTTCCCGCCTCGGCTCTTACCCCCCCCCCCCCCTCTCTCTCTCTCTCTGTCATTCATCCGTCATCGCCTCCAGTCAGGGCGACACGCCGTTCGCACGTAACCGTGATGGACAGGGGACTGGAGAAATTCGCGTGCTCGACGACCTCCAGGATAGACTCCACGATCCTGTGCACACCCGGGCAAACGTCACCTGTTCATTGGCTGCTGACTCGTGAGGCGTCTCAAATTGGGAGACTCGTGATTCGATGCTGCTTCGACCGAGGGGTCTATAGTTGGCCTGCAGTCCTCCAGGTCAACAGTGAACCAATAGCAGGAAGTTGCAATAAAGGTACAATTACTTGCATTCAAGCATATCGCGAAATTACCTAATCCGCGAATTTTTCCGGTCTCTAGTGATAGACGGCAGAATTGAGCTTCAACTAATTTACAGGTAATTAAGAATCAAATACAGGCATGCACACGCTCAAAAGTAGGAGACGCTTAAAAGGAAAATCCAGCGTTCCCAAAACACGATAATATGTAGTAAGTTAATACATTAAAACTAGTCACTCATATGTTCTCAAACAGATTCAAGTAGTAGGTAGACCGTGAAGTTATCATGGTAGGGTGTTCCAAATATGTTTTTTTTTTCAACCTGTGTTTGAAATTGGCCAGTTTTTTTTTTAATTTTTTTAATTCCCAGGTAGCCTGGTCCAAACTGCCAGTTTCCATAATCGTTTTTTTTACAGCTAGAATTAAATGTTTAATGAAATATCGGGTGACGAAAACCTTTTTTTAGCCCAACAACAAATGCAAGCGAGCAATCGTAATGAATTTACAGGGGAAATATCCATCATTATAGGTAATGACTAGAAAATATATTATTACCAATTCGACGTACGAGGAATGTGAAAAAAATGATAACAACGCGTCGAGATATTCGTCTTTCCTGGCCGGTAGAATAGTTTATTATTTTTATTTTTTAACGGGGTGCTGCAATTTCTAAAAACCTGGCTACAATCAAGACATAGCTATAAGCTCTTCACAAGCACAACACAGTATATTATACATAACAGTTGAACTCCATGCAATTCTATCTGACTTGCTACAATCGTGCATAGAGAGAAACATTTACAAAAGGTCGGTATTAGAATTAAGTAGAGTTAGCTTTAGGCTTAACTCTTGCTTGATAACATGTTATTGCTAAAACCGTGATATGTTTTCGGCTAATTTGGGAACTTTATTTAAAAAATTAGAATATGTGTCTTGATTAGAGTGTGCCGAATATAATTTTTTTGTTGTTGTTTATGTTGCACGATGGAGTTAAGCAATAAATATCACAGTCTAATTTCCGAAGAAGAAAAAAAATATATCTCTGGTTTTAGTTTTGCATTCACTGTTCGTAATATTTCCCCCCCTTATAATTACACTACTAACTACAGCAACATAATTTTTCGAAGGCTAAAGCAAGAAAAATAAACAAAGAAATTAACTTATGTTTATATTTGTTGTAGCTAGGCCGCTGTTCTAGTTTCGTAACGTGAACTTGCATATTGCTATAACTATCAATGTGTTAATACTATGTTACCTAATGGAAAAATAGTTGCAAAAATAAACAAAGTGTTTTGGTGTCTATCAAGAAGACGGATTGCTACGCCGATAGGGTTCAAGGTCAAGGTGGCTTGAGCACGTAAAGTAGGCAAAATAGCGCCTTTTTTTTTTAGTCTCGAGCGAACTTATCAATAGTTTTACGTAAACCGAACAAAATTCTATAGGGATACTTTTTGATTATAGCCGTTTTTGACATGGTTTTATATTCCAGTTACTTGAAAAATTGGCGTTGATTTGGGTGTTTTTTAAATTGTTGTATACCAGCATTGCTTTAATAAAAAAATTATTAAAAGAATTTGGATTTTTACTTCAACGGAAAAATATTGCGTCACAATCTGCAAACTATAGTGTTCCATGAATGACAAGAAGAAAAATAAACAATGTTTTCTCCACTCAAGATGAGATTACCTATATGACACTCATAGCAACGCCCTTAAAGTATCGTAAAATTAAATTACTATTTTTATGACTTAAAAAGGTTTATTTCTTTGTATATAGCTACTTAGTTTGGAGATATTCATTCACTAATTAAGCCCTAATCTACGAAATAAAAAAACAACTTTAAATAGTAAATAGTTGCAATAAAATGGTAGGTATATGTAAGAAAATGCCATTGAAGTTCTCGTTAGTTTTTGTTTATGGTTTGCTATGTGAGACTAATATCTTGAAGTAAACACAACTTATGAACTTGAAAGCTGGCTCAATTAATCTTACGATAGCTAAGATAAGAGGTAGGTATGTAGCGATGTTACAAACAATCTACAGTAAAATAATATAAATTAAAAATATTTAAAATTTTCGTAAAAATTTAAAATTCCAAACTTAAACTTCTCGTCCATTAAATGTGAGTTCTTAATCAAATTTGAAAATTGTAATTGTTGAGGGTGCAAACATGAATCATTGTTATGTATTCCATATGTCAATGATATTGCAATGGTGTGTTACGGAAAATGGCCGTCATACAAATTTCTCTGTAAACGTACGCGGACATGATTGCGCTGTTATCGTAACTGTGGACGTTGTGAGCATTTGAATACTAATTGGAAGAAGTATCATATTCTTCTCTGGCTGAAGTTGTAAGAAAACCTAGTGGCTGTAAGTGCTTCAACCAACAGCGAATGCAAAAAACATAGTGATAAAACATGGCTCTTTTAAAATAAATAATGAGTTGTTCGTAATATAAAATGCATGAAATTTTTTTTTAAATCGTATTCAGAGGCTATAATATTCAATGCACAAAACATGCGCGCTGATAAATATGTGCGTTAACATGACAGAAATGAAGAAAAAAAAGAAAATATATGTGTATTTGAGGGAAAATACAGACGTAATCAAGAAGCGTACTTATACTAATAGCCGCGTGAAATATTTTAGATTACTATAGTTACAAACTTGTATTTTTATTGCCGTTTTTTAAGTAGCTAAGTTCCTAGTTACTGTTCGTTTAAACTTTTGGGTATGAAACACTGAAATAAAATTTAACGCATTAGTATACATTTGAAGGAATCTAGCTAAGTAGGCCTATATTTAAAAAAAAAAAATTAAACTTGAAAGCGTTTAATCGCCCGATTTAATATTCCATGTGCGCTTCATTGTGCTTTTGTTTTAATAGGTGGTTGGTTTAAGCAATCCATTCTTGTTACCTACTTAATAACACAGTTTGCACTAACGTTTTATTAAACTGGTAGATACCTAAACATAATTAAGATTACAGCAAAAAAAGGATTAAGATTACTAACGAAAATATTTGTAAATATTTGGGTTCCAAATATGTTATTTTGCTTGAAATGCTCCACTTAAATATAAATATAAGAACATATTTATGTTTTTTTCTCAAGAATATTTTGCATCTATGATTATTTCCTACCATAAAGTGGGCTTCAATTTATTTCTCAAGGTGAATATTTTCTGGCGTGCGTAGTTTCATCCGGATAGTAGTTCCTTTGTTTGTATTTAGGCCAGTATTACTGAGCTTATAAACCGTATCCCATACCGCGAACGGGAAATCGTGTATAGTTCTTGATTATCAGCTGTCACACACTAAACTGTTTGTAAATGGGACAGAAATATTCATATAAAATTACTTACATATATTTGTACACTTTTTTTACGAAAACAACTGTATAACTGCAAAATAGTGTTCGCAGTAATATTGAGTTCGGATTCTTACCCAGGAATTTATACTTTTATACTTTGTGTTGTCCCAGTACCTCCAATAGTTAAAGTAATTTGTAAACCGTTTCCTGAATGTCTTTAAAGTATTATCTGCGCACATTAATGAGCCCAATAAATCTAAATAAGGCCCAGCTATTGAATATTTGATTATCTATTCCGTGGTTTAAAAATATATATGTATGCGAAAATGACCATAGCCATGTGATGTACAAAGCTACATTATCTTGATGTATTACAAACTATTTCATGGCAACTGTTTTTTTCCGAAATGAGTCTTTTGAAAGAGTACAGAGCAACTGAGTTTCGGTAGGACATCTGGATATAGGACATAGGTACGTCTGGAGCGTCCACGAGCGAAGACGTATGATAAGAAGACATAGCTACTCCCGTCGAGAGTTCACTGGCATAGATCAGCTTTAGCCGCGGTCAGAAGCTGTGTGCTTGTTTTCTCCCAGATGTTTTCTGCCCCAGTTTAGGAACTGGTCCCAAATATGTATAAGCTACGGCGACTGAGAACATTTCTCTGGAGAGAAAACCAAAGCGACATCATTGACTGCACTGTAATTATTATTTTTTGTGTTAATGGAACATATATAGGCCATTCGTTTAAAATTACAGATATTTGTAAATTTGTACATTTACATGAAAACAGTTGCATCACTACAAAAACACCATTCTTACCGGGGCGTCTATGTTGTGTTGTCCCAGGACATCAAATAGTAAAGAGTTATTTGTTAATCGTTCCCTGAATAGCTTTCCAGAAAATAACTAATTACTGCGTAAATAATAAGCACAATAAAACCAAATATAAAGTCTAATAAATGAATATTCGTGATTTAAAAAACATCAAGTTAAAATATAAAATTATGCGCCTAGTTTTGTAGAAATACTCAGTATTACCTATATCGAAAAACGTATCTCATATATGTAAAATTAGACATAGCAATGTGTTCTACAAAGTAATAATATCTTAGCTTTCAGTATTACAAACTTTTGTTGGTAACTGGTTTTTAAAGGAATCTATTTTAGAAGTACAGAACATTATTTTTCTGTGTACATACAGAAATTTTAGTGGCTGTAAGTAGATAAAAATCCTAGCAAATTTCCTGATTTAAATGTCATCCCAAAAAGGTTATTATATTAATAATGTTTCGTCTCCATGCTAAAAATACGATTTTACTAAGTAGTCCGTGTTTTGTGTTGAAAGTGAAATGAGTATTTTAATATATTTTAATATAGGCAAGCTGTAACCGTGTATAAATATTCGATTCTGTAAGATATATGCTAATATCGCTAATGTAAACAGTTACAAAGTATGATTTAATGAGACTTTCTTAAATAACCAAATAAATGGTTTGAGAATTTTAATTACTTACGAAATATTCAATTAGAATCAGTACATTGATTCTAAACAGGCAGCATTTAAACGTAGGCTCAGAAAATACTGTAAATAAAAAAATGCTTATTTCGCTTAAATATTGTTGTGCTCAAATGAGACAAATTTATAGTTAGTATAAAAATATTGTTTAAACGGATAAGTGAATTATTAACAATTTTAGCTTCTCGTAGGGTAGCTGCTGAATTTGGAAGCTGATTTTATGAGGCTAGCCTACAGATATAGTAAGCTTGAGTAAAACCATTAATTTACAGTTTATCAATAGTAAATATAAACTTAAGTATGCAGCTAGGTTTACTTTGTGTATCTCCATTTTTTAAAATACTTCTCTAAGCTTACATATATACATGATAATTATAGCAAATAAACACAACAATGTTTTTTTGTTATTGTTATCCTATTTTATAATAAGCTTTTCTTTCTTGAGCAGTATTAGGCTTATATCAGGTTTAAAAATATTTTACCATTTTATGCATTATATAACCAACAAAAAATATGACAGTGGCTCTTAAATGAGAAACATTAGGTTTTGACACACAAACGGCCAGTGTCAGGTATTTACTGTTATGGCTAAACTATTTTATTTTCAACAAGAAAATTCAAAATTCATGGCTGGGACGTGTATTTTACTTAGGTTAACTTCAAAAATGACGACTAATTATTTCATGAACTGAGTTAGAACTTGTTGAAGTAGGTAGCCTGCGTTTTTTTAATACTTGTTATCTATGAAGGAGCACACGTTGGTAGAAAGATAAAGGTATTTTTAAGGCGCCGCGCTTATAAGAAACAATGTATTCAAACTATTCAAAATGGCAATTTTTTTTATGAGTTTCGAAACGTAAAATGCCAATAATCGGTGTCAGCACTGAACTTTACTGGAGAAATTCAACCTAGTAAAAGTTTTTAGAGCAACCACTCCTAGTTCCGTGTTCGCGCGCTTCGAAGCGATACGTGTTACACTGTTGACATATTGTTTGTGCATGCACAAGGGTAGTCCTTGGAAAACTCAGTTTCCCAGCGATATCACTTGTAAAAATGCAAGGCCGAGATTTTATAAAAAATTGCCAATGGTACAACGGTTTGCCTTGCTGTTTTACAAGTGACATCGCTGGCAACTGAGTTTCCAAGGACTACCCTCGTGAATGCACAAACAATACAATTTTTGACGTGACAACGTCTAATAAATCGATGAACGCCGGCTGCACGCACGAAAAAGGGTCCCGTTACGCACATTGTCCCGTTACGCAGATTGTCCCGTTACGCTGTGTCCTGTTACGCTCATTGTACGCTGGCGCCGCATCTATCTCTCTTCCACTCGATTGGAACAACCATAGATTTGACTTTTTCGAGGCACATTAAACTTCAAACACTCCCATTCGTTTCCTATTTTTCCTATCATCGTCCTATCCTTAACAGAATAACACAGATTGGAAGAAGTTAAATAGCAAACATGTATAAAAGTTATATTTAAAATAATCTCTTCGTTAAAGTAATAAACATATTTGAATTAATGAGTGCAAATAAAAGTAAATTTATCAATTAAATTGTAGATTTCATTTCACTCCTTCTTTGTATCCATACAAAATAGTGATAATTCAATTAAAATGATTCAATTTTATTCATTAAAGTATGCAATCTTTTCATCAATGTTTTGTTATGATGTTGTCACGTTAAACTATCTTCCGTAAATCGACTTTACAGACAACCAATTTTTTTTAACAGTGTAGGAGAGGGTCAGCGGGCGTCGCGCCCATCAGTACGCTAGGCTACGCTGTTGGAAGTTGCAGTAGATTTGCGGCCTTTTCAACGGAGAGCGCGCCTTTAGTAAACCAAGTTACAAATAACTTGATCCTCGTAGAAACCACGCGCCGTTCACGAATCTCTAGAGACCTGCCAAATTCGTGGATTCATTCGGTGATAGGCTAGAATTCAGACACATATACCTCTTATATAATTTTGCCATTGGCTTACTGTTCATCTGGACGAATCTCAACCAGTTATAAACCCTCAACCAAAGAAGGATCGAATCACAGACAAACCAGCTGAGACGACTTACAAGTCGGCAGCCAACGAACTTGCGTTATTTGCCCGAGTGTACAGGTGTGTATGTGCAGTCTATCCTGAAGGCCATCGAAACCGCGAATTTTGCAGGTCTCTACGGAATTCCGTGTTGTGTGTTAACTTGTAAACAGAGTAAAGTTGCACTTGGGAGGTAGGAGAGGATTTGTTTTTGCAAAATAAACAAGTTTGTGAAGGTTTTGTTGATACAAGTGAGTTTCATTTCAAAAGAAGGTAACCTCGCTGCTTAGGAATTTATCATTACATCGATAAGTTTATAAACATCCCTGGAAAATTTGTAACCTGTGTTATTCATAAATTTTAAGACTCGGCAAGAAAACGCCATGTTGATTTTTTTTTATGTGTAAACATCTTAGCTCTCGGCATACGGAATTCAGTGGGAGTCATTTAGTGAAAATGAAACGGAAATGTGTCACAGAGATGGCGGACCTACGTGTAGAAACATGAACCCGTATATAATCACATTCGTAAACATTAGGGGGACATACATACCAAACGTACTGGTGAGCTAAATTAAATTTTATAATAGCGAAACTACCCTGGAGTATATTTGGTGAACTAAAATAGTAAAAAAAAAAAGGAATCTCAAGATTTAAAAAAAAACCTAAGAAATCTGGCATTACAATGATTGTAATACATACCTATTCTACTAGCAATACGTCAACGGTCTCGGTAGGAAGAGCGCGCACTTGGTAACCTTAAAGTCTTCGTAATAATCATTACTTGCGCGTCTTTTTAACACCATTGATATCACACTTACAGAATTCCAGTTGAAAATATTTGTGGCGTAACAGCAAATGCACGGGAGGCATTGAGTTAAAAATGTACAAATAGCTCTTAATAACGCAATTACATAAAACAATTCTAAAGAAAATCAACGTGCTGTGCGTGAGTCCAAGCCCTTTTTTAAGTGGAAATTTGTTAACAGTGTAGTTTGACACTCTTCCCCCTTAGACAAAAAGGTGTTCAGCCCAGAGGCTTTTGACGGACAACAGCGCAGCAGGGTTGCCTTAAACTGCATCAGAAGAGACCACTAAGTGTGCTCTTGTTAAGGGGGAATGGGGGTAAATTTTTGTGCTCCCTACACAATCGCTTGAACTTTCGGGAGAGAGGTTGGAGAAGGGGGTAGGGGGTAGGAGGACTGCTCAGGTCCAGCCTTGCAGTGAGGGAAGAGACACCCCGCGGAGAACTTCTCCTGACACAATAGCCTGTGGAGAGAGAGAGAGAGAGAGAGAGAGAGAGAGAGAACTGGAGTGGTGAGGACGGGATTATCTCCTCCGAACAAACAAGAGGGGCCCAGACAAGCCCTTGTTGACACAGCCACGACATCGCATGAAACCCCCCTTACTTCTTCACCACTGGAAGCTAACCCCCTCACCAACACCCCGTGGGCAACACCTCGTTGACGCCCGCTGGGGCTTATGCGGCTGTCACGGATTACCTCCCTGGTGGGGGGGGGGGGGGCTTAACGGTACACACACGTCACGTCGCGTGGATGTCCGGCTCGTCACATCCGCAACGGCCGCCAGGGTAAAAAAAAAATTATGAGGTTGTAAAGTCGGTTTACGGACGTTAATTTTACGTGAAAACGTCATACGAAAACATTGATGAAATAATTGCATACTTTTTTTCATTTTCAAATATTATTTACCTACAGTATTTGCAAATTTAATTTAAATATATATTTTTTTAAATTATAATCACTAACAATTAGTTAAAAGATCCCGCCTTAACCTGTTTGATATTATAGAAGATTTTTCTCGCAGGGTAGTTGGCCGGTTCTCGCACGCTCGGCTCAGGTGGAACGTGACGATTTTCCGTTCGTGCAGCCGGCGTTCATCGATTTATAAGACGTTGTCACGTCAAAAAAAAACATAGCTTAGTACAGTCTACGCCTCGAAAAACTTGTATCATGTCCATCTGACGGTTCTCGAGTAGTAGTTCAAGTGGTCACTTGCCCGATCACTGCCACTAGCAACAGCACGTGGTGTTTGTTCACTGCTTCGAACACTTGGCAAAACATTGGCGGAAGAATACGTACAACAGTGGTAGGGCTATGTAATTTTTTTCCAGTTGAAACTTTGTAGCATTGTCCGTGTTTCCTTGGTTGGCTGGGTTTATTTACAAGTACATATATCAGCTCACCAATCACAGCCAGTCCAGTGCGGGAGACAAACGCGTCCTGAATGGCCCAGCCAAACAGGGAAATGGCTTATCTTGCAGACGGCCGCCAAACACAAGGGAACAATCGCTTAGCGCAGGCATATCTTATTGCTAGAGACCTGTAAAATTCGCGATTTCAAATTCCTAAAGGATAGACTCCATGATCCTCTACGCACTCGTGCAAATTACATCTGCTGATTGGTTACCGACTCATAAAACCTGTTAACTGGAATGATCGTGATTCGCCAATTCTTCTGTTGAAGATTTTTCATTGGCCCAGAGTCCTTCAGATAAAGTGTGGCCCAATCACTGAAGCAAAATAATGTCAAAAGTATTTGGACTCTATCCAATCGCGAAATGAATCCGCGAATTTTACAGGTCTCTACTTATTGCAGATAATTTTTTTTCAGCGAAAAAAAAAAACCTACCCCTAACCCTTAGTAGGTACTAATTTTTGATAACTTTTCAAATTCGAGACGAGTTGCATGTCATACGCTATAGCGAATTTTTGTATTCTAAAAAAAAAAAAAAAAAAAAAAAAAAAAAAAAAAAAAACATACCAGCGACGTTTGTGACAGTTACACTGGCAACCAGACCGCCCGATGGCAGAGCCACTCGAACGTTTTACTCCGCAGCCCGTGCGTGCGTCTACATCCATCATTACTCTATGATATTTCACATGTGTTTGTGCCACACTTTCGCCGCGCCATTACGAGTAATTGTTCGGCACGAACGTGGGAGGATTTATGGCCCTCCGCCTCCCTCCCCCCCCCCCCCCCACCTACTATACACGGTCGTGTTATCGCGGCTATGCAGACCTGGGCCAAGGCGTCGCCGGAGGTACTGGACGCTTGCAGCTGCGAGTCACAGCTTCGACCGCGCGCGGGCAGATGCAAACAGCTGGCCCGCAAAAAAAAAAAAACGCGCTTTGACTTCTGTGACGTCAGCGCGACAACATTCGCGGACGCGATGGCTCTGAGGTGCCTCAAGTTGGGAGATTTTTTTTGTTTGTTTTTAGAATGATGGTTAAACTGGTGTATTTATAGCACAATCATTATGCTAGTAATTTTTTTTATTTGCTTGATTTATTATTGAGAACTTTAAATATTTTAACCAAATAAGCAATAAATTTGGATTAAACAAGTTTATTTTAAACAGAACACACTGATAGTAGTAATAGGATGAAACACGTTATATGGTTAAAAAAAAATTGCATCTACTCACTGAAGCGTTATTTCCTTTCGCATCGTGTCTTTCCTGTCACGGCTATCGCATTGTGTGATTCCAGCATAGAACAAACTCTGTACTGTCCTACCTAGTTCTTTAGAATCCTACCAGTTTTGTATGATTTCCGTCACGTGCCTGAATTATAACATTGATAGGCTACGTGCGTAAGCAGGAAAAAAAAGGGCTCGTTTACTAAAAATATATTATTATTATTTTATATCTCAATATGAGGTTTTCATACAAAGTCGTACACTCAATGAAGCAGTCTCCTGCAACGAAAGGTTATCTGACCTGGAATTTCAAGAAAACTAAAAAAAAAAATTGGTTGTCTGTAAAGTCGGATTACGGACGATAGTTTAACGTGACAAAGTCATAACAAAACATTGATGAAATGATTGCATACTTTTATGAATAAAATTAATCATTTTTATTGAATTATCACTATTTTGTATGGATACAAAGAAGGAGTGAAATGAAATCTACAATTTAATTGATAAATTTACTTTATTTGCACTCATTAATTCAAATATGTTTATTACTTTAACGAACAGATTATTTTAACTATAACTTTTATACATGTTTGCTATTTCACTTCTTCCAATCTGTGTTATTCTGTTAAGGATAGGACGATGATAGGAAAAGTAGGAAACGAATGGGAGTGTTTCAAGTTTAATATGCCTCGAAAAAGTAAAATCGATGGTTGTTCCAATCGAGTGGAAGAGAGATAGATGCGGCGCAAGCGTACAATGAGCGTAACGGTCAATGTGCGTAACAGGACAATGTGCGTAACGGGACAACGTGCGTAACGGGACAACGTGCGTAACGGGACAATACGTCATCCTTTTTCGTGTGTGCAGCCGGCGTTCATCGATTTATTAGACGTTGTCACGTCAAAAAAAAAGTTTATTCGTCGTGGACAATTCAAGGAAATTTAAGGTTGTTTTAGAAAAAGACATGTTTTTCAGATGAGTTTTTTACATAGCCAAATATTTTACCAACTGGGTCTCCTGAATTTAGTTTATTAGTATCAATATGTTTTGTGTATTAGTATATGAATAGTATAGATATGTGTAACGTAGATCGTTTTTTTTTTAGGGAACTACTTGTTTATTTTTGTTACTATATTGAGTTCAATTTAGGATCATAGCCCATTTTTTTACTAAATGAGATTGCATGACCACAATAATAATTCCAAAGTATTGTCGTTTTTATGCCTAATATAAAGAATGTAAAAAATCAAAATATTTTAAAATAAACAATATCTGAATGCTACTGTCTTACATTTATAATAAAGCTAACTTTTTATTTTATTATAAATAATTATTTATAATAGTGATGAGCTAAACAAACATGCTATGTGAAATAATTTGTACAATATAATTTTTAATGTTTATTGACTTGGTTTAAAACTGCTAAGGAGTTGTAAAAATTATTCAGAAAATTCCTGGTTCAGGAAAAGTCAAGGAAATGCCAGTAAAGTTTGGACTAAATTCAATCCTTAGTCTTATAAGTAATATTTAATTTCATAACTGATACGGATACCAAATATTATTCCAAAACAAAACAAAAATAAGAAAAAATTATAAATTCAAGAAACACAAGTAGTTAAAATTTGCTTTTTGATATGCTCAAAAATGTAAAACTTAGGGAAAGTTTTAACGTTATGGTCTATCGATGTCATAACAACTCTAAGGAAAAATCAGAAGCGATATTAGATCATCTGGTTTACAATTACCTTAATACCGACTACAGGCAGTTGTAATCATGCAGGGTCAGAATACAAGGTACGTGGAAAATGTATGTATAGTAATCTCATATGTCTACAACAGTTTATTTTTTGCACAGAGTTTAAAAATTTGCTAAATAAAAAGCATGTAAACAACTATAAGACTAAAGACCTCACAACACTATGAACTTGTAGGCTATCGGTTGCGATATTCTTGAGCAACCTGGATGCTGATTTAACGTGTAGCCTATAGGCTATGTTATGGGATTTTTCTATAATTACCCATTGGCACAGTTATAATTTCATCAAAGTTAGGGCACTAACTGAAAATGTCTTTTGATAAGTTTATTTTGTCGTTATTCGGTCACTGATATATAGGCTATGTATAATGTCACGCAACGATTACCTGTGCTGTATGGTTTAGTTTGGTTTTATAATTTTTTTATTACCTGAATGTTTTACGTCATATAAAAATTCAATATATTTGTACACTGGCAGTTTATCTATTAACATAAGTCCAGACCTGATTCGTCTCTTCTATTGGAAATGGTTTTCATTAGTTTTTTTATATCTTATGCAGTACCCTTAATTGATTAAAAAAAATTCAATTACACTGATGGTTTGTATACAAGAGGAAAAGCAATGCTAAAAAATCGTTAATTGTACTTACCATTAAAAAGTGTTTGACTTTTAAGTATTTTTACACGATTTTACATATGTTAATATATGTTTACTTTTATGACTTGGACATTGGGCTGTTTGTTTCCAAGTAACGCCTCATGGCATGTCTGTTTCTGTTCCGAGCGCGGGCACGAACTGGCAGTTAGTGAAGTGGTCGTTTCCCCCCCTCGTTTTTGAAAAGATCTCTTGCATCTGGAATGAAAGCTGTCGGAAGAGAAAAAGGACGATGAAGGAAAAAAAAAAGGCCACGGTGGATAAGAAGAAGAAGAAGAAGTGTGGTTGTCCAATTTACGGTAGTTAGCTCAAACAATTGAAGCGTCGCTCCGAAAATAGTCGCTGGCGACCCGTCACGCGAACATGCGTGGAATCGAGTTCAAAACCGAAGAACAGGAAATTTCGAGTTTGTTAAACGTTCACCCTTAAGACCAGCGTGAAATGCGATTTTAATAACTTAGAGACCCAGAGAATTATTTTTTTTTCGAAGTCAGGGTATAGCTAATATATACAAAGCCTTATGTTTGCTCTACCGACGTTTTCTTGTCCATTGGCCGATTTCTGAGTGAGGGATTTTTTTTCGGTTTCGGTTGCCACTACTGGATTTGCTTACTTTCCTCCTAGATATGGGCATCGTCGGCTCATGTCAAATTTATGAACGGAGTGCTCGGACCCTCATATGAGCACATCCGGCGCTCGGAGCGGCTCCGCGCGACAGTTGGCGTCGGATGCGGGGGGTAGGGGGTGGGGGCGTCCATCGCTCGCGGCGTCCCGACGCCTAATGACGCAACAAGACGGACTGCCGCCAGGTGCAGCTTCGACATCCGAGCCAGAGCCCGCATCAGGCGTCCATTGTTTCAGTGACGTCAGAGGCTCTGCACAGCTCCACTGCCTAGTTGCTGTTGTTCCGTTACCTCGCGCAAACCTTCTCTGTGCGACTTCGCACCTAAAACACGTGGCTACGGCTATTTTGGCACGAATGAAATAAGGTGGGTTTTTTTTTCGAGATAATATTGAGTATTTCTTACGAAATTTGTGCATATTGACGTGACAACGTCTAATAAATCGATGAACGCCGGCTGCACGCACGAAAAAGTGTCCCGTAACGCACATTGTCCCGTTACGCTCATTGTACGCTTGCGCCGCATCTATCTCTCTTCCACTCGATTGGAACAACCATCGATTTGACTTTTTCGAGGCACATTAAACTTCAAACACTCCCATTCGTTTCCTATTTTTCCTATCATCGTCCTATCCTTAACAGAATAACACAGATTGGAAGAAGTTAAATAGCAAACATGTATAAAAGTTATATTTAAAATAATCTGTTCGTTAAAGTAATAAACATATTTGAATTAATGAGTACAAATAAAAGTACATTTATCAATTAAATTGTAGATTTCATTTCACTCCTACTTTGTATCCATACAAAATAGTGATAATTCAATAAAAATTATTCAATTTTATTCATAAAAGTATGCAATAATTTCATCAATGTTTTGTTATGACGTTGTCACGTTAAACTATCGTCCGTAAGCCCTTTACAACAACAATTTTTTTTTTAATTTTAATCGAGTTAATACTGGAAAGCAATTCAGGGAACGGTTTACAAATAACTTTAGCTATTGGAGGTACTGGGAACACAAAGCATAAATTCCGGGGTAAGAATCCGAACACGGAATTACTGCGAACGCTTTTTTGTAGTGATACAGTAGTTTTCATGTAAATGTACAAATTAAAAAAAAGTCTTTAATTTTAAATGAATATTTCTGTTCCATTTACAAAGAAATAAGTTATGGTGTAATCAATTTTTTGAACACATGTAGGAAATAACGAACGCGTGTTACTTCTCCTAAATTCTTGTAAAATTTACCATTTTTTTCTATTGTACAGTTCAAATTAATTCATGGATAACGTACATTACATGTGCTATTATTATTTTAAGTGTTATCACATGACAAACGTCTTCTAATTGGTTTGCACACTGAAATAACCGTTTTGTGATAGCAATAGATAAGTTTATATATGTCAGTATGGACTCCACCTAATATTTTGTGATGGAAAGAAAATAATTTTGTAGCCTAAACAAAACCGTGATTGTTTTAATACCTTCAAGAGCATGATTATATGTAAACTGGTTGCTAACATATGTTCTAATTTACCTGTAACACCGCAAGAAAAATTCTGCATATTTTCCACAACATGTTCGGCTCCATCCGCCATGCTGGAAATTTTTTTTTTCCAAAATCCAGATCCTTACGAAGAAGTTTTATTGAAAACGGGACTATAGTGAATTTAATTAGTGTGCAGTACATATCAGTAGAAGCACAGAAAACGAACTCCTAGTGAGTAAAGAGGTCGCACATAATCTGACAAAAGTTTTAATTATGAAAATGTGGCTGAAATTTGTACAAATAGCAGAGAAAATGAAACAATATAATTGACAAAAAATCAACAACAAAAATTATATATATATATATATATATATGATGCTTAGATATATATCAAACATTCTTAGGAATTGTAGGTAACAAATTAAAAACCTCGATATCCAAATATAGAAAGGTAAAACCGAGCCTTAACTCTCATATTTACATTTCTTTCATGAAAAATATCGAAGTAACAGTAGGCTACTTTCGTCTTCATAAAACTAATTAGTTTTGCATATTCCGCGCTAATGTAATGTGAAATATCGACTGTTGTATATTTGTGAGGAGGGTGGGGGGGGGGGGGGTAACTAGTCTTCCAACAGTTCCAACAATTTTTTTTCGTACATGAAAAAAGAAGTTATTGTGTAGGCGAGCGAGCGAGAGAGAGAGAGAGAGACAGAGTAGTTCACTTCGAGGACAATACCCAACCATTGCAAACGGCAACGAAGACGCCATAAACGAGGCGGTGACTTTTGAAGTTTCGTCCTTTTTTTTTCCCCTCCGTCCGGGCAAGGCGAAGAAAGAGTACCCGATTGGGCCAATTGGCAAGGTGGGGAAGGAGGACTGCGATGCCACACCTTGACTGACGCCTAGATGCGAGAATGACGCCACGAGCTAGGAATGTCCGTACATTCCCTCCACTCCCCATTTCCCCCAATTTACCTTCACCCCCCCCCCCCCCTACACAAACCAAAACTCAGAACTCTTTTCATTCCTCGCGGAGTTACATCCGCCCCGGGCCTTCATCTCACGCCGCTAAACCACAGACTTCAAGGTCCATTGCAGATAAGGATTGGCTGGTGGGGAAGGGGGGGGGGGGTTGTGGAGGTGAGAGCAAGACAGTCGACGTCTTTCGGCAAGTTCCTGGAAGCTTCAGTTCTGTAAATTGGAACAAGTTATTAGAATCAAATACTCCATACGGAAAAATATTTTTTTTCAGTGTTTAAAAAAAAATTATCAATTCAACTCTTTAAATTTCTGGCAGATCGAAATCAGCCATATTGTTCACCAGATTTTGTCCAATTTTTTGTTGTTGTTGTTTTGTAGTTTACTCAGCGGCATAACGCTGGTTAGAGTGGTGGATCAAATAATTCGTATAGAAGATAAAATGTTGAGCGAAAGTTCGTTGATCGAAAGGATGTGGACAAAGTTTCCAAGTCACATATCCCCACGCAATATAACCACTGACGTTGCGTCACACACCGCAGCAAGCATACCTATTGATAAATATTTCAAGACTACAAAAAATCCCTTTCGGCACAGCGTACAGGCGTAGGTGGATTTAGAAATACCTATTTCTTCCGGAAATATTTTGGAAACTTCTGGAACATTTTAATGTTCTGCAATACTACAAAATGATCGATTAAACATTTTCTTCTTTTCCATGCAGCGGAAATATTATGAATGTTTTTAACTCACTGCATCCGACATTGAATAGTTTGGAACGAATTGCATATTTTGACAACTAAGGTAGTTATTCAATTTTTTTAACCTTCAAACAATATGTCTCATCGCTTGTACTAATAACGTGGTTGTATTTGCTTTTGCACCAAGGTTTAAAGTAATATTAAAATGGTTTAAAATAAATTCGAACGAATTTGATTCTAAGGAATTTTGAATATTTTTAAATTGCAATTCCCGTTTTTATGGTATTAATTAGTTTCATAAAAATTGTTTCAACCAAAGTTTTAAAAAAGTGTATAAAATATACAATAATTATAAAGGATTTGCAGTATAGGGCTATATTAAAAAGAGTGATTTTTTTTTCTACTTTCAAACTTTGTTTTTTCCACTCCTTGCATTAACGGTTAGTTGTATAAAATATTATTTCAGACGAAAGTTGTAGTTAATAATTTATGGTTTTACAATAAACTAAAAAGGATTTTATAGTGTACATGGTAGGGAAATTATGTATATATTATTTTTAATTCTACCTTTGTGATTTCACCCCCTTGCAGCAATGGTTCCGATTATCAAAAATAGTTTCCGAAAAATTTTGTTTTAGATAAAAACAATACCAGTTAAAAACAATTTGAACGGATTCAATAATGTGCCTTCTAAGGGAGTTATGAATGTTTTTTGTCCCCCAATCATTGTTTTTTCCACCCCTCGCAGTTATAGTTGGTCGTATCAAAAATTTATTTAAACAAAAGTTTTTTTTTGTATTACTCCTACGAAATATAATACTTTAAAAAGTTTGTTATATGCTCATATTATGTGAGTTACAGATTTTTTTTATATTTCCCAATAAACCTTCCCCATTTCTACCCCGTTGGTCAAATACTGCCCATTAACATACTCGACCGAGATTTTACCAGATTTTATTTTATGTATAAGTTTGAAAGTGATTTGTGAAAAATTACAGCAGTTATCGTGTTCATAAAACTGTGATATATAGGTATGTAGCTATATAAAATTTTGATTTGACGATGGTTTTGGGGGTCTATGGACAATGAAACGAAAAACTATAGGTATAAATATTTTCCGACAGTCGCACCATGGTAACGGTTACAATAGATAGTATTTATTCGAAATCTACGTAGGTCTACTTTAAAGAGAAAATCATTGGAATAAAGACAAAACCTTGACTGGATGCAAAGTTCATGAGAAGAACTATAGAAGTTTAAACCATCTTTCGTAAATGATTGCCGCTATCTTGATTAGGAACGCATCAAGAAATGTCCAAATTTACTAATTCTTGGCTTACATATTAAAGCCATGTTTGCTCGAAATGATGGCTATTGTGTTCCCTACACGTTTTGGCGTGGCTTGTTGCAACGGTTTTCTGACACAAATTGTCATAAATATTTAAATAATTTTGTTTCTATACAACACGTTGTTAAAACAGACTAAAAAATATACAATAATTTCTTCTAGCCCCGGGCACAGATTTATAACCCCATGCAGATTCCTAACCCCGTACAAATTGTCCGGAAAAATTATAATTGTGAAGATTTATTTGGCCTACCTATGGCAATACTTGCAAGCTACAGATAATTTATGCGTTCACCTAAATCACTAACAATTTCATTGCACTGCAAATTAAATGAACTATTGTGTACGTTTTCTCAACGGCAGCTACTCTTTACACTCCTTACGTGATATATTAAGATTAAGTTCATTTAAATCTTTATTTTATGCTTTAGTCTTGTGTGCGCATTGTCATCCCGTTATGAGCTATGTTCAAAGTTTCAAGTCTCTAGCTCATTGGGAGGTTAATTTAAAAACGATTGCAAAATTTGTACCGAACAGAAAAAAAAAACATACAAGAAATCGGGTTAGTAAAAAAATAGCCATGGTAATAATTAAAAAAAGAGCTATTAACAAACCTGTTATCAGTAGAGACCGGAATAATTCGCAGATTCATTTCGCGATAGTCTGAAATTCATACACGTATACCTTTAAGCTGCTCTTGCTATTGGCTCACTGTTCGTCTGGGCGACTCTGGGCCAATGAGAAACCCTCAACCAAAGAAGTGACGAATCACGGGCAAACACCAGTTGAGACGATTCACAAGTCAGCAGCCAACGAACTGGCGTTATTTGCCCGAGTGTACAGAGGACTGTGTAGACTATCCTGGAGGTCATCGAAACCGCCAATTTTTCAGGTCCCTAGTTATTAGTCACATCTGAAGATGGTTGTAAAAAGGCATGCCAAAACTCCAGGCACACAGTTATTTCGAAGGATGGTACCTCAACCCAGTATCAAGACATAGTGACTCTGGCCACGATCTAGGTAAATTGTTCGATTAAAAAAAAAAAATCTTGAAAATGTGGTCAGATATTGGTTTTTCCAGAAGTTGATCACGAAAGTGTATAGATTACGTGTCGTAGTTCCAAGCTATAGAGCATTTTGTGATAGAAGTGTGTTCTGCGACGCAGGAAGTCACTTCCAACCGCTTCCTCTTTTTTTTTTCTTCGGGAACGGGCAAACCACCCGAAACAAACCCATTTTCCTTCCCCCATTGTGGCGACGGCAATCAAATCTGTAGCGGGAAAACGTAGAGGCTTTTTCCACAATGGGCCCTTTCCCTTTGTGTCCAGGATTTCTTTTCCGTTAGAACGTTTGGGAGCAGGCGTGTGGTATGGCGAGGGAGTTGTTTGGTGAAAGGGGGGGTGGAGAAGCAGTTTGATGTGTCTGTTATTTACCTTTTCCTTTACGGCGAATGCACGAGAGGTAAAAAGGGCCATTACACATCTCGTTTTTTGGTAATAAAACCACCCTCGAGTACAAAACTGTGTGGCGCGTTTATTTTTTATTTCTTCCATCCCTTCGCCGCGCGGCGCCTGCAGAGAAAATAAATATTTATGCGTCCGACCGGTATCGCCGCCGACGGCGCGCTGTTCGCGTGCGCATGCAAATCACTCCGCCGGGGCGAGGGGGAAAGCGTCCCATCGGCCGAAAACGGCACCAGAGACCTTTTTTGGGACCGCGAGGGAATGTTTCGCACGGGCCCCGATCGCACATCCGACAGAGCAGCTGTCCGCGTCTGCGCGAGAAACATATCGCACGGTAACTCCACTCAGTTAGGAAAGTACGCAGAATTTTTACCTATTAAGACAAAAGGGTTTCGCACCACCTGAATTTCTGCGCAAACATATGGCCAACATTGGATGAAACTACAAATTTTTATGACAAAACACACTTTGACTGTACAAAATCAACCAAAACAAAAGCCAGACACATCTGGTAAGCGCGCGCGCGTGTGTGATGCTTGCAAGATGACTGGGCGGCACAGAACTATTTTTTTTTAGAAGAGTATACATGATTGAAATTCGTTAGTTAAAATTTACAATGATATTCGCACAATCACGATTTATTTTAGTCGAGTCAAGTCAAGCGCTGTCGAGACATTCCCTGTATGAATTTCGTATTACGTTCAGAGATTTGGCGTGTTCCAAATGGCTAGGGACTGGAAAAATTCGCGAGTTCAATGACCTTCAGGATAGACTCTACGATCCTCTGCCTACTTGGGCAAACGGCGCCTGTTCATTGGGTGCTGAATTTTTAGGTGTCTCAAGTGGGTAACTGGTGATTGGATACTTTATTGACTGATGGTCTCTAATCGGCCAAGAGTCCTACATATTAATAGTGAACCAATAGCAGAAGCAGCACAACGGTATAATTATTTGAATTTTAGCATATCACGAAATGAACCCGCGAATTTATCCAGTCTCTAAAAATGGCAGAATTGTTTGAAGAAGCAGTAACACGCAAAGTTATTTTTTTCCCCCTTTATGGTGTGAGTATTTTAACAGCGAGTAATATTTACTATTAATTAATCATAATTGATATGCTTACGAGTTGACGTTTGAGTTGCCAAAATAATAGTCGCTTCTCTCACATGCGCTGTGTTACACGCTTCTCTTGAAACACAAGACTTCGGGATAGAGACCGGAAAAATTCGCGGTTTCATTCCGCGATAGGCTAGAATCCAAGTGCGTGTAACTTATTGGACCGCTTCAGTGATTGGAACATTGTTTGCCTGAAGGACTGTGGGCCAATGAATGACATTCAACGTAAGACTAGAGACCGGAAAAATTCGCGGATTCATTTCGCGATACGCTGAAATGCAAATAGTTGTACCTTTATGCAACTTCTGCTATTGGTTCACTGTTAACCTGGAGGAGTGTGGGCCAATTATAGGGCCCTCAGTCAAAGCAGTATCAAATCACGAGTCTTCCAATTGAGACGCCTCACGAGTCAGTAGCCAATGAACAGGTGACGTTTGCCCGAGTATGCACAGGATCGTGGAGTCTATCCTGGAGGTCATTGAATACGCGAATTTTTCCAGTCCCTACCCATACGTCACGACCGCTCCCAGAAGCAGTGCGTACCTCGGCCAATTAAACAGTCGACCGGCAAGGCGGTACAGGAGGGGGAGGAGGAGGGGAGACTTGGCAGTTGGCAGACCTGTTAATTTCTTCATCACGGCCTATTAGCATACTCCCCGGGCGAGAGACTTCACCCGGGTGTAGGTATATTTAGCCCGCGTCGCGCATTTGCTTATCAGCTGGTGCTTGCAGAGTTGTCCACGAAGTTGGGCATGTTTGGAGGAGGATAGATGGATAGAGACTGCAAAAATTCGCGCTTTGGATGACCTCTAGGATAGACTCCACAATCCCCTACATACTCAGGCAAATACCACCTGTTCATTGTTCGTGACACGTGTCAACTAGGACGCTTGCGATTCGATACTTTTTTAGTTAATGTTTTTCATTGGCTCAAAGTCCTTCAGATAAACTGTGAGCCAATCAGAGAAGCAATATAAAGGTACAGTTGTTTGGATTCTATCATATCGTCAAATGAATCCGCGAATTTTTCCGGTCTCTATAGATGGAGCGTCAACACACGTTAGTAGAGGCCTTCGGATCAATAAGAAACACCCAACCAGATCTGCGTCGAATCACTGGCTATTACTTCGGAACGTATCACGATATAAGCTACCAATGAGCGGGTGACATCGGGCCAAACAGACGTATATAACTGTGGAATAATGTTCGCAGGCTTTCACGGCCGTTGTCTGAAGCAGCTTGGCTTCTGGTGGGTTGTAGCCCGACGTTTCGGCCGACATTACAGTCACCATCATCAGGGAGCAGTTACCTACTACGTCGGTGAATTATTCGCTAAGGACGCGGCTACAACCCAGAAGCCAAGCTACTTTATAACTGTGGAGTCCATCCTGCAGGTCGTTGAACCCGCGAATTTTTTTTTTTTCCCCGGTCTCTATAGCTATTGCGTTGTTTATAGACCGGTGCCCTAAAATTTTGTTGCTATACATTTTTACACTTGTTGCGTTCTCGGCCGACTTCGGCCCCCGCCGTTCGCACGCCCTGGATTCCCCCCCGGCCATAACTCAGCGCGAAGGACGCTATCAGCGCGTCACGTCGTGTCCCGCTGGCGGCCCGTGATTTACGCCCCAGGGGGGAGCTGTCGCGAGGGGTGTTGCGCCGACGGGAGTCCGCCCGCCCGTCACAGCGACGAGCGACGAGGGGCGAGGGGCGAGGAGTAGCTGTGCTCCGTCGTGTGCTCCGTCGTGTCTTTGAATATATATATGTATACTGTATAGAAGTCGCGAGTGGATAGGATTTACTCTACGCTTTTCAGGAGCGTATGATGAGCAGCTTGGGAACTATCACCGCTGCAGTAATGCGCTGCCGCAACGCCCTGTGTCGTCTTAGTTGTTATTTACACGTTGGAGCGCAGCACTATCGCCCGCTGTCATTCCCCCCCCCCCACCCATCATTCACTGCAGCTCAAGGTCGTTCAACGGGAGGGGGAAGGGGTGTTTGAAGAGTTCGACACTTGTCCGCTAGGGACCACCACATGTCGATGCCCTAGAGATGGTGGCGATTGCGGCGGTGAATTAACCAACTACCTCAAACCGTATTAGAAGTTTTAACCTGGGATGGCGACTTCTATACAGTATATATATATATATATATATATATATATATATATATATTCAATGGTCGTGTACTCCGCTGGTCTCAAGGCCGCCCGCCTACCTGGGCACACACACGGGTGCGCCAGAGCTTCAGGAAGAACAACGCGATTTAAAGCTACTCAAAATATCCGAGTGGGGGTCTGTTCACGAAAAGCATTTAAGAGTTCGCTGAGGGCCGAAAAGTACTTAGGTTCCGGACTAAGTTTTTAAACTGTATTTCTGGAAGAGTTAAAATGGCTAAAACGCATGTTTTCAGAGTAATTTTCAGGCGTAAAACAACCGGTACAGATTCTTGAAAGCACTTAAAAGACTTGCATTACACCTTTATCTTCATTTCTCCGCAAAATAATGTTACGGTCACCGCTCATACGCACGACGAGAGGACCGCGCGCCAGTCCAGAGGAGACACCGCGCTTATCATCCCGCCTCACTGACACCCACGAGCCCCTGACGAGGCGGGCCCCTTAACCCCCGCCTGCGACGCGACAAGGCGCAGCTTCGAGGACCCCCCGCACCGCGCGCTGCTGACACGTTTCCATCCCATCGGCGCTGGCATGGCGTCTCCGCCAAAACACACGAACCCTCACTGCACTGCAAATTGGGATTACAAAGATAAATCGATAACATGGTATCGATATTTTAGTGCCGATATATTTCATATCGATATTTCGTTGCGATAACATTGAATTTGAATAAAATATTGTTTTTTTTTTCAAATAAAAAAAATATTAAAAGTATATATTAATAAACTTTGCAGAAAAAAATCATAAAATGATGGGTATGAGGCTACTGAAAGAACAAATTATTTTTTAAAAGGAGGGGGGAAAGAGTTCAAAGTAGTTACAAAAATAGTTGTACTATTCATTTTTGCTAGAAACAGCTAAACTTGTAAACAAGGTATTCCTTTATATTAGCTTAGATGTATTAAGAACTCAATGAAAAATAAACTAACTAATAATTTTGTAATAAGTAAACATGGATAAAATATAGTATATTGTTAAGAGTGGGGAAAGCAGGTTCGTAATGGGTAGCCCCATTATTTTTTATACAGTTATATTTATTACTAATATTTACATTAATAATTAAATCACCACACTTAATGTCTGTTCACAAATCACTAGGTATCTGTCCAGTCCGCAGTTCGCACTCCTCACTGGAGCTAGGCTCGACAGTGGTTCGCCCCTCACCTCGCGCCTGTCCACACGCACACAGTCTCGCGCCACTCAGTCGCACCCTCACGGTCCCGTCGCTCCGCGTCGCGCAGCAGTCGAGGGGGGTATCTCGGAACTCCCGTGGAGACCGGCGTCGCCGCTTTTATACCCTCGGCAGTCTTTCTGGAACCGACTGGAGTGGTTGCGACGTGTAGCGTCATCCCGGGCCGACCCAACTCTCGAAGCATCCAGAATAACGGCGCTTGTTCACGCCACTCCACGAGGAATCCCCGGGCCGCCGGGCCGACTATAGTCTTCGAAGGCATGCACGTGTGACGTCAGTGGCGCGCGTCGCGCTCTTGCGTCCCACGTTCGTAACACTGCCCCACCCCCTTTAAAACTGTTCGTCCCGAACAGGTAACACAAAATCTTCCGGCATATTCTGTCAATCGGTCCAAATGTATCACTTTCGTTCGTCCTTTCTTTCCCCTCTAGATGCGTTAGGCCACAATATTTACCCGTTTCAGCCCTTCGTGCGGGCCTTCCCATGCCGCTTGAAGCTTAGGGCACCTGCCCTTATTTCGCTGCGGGTTGTACAGCAGTCACACCAAAGTCACCCTCCCGATAACCAGTGATGTTATCCTTCATTCGGTTTGTCGCTAATCGGAGGTTCTTACGAGCTCATCGTGTACGACAAGCACAAGCTGCGTTACGATAATTACGTAGCATCACTGCTGCGTCATTTCTACCTCTCCCCTTCCGGCAGTTTTAACTAGCGTATATCATGTTACGCTACGTACCTACCCTCCCCCCCTCCTGCCGGATTCCCATTCAACCGCTAGCGCATGCGTCACTAACTAACGTATTACAAATTACAGCAATTCCTGATGAATCACATGCCAATTTATCATTCAAGTAAAGTGCTAACATAAACCATTTAAAAGGATTGTATTAACTGTGAAGATTTTAAAAATAGTATGAAATACTAACCTAAAACATATTAAAATTGTTTTAAATACAAAATATTAAATTCATATTAAATACTAACCTAAAACATATTTAATATGGTTTTAAATACACAAAAAACGCGTGGTTTGTTTGTTGATGGACTACAGAATGTGCAGTATTATAGAAATAGGTATACCGTAATATGAATGTTGTGAACTCAAGTTCAACGTGAGTAATGCTCAGTGCCTGTAAAATTGACGAAGATCTCTCCTCCTCTACCGGTTCCCCCACCACGTACCTAACTGTTCCCCTCATGCGATCGGAATTTTCGTAACGCTCGAAAAAATTGTAGCCCCCTGAATGAATCACGCGGAGAGCGGTAAACACAACCAAGCAGAACCGGGACACCGCGGAAAGAAATCGACGGTGGACTACATCCCAGCATTCGCCTGGGGGGGGGGGGCAGTTCGTGGAAAGCCGAAGATCAAGAAGAACGCGAGCGAACCAGAACGGAATCCGAAGTAGGAAAAAGAAAGTGTCATGGAATCTGAAACGGATGTGTGTGTGTGTGTGAGAGAGAGTTGGGGAAGGGGGGAAGAAAAAGGAAAAGATTGTATCAAAGGAGCGAGGAGCAAATAATAATAATAATGTGTGTGTGAAGGGTAGGAGAGGGAGGGGGTAGCGGTTATTGAAGAGTACCGACGCGCGAAATCGTATGCTGTAACCTCAGGCGGCAGCAATGTGGTCGTCGGGCGGCTTGCATCGGAGTGCTTCTCCTTAAGGATGGATGGATGGATGGATGGATGGATGGATGGACGTGGCTGGGTTCAGACGAGACACGCAGCTTCTTCCGCGCTGAGAAACGAGCCACGTGCGTGGCCCGCCTTCCCCCCCCCCCCTTTTTTTCACCAGGACTTTTGGCGCGGGGAAATTCACGGGAGCTCTGAACAATGTAAGGTCTTTAATCCGGCACGTTTAGGACCACGGCCATGCAAAACTATATAGTATAAATGTAGTTTTCTATCAATGTAGATATAATATAACTATAACTATCAATATAGCTATCAATATAACTATTATATAAACTATTAATATAACTATCAATATGTATTGTTTTTTAGAGGTAATACCAAATGGGGAATACTGGAAACACTGAACTGAAATGAAAAACCCGACAGTAACGGTCAACTCTTGAGCCAAAGTCAACATCTCTGGATTTTTATTTATTTTTTTATTCATTCATTCGACTTTTTTTTTTTGGCTCAGTTAAGGCGTGAATGCTTTCTCTTACACTGAACAATGATACATAAACAACTTATAATAAGTTAGATATATCTACGAATCAAACCTAAAATCACTAACCAACGTATTACTAGGGGTAGGCATTTTTCGCGAAAAAATCTGAACGTCTATTAGACTGCAACAAGGTATACCCGCACCAGCGGTTTCTGCCTTGTGATTGGCGACCGTCTGCGAGAAAAGTCGTTGCTTTATTTGACCGAGCCAATCAGGACGCGTTTGCTTCCGCACTGACTTACTGTGATTGGTGTTGTAACGAAATACGTATAGCCTACCTGAAAGAAACTCACCCAGTCAAGAAACACAGACGATGCTACAGTGTTTTAACTTTCAGTAGTTCTCGGAATCTTTTCACGAAATATGCATGCCCCTACGTATTAATAATTACAACAGTTTCTGATGAATCACATGCCAATTTAACATTCAAGTTAAGTGCTAACATAAACCATTTAAAAGGAATGTATTGAATGTGAAAATATTAAAATACAATGAAATACTAACCTAAAGCATATTAGGTACAATATTGTTTAAAATACAAAATATTAAATTCATATTAAATAATAACCTAAAAAATATTAAATGTGGTTTAAATAAAAATAATGGAATAATCTTATCAAATTAGTGTATTGTCATCAGTCCTCGATAAATATACAAAGTTTAGATTAAATCTGTCCCTTTAAAGTGGGTCAAAATCGAGTACAAAGGAGTCGGTTGCAAACATACAGGTGAAGCTAATATAAAACGTGTAAAAAAAGTGTGGTTTGATTGTTGCTGAACTACAGAATGTGCAGCATTATAGAAATAGGTATACCGTAGTATGAATGTGTGGACTCAAGTTCAACGTGAGTAATGCTCAGTGCCCGTAAAATTGACGAAGATCTCTCGGTAATTTTGTAACCGGAATCCTACGTAAATCTGAGTGCACGATGATTGGGTGGTAGGACCACTCACCGCCCACTCAGGCGGACACCAGGTTCGATTACCGGACAGGGCCGGACCTGGACATTTGTGTAAAATTCGGTAACGTGACGGACGTTGCCTACCTTTATCTGCATATCTCCCTCTACCTCTCGATTCCTCTCTCTACATTCCTATCTCTCTATGTATACAACTTCCTGTCTGTATATTTATCTTTACAAAACAGAAGAGGAAGACACAAACGTTCATATATATTTTTAATCATACATATATTTATTTATAGTTTTTACCAGTCACAGGTGTGACACAGGCATATGAAAACGAGCACTTATTCGAATTCAACGCTGTGTCAGAATTTCAAAGCAATCGGCGAAGAACTCTCGGAGACGTAAGATTTTTAACGAACTAACATATGTGTGTGTGTGTGTTTGTGTGTCTCTCTCTGTGTATCTGTGTGTGTGCGCGCGTGTCTCTCTGTGTGCGTGTGTCTCTCTGTGTGTCAGTGTGTGTGTGCGTGTGCGTGTTGGTTCGTTGAAAACGCGCGGTTGATGGAACCGGTGTTACGTGTACCCCAACCGCGCCGTGTAAGCCGGGACCGGACCGTGCTCCTGTAAGCCGGGACCGGACCCTGCTCCTGTAAGCCGGGACCGGACCGTGCTCGTGTGAGCCGGGACCGGACCGTGCTCGTGTGAGCCGGGACCGGACCATGCTCGTGTAAGCCGGGACCGGACCGTGCTGGTGTGAGCCGGGCTTACGGCGCTGACCGCTTGCAATAAAAAAGTCGGCTCGGCGGCCCGCAGCAGCGGGAATATCATTAGCGTCGGGCGGACAGTCTCCCCGGCGGCTGCCAGCCCCTGCCCCCCCCCCCCCCCAACCGTGCTGTTTCCCTCCTTCCTCGTCGTGCGGGGTGGGATGTTCCCGAACGACTTCGACAAACGGCCGGACGGTTTTCCGACAGTCTGGACTGTGAAGGTTTGCACACAGGTTATTAGTAGGGCCATGCATATTTTGCGAAAAGATTCTCAGATTAGTTATAAGTTAAAACACTGTAGCATCGTCTGTGTTTCGTGATTGGGTGAATTTCTTTCCGGTACATGTCGATTGTAGAAACGCCAATCACAGTAATTCAGTGTGGAAGCAAACACGTCCTGAGTGGCTCGGTCAAACAAGGCAACGACTTCTCTCGCAGACGCCCGCCAATCACAAGTAAGAAACCACTGGTGCGGGTATAGCTAGTTTCAGTCTAATAGGCATTCAGATTTATTCGCGAAAAATGCCTGCCCCTAGTTATTAGTAGAGACCGGAAAAATTCGCGAATTCATTTCGTGATAGACTAAAACACAAATAGTTAGCCTATACCTCAGTGCTACCTCTGCTATTGGCTCACAATTCACCTGGATGACTCTGGGCCAATGAGAAACACCCAACCAAAGCTTTATCGAATCACAAGCTGCTACGTTGGGACGTCTCACAAGAGAGCAGCCAATGAGTGGGTGGCATTTGACCGACTTTGCGTAGAACTATGGAGTTCATCCTACAGGTCATTGAACCCGCGAATTTTTCCGGACCCTAGTTATTAATAGTACCTGAAAAATTTGCGGTTTCGATTACCTCCAGGATAGTTTACACAGTCCTCCGTACACTCGGGCAAATAGCGCCAGTTAATTGGCTGCTGACTTGTGAGTCGTCTCAACTGGTATTGCCCGTCATTCGTTACTTCTCTGGTTGAGGGTTTCTCATTGGCCCAGAGTCGCCCAGACGAGCAGTGAGCCATTAGCAAGAGCAGCTTAAAGGTATACGAGTATGAATTTCAGACTATCGCGAAATGAATCTGCGAATTTTTCCGGTCTCTAGTATAAGTATTCGGATTTTTAGTCTAACGTGAAAGGGATCCGCGAATTTTTCCAGTTTCTATTAATTGCTTAGTAGAAGAGATTTAAACTGTGCAACAAAAATAAACTTAATACTTATTTATAGTTTAAAAAAAATGAATGTTCTGTATAAATTATATGCAATATTTCTGGTATTCCACAAAATATGTGGCCACCAAAATAAAATGAATTGATTTTTCACTGGTTTGTGAGCCTGATAACAGTTGATGCATTATTTCTAACGATCAATGTATAGAGACGTGTAAAATTTGCGATTTCAAATCCCTAAAGGATAGACTCAATGGTCCTCTACGCACTCGTGCAAATTACATCTGCTGATTGGTTATTGACTCGTGACACCTGTTGACTGGAATGATCATGATTCGCTACTTCTTCTGTTAAAGATTTTTCATTGGCCCAGAGTCCTTCAAATAAACTGTGGCTCAATCAATGAAGCAAAATAATGTCAAAAGTGTTTGGACTGTATCCTATCGCGAAATGAATCCGCGAATTTTACAGGTATCAATGTAACTATGTTAGTAATGCAAATTCTGGAAGCTGCCATCTAGCGGGTGGGCCCGGAACTACTTCAAGAACCACGTCTCAAGTCTCGGCAAGTAGAGTTCCTCCCCCGTGCGGGTGCCCGCTGGTGCTACTTTTGGGAACCGCTCATATCTGAGACAGGTTGCACGCAACATAGGTACTTTTGACGCGTGGCCGCACGTTCCCGGGAAGTTACCGCGATGAATATTTCATCGTTCCTAACGCGTTGCTTTGGCAAAACGAAGCCGTGGAATTGCGCTGGCGATAGCGTGCGCCGAGGCATAGTATATTTGTTCCGTTTCTGTGATTGATGGCGGCGGCGCGCAGAACTCGCTTCGCACGAATCGCACAGCTGCAAAAGCGTTCAACGTCGTTTCGGAATCGCGCGGTCGTCAGATCTTTCTTCAGATTGCTCAGAGAGCTCACTAGATCTGTCAATTCGTGAGGGAGATTAGGCTCCGCCATCTGGTTTTTTTGATCATATTTTAGCTAAAATTCTAATTCTGAACTGTATATACCTATATGGGGGCAGGCATTTTTCGCGAATAAATCTGAACGCATATTAGACTGCAACAATGTAAACCCGCACCAGAGGTTTCTTCCTGGTTATTGGCGGCCGTCTACAAGATAAGTCGTTGCCTTTTTTAACCGAGCCACTCAGGAGGCGTTTGCTTCCGCACTGAATTACTGCGATTGGTGTGCTGACAGTACACGTGGTGCCTGAGAGAAACTCGCCCAATCACGAAACACAGTGGATGCTACAGTGTTTTAACGTATAACTAATCTCGGAATCTTTTCGCGAAATATGCATGGCCCTAAATATATCCCAGTTTTTGGGCATGTCAAGGCATAAATCATATCTCACTAGACTTTATATACCTTGTCATATCTCCCAGACTGTCCAATACATTGTTTGCAACCACGTATTCACTAACATGCTCTAGTTTGTAAGCGCCGCTAGGAAACAACTTATTGTTTCACGCGGGGTAACTACAACTGCTATCATGACAGGAACGCCAGTTCACAAGTGTAGACATCAACAAGTAGCCGAAGCTAAGTTCTATGACATTTCAAAACTGAATATTAGAACGGAAGCTTTATTTCAAGCGGTATCAAAAAAAAATATTAATATTCGCCATTCCTCAATTAAAAGAAGTATCTGTTTCTAAATTTTTAAAATCGAAACAACCCTTGCTAGAGACCGGAAAAATTCGCAGATTCATTTCGCGATAGCCAGAAATTCATACACGTATACCTTTAAGCTGCTTTTGCTATTGGCTCACTGTTCGTCTGGGCGACTCTGGGCCAATGAGAAACCCCTCCAACCAAAGAAGTGACGAATCACGGGGCAAACCAGTTGAGACGACTCACAAGTCAGCAGCCAACGAACTGGCGTTATTTGCCCGAGTGTACAGAAGACAATGTGTAGACTATCCGGGAGGTCATCGAAACCGCGAATTTTTCAGGTCCCTAAGTATAAGTTATTTCGTAGTGATTTAAAGTAAAACATTTCTGGATCCATTTACAAAAAAAAAAAAAAGAACTGTGACGCACTATATTGGCTTTGAATATATATATACTGTATAGAAGTCGCCAGCCCAGGTTAAAATTTCTAATACGGTTTTGAGGTAGTTGGTTAATTCACCGCCGCAATCGCCACCATCTCTAGGGCATCGACTTGTGGTGGTCCCTAGCGGACAAGTGTCGAACTCTTCAAACACCCCTTCCCCCTCCCGTTGAACGACATTGAGCTGCAGTGAATGATGGGTGAGGGGTGCGGGGTATGACAGCAGGCGACAGCGCTGCGCTCTAACGTGTAAATAACAACCTAAGACGATACAGGGCGTTACGGCAGCGCACTGCAGCGGTGAAGTTCCCAAGCTGCTCATCATACGCTTTTGAAAAAACGTAGAGTAAATCCTATCCACTCGCGACTTCTATACAGTATATATATTCAAAGATATTGGTGACAAGGGCGAGAAACACCGGTGGTACCCCTGTGGGGCGACACAGAACAGGAGCCTCTAGGGAAGTGGAAGGCCCTTTTCGCGCGCGCGCGAGAAAGAGAGAGATAGAGAGAAAGAGAGAAAGAGAGGGGATAGGGGTGACAATGTGATAGAGTTTGACACGGGCACAGAAGGGCTGTCGGATGAGTGTTCCGCCAGTGTGTTTGAAGGGTTGTGAATGCTCCCAACCCCCGCACGACCTTCCAGGAGGGGAAGGAGATGTGGTGGGAGGGTTGCCGTGTTTTTCACCAGGACCTGGCTTTGCCACACTTCCCCGCTCCCCTGTACGGCCACGGCCACCGACCACACCGCCACAGCGCCACAGCGCCACACCTCAAGCCACTGGCCTCCCGCATCTCCTGGCCGCCTTCCGAGCAAACAACACCGCGGCTCCTGACGGCCGCGGAGATGGTTTTTACGCCCGGGCCTCCTCCGACAAGAAGAATAACAGAAAACACTAATTGAGTAAAATGTTCAGCGGCTTTAAAATACGACCGGCAGCCCTACTTTTTTTGAACCTTCGGGCCACGAAAGGATGTAAAAAAAAAGGAGTGAGAGAACAGGGGTAGAGAAGAACAGGCGGAAAATAGCTACAGCCGTGATATTTAACAGTATAAAAAAAACCCTAAGGGAGAGAAAAAAATAAAAAAAAACTTTTTTTTTTATTTTATTTTACAGCCCGACCTTAGAGATTGGTTTTCCCAGTATTATAACAAAGTAGGTATGAATTGGTTGGAAGCTTCACGAGAACATATTTTGAAATATAAAATAGTCAAAACAGTGTCTTTTTTTTTGCAATACACGTCGTCACTTTTTTAAAAGTTTGATTTACTTTTTTATTCACTCCAAAACCGTCTCGGTATTCGCAGACGATAAGAACGATCTTCGGAAAAGATGGGTAAAACTGAGTGTTTCATTCAAGTCCTCTCAAAGCATGCCGTTTGTATTTCCCCTCGTATCGTTGTTAAATAAATAACAACTTTTTAGCATATTACGAGACATCATGCCAGAAATATTCTTAGCATACCCATATTTGATTATATATGATTACCTGGGAATTTACAGGGCATATAATAAGGTAGGCTACATACATAGGCACACACATTTCGATGTGTATGGATAAATTCTAATTAATTATGTTTAGAAATAATAGGATTTTAAATATAGGTGCTCAGACCGTTGCAGAGTTGTATTTAATGATTATAAGAAAAGTGAACTTGACAATGAACTACTTTTGCTAGTTGCGCGATATCCGAAAATCGTCAAAATAATGGCAAACTAAAAAATGTACCTAATTTATATAATTAGGTATATATATTAACTTCTACTGCTATCCAAATTAAACCAAAATTTTATTTTGTTTTTCTATAGTAACATAATACGGGGTGAAATTATCTAATTCGCATCCATTATCGGCAAGTTATTTTAATATAGTATATACTATACAAAAATGCTCCAACTTTAGAAGCCAGCATAATAATTGTACGTGTATTTATGTCAATGACGGCAAATTAGTTCAGCTCTATTTCTTTACTGTAATCCTAGCAAATCTAATTAGTCTCCATTGTTTCCAGGCTCTACTTTAAGACTTATTTTATTTAAAAATAACCTTCGAGAGTTTAACCTAGCTTGAAAAAAAAAATCATTTTTATCCTAAGCTTTTAAAAATCGCGAAAGAAAATTTTATATGCTAGGTGATTAATTGAGCTGCCATCTCCAGTGAACAGAGCCATTTGCTAAACATCAGCAAGTTGCCATTTCTGGATGAATAACTCTTTTCATCGTTACCTATATACCTGCCCCGTGGCTGATTATGGCTATTTTTAAAAAAAAAATATTTACATACTGAAGATGCCTGATCATTATTGATGAAGAGGTTTCTCGAGCCCAAGTGACCACCAATAATTATACCCATTGACAGCTGCCGGAAGAGGTATCGGGTGTGCGAATATTGATTAGCTAATCCATAATAGTGGCATTAGTTTCTTGCCACATTCTGCATGAGCCGTAGATAGTTCAATTTCACTAAAATATTTCCATTTTTTTTTGTTAGAATTTGAACTTTTATGTTCGTGTTTACAAAGGTTCTTTCTTCATCAGCAAAATCACTATCCATTGACCGGGAAAATTTGCTTTTGTATTTACTTTTAGGATAGACTCCAAATTCCTCTGCATACTCGGAGAAATGCCAATTGATCATTGGCTGCAGACTTGTGAGACGTCTCAACTTGGTAGTCTCTGGGTTGATACTTCCTTGGTTGAGGGTCTCTCTATGGTTTAGGGTCCTTCCCTTAAACTAATAACTAGGGGCAGGCATTTTTTCGCGAATAAATCTGAGCACCTATTAGACTGCAACAAAGTATACCCGTACCAGTGGTTTCTTCCTTGTGATTGGCGGCCGTCTGCGAGAGAAGTTGTTGTCTTATTTGACCGGGCCAATCAGGAATTGTTTGCTTCCGCACTGACTCGCGGTGATTGGTGTTGTAAAAATCTACATTGACCTGAAAGAAACTCACCCAATTAAGAAACACAGATTATGCTACAGTGTTTTAACTTTCAGCTAGTCTCGGAATCTTTTCGCGGAATTTTCATGCCCCTACTAATAACAATAACAAGAACAGCACAGAGGTAAAGTTGTTTGAATTCTAGGCCATCACGAAATTAATCCGCGAATTATTCCGGTCTACACCAATGATACAGCTCTCACTGTGCTTCACGATGTCCACGATTGGATGATTCCCCTGAAAATATCCACTCCATGTAAAAAATAAACCAATCATAGCAACCTAAAAAAAAAAGGAAATTTTTTACAGTGACGCGTAGTATTTTTCGCAAAATGCAGGACACAATACTCTATGATGCGCAAAGCTTGACTTGAAAAATAGTAGCTATACATTTTTCTAGATGACAATCGGACATAAATTACAAGCCATTGTATATTCATCACCACAGCTCGCTTTGTTTTATCATGAAATTTTCCAACATACATGTACTAAGTGTTATAAAATTCGATTATGGATGGATTTAAATTCAAACAAGCATAAATGCTTCAAAAAATAGCCAGTCATGGGGACTGTCAACAGAAGTGAAAACTTAAAACTTTGTTTTTAAAGGGTAAAGTCGGGAGAGATGCCGCACATTTTATAAAAATAAAATAAAAAGGTTAATATTTAAATAATACTAAAGTTTTATGAATAAAAACTTATCTGTACTTGTTGACAAATCATTAAATCTTATTATAAGTATGTTTGAAAACATATGTCACAAAATAAAAATACATTTAAAAAATCATTACACTTGGCCATCTATCCCACCAGGGGTGGGTGTGATGCCGCAGTGTGGTGGGAGAGATGGCTTATGGAAAATAACATTATCGTTTCTTAGCTGCCCAGTTCTTCCTCTTTTCCATTCTACCGCACACTGAACACATGTTGCAATAAATCGTGCATGTTTCATGCAACCAACGTGAACAAATAACACATTTAATCCAGTCTGCCGATGAAGTTGTTTTTTCGTACTCTTCTAAGCACTCGACGCACTCGTTTTCTTCGGAAAGTTCTGATTGTCCACTGCATGCTACACTAAACGAACTGCTGTCTGATGATGACGAAGAAATTTTCCGTTTCCTCAGTCTTGGTTTTCCCTTGGACTCAGTCTTGTTGCACATTAACTGTTTAGGCGTACATTTTCCTGCAGTTGGGGAGCAGAAATTTTACTTTTTTTTCCCGAGATGAAATCGGGTTCGGTGAGAATTGCAGCTGACTACTTTCTCTTTGAGTTTTTTCTTGCTGGCATCACTGGTATCGGAGATATTACGCTAAGGGCCTTATTAGGTGTTAGTTGTGGATCTACTGGGCTTTGACAAACTTCAGCTTTATTGTGGAGGATCACTGGCCTAGATGAACTTGGGCCAACCGTTGAACACTGTTTAGGACTTACAGGCCTATCGACTAACTGCTGGCTTAGGCTTGCTTCATCACTTACTTGATGATTCTGGTAGTTTATGGAAGTAGAACCACTAGGTACACCTACGCTTTCAGAAAGACGAAAAGCATGATCTGGAATAGCTGACCTGTCTAACGGGAAAATTCCAGTACCACGAAAACCAGCAACACCATTTGCAACAGTTGCTGCAAGAGACCAGGCACTAGAAAGGAGAGCACCAAACTGAAAACGAGTGATTTTCCTGTTCTCATTTGCTAACATCCATTTTTGACAAGCCTGATAGAAGTACGTTTTTAATGGCTTAAAATAAGAGCGGTCTAGAGGCTGGAGGTAGTGAGTAGTGTGACTTGGGAGGCATAAGAGAATTATGTCGTTTAACACACAAAACTCTAGCATTTTGAAGCAGTTCATGTGTGAAGCATGGCCATCTAAAATAAGAAGAGTTTTACCTGCAGGTTTACGTGGTAAGAAATGATTTTCCAACCAGTCCATGAATATTTCGCTTGTAACATAAGCTGATTTTTTGCTCATGGTAACAATAGATCCTGGTGGCATACCGTCTGAATATTCGGGTTTTCTGTTCACGCCTTTAAAAATACAATATGGTGGCAAAAAACTACCTTCAGCATTTGTGCATGCAATTACAGAGATTGTTTCCCCTTTCTCCCCTGATGTAAGAACATGGACATCTTTGCTGCCCTTAACTGCAATTACCTTGTCTGGCTTGTTATTAAGCTGCAAACCTGATTCATCGACATTGAAGACATTTCCTGGTTTACCCATAAGACCGTGTTCTTGCAGTGTAGCAGTTAATAAATCAAAGTATTTATTAACCTCTTCTCTGTTCATTCCCTGCGCTCTGAGAACAGAAATTCCTTCAGCTTTTCTCAGAGAAAGGTTAACGTTACGTTCCATAAACGATTTGAACCAATCCCGACCCGCTCGCTGCCTTTCATTGTTGAATTTGTGGGGTATACCGCAACTTACAGCAAGGTCGTAAGCTAGTTTCTGGACGGTTTTCCTGTTCGGTGCGAAACCTGCAGCTTGCAATTTTTCAATATGAGAAACTAATTTCTTCTCAGCTTCATATCCTAGACACGATGAAGGGCCTAGATTTCGTTTCTCAAAATTTCTTGAAATGAGTCGCCTACGTAAAGTTCGTTCTGGAATGTTGAAACGTCTTCCCGCCTCCCTAATTTTCACTTTATCTTCTATTACAGCATGCATAGCATTGTTCAAATCCTCTTGTGACCATGCCGCTCGATCAGTTTTACGTGTGTAAACACGTGGCATTTCCTCTGAAATAAAAAGAAATATTCAATAATATTGTGTATTATGCTACCATGCCTCAACAATGAAAGAAAGCTAAAATAAGGCGAGGCCTTTAACAATAACACTACCTCGTTATCTACTTTATTATTAACCTACATAAATGAAAAAAACCAATTTTCCTTGGATATTTAACCTTTTACATCTCTTGACAATTCCTTTATATTGCTAGGATTATATACTACTAAAATTATTAACCACCTCCTTCTGAAACCATGACATTTGTACACGCATTTAATGCTGAAGCGCGGCATCTTACCCCAATCGCAGATGCGGCATCTCTCCTTAAATCGTGGGAGAGATGCCGCACCCAGCTAAACGGAAAAAAAATATGGCGTACGGCCTCTAACCACAACAGCGAGAAAGAAAACGATTTGTACTTTCGTATAAAATAGCAAGACTCAGTTAAACTGCGAAGATTATTGACTCAGCATGATGTTGAAAAGTTACCTGAAAGTTTTCAAGCCTCCTTGAAACGACAGTTCTTCGTTATAATCGACATAAAACAACAGTTTGCACTGCACGGTCCGCACGAAACTTGTCAAAGAACATTCACTTCCAAGACTCTCCACTCGACTGGCAGGCAGCGCGGTTACTCATGGCCTTCAGGATGATTCACTACCTGCGGCATCTATCCCCCTGCGGCATCTCTCCCGACTTTACCCAATACGAACCCACTAGTTTTGCCCCTACCAAAAATCGCTCAACGCGGCTAAAGAAGTTTTCACTTCAAAAATAACTTAAATCCACAAATAATCAACATTACCTCTCACAAATCAATAACCTGATATTTGAAGAAATTCACTACTTAAATTAATAAACAAAATAAAAACATAACCTCACCTACTAAAAAATAGCCAATGCTCGCAATATATACCACACAATAACGTTAAAATCTCCTTGGAAAATAAAATTAAGTTCGTTGGCTGCTGACTCGTGAGTCGTCTCAACTGGTTTGCCCCGTGATTCGTTACTTCTGCGGTTGAGGGTTTCTCATTAGCCCAGAGTCACCCAGACTAACAGCGAGCCAATAGCAAGAGCAGCTTAGGGATCGTCCATTAATCACGTGAGGCTCGAAAAGGGGGGGGGGGGTGTCGGGAAAAATCACGAAATATCACAAAGGGGGAGGGGGGGGGGGGTGTAGAGAGATATCACGTGTATTTATTTTTTCGCGCGATTTCTACTAAACCGAATAGCGACGCGTGACCTTGACTCGGCGTAGCTTGGCAACAATATCCCCGCCCGCCGCAACATGAACCACCCGGCTCGGCTTGCCAGTCGCCAGTAAGACTGTGATTTTGGCGCCGAATACATGCGTAAATCGTTGCCACGAATGTTATGCTTTAAAACAATGCGACGATGTCTAAACTAGGAGATCTGTAAAAGACCTAATGTGTGTCTGGACATTTTTATCACTGTGCTTAATTTTCCAGAATTAAATTAGATTATACCTATATTTAAAAATAATATTCTGAAATTTTAGAAACATTTTGTACCAAAAAATTACACGTGATGTATTGGGGGGTTGGGTGGGGGGGGGGGGGGCTGTAGTCTAAAACCTCACTACAAATCACTAGGGGGGAGGGGGGGTTAAAAATTTGCTAAAATAACATCACGTGATTAATGGACGACCCCTTATAGGTATATGTGTATGAATTTCGGACTATCACGAAATGAATCTGCGATTTTTCCCGGTCTCTACCAATAAACATGTGACTTTCACCCAAGAATACAAGCGACTGTGGACTCTATTTAGAGGTCACTGACCCCAAATAATTTTTCCCAGTACTTAATAATGACACAAAATGGCGATGGAGACCGAAATCTACCTCCATATTTCAGGCAATCGGCTCGGTTACAACTCTTACGGATGCTTCCCTTAGGGCTGCGTCGGCAAAGTGAGCTTACAGAACAAGCGTGTTCCGAACGAAGGCGAACACCACAATAAGCCAGGCAGCGACGCACGGGGCACACGAAGACACACGGATTGATCGCAAGCACGCGAGGATAAGAATCCGAACGACCAACCAGTTCCCGGGAATAAAACTTCATAAAGAAACACGGGCAGGGCGGCGACCCAGCACAATATCGTAAAGGAGAAATTCCGTCAAATGAAACGCATTTGCTTTCCGTTCCGGTGCTCGCCTCGCACGTAAAATAACACGAGCTGACACGCCACTGACTCTCCACATATATATTTTCAACTTTAACTTTATTTGAATTAATTTTTTTTGTCTTTTTTGACGTGACAACGTTTAATAAATCGATGAACGCCGCCGGCTGTACGCACGAAAAGTGTCCCGTTACGCACATTGTTCCGTTACGCTGTGTCCCGTTACGCACATTGTTCCGTTACGCTGTGTTCCGTTACGCTCATTGTACGCTTGCGCCTCATCTATTTCTCTTCCACTCGACTGTTTATAAAGTGAAGTGAAAAGTTAATGTGGTTTTCATTGCTTATTACAACAACAATTTCGGCAATAAAGGTTAATTATTCTTGCATGTTAAAAATCTGATTAATAGTATAATTTCAAGTATTTATTCTTTTATTATTAAAATTAAAATGATTCAATTTTATTCATGAGGTATGGAATCATTTCATCAATTTTTTTGTTATGACGTTGTCACGAACTATCGTCCGTGAACCGACTTTACAGACAACCAATTTTTTTTCTTTAAGGATTAGCATTAAAATAAGTAAGGGCGAATCAAGGAGAGCAGGGGAGTAGCTTCCTCCCTTTACAAGTGTAAAAATAAATGAAACATAAAATATACAAAAAAAATCATTCAAACATTCATAAACAGGTTGGTTATTGGTATCATCAAATCACTTTGAAATACACTAATTACTAAATAGATGCATTGCGTCATCTTCATATGAACCTCCTCCCGAATGAAATAGGTTGAATTAAAAATATTTATATCTCCCCTACTCAACCCTTTCGATTTTGAGCTGTATACGCCCTTGGTACTAGGGTTGTCTGTTTAAAATTGTTTTCAAAATATCTCGTTGGTAAAAAAGCAAGCTTTATGGAGATTAATACCGTCCTATCTTGGATTTTTACAACAACAAAAAAACATTATCCACGGCTTGCAGTAGCCTACTGATGAGTTTTTTTTTTAAATTTCAAATCATGGCTCGATAAAACACAGGATCTAGCTTTGGACCTCGTTTTCGAGGTGTATACTCGTGGTCTCCTGTAATAGCACTTGAACTGAAACTCCTCGCTTGAAATAACCAGTGTAGTCCTGCGTCTAGTGAGTCCCAGGAGACACGCCGTCACCCGTTGCTTCTAGTGATTTCACTACTAATTTAATTATTTTTTTTTATAAGAATACTCAGTTTTTAAATGGACTGCCACGCTTACCGGATGTCAAAGACATCCCGTATCCGTCTGTAACAATGCAAGTGACGGGTTGTCTGTGTATAATTTGTGTAGTGCCGAGACGGTTAAGGCCTGTAGCAGTGTGCATAGATTCTCCAATGCATGTCGACAATTTTTTTTAATTTTTTTTTTTTCCATTTAAGGCGTGGCAATGGCAGTGCGAAAGTGTTCTATCTCCAGACTGCAGTAGAGAAGCCAGGGTATTTGGGGGGGGGGGGGGAAGGATGGAGTTATGAACTGAGCCTTGTACGAAAATTTGGGTCCGAATACCCGTGGAATCAGCGTCAGCAGTGCTGCCTGCAGGCGAGCATCGCTACCACTGTTCTCCATGGATGACTGTTTGATTAATAGAGACCGGAATAATTCGCGTATTAATTTCGTGATAGGCTGAAATTCAAACACGTGTACAATTCTGCTGATTCTGCTATTGGCACGCAGTTTAACTGGAGCTCTCTGGACCAATGAGAGACTATCGACCAATTAAACGTCGAATCACAAGCTACCCAGTGGAGACGCCTCACAATTTAGTGCCCAATGAACACGCGTGTTTACTTGAGAAATGCAGAGGATAATAGAGGCTATCCTAGAGGTCATTGAATCCGCGAATTTTTCCGGGCTTATTGATTAATCATTTGGGGGGGGGGGGTGTTTGTCGTCTCACAAGCATCGATGTCCACTGGAGACTATGAGACCATGGGTGGTGAAGTGATGTGAACGGAGCAGCGACGGAACGCACCGGGGAAAATGAAATCCCCCACCACCAGGCAACGTCCGCCACGTTTCCATCCTGCGAAGGTTGATAATTGAACAGAAGGAGTAAATATTCATGAGGAAAAAAACTTTATTAAATTTTTTTGTCTATCTTTGGTAGTCAATCGACCTTGGATTTCACCTTAATTTGCCTTCCCCGACCGACCGACCAAAAAAAAAAAAAAAGCAAGTGTTAAGCTTCTTTTTTTTTTTTTTACAGAACCCATGTCAGTCAAAACTTGACTGGTGGATTCTCAACAGGGTTACTCTCTTCGAGGTCGGCTAGCCCCAAAACCCTTTTTTTTTTTCTCTCTCGCCCCATTTCTGACCACCGGGACAATGGTCCGCCGGCTCCCAGGTCAGCGCGTGGGTCTACTCCGCTGACCGCTGGCCACTACGCCGTCTAATGAGCCATTCAGACGCGTCGGCCCGTGCGGAGAACGCAAAATGCACCCAAACGCGTATAAAAAAAAAGAGAAGGGGGTTTCCTTATTTTTCGCGACCTCCTTTGAACGCTTTTGCGGACAAGAAAGATATTTTTCATGACCCCCTTCGCCCGCTACCTTCGTTACTTTCTGCGGTTCTTTGGCTGGCGGGACGTCAAGAGAGTCCGTTCGTCAGTCGACCCCCGTCCGTCAATCTGTCCGTCCGTCCGTCCGTCCGGGCGCGTGACACACCACCCGCTTCCAGGACGCGGCGATAAGGAGGCCTGCCTCAAGACGAGCGGAAACACAAAAGTCAAGCCACGCGGACACGACAGGCGGTCTCCTGAGCTCCCGTGTGACATCCAGGGAACGAGTCTATTGCTGACACTCCCCGAGATGGGAATAAATAAAGCTTCGCCGGATTATGCCGTGACAATAGTAGTGATTACGTTACTGGAAGGAACAGCGACCTAGTAAAGTAAAATTGATGTTTTGGCAACTGTTAAAATTAATTTCACGAAATAAAAACTGGGTTTTTTAATTCAATAATAATGTTAAGGAGTGGAAAATACACGCCCGGTAAGGATAGCCCAATTAATAGGGCCATGCATATTGCGCGAAAAGATCCCGAGACTAACTGAAAGTTAAAACACCGTAGCATCGTCTGTGTTTCATGATTGGGTGAGTTTCTTTCAGGTACATGTCGATTGTTAAAACGCCAATCACAGTAATTAATTCATTGCGGCAGCAAATGCGTCCTGAGTGGCTCGGCCAAACAAGGCAACTACTTCTCTCGCAGGCGGCCGCCAATCACAAGGAAGAAACATATGGTGCGGGTGTACCTTGTTGCAGTCTAATAGGCGTTCAGATTTATTCGCGAAAAATGCCTGCCCCTACCAATTAATTCTCTACTGTTCGTATCTCACCGCGCACCTCGGTTCCAACACACCGCCTCGCACTGCTCTTATCCTTCACGATCATATCTCCGCACACGAAGTCCGTCTCTCGTCGTCCACTATCGCTCGCCAAGAAGTCACTAGCCCTTTTCGCTTCACTGCCCTCGCAGACCATCCTCCCCGTTTATATACACCTCCCGTACCCGCTCTTGAAAGGTCACGTACCCCTTCCAAACGTCGCGTCATCAGAATCCCCGACTTAAGGGGGTGCCTCCCATTTCAGGTCAAGTTTTTATATTTAGATTAATCACTGGTCAAATTTAGAATTTTTTCAACTGTTTAACTTTCACGAAATGAAAAATATATACTGCGCAGCCTTTTTGCATAATTAGCTGCCAAAGTTACATTTTTAACGTTTTTGGGTTGTACAAATAAAGAGAATTTAATTTATTGCAGAACTAAAACTTTTTAGGTTTAACTGCAATGCCACTGGCTACTTCATGATATGGTTTGCATTTCTATCACAAAAACTCATTTCATGTTTCTTGGATGTCAAAATCGTAACAAAATTTGAGAATTTTGGAATGCCAGGTAAAATTAATTAGTATTTTCTGAAAGAAATTCAAATCATTTCTTGAAGTAGCCAGTGACATTGCAGTTAAACCTAAAAAGTTTCAGTGCTGCAATAAATTAAATTCTCCTTATTTGTACAACCCAAAAAACGTTAAAAATGTAACTTTGGCAGCTAATTATGCAAAAAGTATGCGCTGTATATATTGTTCATTTCGTGGAAGTTAAACAATTGAAAAAGTCTACAAGTTTATCTGTAATTACTGTAAATATAAAATCTTGACCTGAAATGGGAGGCACTCCCTTTAACACTCGGAGCTCCGTCAATCGTCCGTCGTGCACGCACGGTCCATATGCTCATCGTCCGCGCCTGCGCAGGGAGTCACTTCCCCTCTTTCACTGTCCCTCACTTCCACTCTCAGTCTACTCTCCGCTCTGCTCCGGAGGCTGGCATCGCTAGTCCTCGGCTATGTTTCTGGAATGACCTCGCAACGCTAATGACGTGTCGCGTAATTCGTGGTCGAGACCCGACGCCCGAAGCTCCCAGAACAGCGGCGTCCCAGTTACGCCGCTCCACGCGGCGGCCTCCTCTGAAAGAAGCCCACAGAATTCCCAAGCCTCTGAGAGAATATAATGGCAGGGCCATTGAATGAGGTAGCGGGGCCCGACCAAATCCCCAAAAATGTATGCGTGCAGACTTCAGTGGCCGTGCGTCATTACGGGGGAGGGGGGGGGGAAGCGCCAGGCTAGACTTACCACTGGAAGGCCCACTCAGGTACCTGGCACGTGTCGCCGCCTTGCCTCCCAGTACGCTCGAAAGAATATTTACTTAAATGTAAACTTACCTCAGGAAATAGGAAAAAAAAAAAAACACTATACTGCTATGAAATACAGACAGTAACGATAAACTGTCCTAGAGAACGAAAAACACCAGCAGCGCCGTAGCGCAACCTGGCGGCCAAGGTCCACAGACGATATCGTCCTGGAAAAAAAATTCCTAACGCAAGCAGGTTGATTGGATTGGATGTGCCGAACCATGGAATGTAGTTTCTGACTAGCACGCCAAGCGTGGCTATTCTGGTGTAAATTACAGAAAAATTTACGGGCTTTTGAACGAAGAAACAATTAGCTTCTTCATAATTTCAAATAACTGAATCTTCGTAGTAACCACGCCGAAAAACGACTTCCAAGTTATATATGTTTCTTTCTGAACAAAGGATAAACACACACACGTGGACCAAAATAAGAGTATTCTTACTGTAGACTTAACCAATTTTTTTAAAAAATGTATTATTACTACACCAATATAATTCTTGTGAATTCATGTTCGAAGTAAGTGAACTCTTGTGTCCGTTTAATTTTCGCACACATCCCTGGATGATTTGTAAAACCATCGCGTTTCGTAAAATTAAAGGTGGAAATTATTTTTTTTTTTTACCGTGTATATAGCGTGCTGTTGCTTGGGGCACGAGCTATCAGGACGATCGTCGTAACAAACTCCACCCCCCCCCCCAACACCCCCCGGGACTGCGCCCCGGGGGCTCGCCTTGATACGGGGTCGTAAACGAAGTCTTCTGCTTCCTACCGCGGAACACTTTTCCCTTTTCCGAGGGAAGGGCGTCGTCGTTCTGATGACTCCGCCGAATCGATGCGCCTCTACGGCGTTTTCTCATTCCCTCCCTCCCTCCCTTCCTCCTTCCACCCTCCTTCTTCTCCCCCTGTCCGCGGACTAACGGCCGGCTAGGGTCCGAGTGCCGCTGTTTCCGGGGCGGAAGTGCTCCTGGAGCGTCTGACAAGCAAGAAGAAGAAGAGGGGGGGGGCAGGTCCAGCCGACGTGAGGGCAACTCGCCCGCCGGGCGAAAGCAATCTCGAGTTTCGCGAGGGGTTTGGGGGTTGCGGGGGGGTTAGAGGGGGGATAAATTCACCCTCGCAGCTTGTTTCCTCCCTCCGGCGCTGGAAGTCGCAACGTAAGAAGTCGCCAGGGGAAAGAGAGAGAGAGAGAGTTTATGGGATGCTGCGCTCTGGAAAAGGGGGCGTGGTCGGTCCGGACCCGTAACAGGGGGAGGAGGGCAGGACGACGCATGCGCCGATGAGAAACCCTCCACCTCGGGGGGGAAATATTTCGCCCCTCCATCCCTCCTCCTACTCACACCCCAACACACTCCTTTTCCACCCACGTCAACCCCTCCTGCGAACGCGGAAGCCGAGCCAGGGGATTTGATTCTGCGAAGCGCCGTTCGCTGGAGCAGCATTCGGTCGATTATATTTATCTACCTATCGTCACAAGGCTGTCTATAACCTGGTAAACAGATTTCAGTGTATTCGTCCACTTAAGTAGACAATATACCTATATCTCTATGATATGTGGAGTTTATAAAATTTTGCATGTGTAAGTAAGTCATTGTGTACATTGTGTGGAAAAAAAAGAATCAAATTGTTTTATGATTTTATATTTTAATCTGTAGTAATTATATATTACTATTTTAGCTATAGCTTAAGTTAATTACCACATAAAATATCCAAACAATAGTATAATTAAAATTAAAAAGGTGTGACATAGGGATAAAACTATTTTCATATACATAGATAACATTTTAATATCACAGGATCATTTCGATACAGCCTCAATAAATAAAATATAACGTATTACGAAACGGATACACCATTCACAGAAACGTGCCGATTTTTAAGTTAGAAAGCTAAAAGATTTTGAAAAATAGTTTTCACTGTGAATTTACGAATAACGTTGGCTACAAATTATCCAAAGGATCTTCGTAAATTGACCGTTTTCTTCGTGTAATAAGTTCAATAATTCTGAACATGAATCTATAAGAAGAATAATCTTGGTTTATCAGAGAAACTTTAAAAACGTGTTAATACCGCTGCAAGAACACTTTTTTCTTTTTTCCCACGTGTGTGTTCACACGGTTTGTAACGAAAAAGCAGGACTCGGAAGTGTCAGAAAACTGCGTATAGTTCACACGGAGATCCGGTTATTTGAAATTACGAAGGATTTCTTTTCGTTTATTCGAGGCGAAGTCTTTCGTTGAAAAGTCCGCTGATTTACTGCAATTTCCTAGCTGTGTACTTCCGCCTAAATGAACGTAGTAATGAGTAGAGACCGGAAAAATTCGCAAATTCATTTCGCGATAGTCTGAAATTCATATACATATATCTTTAAGCTGTTTTTGCTATTGGCCCACTGTTAGTCTGGGCGACTCTGGGCCGATGAGAAACCCTCAACCAAAGAAGTAACGAATGACGGGCAAACCAGTTGAGATGACTCACAATCCAGCAGCCAATTAATTGGCGTTATTTGCCTGAGTGTACAGAGGAATGTGTAGACTACCCTGAATGTTATCGAAACCGCGAATTTTTCAGGTCCCTAGTAATGAGTTCCAGGTTGACGTGTTGTGGTGGTGGGGGGTGGGGGTGACTGCTCGCGGGAATGAAGGTTTGTTATTCATAAGATGCAAACAAGTGTTGATACTCTCCGGGGTTGGGGGAGGGGAAGCTTATGATCATCGTAGCTGTGGCCGGTAGCTCTCGCATCTGTCGGCCGAAGGGTAGCTGATGAGCCAATACGAACCGCTATCCAGGAATTACCCACCCCACGGAAGTGTGTGTGTGTGTGTTTTCATACGTAGGGACCGGGAAAATTCGCAGATTCATTAAGCGATAGGCTAGAATCCAAACATACATAACCTTGCGCTACTCATACGTAGGGACTGGAAATATTCGCGTATTCAATGACCTCCAGGACAGACTCCACGATCCTGTGCATACTCGGGCAAACGTCGCCTGTTCATTGGCTGCTGACTCGTGAGGCGTCTCAATTGGGAGACTCGTGATTCGATACTGCTATGACTGAGGGCCTATAATTATATAACTCCTCCAGGTTAACAGTGAACCAAAAGGTATAAATAAAGGTACAACTATTTGCATTTCAGCAAATCGCGAAATGAATCCGCGAATTTTTCCGGTCTCTACTCATACGATCGGCTCACAGTTCATCTGGAAGTCTCTGGGCCAATCAGAAACACTCAAAGCAATAGATTGACCAATCACAAGCTACCCAGTTGATACGTTCTCACATGTGTGAGCAGCCAATGAGCATGTGATGTTTGCGTAATTGTGTACATGGCTGTGAAGTCTATGCTGGAGGTCAATGAACCCATGACGTTTTCCAGTTAATATTCATGCATGTTTGTGTGTGTCTGCGCGCAGGCGTGCTGTATATCACCGATTGACGTATGTATACGTGATTCTATCCAATATTTAAAAAAAAAAGATGCATTTAGAAACTTGCAAAGTCAATCTGGTGTCAGGTGTTGATTTGTTTGGTACCACAATTTACTTTCTCTCCTGCACAGGAAAAAAAATTGTGTTCTTTTACCTACGTGGAATACGTTTTTTCGAGATAATACTGAGTATTTCCGAAGAAAATTTGAGCATAATTTTTTTTATTTAGATTGATGTTTCATTGAAGCGCATAGTATTGTTAAACAATGGAAAAGATAATCGAATATTCAACATTTCGTCTTTATTTTGTTGTTTCATGCTTATCATACGCGCAGTAAATACTTGAAAGCTATTCAGGGAGCTGTTTACAAATAACTTAATTATTTGGAGATAATGGGACAACACAAAGTATTCATTCCGGGGTAAGAATCCGAACCTAGTATTAATCCGAACACCATTTGGTCGCGATATACTTGTTTTCATTAAAATGTAAAAAATTAACAAACATCTGTAATTTTACAAGAATATTTTTGTTCCATTTACAAAAAAAAATTACATTGTGTAGATTTTTCACCTGTCCATAGAACATCGTCAGGGACAGGATGACTTGGGTTAGGGGGGGAAAAAAGGAAAAAGGGGAGGGGGGAAATTGGACCGTCTGAAGGGGTGAGTTATTGGATGAGGGGAGACGAGGAGTTTGGAAAATCCTTGAAGACAAAAAGATTTATAACGAGAATTCTGACACTCGAATTTACCAGCGGGAGCGCTTCTACCGGGGATGAAATGCGTCCGGTGGGTTCCAAAGCTGGAGAGTCCGCCGGAAAGGGGATGGGGGGAGAGGGGAATAATTAAAATAAGAGCTACCGTTTCCTACCGCGCGGACTAATGCGCGGCCGTTATACGGCGTGGTCCAGGGGCTGAGGCGGAGGCTGGAACACGAGTGTATGTGTGTGTATATATTTTAAAGCTGCTCCCTCTTGACTCCGTGTTAATGAATACCTCAGATGAGAAGTTGCTGCTCTCTCTCTCTCTCTCTCTCTCTCTCTCTCGCTGCTAGGCCGGGCACGAAAAATCATTGCTACCAACGTTGTCTCCGCAGCAGGGGTGAGAAACGTAGACCTAAGCAGTCTAGCACGGCACGCCCAAAGAATCCAACAACTGAGAAACATCATTAAGTTTGTTTATCAGTATAGGCCGTCTTTCGTTTGCATAGAGGTATGCTAAATAATTTAATTTGTCACCAGAGTTAAGAAGCCACAGTATTCTCACAAAATTTTTCTTTTCTTATTGGATTTAATGTTCATGTATTATACAGACATATTAATCATGAATTTCTTTCTTTTTTTAAGAATTCTTTTAATTTTGTAAATAATATATATTTTTTTTACATTTTATTTTTTTCCCTTACTTCATCACATCCAACATCACTATACAAAAGAAACAAAATCATAAAAAAATATATATTTTAAAAATAATATAAAAAGATTCCAACGGGGCGGGCAGCACTGGACTAAACGATGGCGTTTGGTCGGTTCTTGTTTTCTGGCTCATGGTCAGCCAACATTGTCCGTCAAATCCAGCTGATTTACCCAGCGAACACGTGCGTAAGTTATGCTCCAACATAGGCCCCTATACCCTTTTTTTTTATCATCGAACGTAAAGTATCGAGTTGACGCACATCATGATGTTATTCAAACGCACCAGGCCCACATCAGTGAAAAAAACTTGGGGATACAAAGTCGTTCCGTAAAAATTAAGATGCAAAAAACTTTCTGAGAAACAGCTGACAGTCGAGACAGCCTCGTCACCACACCACGCCTAGAAGACAACATGTCTGTGAAGCTCCTCTGCTACGCACTCGCCCTGCTGACCACGGTGTATAACTTACATTGGTTCACTTTTATTGTTCAAGTGAACTACATAATATTTTGGCTTCATCGTTCACGTGGATTGCTGAAGTCACCTTCCCCCAACATCTTAACGAAGATTAATTTTTTTATAAGTTTCGGTGTTTTGCTTATATAACTATATACATATATTTTTTTTAAATTTTGGAATGTTATGTACAATAAAAATGTGCTCCCTATTGAACACATGCAAGTAATGTGGATATGAGATCCCAACCGTGGCTACAAAGAAGGGAAAAAGGGTTGAGGGGTTGTTAGGTGCGACAGCCCTTCACAAGCCCGAATTTTTTTAATTTTATTTTATTTTGGAGGGTATAATTATTCAAAACACATTTTTATGGACTTACGTCAAAGCTGATTTTCACTGTATGTCATAGAGAAACCTAAAAAAATATATAAGAAACACGAGTAGGCTACTCCTAAACATCGTAAAAAAAGCCAAATTCAACCGATGTCAAATATTGAATGGATAGACAGCACAGGGAATTATGTGAATGGAATTAGCCAGAAAAAAAATTGTCACAGCACAGTCGAACACAGTGGGCTGGCAACGACAAAGACCAGAAAAAAAAAGACAACAGCAACCTCGGACAACACGCCGACAAACAGACGAACCCGAACGATGATGTACAAAAAACAGATAATCTGAAAAAAATACACACACCGAAACCCACAGCGATGCAAAGCGAACCCAGCGATGCAACTTAACAGATATTCTGTAAAAAAAAAACAAAAAAAACAAGGACGACGGCACAGACGGTTAAAACACAACAGCTGCCATGTTTCGGGAACAGATTTCTGTTCTGATAGTGGACACTGGGAAAACATGGGTTGTATATGTTCGACCTCCTTTTTTTCCGCATGGCAAGAATAATTCAAAGAACGGGTATACTTATGTTTACTTAAACATTTCTATTGATGTTTTTTTCAACTTTTTACTCTCATAAGAAGTTGTATGATACTATTCAAAGTTGTTTAATTTTTTTTTTAAGACCTGCAAGTTTGTAAATGTTCCAAGGCCTGTCTCTGACGTGTTTTTGTCATGGATTGCAACTGGATGCTTCCGGAGACGCACCACAACGACGAAATACCACAACGCCGAATGCCAAATTGACTACAACGCCGACAGCTAGAAAACTGCTGTGTACCACAACGTCGAAATACATTAACGCCGAAATACATTAACGCCGAAAAATGTCATTGCAGGACTGCCACAAAGGTTAGGTTAGGTAAGGTTAGGTTAGGTTAGGCTAGCCTAGGTTAGGTCAGGTTGTGGTATTTCGGCGTTAAGATACATTCAAGAAACACACACAAATTAATTCAGTTGTTTTTCATTTTGCTCCTGTGCCCGCCCCCCCCCCCCTTCCCCGCAGCAACATTTTTCCCGCGTTACTGTATTTCGGCGTTTTGGTAGGTACACAGCAGTTTTCTAGCTGTCGGCGTTGCGTTCAATTTGGCATTCTGCGTTATGGTATTCGGCGTTATTGTACGTTCGGCGTTGTGGTATTTCGGCGTTGTGGTAACGACCCGAATCACACGTACTTTCCGCACTCGCAGCTAGAATTCGCTGCTGCAGCGACAGCCACGTCAACTATCAGATCATTCCGTTTACAGACCAAAATTTTCAACTGTACAAAGAAACGTCTCCGATGGAATCGAAAAAAAAAAAAAAAGACTTGAAAAAAAAATACTAAACCCCGGCTTTGGGCCTGATTTTCGACAGGGAATTTTTTTTCTTTTCAAAACACTGCTGATCTTGTCGAAACTAAAACAGCAGTTAGTGCTATAACGTTTCCTTGTGTCTTCTCTTTATCCGCCACATTGTGACGCATCGATGCTTCCTCTGAAAGATGGCGCCTCGCGAGACCTGACTCCCAGCTCGGCCGCGGCGCGCCGCTTCTGTGGGGCGAAGTCGTCGGGACAGGCCGGCCGATCGACCGCTGCGGTGAAACTGGTCCACCCCCGGGGTGTCCACGCGTTCTGTCTCCCATCCTTTCTTCTCCGTTCCTTACCTACCTTCCTCACTTCCATCCTCTGTCCTCCTGCCTCTCACCCCTCCACCCCGCCACTTTTCTCTCACACAAACCGTGTTCCGTTTACTGCACGAAGCCACGAAGCGTGTCCCTTCGCCAGCGGTTTTTCCTAGTTTATAAATTACGGAACGGGCGCAAACTGTTGGAACAACGCAAACATGCAAACCTAAGCAAGTTTAATCATTGTTGCTTATATTAATTAATTTTATTTAATAACTTAATGGCGAAGTTTCAAAAATCGTACTTCATAAACTTATAAATACCAAACTAACCTGAACCAACAGCTTAAAAAACCAAAATCCAAAACTAAAAAACTAAAAAAAAAAAAAAAAAAAAATCACTAGCAAACATGCCAAGGAGATCAGAGCAGTATAAGAGATTGATTACACGTAATGGGAAAGATTCTAACATAAAGGCCGATCTGAGTCTGCTACAGGCTTCGCACACCAGCGAAATAGTAGGTATTCATACTCAAAGGACCGAGGGAAGCTGACTAATTTGAATAATATGACTTTTTTTTCACACGATTTATCCACCGAAACCGTAAAGTTACTTGTGTAGGAATGGTTGTATTAAAAAAAAAAGGGGGGGGGGGTCTATATGGGATGAGCCAATTTTAGTTTTGATTACCATTCACTCATTCTTAAGGGCTCCGCCCACCCGGGCACACACACGGTGCGCAGAGCTTCAGGAAAAACAACGCGATTTCAAAACTAGTCAAGATATCCGAGTGGGGTCTGCTCACGAAAAGCATTTAAGAGTTCGCTGAGGGCCGAAAAGTACTTTTGATTTCGGATTAAGTTTTTAAACTGTATTTTTAGAAGAGTTAAAATGTCTAAAACGCATATTTTCAGAGTAATTTTTAGGCGTAAAACAACCGGTACAGATTCTTGAAAACACTTAAGGGACTTGCATACAGAGCCTTGCGCTTAGAGGCTATACCGCGCTGGAAATACCAGCAAGCGTCGCGTTTATCATCCCGCCTCACTAACACACATGAACCGGTACGAGTGAACTGGCCTTGAGGTCAAGCACGCAGTGTGTCGTTGCGTGCGTGACACAAAAAAAAAAAACCACGGTGACCACCCCATCTCCCTCTTCTAATTTTTTTTTTTTTTACCTCTCCACCAGGTCGACCGAGACGTGGGCAAGATGAACTACACGCTCGTCTCGGGCTCCCTTCGGGCGGTCTTCTGGCTCTCGGAGGATACAGTCCGTGTCGTGTTAACTTGCCTCACAGCTGACATTATTTTTCGAAAAAAAAAAAAAAAAAGTACCAATGGTCTAACGTATACTAACGCTGCTGTTGTTCTGTCAACAATGTTTCGCAAACGCCTGTCACAGGGTGCGTGGACAAACATGATGTGCTGGCTTGGAAATAACTAGAGACCTGAAAAATTCGCGGTTTCGACGACCTCCAGGATAAGTCTACACGGTCCTCTTGTACACTCGGGCAAATAACGCCAGTTAATTGGCTGCTGACTTGTGAGTCGTCTCAACTGGTTTGCCCGTCATTAGTTACTTCTTTGGTTGAGGGGTTTCTCATTGGCCCAGAGTCGCCCAGACGAACAGTGAGCCAACAGCAAAAGCAGCTTAAAGGTATACGCGTATGAATTTCAGACTATCGCGAAATGAATCTGCGAATTTTTCCGGTCTCTAGAAATAACTGTGCTGATTTTAAGAACGGTCCAATTTGAGACAAGTTTACATATTGCCTAGCGCGGCAAGAGTGATAAGAACATACCTGGGCGATAGTCGCACCTGCACGCCATCTGTCTATATAAATAAAAAATTGTAAATGTTCCTTCGTTCAAAATCACAAATCTCCTAAAGTCATTCATCCGATTGCTTTGAAATTCTGACATGACGCTGTATTTGAATACGCGGGTTGTTTTCATGTGCATGTGGCACATCTGTGACATGTAAAAATATACATAAAAAACTATATAGTTTATATATATGAATGTGTGTTCGTCTTCTGTTTTGTAAAGATGCCACAGAAAAATCCTGAAGAAAGGACAAACAAAGATGAATACACAAACACACAAAATCAGCCGATAAAAATTTTTTAACGCATGTACAGCACAGGGAATTCCGTGAAAGGGATTCACAGCACAGACAAGCACATCGGGGACACCGACAAGACAGTTGCAACTAGAACAAGAAATACAGACAAATGATAACCTCGGACAAAACAGCGACAGGCAGATAATCTGGCCAACACGACAGGTGTGGAAAAAAAACATACAAAAAAAAATAACTTATGGTTACCGACAACACACAGCTAGTCAAATAAACATTAAAAATAATGAATCCACGCCTGATATTTTACAAATAGCTGATGGTTTACAACACGAATACTGTAACGAAATTCTCAACAAAGTATAATGATGATGATGATTCGAAGTAATTTTCCCCAGAGAAATAAGTATATGAAGAGAAAATGCAACCTGGTGTGTAGAGAAAGCGTGTCATTGACTTAAAGACTGTCCCACACGGCTTTTTTTTTTTGTTGCGGAAGAAAGGAAATGACGTGTTCGCAGCTGTTTCGACTGCGGAAGCCACGCTCAGCTGGGTCTTTGAATATATATATATATATACACTGTATAGAAGTCGCCAGCCCAGGTTAAAATTTCCAATACGGTTTTGAGGTAGTTGGTTAATTCACCGCCGCAATCGCCACCATCTTTAGGGCATCGACTTGTGGTGGTCCCTAGCGGACAAGTGTCGAACTCTTCAAACACCCCTTCCCCCTTCCGTTTAACGAACTTGAGCTGCAGTGAATGATAGATGGGGGATGCGGTGAATGACAGCGGGCGACAGGGCTGCGCTCTAACGTGTAAATAACAACTAAGACGATACAGGGCGTTACGGCAGCGCACTGCAGTGGTGAAGTTCCCAAGCTGCTCATCATACGCTCCTGAAAAACGTAGAGTAAATCCTATCCACTCGCGACTTCTATACAGTATATATATTCAAAGGCTGGGTCGAGGCGTCGCCTTCGGACGTCAGCGCTCGGCAAAGTCCGGCTGCTCTCGGCTCCGCTCGGCTCGGTCGCAGTGACGGCTTCACGTAGCTTGTAAACAGCTGTGGTCTCGCCTCTGTGCACGGCCGCACAGATGGGTCTGGCAACTTCCCTTCATTCCCCGTCCGACCAGAAAAACCCGCTGTGGTCTGCGAACTAAAGGCGCCAGTAGTCGACATATTCCGTCTCAAGAGTGCTTAATGAGAGTTTCGAACATAATTGATCATAATTAGCTCTTTTGTTACGTTATTTAAACGTAGATTCTCTTTAATTATGAGCTTCTTAGGTATTTAAAGCGTGACAATGAATTGTTATTTCGCAGCATTTTTCAGTTAAAGTTCAAATGGTTAGACTGTGGAATTCAAACAAAAGCATTTCACCCGTATAACGTGTGTTAAATATTTTGATCTTCAAATAAGGAAAGTCCTTTCAAAATGTATTTTTTTTTTGGTGTGATCCAGTAATATTATATAATGCAATTAAGTAAACTTTCGTTTGGTTTACAGTCATAACCTAAATGCCAATGGGCAGTGTTATAATAATTTTAATGTTTATATTCAAGATCTTAGTTTGCATCTAATATCTACTGGATCACAAAAATCAAAATTTTAAAGAATCAAACTTGCTTGAAGATAAAAATGTTAAACACACAAATATTCCTGATTTAAATACATATTTGTCATTTAATACGTAAGTAATTTCTTATGGGAAAACTGCGTTTGTTTGGATACACATTATCACAACTTCAAATTTTACTGAAGAATGCGGAAAAATTACAAGCCAATATTATCCTGTATATCAAACACATACGAAGCTCCTAATTAAAAAGAATATCATAATCTGTAACATAATTACGGATAAAATTTAATTATATTCGAAACTCACATGAAACACCGTCTAAAGAATACACATTTTTTTTCTGTACGTGCCAATAAATAGTTTGTAATACTACAAGATATATACTGTAACTTTGTACAACACATAGCTATGGTTATTCGTGCATATATGAAATACCTTTCTCGAGATAATACTAAGTAGCTATCTGTTACGAAAATTGGCGCATAATTTTAAATTTTAATTGAAGTTTCATTCAAGCATAATTTTCTTTAAACTATAGAAAAGTTATTCGAATATTCAATCATTGTACTTTATTTCGTTTTATTATGACAATTGATGCGCGTGGTTAATACTGGAAAGTTTTTCAGGGATCGGTTTGCAGATAACTTTTACCTACTAGTAGGGACAGGAAAAATTCGCGGGTTCAATGACCTCCAGGATGAACTCCATAGTTCTACGTACACTCGGTCAAATGCCACCCACTCATTGGCTGCTGTCTTGTGAGACGTCCCAACGTAGCAGCCTGTGATTCGATAAAGCTTTGGTCGGGCGTTTCTCATTGGCCCAGAGTCATCCAGGTGAGTTGTGAGCCAATAGCAGAGGCAGCACTGAGGTATAACTATTTGTATTTTAGCCTATCGCGAAATGAATGCGCGAATTTTTCCTGTCTCTACCTACTAGTCGTGCTGCGACAACGCAAAGCATAAATTCCTGGGTGAGAATCTGAAAGCCAGTATTACCGCGGACGTACAGAATCACAATGCACCGGCGCCGTTAGTTCGCGAAGCCGCCGCGAGGATGAAGGGGGTAGGGAGTGTTGTTGCCGGAGCTGTCTGCGCGCCGTGTGTCCTGTGCTGTGCGCTAATGCTGGCGTGTGTGTTGTGCACGTAGGTCCACGACGGCCCGCACCTCGTTGAAGGGCTCGCGCACGCACGGACCTCCAAACTGTTGCCCCGCGTCGAGGAGATATTGGTAAGTGCCGAGGTGTTCGCGCCGAGCGATGGTAGACGAGCCGAGCCGAGCTGAGCTTAGCCGAGCCGAGCCGAGCCGAGCTTAGCCGAGCCTAGCCGAGCCAAACCGAGCTTAGCCGAGCCCAGCCGAGCTTAGCCGAACCGAGCCGAGCCGGACCGAGCTTAGCCGAGTCGAGCCGAGCCGAGCCGAGCCTAGATTTTTTTCCCCTTATCCTGACACTTTCGATTGGTAGTCAGCGATGCTAATCGCACGGCCACGAGGCCATTTTGAAACTATGCAGGTTTTACCTGGGCCCAACCGATCTCTAGTTATAGCCTAGATTTAAGAGTGAGGGGAGTTAGTCATGGCGCCAATCGTTGCCATGGCTGGCCAATCCCCCTCCTGGCACACGATGCATGCGACCCTCTCACTGCATGGCTAATCCCAGCATGACTAGGCGTATAGGCTTCGGCCTGAGACGCACCTAGGTCCCTCTCCTAACCCGGACCCCTTCAAAATACACTTAGGTAGTGTTAGTTAGGTTAGAAAAAAATTTCTTTGAAAGATTCTTCCAATTGGAATAACTGATTTAAATCATATTGGACATGCGCCAATTCTAGTTTGCACTGATTGTCAAATGAGAAAACCCGAAGAACGGACAAAAGAAACTTGTAAATGTAAACCTAGGTCCACCCGGACTGACCTAGTATTATCCAACGCGGAAGGGAAAAGACCGAATAATCGCTCAGATAAATTTGAATCTGGCGATTAACAGTGCTACACCTTGTTCTACACAACGCTGGCTGTGTAATGTTACACGTTTCGTCATTTTTGAGCACGTTAGGTTAGTTAAGTACCAATGAAACTAAAATCATCAATCATTTGGTTCTTCTAACCTTACTCAGTCAGCGTTGGTTAGACATAGGTGTACACGGGTGGACGCCGAATACAAATTTTATTTCAGTTACTATTCGAACTTTCCCCAACCAACTTCATCCGGATAAACATAGGTTTACTTATTCTATAATTACTCGTAGCATATACACAAAAACACACATTCACATTAGACAAGCCAAATCAGCAAATGTCAAAAGAGAACAAACATCACAGATGAACACACCGACCGAGACAGTTGCAAGAAAAAAACGGAAAATTTAGAAAAAACCACAACTTTGGGCAACTCAGCGACAGACAGGGGAACACAACGATGACACTAAACAGATAATCTTGGCAGCACACCGACATTACGACGATGCACGTGTGAACACAGTGCCACACAGTTCCAAAGTCTCTGTTTCCGTTATCAGTAGAGACCTGCAAAATTCGCGGATTTATTCGGTGATAGGCTAGAATTCAAACACATATACCTCTTAGATAATTTTGCTATTGGCTTACTGTTCATCTGGATGAATATCAACCAGTTATAAACTCTCAACCAAAGAAGGATCGAATCACAGACAAACCAGCTGAGACGACTTACAAGTCGGCAGCCAATGAACTTGCGTTATTTGCCCGAGTGTACAGGGGTATGTGCAGTCTATCCTGAAGGCCATCGAAACCGCGAATTTTGCAGGTCTCTAGTCATCAGACACAAACAGACTGACGCAACCGTCTCGTCGTTGTCAGCACTCTGTGTTCGTCTGTGCTGTAACATTGTTCTTAGTCATTCCGTAAATGTAATTCTCTGGTTTTGGCTAGTCTTCTGTGTGTTGGTTTGTGCATGCGTCCTTCTTTGTTCATTGTTCGGGTTTTCTCCGTCATATAGTGCGAACTAGCTGTGGCATGTGTCCGAATAATGATTTAAATCTAACTAAAACTTAGTTTATATGTAAGAGTGGTCAGGGTTAGGGGAGGGACCTAGATGCGTCTCAGGCCGAAGCCTATACGCCTAGTCAATGCTGTGATCAGCCGTGCAGGGAGAGGGTCGCATGCATCGTGTGCTTTGAGCGGAGATTGGCCAGCCGTGGCAGCGATTGGAGCCATGACTAACTCCTTTATTTTAAAACGTAGACTAGAACTTTATTAAGTCATGTGCAGGTAAAACAGTAACATCACCTAGACGTGCGAAAATATAACCTCCCAAAAATACAAGCAAAATAAAAGACGAACTATTGCAGGAACTGAATTCATGTGATGCACATAACCAAATATACCCTTTTACGTTTACGATAGAAAATAAAATTAAGTTGCACGAATGCAGATTATTCGGTCGTCTTACTCGGGATCAATGAATATTAGGCTGAGCTGTGTCACGACGAGGAAATCGAAGTGTCAAGAATAGGGGCATGTATTTCCCGCGAAATGATCTGATATCTCTTTCGAACTGCAACAAGCTATATGCCCCACGCTAGCGATTGTTTGCCTTGCACTTGGGGGTCCGTCTGCAAGAGAAACAACATGCCATATTTGGCCGTGATGTTAAGGATGTGTTTTGCATCCACACTGGACGGTTTTCAAGATTGTTATGAAGACGTGTAGACACTCCTCTGAAATAAAACCCAGCCAACCACGAAACACAGAACAATGCTACAAAAGTGTTAACACACAGCTGGTTTGTAAGTAATTTATAGCGGAAAATAAAACGGCCCTGGGTACGAAACGTGAGAACGACCAACAAAAGTTGACTGCTGGGTTCGCGTGCGACAGTCTCGGCCCCGGATGGAGCCCACGGATGCGTTTTTTTCCAGCAGCGCAGTTCGGACGAGCGGAGACAGACAGCCGATGTGAACCGGCGTATAATCTCGTTGGATCTCGGCTAAGCCCGGCTCGTTTTGGTACAGAACGGATCGTCTCGAATTTGGCTCTGTGTACATAGCTTGAGTGAGAACGCATTTTGTTTTTGCCGGTACAGAACGGATCGTCTCGAATTCGGCTCTGTGTACATCGCTTGAGTGAGAACGCATTTTTTTTTTTTTTTCCACGCAGCTTACTAATATCTTTCTAAACAAATGTCCCCACTTAGACTAACCTTCTAGAATTGTGATTTTAAGAGACTAACATTCTAACACCTAGGCCTATTTATTAGCTTTTCATTTAACTTATAAAATCGAAAGCCATAGTAAGTTCCAACTGAACTTGTTATTGTATATACATATTAATAATCTGTCTCGTGTAATCTTGACGGTTCTCAAAAGAAACACCCATGGTTTACGTTTCTAACACCATTTTTCGGATTACAGCAATGCAATTTTGCACTGTTTGTAACGGAAAAAAAAAATATGAATGTCAAAAAGGAAATGAAAAATGAAAAAAATAAATTATCAGAGAACAATCCTAAATCAGCTGATGTCAAAACCTGATGGACGCAACAATGAAACTGAACAGGTATTGTGGACAACACAATGACCACAGCACACATGAACATATTCATACTTTAAATACCAGACAGCACAATAATTCTTTCGTGAGCAGATGCCAGTTCCCGTAACGTTCCCAACTGTTTTGTCATTGGAAACCTACTGTGTTAGTCTGTGTTGTCCATAATACCTGATTATTTTCATCGTTGTGTTCGTATGTTTGCTGCGTTGTCCAGGTTTGTTGTCTGTATGCATTTATTGTTCTTGTTGAAACTGTCTCGTCGTTGTTAACCCACTGTGTTCGCCTGTGCTGTTAATTTCTCATGACTAAATTTCTTTCACGGAATTATTGTGCTGACTGATATTTAAAGTTTGAATGTGTTCATTTGTGCTATCGTCATTGTGTTCTCCATAAGACCTGTTTAGTTTTATCGTTGGGTCCGTATGTTCGAAATATATTTAGGCTTTTTCTCTGTGAAATTATGTTTTCATTTTTATTTCTTATTTTGCATTCGTGAATTCAAAACTGCAGTGGCGTGTGTCCAAAAAAAAATCGTATTAAATCAGAATTCCCCATTGCATGAATTATTAAACGAACGTGTCCACATACATATCATTCTGCCACTGTTTTGCCAACAGTGTTTTAAACAACTTCGTGTGGTCGTCAGTGTTCCTAAACAAACATGCTTTGTAGGTGGAAGTTGGTGAAAGTGTACCACTGGTATCACGTTTGAAAACTATCGGACTTGTGGCTTGTTACATGGCACAGACGATACTGTAAACACTGAACAGTGCTATAAGAATATTAATGGGAATATTCTTTTGCATGTTTGCAAATACTTGTGTTACGTCACAGTCCTAAAAAAAAAAAAAAATGTTAATCGATGTTTCACTCGTGTGCAACTCGTGGTTGATCGATTCACAATCACTAGATGCGTTTCCCCCCCCCCCCCACCCCGCGGGTCAACTACTTACCACACCAGCTTTTGCCTGGATAAATTTCTTGAAAACATGGAAAACCAAACTAATCATGGCCTAACCCGTAAACTGAGGAGGGGGCAGGGGGACAACACCCCCCCCCCTCCTTTTGAGCGGGGCTCGCTTGCGCATAACTGTGAGACGGGAACGATAGACGTAACTCCGCGGTCGCGTCCTGGGACTCCTACAGGATCTCAATCCTGACCAGGACTGCAGTCCAGTGTGCCAAGGCCCTCGACTGCCCGGGCACATGCAATGTGTGCCGAGCTTCAGAGGAAACCGCGTTTCGAGCTGTTTCGAAACTTGATGCTGCTACCAGAGTGGCGTCTGTTCTCGAACAGCACTTAAGAATGCGCTGAAGGCGGATTAATAGTTTCTAAGCTGTATTTTTAGGACAGTGAAAATGGTTAAAACGCTTGTTTTCAGAATAATTTTTAGACATAAAACACCCGGTAAATATTCTTGAAAGCACCCAACGGCCTTTCATTACACTTTTATCTTCATTTCTCTGCAATATAATAATATGGTTACCGCTGAAATCTCAAGACTTGTCCTACGCACAACGAGAAGATTGTGCGCCAGTCCAGAGCCTTGCGCTTAGAGGCGATACCACGCTGGAAGCACCAGCGAGCGTCGCACTTATTTATCCCGCCTCACTAACATAGATACAACCATTATTAGCAGTGGCGGACCCAGCTTCGAGTTCTGGGGAAGGGCGGTTGACCTTACGGTTTTGGGTGGTATGGAAGACTTCCCAGTTAAACAGGGAGATCGAAAAAAAAAAAAAAAACATAACCCTAATCGAAAAGGTATTTTAAAGCGTTTTTCATCATTAAAAGCATGGTTAAAATTTTGATTTTCAATAGTAATTACATTTTAAAATATTACACACAGTACTGTAACACCAAACAATGAAGGTACATTGATAAATATTTACAAATATAAAATTTATTCGACTTACGAAGGTCAGTTGCGGACTGGAGAAGATTTCTGTTTTTATCTCTCCGTGTTTATGACTCGAGAACGTCTATTTGCTCGTTACAGTGATAGTCGGTCGAACTTTCTTGCGTGACAAGATACCGTTAGATTTGAATCACTAATAACTACGAGACTAATAATTAGAGACCTGTAAAATTTGCGATTTCAAATCCCTAAAGGATAGACTCCATGTACCTCTACTCACTCGTGCAAATTACATCTGCTGATTGGTTACCGACTCGTAACACCTGTTGACTGGAATGATCGTGATTCGCTAATTCTTCTGTTAAAGATTTTTCATCGGCCCAGAGTCCTTCAGATAAACTGTGGCCCAATCACCGAAGCAAAATAATGTCAAAGTATTTGGACTCCATGCTATCGCGAAATGAATCTGCGAATTTTACAGGTCTCTACTAATAATGCGTCAACAATTGGTTGAGCCCACAACGTATAGATCATGTCCGTACGTGTTTTATTTTCTATTTGGTAACCATTTTACTACCCTGTGTATCAGTTGTATTGAAGAGATTTGATAATTAAATTACATATCAATACGAAACATTTGTTATGATTTGTACACAGGCTTTTTTTTTGTCGAAAAAATGTACGGCGCAGTCCCGAACTGCATCTTTATCTGTGTTTTCTCTTACCAGGATTACGTGAAGACCACCAGTGGTCAGTTGTGCACGCCACCGTGATACCGTGGGTATACGGGCGCCTGTTCTAAGTGCTCGGCGTGAAATATCCAACGTTGACTATCGGGACACACGATGGGTGGCACCCGACTAAAAAAATCCAGTAAATATTCCCTGGTTTCTTGTCGCGGTTGAGTTTCCCGCTGAAAAAAAAATTATCTCGGGGCCCCCAGTTGCGCCAACAGGCGAGTGTTGCCGACGGACTTGGAAGTCTCCAGTTGCGAGGCTACGTGACTGTACTACGTCCATTAGAGTTATCGCGCGCAGTTGAAGTGCTCGGTGCTCCACTGCACCAGTGCCCTGTTGACACGGAGTGGGAGGAACACGTGTGATTTCATAATATGCTTGTCGTGTTGAAAAATGAGAGCGAATAACTGGTTATAAGCTAAAGGACGACAAAATATTGAGTTGTGGCACGTGGCAAGTAATAGCTGTGCACTATGTGTACAGTAGAGACAGGAAAAATTCGCAGATTCATTTCGCGATTGTCTGAAATTCATATACTTATATCTTTAAGCTGCTTTTCCTATTCTCTCACTGTTCATCTGGGCGACTCTGAGCCAATAAGAAACCCTCAACCAAAGAAGTAACGAATCGCGGGCAAACCAGTTGAGACGACTCACAAGTCATCAGCAGCCAACGAACTGGCGTTATTTGCCCGAGTGTACAGAGGACTGTGTAGACTATCCTGAAGGAAATCGAAACCGCGAATTTTGCAGGTCCCTAGTGTACAGTATGTGCAAGGCTTACGGCGTACCTATGTACAATTTAGCAAACAAAACAAATGTTACTGTTTGCAATTACTAAGACCCAGTTCTACCCCACATGTTGGATTTTTGCGTCATTTTTTTTTTCCTCAGTGCATTTCCTACGTATATCCCACTAAGTATATAAACATTGCAAATTAAATTTTATTGTTATGTTTTTGCACCAGATGCATTGCACAAGTTTTCTGATATTTTTGATAAATGTCAGCGAATATAAGTTAAAGATTGTTTATTTGACTGCTAATAGCGCCGTCACTCACTGGAAGATGTCTTAATAGTTGTGTGATGCATGTAACCTTAAATCTAGAATCCCGTTTCGAAATATTTCTTCACGGTTATTTGTAATAAGCATTTCAGTTACCATAACATAACCTAACCTAATCCACCCTTCGAGAAAAAAAAATATTAAAGAACTATTTATTATACTGACAGAATCTAACCTAACCTACATTTTACTTCGGTAAACTTCGGAACTGTTCGGGTTGTGGTTGTGGCTTTCATCCCTGTGAACTGCAGGCTGGAATCACAATAGCGACAGACTGGAAGGTAGGACGTGACGCAACAGCAAATATCGCATGATTGTGAACATGTAATTTTTAACTTTGCGACAAACAGAAACAAACACCTAGACATAACATGTTCCTTGCCATTACATTCGCAAACCACACACGCCAGCGCTCAATTTCAGCGAATTTTTTTTTTATAAAAATACCTGGTTGAAAAAAAAATGTTTGATCCAAATTTAATATTCATTCTGAATATCCATTGTGCGTGAACGTATTAATAAGTATATTTTAGTAAATAAAACCTCGAAAATACAATTACCGACGCACCAGTCCAACCGACACTCGAAAACAAAAGTCAGGGTGGTCATACAAGTGTAAAAAAGCTTTTGGAATTTTCACAAGGAAAATCCCCCTCGGAAACTCAGTTGCCAACGACATCAATTGTATGTAGAAATGCAAGGCAGAGAGCTTTGTAAAAAAAAATTGCAAATGGTACAAAGTTGTGCTTTGCAATTTTGCAAGTGATATTGTCGGCAACTGAGTTTCCAAGGACTAGCCTTGTAGAAGAACAAACTTTTTTTTTTTGTTTTTGCAGTGCACTCGGGATTCGAACCGGTCCTCCGGAGTATGCCGTCCTGCCCAATGACTAATAAATAGAGACTGGAAAAATTCACAGATTCATTTCGCGATAGTCTGAAATTCATACACGTATACCTTTAAGATGCTCTTGCTATTGGCTCACTGTTCGTCCGGGCGACACTGGGCCAATGAGAAACCCTCAACCAGAGAAGTAACGAATCACGGGGAATATCAGTTGAGACGACTCACAAGTCAGCAGCCAACGAACTGGCCGTTATTTGTTCCGAGTGTACAGAGGACCGTGTGGACTATCCTGGAGGTAATAGAAACCGCGAAGTTTTCAGATCCCTACTAATAAAGAAAAATACAAATTCACACCCGTGCCTGATCCGGGAGCCGAACCTGGAAGCCTTCGCGCCGGGAGGGGCCGGAGTGTGACGTCACGGTGAGGTCGGTCAGACGCGATCCCGCGATCGTCAGCTGTTCCCCCGGGGCTGGGGGAGGGGGAGGGAGTCGAGGGAAGGTCGGTGATTGGGCGCTGCTACAGCCTGCGTCGTGTTAAGGCCCCTACAAACACAAGCACTCCAGCTCCCAGATGCGGACTGCTCAATTTCCCCCCCCCCCCCACGATCAGTCTCGCGGTAGCTGTTGCTGTTGGATGTACATATCGCTTCATCGTAGGATATGGAAGAAACTTTGGATATTGCAAGTACAGTTGCACTTTTTTTTTTTTAAATAGCAAAGCAACCAAAGAGTATAAACATAAATATATGCCAAAACACTCGGTTGATGGACTGAAGAAGTGATTGTTTGGACTGAAAGACGCTGTTACCACACACGGCAGCTGACAGCACTGAATATGGGGGCCCTAAATTGTCTCGAGTTGGACAGTTCTCAAAAGTAGCGCAAATGGTCTACGCATCCTCCTTTCTGCCACTGTTCTTCTCTCGACAAGGTCACGTCATTGTCAGCGCTTGCAAACAAACACCGTGGTTTATGTCTAATAGTTAAATTTGCGGGTTGGTTACCACTGGTACTACTATCGATACTGGAAAACAACGGGTTCACGTGTGTGTGTGAGGCGGGGGGGGGGGGGGGGGGGGGCACTCCAGTACTTGCACCAGTTTGTTTGTTTCTCGTCCAAATCATATGTTTGGTTTCATCGCTGTATTCGCCTGTTACACTGTGTTTACTGTTTTCGTCGCAGCTGTCTCGTCGTCAGCCTTCTGTCTTTATCTGTGCTGTTATTTGGCGTGACTAAATTCCTCACACGGAATTCTCTGTGTCGTTCCGGCATATTAGCTTGTGTTTCGTGTGTGTGTGTTTTTTTTTGTTTTTTTTTTTAGTATTTTACTTTCTTTGTGGTGTGTGCAGGATTGACACGGTCTAAAGAGACAGTAGCATACCTAACATGCAGTCTGTGTGTCGCAAGTTATTGCCATGCGACTAATAACTTGAGAAAGGCCTTTCGTAAGTGAAGTTCGGCGTTGCCGACTCCTGGAAAGGGGTTTCGCCTGACCCCACCAATGAGTCACGCGCGCTGACGGACACACGGCACGGACTCCAGTCCCCAGGGAAGGCGGCTCCCGGACACTCGCTTGCCGCCTCGTCCGTGCAGGGCCGCGCCGGAAGCGGGTCGTTCGCGGCGGAAGTCGCCCGAGGCGCCCCGCTCTGCAGACACGGGGAACGCATTAGGCGCGCAAGAGCACGCGTCGACGCTAGCAGGGTGTCGTCGTGCGCGACGTGTCTCCCCCCCTCCTCCCTATTCCTTCTCTCTTCCTTCCCCCTTCCCACCTAGGGGTCGTCTCGCAGCACGGCCGCGAAGCTCAAGTCACCATTAGGGGCAGGCATTTTTCGCGAATAAACCTGAACGCCTATTAGACTGCAACAAGGTATACGCACACCAGCGGTTTTCTTCCTTGTGAGTAGGGACACCTGTATTTCGCGATTTAATTTCATGTCAAGGTATTGCACAAAACACTGTAGCTTTTTCCAAGAATCATGGCAAATTGTGAGGGTGCAGCAGTACGGTGACCACATTCTCATCGGCCCACGTCAAGAGCGGGACGACACCTCTCACCGACCTCAGCCAATAACCACAGGAGAAAAGCTACAGTATTTTGTGAAATACCTTGACACGAAATGTATTCGCGAATTACAGGTGTCCCTACTTGTGATTGGCGGCCGTCTGCGAGAGAAGTAGTTGCGTTATTTGGTTGAGCCACTCAGGACGCGTTTGCTTCCGCAATGAATTATTGTGATAGGCGTTTTAACAATCGTCATGTACCTGGAAGAAACTCACCCAATCACGAAACACAGACGATGCTGCAGTGTTTTAACTTTCAGCTAGTATCGGAATCTTTTCGCGAAATATGCATGCCCCTACTTATTACTATAATACCGTCCCGGTGTGCTGTTTTGCAGATGTCATCTCCTCGGCTAGTGACCACTTTGAGTATGATTTATTGCATATTTTTTGGACATAAGTCATTGTAGTTTTGCACTGTTTGCCACTGTTTTTTTTTTCTCTCTCGGAATTTTTCCATGACAAACAGTGCAAAACTGCAATGGCGTATATCCAAAAAAAAAAAAAAATGCATTCAATCAAAATTCCCCATTGCAGGAATCATTTAAAGAATGTTTCACCTATGAGTAGGGACTGGAAAAATTCGCGTATTCAACGACCTCCAGGATAGACTCCACGATCCTTTGCACACTCGGGCATACGTCACCTGTTCATTGGCTGCTGACTTGTGAGGCGTCTCAACTGGGAGACTCGTGATTCGATACTGCTTCGACTGAGGGTCCATAGTTGGCCCCGCAGTCCTCCAGGTCAACAGTGAACCAATAGCAGAAGTTGCATAAAGGTACAACAATTTGCTTTTCAGCATATCGCGAAATTAATCCGCGAATTTTTCCGGTCTCTGCCTATGAGTATTTATTTAGGCTAAGTACAATTACACTCTCAACTATACCGACCGTCGAGTTGCTTAGAGCGAGCTGCGAATTTGCGCGAACGGACAGCAAACATCGGGTATGTTTGTGACTGATTCGCGAAAGGGGGGAAGGGGAAGGTTAGTGTAGACAAAATAGATCACCGCCTGACTGCTGCAGTCAAAACCCAGCGTCGCAGCCATCTAGTTTTTATTTTAATGGCGTCTGTATGCGAAATACTCTATTATTTAGCACGGCGGCTCAGTGTGAAAGAGGTGGTGGGTGGGGGGGGGGGGTGGTTTATCATGCTCCATCAGCTGCGAATCAGAAGCATGAAGACCCTATGCATAATGTGAGTCACGGCGACAATTTGGTCATTAAATAATTTTTTTTGTTCAATTGGTATAATGTGGGCCGGGTTATTATGAGGGGAGGAAAAAGTGAGGGTGGTTTATCGTCGGAGGGAGGGGACGTGTTTCACAAACATATGGTGGCTTGTGCGCTACCCTTGTTCTGTTCGTTCGGGGGGCAAGAACCGACCAAGTAAAACTAGGGTGCCCCGGTAGGTGTGAAATAAACTAAATAAATATTTAAAAAATAAACCAAAATTTGAACATTTTATTCTGAACAATTTGATTATATAAAGAAATATTTCCAAATAAAAAGTGTATTCCTTGACCCTTCCCCCTCCCCCTTTTTATCGTAAATCTATAGTCAAGATAGTTGCCAAACTTGCGACCACATGGTGCAAGGCAAAGGTCTTAACGATTCACTATGTGCGATTTATTTAACTCAACAAGGCATCACTTTTGAAACTTTTTTTTTTTTTTTGCAATTTGTAAAATGTCATGCAATATAACATAATTATTGAAGACCGGTAAAATTCACGGATTGATTTCTGGACACGTTGAAATTCAAACAAGTATGCTGCTTCTGATGTTGGCTTACAGCAGGGGTCACTCCAGGATTTTTTTTTTTTGGTAGGCCCAGACTGTACCGCAAGAGCGTACGCACAGTTTTGGGAGTCCTGGCTCTACCTGCGGGGGGGGAGGGGGGTGGTGTCTAGCCACATATCATTTCATAAGGCAATAATTTGCAAAATACAGATGCAAAATGGTAAGTTTTGTGGCTTTCTGAGGGTAATTTATTTCTCTCTGAACTACAATGTGTATGATATGTTAATCATAAGAATTATTATAATTGCACAGTTGTATGTCAACAACATACATTTTAATACATATACAGGTAACACAGGTTTGGACAAAAAGTCCAAGTTGACCAGTGCATTCGGAACATCGCACACACCACGCATGACGTCAGAGGGCCACGTGGGCCAATCAGCGATCAGTAGGGACTGGAGAAATTCGCGGGTTCAACGACCTCCAGGATAGACTCCACGATCCTGTGCACACTCGGGCAAACGTCACCTGTTCATTGGCTGCCGACTTGTGAGGCGTCTCAATTGGGAGACTCGTGATTCGATACTGCTTTGACCCACAGTCCTCCAGGTTAACAGTGAACCAATAGCAGAAGTTGCACAAAGGTACAATTATTTGCATTTCAGCATATCGCGAAATGAACCCACGAATTTTTCCGGTCTCTAGCGATCAGTGTCCGTCGGACACAGGTTAGGACATTGCAATTGTAGACGGGACTCAACAAAGTAAAATCCTTTTGGCGGGGAAACACGTGACTGGGTGTACTACTTGTTCCCCTTGTTTATAACTGGCTCGTGTTTCGATAGCATTGCAGCCAATTTAACATCGTGAAGCAAATTCATACGCGCTTCTTCAAGTCTACTTTGCTACACATCGATTCTGCTAAATAATCGTGGTTCAATAGCATTCACTCTGAAAGTTCAACGGGAACCATCGACATCCGCTTAGCGACGAAACGAAACAGCACAAGTCTTTTCAGTCACAAAAAAATAATAATAATAATGGGTGCGAGCGTGATATATTATGCAAGGCACACAACACGTCGCGGCGGTAATTTTCGTGTCTAGGGGTGGTTGGGTTTTACATATTTTTTTTTTCTTCTTCTCCCCACCGCCGCCTTCACCACTGAACCGCGCGGGGGGGGGGGGGGGCTGGGGGGAAGTAACGATGTTTACCGCCGCCACCCTTCGACGTCGAAGGAAGACAGCGAGCAACCCCCTCGGATACCTTCGCCCCGGACCGGGAAAGCGGTCGAAGATAAGTGGACAATTTTCCTCCCCTTCCCTCCTAAGGTACCAGCGAACACTCTCACCCCCAACCGCCCTTTTCCACCCTTCTTCTTCCACCTAGACGCCACCTAGCGCGTGCTTTGTACCTCTACTCCCCTGTCCGGAGCAGTTCCTAGATCCTTCAAACCCGACGCGGCGCTGTTAATTCACCTAGATCCCGGCGAGGCCTAGAGTCCGTGTCGCGTAGAGAGATACGCGCTCGCTACTCAGTGGAGCGAAAATGCCACACGATAGCCGTTTAGGGGCAGTTACTTTTCGCAAATAAATCTGACCGCTCGTTCGACTTCAAAAAGGTGTGCCCACGATAGTGATTGTTTCCTTGTAATTAGCGGCCGTCTGTAAGAGAAGCCATTGCCCTATTTGACCGAGGCAATCATGACTTTTTGGTTTCCGCACTGAACGACTGTGGTTCGTGTACCGACAGTAGACATGTAACTGAAAAAAAACCCAACGAATAAAAAAACACATACGATGCTAGTGTTTTAACACACAGCTGGTCTTGAAATTTTTTCACGAAAAATAACATGGCTCTATAAATGTTAAATACCTAGTAGCCCGTCTGGTGTTTAAACGCCTGTAGGTAAGGAACAAAGGAAGTTCGCGTTTGCAATTTTTGCTGTGTTAAGTCAAAATAAGAACTAACCCCTCCCCAACCCCCTTTACCATTTGGGTAACAAAACATTTTTTGGGTTTCGAAAGAGAAGAAAGTCAACGCCAATTCCTTGCCGATTTGTTGTTGACATCTTTGTTTAACAATACTCTCTTCATGATACAATTTTCTGCTATTTTTCATAGCGAATTTCTTTCAAGCTATGAAGTAAAATTTGGTTACAACTATTTACATAATAAGCCAAATTAAACATAATATCAAGGAGCTCTACTGTTCTAAGATCGTTCCGTTTTTTATGTAAGAAAGCTAAAATATTTTCAGAGATTCATAAAATTTATTCATAATTGAAGTGGAAAGTCACCAGATATTCATATTGATATTCGACTACAAAATGAAGGCAATTATAAAAATAACAGTTAGCAAAATGCTGCTAAAAATTATATTTTCATGACTTCCAGCACAGTTAACGATTATTTCGGGACATTTGCTTGACTTTTATGACTATTCCTTCAGTTTCCTTACTTCTTCTTCACTTTCGATACTTTCGTGAACTTTAGGTATCCTAGTAATTCTCAGGTGTTCATTGGTTGGTGTCACATTTCAATTCTTGTCAGTGGCTTCTAGTTCTTCAAGGCGTGTCGAATAACTTGTGCTCCAATGCCACGGGACATTCAGTGAAAAACTTTCACAGTCTAGCCTGTCACCAAATAGTAACGCATGTCTCTATTTATTGCTGAGGTCTTGCAACGTTCGCGGTATTATTCTTTATTCAGATCGATGCTGTACTGCATGGCCATTTTATAACTCATTGGACCATATGTAATTTTGGCACGCCTCAAAGAAAAATAAGAAAAAAAATATTACAAAATTAAAACGGTCCATTCGCTTTTCATTAGAGACCGGGAAAAATTCGTGGATTGATTTCGTGATGGGCTAAAATTGAAACACTTGTACCTTAGTGCCAGGTCTACTATTGGCTCACAGGTCATGCGAAGTACTGTGGGCCAATGGGAAACCCTACACCAGACAAATGCCCGCTCAGAGACTAACCGGCGAAGACGTCTCGCAAGTCACCAGCCAATGAAAAGGTGGCATTTCCCCGAATATGAATAGGACTGAGGAGTCCATCCTGGAGGTCAGTGAATCTGCAAATTTTTCCAATACTTACTTATTATCCCGTTCGGAAGGCAAAATGTTGGTGGTAACCTGAGACTGACTTGATTTCGCACTTTTTTTTTTTAATTCTAGCCTGGCACCGGAAAAATAGCGCGAATTTCGCAGCAATATTCTTATCAAAAGGGACTGGATAAATACGCGTATTCAACGACCTCCAGGATAGACTCCACGATCCTGTGCACACTCGGGCAAACGTCACCTGTTCATTGGCTCCTGACTCGCGAGGCGTCTCAACTGGGAGACTCGTGATTCGACACTGCTTCGACTGAGGGTCTATAGTTGGCCCGCAGTCCTCCAGGTCAACAGTGAACCAATAGCAGGAGTTGCATAAAGGTACAAGTATTTGCATTTCAGCATATCGCGAAATTAATCCGCGATTGTTTTCGGTCTCTACTTATCGCTAGGGGCAGGAAATTTTCGCGAAAAAATTTGAACGCCTACTATACTGCAACAAGGTATACCCACACCAGCGGTTTCTTCCTTGAGATTGGCGGCCGTCTGCGAGAGAAGTCGTTGCCTTGTTTGCACGAGCCACTAAGGACGAGTTTGCTTCCGCTCTGAATTAGTGTGATTGGTTGTTGTAACAATCGACATGCACCTCAAAGTAACTCACCCAATCACGAAACACAGACGATGCTACAGTGTTTTAACTTCCAGCTACTCTCGGGATCTTTACGCGAAATATTCATGGCCCTACTTATCGCTCATGAATAGAGACCTGTAAAATTCGCGGATTCATTTCGCGATAGGATAGAGTCCAAATAATTTTGACATTATTTTGCTTCAGTGATTGGGCCACAGTTTATCTGAAGGACTCTGGGCCAATGAAAAATCTTTAACAGAAGAATTAGCGAATCACGATCATTCCAGTCAACAGGTGTTACGAGTCGGTAACCAATCAGCAGATGTAATATACACGAGTGCGTAGAGGATCATGGAGTTTATCCTTTAGGGATTTGAAATCGCGAATTTTACAGGTCTATATTCATGAATTTTCCGCAGAAAGACAGATGCCTTTCGGGCACACTTTGCGTCCAACGAACTGTGACTAGGGAATGAAGACTGACTAACTACTAACGTGTCGGTCCACATGCTGCCTTGAAATAGATCCGGAGGAATTATTACCCCCATTGGCAAGCTAGAAGCTCCCTTAACCCTGATCGGTGGGGAGAGAAAAAAAAAGGGGGGGGGAATGTGATTATCGGAAGGAAAAAAAAATATAGGAGGGTCGGATGAAATTGGGCGAGTTTTTTTGTTTGTTTTGTTTTTCACTGTGTTTCCTAATGGCGTGAAAGGCAGGCAAGAAGGTGGTTTAGAGCACGGGCTTACACTTGCTGGCCTCTCACAACGGACTCGGCCGAAAACCATTCGCGGGGCGGAAGTGACTTAATGACTGGTCCAACGGGTAATCGATCCCAAGACGTGTATACAGACCTGCTGTCCGTGTTGGGCCACATGAAGAGACGATGAGTAGCCAACATTATTTCGATTTCAGACGTGAAAGGATATAAAAATTTATTGGTAAAGTTACGAGTTAAATTAACATCCAAATATAAATAAAGCCATTAAAAATTTACCAACTATATATAAGCTACTTTATTAGTAGAGACCGGAAAAATTCGCAGATTCATTTCGCAATAGTCTGAAATTCATACACATAGGCCTATACCTTTAAGCTGCTTTTGCTATTGGCTCACTGTTCGTCTGGGCTACTCTGGGCCAATGAGAAAACCCTCAACAAAATAAGTGACGAATCACGGGCGAACCAGTTGAGACGACTCACAAATCAGCAGCCAACGAACTGGCGTTATTTGCCCGAGTGTACAGAGGACTGTGTAGACTATCTTCGAGGTCATCGAAACAGCGAATTTTTCCGGTCTCTATTTATTAGCATCGTTTTATCATTTTATAACTTGTAGCTAGAGACTGGAAAAATTCGCGCTTTGGATGAACTCTAGGATAGACTCCACAATCCCCTACACACTCAGGCAAATGCCACCTGCTCATTGGCTATTGACTCGTGACACCTCTCAACTGGGACGCTTGCGATTCGATACTTTTTTGGTTGAAGGTTTTTCATTGGCTCAAAGTCCTTTAGCTAAACTGTGAGCCAATCAGAGAGGCAATATAAAGGTACAGTTGTTTGGATTATAGCATATCGTGAAATGAATCCGCGAATTTTTCCGGTCTCTACTTGTAGCTACACTGAAAGAGATGTTTCTGTTGCCGAAAAAAAAAAAAAATTGTAACTATTCATCCTGTCAAAATATTTTGGAAATATATTATTGCATAATGTCAACAAAAAAAAAAAACCAATCCCTGAAAATTAATTTTGTGATCACTAAGAAATTTTTTTTTATCGATACAAAATTATTTTGCAAGAAAAGATTTGTGCAGTCACGATATTTCATTTACAAAAAATATTCTGTACCAATCTGTCCGCATGAATAAAGTACCTACATAGATGAACAAATACAAAAATTACTTTTATTCATAACTAAAAAAATTAATGATTTGTTTTCGGGTATGTACCAAAACGTTTTTAAATATTAGAAATTCTTTATTCTGTAATTTTTAAAAAAATAAAATCGTTGTTTAAATCTTAACAAAACTTTTTGAATTCAGTCGTGGAAAGGTTTTGGGGGAAATAACTAAATTTAAGAGCTATATACATTTTGGGTGGTGGAAGGGGGATAAATTTCCAGCTCTGCAGAAACAATGTAAAGGCTAAAGAAAGAGAATACTTTCGATATACATATAATCAGAAACCTACGAGACCTACGCTAGGCTATTACTATCAGACGAAACGGTATGGACTGCATGCAAACTACAGCACATTCGAACAACCTTTACCATTGAATCAAAACGCAAAGTGCGAAAACATCAGAGAAGACAGGTGTGTCACGAGTGACGGCATAGAAGCCTACGCCTTTCCGTTTCGATCGCTCACTTCCGCTGCACGCAAGTCGAAGCCATTTCCTGTGTCCCTCCCCTCTTCTCTACTCCCCCCTCCACGACCTTTTGTCACGTGGGTGCTGAGAACATGGTGCGAAATGTTAATCGGATGGGAAGAAGGAAACGCCCAATTAATTTTGACGTCTTTGTTTGAGACGCCCGGCTAATTAAAGCTTATGTGCTCTTTTTTTTTTGAGGCACACGATCAAAGGGAGCTATAAAGGCGAAAAAGGTATGTCCATCAAATGCTGCGTCACCTTTACGACTAAGGTACGAATCACCAAACGGCGCGCAGAGCCCCGAGGGTTAAGCCTAAATTATTTTGTTTCTAATATTTCGTGTTTTTACACGCGATTTTAAATAAAGTCGTAATGTAGCCACAGTTGATTGTTAAAAAATTTTTTTTCATCAAATACACAAGTAGTTATTTAATAGATTTTTATAAACTTAAAGGCTAATTTTTATGTCAGCCCTAGCATGTATTCTGATTTCATATGGTAAATAGTTTTCCATTAACCTTTGGTATGTAGCCTTCATCATAAAACGGTTTATTTTTAAAATATCATCCATTAATTCAATAAAAATTATGTTTTACCAAAACGAAAGTTTGAAGTCAGGGCTGAATATGCAATGGTTCAAATCCGCTGGTCTTGTAGTAAGCATAAAATACATATTTCAGGGATGTATCGACTCTATAGTAAGCGTTAAATTTGATGAGTTGGTCTTTCTATAAAAAAAGTTTTTTCTTCTATGTGGTTGATGTATCCTTGTAGCCATTTATCCTTGTAGCCATGTTCGGAATAAATAATTATTCTATGTTAACCTAGATAAAAGGATTAACGAACTGCAGTTTATACTGGAAAGATACTTAAGGGGACGGTATACATATAACTATTGTAGTTACTGGGACAACACACGCATAAATGCCCAGGTGAGAATACGAACCCATTATTAAGGTAAAAGCACCTATTATGAGACCTTTCCTAATATGGGACCCTAGACTTTCTCAGCCGGGAGCTCCTCAACTCTAGCGGACAATACACTAACTCGGTGTAGGGAACGTTTTCTTACGTGTGTATTGTTTTCATTAGCGAGCGAATGTGCAGACAAGCGTGGTTACCGATTTTGTGTTTTACGAGCTATCGAGTTTTCCACCGAGATAACAGAAACGGCTTACATATAAATCAAGGTAAGGTTACTTGTTATAACATTCATACATGCTGATTGCTATATAGATGAGTGGTTATGTGCATGCTAGTTAGATTGTGTTTCGTGCACTTTTTGTATCTGCAACACAATCACTTTTGTTCCGTATTGATGGCTCCTATTATGAGACCTACAGAGTACCCTTTTATGGGATACTATCTCATATTAGGAACCGGGTCTCATATTAAGAGCTTCCTGCTAAATAAAGTTTTATGCATTTAAACATGAGAGTATCAATTAACTATCGCCTTGTTACAACACAATGATGATTTATTATGTTATAATGTACTTAAATTGCTTCATATCTAATGTATAGCAATATAATTCTCGTTATTAACAAACTGTAATGACATATTTCATAAGTAATGCTGGACTTAGGATATTAATTCATAGGCATAGATTAACAGTTTTCTTTGCCTAAAATGACATTGATTTGAACTTTATTTTTACCTTTCATATTAATGTTTTGCTTTTAGAGGGATCCTAGCCGAAATCCGAAAAGGAAGAAATGGACAAGGAGCAGATGATCCTAGCTGTCAAAGCTGTACAAACAGGTACTATGGGTTACAAGTCAGCAGCGAAACATTTTGGTGTATCAAAAAGCACAGTGGAAAGTTATATGAAAAATACTGAATTGCGTACTGATGATTTGGTAAATGTGCCATTAGGAAGAAGGCCTTCATTAAGCTGTAAACTAGAAAATGAACTCGTACCGTACTTCATTGAGATGGATAAAAGGTTTTATGGGTTGAGGAAATGTGATATTAAAAGGATGGCCTTCCAACTAGCCATTGCTAATGGTATCAAACACCCATTCTCAGAAAAAATAAATCAGCTGGTAAGAAGTGAATGGGGTCTTTCTTAAAGCGTCATCCACAGTTGTCATTAAGAGTTCCCCAAGGCATTTCTCACGCCAGAGTAAAAGGTTTCAGTTCTGAAAATGTGAAAACATTTTTTGGGCTCTATGTAACTGAATTTGACAAAATTAAAGGCCGTCCTCACAGGTTGTACAATGTTGACGCGACTGGGGTAACTGTGGTACAGCACAGAGCTGAGAAGGTAATATCCCTGAAAGTAAAACGAGAAGTAGCTGCACTGACATCAGCTGAGAGAGGGTCACTCATAACAGTCGTTACTTGCATGAATGCAGTTGGTTCTTTTGTCCCTCCATTGATAGTGTGGCCAAGGAAAAATATGAAAATAGAACTCATGGATGGGGCACCAGGTTCTATTTGGGGGTGCCACCCTTCTGGATGGATTCAGGGGGATTTGTTCACAAAGTGGTTTGATCATTTTTTGAATATACATAGCCATCACTTGAAGACCCTGTTCTTCTTGTTCTCGATGGCCACTACTCACACACCAGAAATGTTGATGTGATACGATTGGCTAGAGAGAACCACGTATCATTCATTTTTATCCCTCCTCACAGTTCACACAAAATGCAGCCACTGGATGTAGGCTTCATGAAACCACTGAAAACCTATTATGCCTCAGAAATACAGGCTTCTTTAAGAAACAACCCTAACCGTATTGTAACACCACTCTTGGTTGCAAAGTTGTTCAGTTCAGCATATCAACGAGCTGCAACAATGGAAATAGCAGTCAATGCATTCCGCTAAACAGGATTTTACCCATTCAACAGTGATGCGATTCGTGATTGTGACTTTGTAATTCACAGTTGTCACGAAATTCCTGATAGAGATGTCCATACCAGTGCAACTATCATCGCCACTTCGAATGACACATCAACTGGTGCAGGACCATCTAATTCTCAGCCTGTTCTGCCTATGGATTGCCCACATTTTTCTGGCACAGGGCCTTCTGATGCTAGTCCTGCTTAAACTATGTACATCACACCTATCTCTCCTAAAGACATTAAGCCACTTCCTAGTCTTTCAGCAAATTTATAAAGCCGAAGATGTGGCAAAGCATCTGTAATAACCTCATCGCCTTACAAATCCGATCTCCTGAAGAGTTTGGAAAGAGCTACAACAGCAAAAAATAAAAAAAGAAGCTGCAGGGAAATGTCATAAAACCCTGACAAAAACCTTCTGCCAACACACAAAAGTCAAGATCACGATGTTGTACAAGAAAATTAATGGAACAATCCAGCAACGACGAGTCGGATGATGATTTCGACATCTTATCAGATAGCTCTGGTGAAGAAGACAGCGATGCTGAATGCCTCTTCTGTGGATGCATATTTTCAGATGAAATACATGGCGAACAGTGGATACAGTGTACTGTCTGCTGTCGTTGGGCTCATGAACATTGTGGTGCCACTGACAGTCACTTTGTGTGTCCTCATTGCCAAAAGAGGATAAAGAAATAATGTGTCCCACATTAGGGAACCTTTTTTTTCCTTTGGAAAAGTGCAGTGTCTTCCGTTTTTTGCAGAGGACATAAATTTATTATTTTAAAACAATATGTATGTATTGCATTTTATAGTTAAACATATCAAGTGATTTATTATGCGTGAAATGTTAATTTATGTTCACTTAATAAAAATATATGAATTTTATTTAAAAGGGGTCCCATAATAGGTGCCTTTACCTTACTGCGAACACCAGTTTTAACACACTTTCATTTACTTCACTTGTAACCAACGAATTATGTAAACAAATATTGGAAGTCGATTTTAACCTACTTTTAATTGTATCGATTTGAAACTTTTCAAGTATAGGTATGTAATCCGGATGACAATACAACAATTTGGTAACATCGAACTGAACTGTTGTAGCCGGCAGGTGGATAGTGAAACTTCAACTTTTTAGAACGTACCTACCTGTTAAAAGCATTTCTTTTTTAGTTTCTTTAACTACAATGTTTTTATGTAGTGATACAATTGTTTTCGTGTAAATGTATAAATTTACAATATCTGTAATTTTACACGACTATTTCTGTTTCATTTACGAAAAAGAAATTACAGTGTACAAAGTCGTTCGGGAAAACAACCTTGGCGCCTCAAAAAAATAATGTTTGCATTGATTGCCATTCCTAAGTGATAACGTGACTCACCGTTGTCACGATAAAATTTTGGGGAGGGGGGGGGGAGGGGGATCGGACCAATGGCGTGACTCGCAGGGCGTGGTCGCACGGAAACCTACTATTCGCCGACATCACTTGAATTAACTTTTTTTTTTTTTAAATTTTTGAACCTCTACATCGAACTACAAAACGTAATAAACAGCGTCACGGAATGTTATGTTAAGTTCACCGGTAATTTTGCGTTGTTAGCAACGTGCTCATATCCATAAAGGAGACAAAAAAAAAAAATGTCGTTCATAAAAAAAAAAAAAATCCCAAGGAACTTACAAATTAAACTTCAACGTGTCTTTACCGTGACTTTCAGGAAAAATTTTTGAAGGTGCATCAAGGGAAACTACAAACACACACACACACACACACACACAGGGCCCAGCTGTCGCAGGAGAGAGAGCGAAGCTCGTCCGTTATGGCCACGTGTGAGGTGGGGGAAGGGGGAAGGGGATTTAGCAGGAGAGAGAGAGTTATGGAAGTGTGTGAGAGGGTTGTTTTGTGTTGTTTAAGAGGGGGGGGGGAGGGGGTAGGTAGGGGGTCAGCCCTGCGGCCGATTGCATCTGGCCGCTCGTTCGCAGCCGGGGGAGTTATTACGGGAGGACGATATGCAAACCAAACAAGGTCTCTCTCTCTCTCTCTCTCTCTCTGTCTCCGTCTCTCTTTTCCGCAACACCGTGCGGCGGCCCTTTTTCCGTATAGGGCAGTACCTACCGGCCGGGGTGGAATTGTTTGAGCGGTTTGAGGAAGGGGGTGGGGAGAAAGGGAAGTCGGGTATTGATTCGTCGGAAGGGAGAACCCCTGTAAACATTATTATCTTTATTGCCCCCCCCCCCCCCCAAACCACCCCTCTTTAAGTACGCCTCCGAGAGGCGGCGAACTTGTGCACCGGCGGGATAGTTACGGAACACGGGGTTCGAAGCATCGCCCGTGCGATTCACCGACACCCGTTCCCTGCGCGAACGAAAGTCCCCTGATCCGCGACGCGACCACGAGAGCCGCTGACCGCCGTCGCCGACGCCGAAGGAAAGTGTGCCGCTCAAGATAATCGCCGCGACTCTGATGACCCCTTTACGGACGCCTGGACGTCCGCCAGAGGAATGCGATCATCTGGTGGGGCGGGGGCGGGGCCGCCACGGGAGGGAAGGTGCGATTGGTTGAGACCTGCAAAATTCGCGGTTTCGATGGCCTTCAGGATAGACTGCACATACCCCCCGTACACTCGGGCAAATAACGCAAGTTCATTGGCTGCCGACTTGTAAGTCGTCTCAGCTGGTTCGTCTGTGGTTCGATCCTTCTTTGGTTGAGGGTTTATAAAACTGGTTGAGATTCGTCCAGATGAACAGTAAGCCGCAATAGCAAAATTATCTAAGAGGTATAAGTTATGTGTTTGAATTCTAGCCTATCACCGAATGAATCCGCGAATTTTGCAGGTCTCTAGTGATTGGTAGAGACACGCAAAATTCGCGGATTCATTTCGCGATAGGCTAACATCAAAACAACTACCTATACCTTCGTACCGCTTCTGCGATTGGCCCACATTTTAATCCGGGGAACTGTGAGCCAATGGGAAAAACTAAACCAAGAAAGTGCCGAATCACGGACAGCCTAGTCGAGACGTCTCACGCGTCAGTAGCCAATGAACAGGTGTCATTTCCGCGAGTATTTAAAGGACTGTGGAGTCTATCCTAGAGGTCAATGAATCCGCGATTGGACGAGATGCCACTAAAAAAAAGGGGGGGTTGGTTGACTGTAAAGTCGGTTTACGGACGATAATTTTTTCGTGTTAACGTCATAAGAAAAACATTGATGAAAAATTGCATACTTTTTTTTTTAATTTTCAAATATTTATTACAGTTTTTTTGCCAATTTAATTTAAATAATTTGTTTAAAAATAATCACGAACGATTAGTTTAAAAAAATCCGCCTTAACCTGTTTGATATTATAGAAGATTTTCTCGCACGGTGGTTGGCTGGTTCTTGCACGCTCGGCTCAGGCGGAACGTGTCAATGAGTCATGCTTTTACGTGCGTGCAGCCGACGTTCATCAATTTATAAGACGTTATCACGTCAAAAATGCTTAAATTGGAAACAAATATGCATGTTAAATTACAGATATTTTTAAATTGGTATATCAACATGGAAACAACTGCATCACTAGAAAAATAGTGTCCGCATTAATACTGGGTTCGGATTCTTACCCGGGAATTTATGCTTTGTGTTGTCACAAAACATCTGGTAGTTAAAAGTTATTTGTAAAACGTTCCCTGAACATCTTTCCAGATTTAACTGTGCACGGTAAATCAAAATAATATCTAATTGCTGAATATTGATTATCTTTTACACGGTTTAACAAAATAATGCTTGAATGAAACATAAATTAAAATATAAAATTATGCGCCGATTTTAGTAAATAAATACTCAGTATTATCTCGAAAAAAAGTTTTTTATATACGCAAAAATAACCATAGCCATGTGTTGTACAAATATACATTATCTTTCGTTGTAGAATCCTTGACTAACTGGTTTCCAAAGGATTGTTTTGTAAAACAACATTAATTTTTTTTCTCTGTACTCACCCATAAAGAAGAGAAAAAACACACCGCTGAGAAGTTTTTACTTCAAATCCACTTAGAACACGGGTTATATATTTATCTAGGGATGTTCGTTGTTGTATTGTTGGCAGCACTTACTTGGGAAAATATTTTGACGGACGTATGAAGACAAGTTGTAATCGCTTGGACGGACACGGAGGTAACGGACAATTGTAGTACCGCCTTTACAAACGGATATCAGCGATCTGAGTAATTAATTTCAACCACTGAATCAGGTACTTAAAAAAGGCGCCTCACTTAAACAACGTTGATCGTAGGCTTTCGCGGGCAGTTATGGGTTGGCCGAAGAAATTATGACGTGCCAGAAGTTTCGGCCTGCCGTGTTGCAAGCCATCTTCACTGGTGGTTAACAACTGAAGGTCTTTTGTGCTAACATGGATTCGTGTACTTTTATAAAGTCCAGCAACGGGTTTATAACCAAGCAATAAATAACGCTCCGTTAAAAGTAGTTTTTTTTTTTAAAAATCGATAAATGTACAGTGAAACCTCGTTTATCTTGCCCTCTTTGATATTCGGATCTTCGGATAATCTGGATCAGATTTTTATAGACATTTTGGTTCATTTTCAGTTCTAGCTGACAACATGGAGTACTTGGAGAGTCAGACCGACACCTCCAGCTGAACACTTGATGATAAAGCGTTTGCGTCACCGTGCTTGATATAAACGCCATACATGTTTGCAAAATAAAGTGGACGAATTTATTATTTGTTGAGAAATTGTGTGACAAGTATTTTTTTATATTTTTAATGACTTATAAACAATATAAGGCATGTATACTACGTAATTTTGTTACAATACATAGTTTTTTCCCTAATAAATAGTAAGTCTGCTTATTCAAGGATTTTGTTTTGTTTATTACCCATATTACCCGGATTATCCAGATTTTCGATCTTCTGGATTGCCCCTGGTTTCAGTTAGTCCGGATAAACAAGGTTTGACTGTATATCTACATATTTTTAAAAAAGTCATGATTTGACTACGTTTGTTTCTGCAGGTAGTGTTTAAATTGCTATACGATGACATCAACGTCCGTAATAAACAAACTTGTTTCTGGTATTTAAAATTAATCTAACACGTAACGCTCAAACTTAGTAAAAATGTTCTTGTTTTTTTTCTTCTTTTTACGTCAGTTGAATACGGTAGCGTCACATTATCTTGTTCCTGCTGACAATTAAATAGCAGGGACGGTTTTTCGCATATTTGTTTCTTTGTCATCCGCCCGTCCTTTGTCCGCCGCGGGGAGGGACTACTTTCGGCGGGACGGATATCGCGTGTCTCACCTTCCGCTGCATTCTCGCGCGAGTAAGACGACTCCGACCGGAAACGCGGCGACGGAAACACAGTTTCCGACGACAGGGGCGCAAAAGAGACGACGTATTTTCAACCCCTCGTCCCCCCCCGCCTTCACCTTGTCGCGAGGCCCATTGATAAGGGTGTTTAAGGGCTGAAGACCGCGACAAGAGAGTGTGTGTAAGGAGGCAGCGGGAGAGGGAGGGGAGTTCCTCTTGACCTCAGAAAGAAGAACCGCGCCCGACAAAAGACCGGCTGCTGAGGCAGAATAACAATCCCGAAACTGTTATTCTTTCCGCTCGCTTACATTCGGAGGGATTTCGGGGGCGGCATGTGGGGGAAGGGTGGAAGGAAGGAGGGGGGAATATTCGCGGTTCATTCACGCCTGGCGGGGGAGCTCCGTCAGGAACGAGATCTCGCCGCCATTGCTGATCCGAATGACACGTCGTTTCCGCCAGCGCATTTACACGGCTGCGTCGAGAACACGATGGGGGGGGGGGGTGGAAATTGGGTGGAGGAGGAAGAAGAGAGGGGGGGAATTTTTTGTCGTCGCAAGCCGGCGGCAGGTGTAGCGCTTTGCCTCTGAAGAGCTCTCCGAGACGAGAATGTTGGCTAGACAGTTTCTTGGCAACTGGGGTTCAGAATTGTTGCTTCGTCAGGCAAAACCACCGCCTCGAGGTCCGGGCATCGAAGCAAGGGCCCGCTAGGAGCTCCGGGCCGCTGCCTCATAGTCGTGGAAGTGACTATCAGGTTCTGACGGTGGTGTGAATAGCCGATGTTTAGGGACTGGAGAAATTCGCGTGTTCGAAGACCTCCATGATAGACTCGACGAGCCTGTGCACACTCGGGCAAACGTCACCTGTTCATTGGCTGCCGACTCGTGAGGCGTCTCAACTGGGAGACTCGTGATTCGATACTGCTTTCACTGAGGGTCTATAGTTTGCCCACAGTCCTCCAGGTCAACAGTGAACCAATAACAGAAGTTGCACAAAGGTACAATTTTTTGCATTTCAGCATAATCGCTAAATGAATCCGCGAATTTTTCCGGTCTCTACCGATGTTTGGTGAGTTGGATGATCAGGCGGGGTTGCATCCGGGACTCGAACCCGCTCTGTGCCGAGGGCAATATTTCAAAAGCACTACGGGAGAACATATATGACTGTGGTTCGAGGTCGTGGGTTCGAATCCCAGTGCAAGCAGTTCCCTCTGAGCTGCATGCCAGGGGCTGGCTGCGTTTTCCAATCGCTCCACGCGTCTCAGCTGTGTCGATGTGAACATGAGCTAACGGGGTAAGTTCTGTGAGTCTGTAGATTGACATACTGCGTTCGTTCGCAGGCAGAAGGATACGTACACCCACCGGTAACTGCTTTTCACCGGGGGTGAGGTTATGTGCGGCCCAAGGATTCAGCCCCGTGAGGGTAAACGACACAAGTCATCTCCCTTGGCGGTATAGACCTACATAAAATATCGCAATACGACAATGCACAGTAAAAATATTTTGTACTTCTTACAGCCTTTGAAACTCAGTTCCCAACGGTATCACTTTTAAAATTGCAAAGGCAGAGATTTTTTTTTAAATTGCAAATGGTACCACACAAGATTCGATAAATTATATTTATACTATTAGAAATTACAGTAGCCTAAATTTACAGACATTCCAACAATGTACACTCACTTTTACGTGAAGCTGCTTAAAGAATAATTTTAAAATATCACATTCACTACCCATTTCAAGATGTTTTATTGCATATATTATATTTTTTTACTATTTTATTTAAATATTTCAAAAAAGACCTTTTAAATGTTGATATCGCATTTCGGTTGGATTGTTCTGTTGGAAAAGGCCCCAGCTTTACTTTTTTTTCAACTAACTCACATTATTGGGAGAGTGCACTCTAGTGGCGCCGAATAACTTTCTTTGTGAAAACACTATTTCTAAATAGCTTCTGTGTCACTTCGAACTACAGCAGCTAGATCACAGTGCATTTGAAACTGTCACATCACCATGATACCTTATCTTTCTTTTATCTTCTGACAAATATAATTTCAAGGAGAGACGGCCTTTTTGAACCGAAAGGGTGTCCACTGAAAATATGTGATGAAATTTCCCTGACTTTTCGTGACCAAAATTACAAATCAACCCAACTTTTTTTTTTTTTAAATAACTGAACATTATGTAATTTTTTAAAGAAATAAAAAAATTGATTCCACCATCCCCATAGCTAGGCATAATTCAAACAAGACCTTGCATACGTCATTTTATAGTGTGTACACCTACGAAAAAAAAATTTAAAAAAAAATGCTCTTACACTCTGGATGATGGCAGACTGAATCATGGCAGTTTGTCCCCAAATAACTATCACTGGGGAATTTGAAGTATGAATAATCCTCTACTTTCCCCGACTAAATCCAACTTTCGTCGGAATGCGGATATCCTGATCACTTTGAATCATAGCATATCGTGAAATGAAATCATAATATCGCATTGAAATCAGAGTAATTTTTTGCAGCTCAGGAAATTATATCGTAAAATTTACAAATTGTTCCTCGTAAAGTCTGTTTAATTTTTTTTATGTGTAGCTACAAGATACTGCTGCGTGATCGCCGCAGTTGTAGGACTCTTACATTTCGATTATGGGAGTATTTTTACTATCGTTTCTCTCGTTTTATATTCTTAGATACAAACAATATCGTCAATGCAAACTTTATCCAATTTTTATTTTTGGTTATTACTAGGGCCATGCATTTTTCGCGAAAAGATTCCGAGAGTAGCTGGAAGTTAAAACAGTGTAGCATCGTCTGTGTTTCGTGATTGGGTTAGGTTCTTTCAGATAAATGTCTACTGTTGCAACACCAATCACAGTAATTCAATGCGGAAGCAAACACGTCCTGAGTGGCTCGGTCAAAAAAAGGCAACGACTTCTCTCGCAGACGGTCGCCAATCACAAGGAAGAAACCTCTGTTGCGATAGGTATAGCTAGTTGCAGTGTAATAGGCGTTTAGATTTTTTTCGCGAAAAATGCCTGCCCCTAGTAATTACGTACCCTCAGGGTGGCTTCATAGATATCGAGAATAATATATATTATATAAATAGGGACCGGAAAAATTCGCGGGTTCAATGACCTGTAGGATGAACTCCATAGTTCTACGTACACTCGGTCAAATGTCACCCACTCATTGGCTGCTGTATTGTAGACGTCCCAACGTAGCAGCCTGTGATTCGATAAAGCTTTGGTCGGGTGTTTCTCACTGGCCCAGAGTCATCCAGGTGAGTTGTGAGCCAATAGCAGAGGCAGCACTGAGGTATAACGATTTGTATTTTAGCCTATCGCGAAATGAATTCGCGAATTTTTCCGGTCTCTATATATAAATTATACGCTAATAATATTCTAAATATTCCGCAAAATTTTTCCAGACTCCACTTTTTGTATTATTTTTTTGAGGTGATTTTCTAGCTTAGGCCCTTTCAAAATGGACAGTCTCTGTTCCGACCCTTCCTCTGAACCGGCGATAGTTTCTCGCCTCGCCTGCCCGCCGGCGGCGCTAATTAAACTAACTGTCGTGATTAAAGATTAAAAGCCGCGTCCAGCCGAGCATGATCACCCTGTGACCCCTCCCCCCTCCCCCAACCAACCTTATTCCACACCGCAGACGGCGGCGCGGCGCTCGGGTCGAATTGGACGCGACGGAGCGTGAAATGGGGTCATTTATCCGCGGTTCGGCGACTCTCTCCGCACACTCGCTAACGACCACGTGGACATACCACCCGTCTACAAATCGACTTGAGGGCGAACACACACCGCCATCTTGGATCTAGGATTTTCTTTATTACCAAGAGCTAGGGACTTGAAAAATTCGCGGTTTCGATGACCTCCAGGATAGTCTACACAGTCCTCTGTACACTCGGGCAAATAACGCCAGTTCGTTGGCTGCTGACTTGTGAGTAGTCTCAACTGGTATTGCCCCCGATATTCATCACTTCTTTGGTTGAGGGGTTTCTCATTGGCCCAGAGTCGCCCAGACGAACAGTGAACCAATAGCAAAAGCAGCTCAAAGGTATACGTGTATGAATTTCAGACTGTCGCGAAATGAATCTGCGAATTTTTCCGGTCCCTACCAAGAGCTGATTTTTTTTTTCACTGAAAAAAAAAATTTGGACCGCTCGTTACCAGATTGCAATGACGTTATTTCCCACGCCAGAGGAATTTTTCCTTATAATTGGCGGCCGTCGGCAAGAATTTGGCCTTGAGGCATGCACTGACGAATGGCGTCGCAAAGAGTTTGAAATACCTACACGTTTTCGAAGCAACCTACGGGGGATTTTTTTTAATAAAGGTATATGGATTGACTCACACATAATATAAAATGAACACTTTGATCATAGCTAAAATAATTTTTCTACACATGTATACATTAAAATCTTAAACTCAATATTTACGAAACCCCCAACGTGTACGTAATTACCAAAGATAAAATTGTATGAACTTTGCATAGACGACATATTTGTATCTAAAATATAAAACGAGAGAAACGTAAAAAAAGAAGGCTCCCATAATCCAAATGTAAGATTCCTACTACTGTAGTGAGCATGCAACAGTATCTTGTAGCTACACAGTAAACATTTTTTCCCTTCAAACTTTGCTAGGAAAAATTTGTGAATTTTACACTGTATTTTTCTGAGTTACTCAAAAGTACTCTAATTTCCGTGCTCACAAAATACGACCTATATATTTGTTTTCTGTAACTCTTCAGGGCTTTTTTCTTTGAGATAACTACAACTAATATCTTGTAATTTCTTATTGTGTATAATTCCAAAAGTATAAAAAAATGAACTTGAGCAAACACAAAAAAATTACTGTAAAAAATTAAAACTTATGACTTGTATTTGTTCTAGAATTTAACGCGGAGAGTATCCTATTTCTGAGTGAAGATAGGCTACACAAATAGCATTGTTAAATATTTTCATTTTAAATTTACGAAGAAAGCTGGTTACAAATTATCATAGGATTTTTGGAAATTTACGGTTATTTTTGTAAATATACTGACACTGAAATCACTTTCTTTGAAGACGAATACAAAATAATATACTTAGTACCATACAACTCGGAAATCAAAACACGGTGTAGTTTCTAAGAAGACCCATTTATTTGAAATTACGATGAACTTTACGATGAAATTCCGTAAATACTATTATTTCTAACAGTGCACAGATCGTCATAATTTTACGAACGTCTTTGTAAGTATATTTTAAGAATGAACTAAAAATAATTATTATTTTGGTGTGTTAGCAAATCCTAAATCCTTCAACAAATGTTTAAGTCTACAGCAAACACTATTCCTCAACACATCCGCTTGATTGTCCTGTTTACAACGTAACAGAAATCAGAGGTCGTAATTCGACGTAATTTATACGAAGATCTTCAATTGTAGTGTATTTACAAAAAAAAATCCGTGGTACACGTATTTGCTGTATTACACAAACTAATCTGTAGCAATCCCATAGAAATGCCTTGTAGAATTACAGGGGGAAAAAAATCGTAATGTGAACATGGTGACTAGGGTACTTTTGTGTAGCTCAGAAAATGACAGAATAAAAAAAAATGTTTCTCGTAAATTATGAAACTAGAAGCTATTGTTAAATGGGAAGTCCTTAAATATGCTGTAATTTTTAACAGTGTAGTTTTGTAGAGCTCAAAATATACTTTGTAAAATATAGAAATTTAATATATTTTTTTCCTTGTAAGGCTATAAATATTTTCGTGGCAACTTCACGTTTATAAAAAAAACTGAGAAATTCTAAATAAACATTTTTACCGTGTAGTCCACTTCCGCTTGTAAACGAGGCGTTCGTGTCCCGCGATGCGGCGGGGCAGGCTCTGCGGTTTGGAGTTCGGAGGCTTTTATTGTTTCTCGGAAGCCATCACACGTCGCCGGCGTTTTCTTTTTATAGTGGTTGGCGGAAGAGCGGTAAAAAGTGGGCCCTGTTTCCAAAACTATTTTTTTCCCCTTCAGGAAACGGTGTAATTAGAGGTAAGACGTAAAGTGAAGATGATTAGTTTCATTGCCGTTCGCAGAACACTTTTCGTTGCATTTGAGAAAATCTTATCCCTTGTCTTACAAAGTATTTACTTTCCTTTGTAATTAATCTAAAGACAACATTTCACGATAACGTGTAATTTTTTTTTGTTTTAGAGATTTTAAAATTTTTGGTTATAGGTAGTGAGTCCTCTGATGTAAATACAATGTAAAATTTTTTGTGCTTTTTACAAGGAAAAACCTTGGAAACTCAGTTGCCAATGATATCACTTGAAGAACTGCAAGGCAGTGCTTTGCAAAATTGCAAATGATAAAAAGCACTGCCTTTGCAGTTTTAAAGGTGATATCGTTGGCGACAGCTTAGTTCCCAAGGGCTATCCTTGTAAAAGTAAAAAAAAAAAAAAAATTATATATATTTAACATTGTATTTGGTCAGGGGTGGACAACAATCAATAATAATTGTGGACCATTCACAAAAAAATAGAATTTGATAGTATCTTTACGGGAATGTATTTTTTTCCGTGAAAAACAATATGAACGCTAACTACAGTAGACTGCAAAATTGTATACAAGCGCCAGCGGTTTGGTCCTTAAGAGCAGTCACTTGTATTGTTTGGCCCGGGCCATTCACACTGTCAAAAATTTTCACCGCAAATTTACTGAGAACGCTAGTTACGCAGGCAGTAAACTTACTTACTTTGGAAACGAATCCACAAGAATAATCTTGGTATCAAATCAAACTGCTGAAGACTCCTGCAAAAACACAATTTTTACCTTCCACGTGTGTGTTAATCATGTTCATACCGAAAAAAAAAAAAAAAAAAAAAAAACAAACAGAAAATCAGTATTCTAAATACGGTGTTGTATCTACGAAGAACGAGTTATTAGTAGAGACCGGAAAAATTCGCAGATTTATTTCGCGATAGTCTGAAATTCACACACGTATACCTTTAAGCTGCTCTTGCTATTGGCTCACTGTTCGTCTGGGCGACTCTGGGCCAATGAGAAACCCTCAACCAAAGAAGTAACGAATCAAGGGCAAACCAGTTGAGACGACTCACAAGTCAGCAGCCAACGAACTGGCGTTATTTGCCCGAGTGTACAGAGGACTGTGTAGACTATCCTGGTGGTCATCGAAACCGCGAATTTTTGAGGTCCCTAGTTATTAGTAATTATGAAGAAAACTTCTTTTAATTCAGATGAATTCTTGGTTGAAAAGTTCGTAAATTGACTGTAATTTCTAACAGACGTGTTTTCTTCCGCACAGAGTTGCTGCGATTCGTTGGCTGACGGTAGAAACGTGCCTGGAATAAACTCAACCAATCACGAAACACAAGGCGATGCTACAGTGTACAAACACGCTGGTAGTCTCAAATATTTTCCCGAAAAAAAAAAAGAAAAAAAACCCTAGGTATATTGTTAGAGACCCAGAAAATCCGCGGGTTCAATGACCTCCAGGATAGACTCGAATATCTTCTACACACTCGGGCAAATGCCAACTGTTCATTGGCTGCTGACTTGTGAGTCGTCTCGACTGGGTGGCCTGTGATTCGACACGTCTATGAGTGAGGGTCTCTAATTGGCCCTCAGTCCTCCAGATTAACAGTGAACCAATGACAGAAGCAGCACTAAGGTATTATTATTTGAATTTTAGCATAACACGAAATGAACCCGCGAATTTTCCGGGTGTCTATATATTGTACGTTCGTTTTAACATAAAAAAAAACCACATGCACCTTCTTCTCTTATTTTCCCTATTTTTCTTTAGTTTTATATTGTGATACACACCTCAAGAAGAAGCAAATGGGTTTTAAGTATATAATTATATTCACACTGCTCACTCAATTATCTCTCACACACATACAATCTCACACACACATACAATCACACACACATACAATCATTCACACACACGTTCAATTTGGAGGAATTGAAGTTTTACAATGACGTGTTATCTCTTGTAGGTTACAATTTATTTAGCAGTCGAGTTCTACTTTCCTGTTGGTGTTGTGTCGTGGGTTGGCCATCACAGAATATGTACATAAGGTAAAGGAAAAGAATATCTATGAAATAGATTTTATTCGTCTGAGTTTGTGGGTGAACACTTACTAATTCCAGCTCACTCTTGCATGTAGGTTAACAGCCATTTTTGTAAACCCCCTCCCTTGCAAATAATCGTAGATTTTCTGTAGCATTATAAAATAAAAATAAAATGAAAACAGTACCAAAAATACGAAACGCAAAATAATTGCAAATATGTTGAAACATTTTCACTAAAAATAGATGGATCTTCGATTCGCTGGTTCATCAGTTCGTTGATTTTTTTTCCCCCGGTGATTTCCACTGATTTGGCAGTGAATTCTATGTACAGTACTACATGTAAAACAATTCCCTAACAATTCATTACCATAAATTTTAATTAATATCGTACCATTTCGCTGATTTAAACGACTGATTCAGTTCTATACTTCGAGGGATCCCTGCTAGAGCTTGTGCCGTGTCTTTAAATTCCTCGCATATTTTTGACGTGACAACGTCTAATAAATCGATGAACGCCGGCTGCACGCACGAAAAAGTGTCCCACTACGGATATCCCACTACGGATGTTCCTGTTTGCTCATTGTACGCATGCGTGGCATCTCTCTTCCACTCGATTGGAACGACCATCGATTTCACTTTTCAATCATATTTTCATTTGAATTATAAATATTATGTCATTTAACGATCTTCCACCGATTTTGTGCACAATCGGTACGGTTATTTAAAAGTAATGTTAAATATTCAAATACGTTTTGAACCAACAATGGTGTTTTACAGTTACACATAATAATTCAAATTACAACCGGGATCTTTTGCACAATGTTTTAAAAAATATTGTAACACCTTATAAATAAGTTTGGTGTATTTGGGATGCGTATTTGTTATAAAATCGAGTTATTAAAACGAAATAATATTATTCCCCTACCGTGAACAAAATTTTTATAAATATATATATATAACATGTGAAACTATCGCAATATGAAGTATGGCCTCGTGGCTGAGCGGTTAGCGGCGCTAGTTATTATTCGTAAGGATGTGGTTCGAATCCCGGCTAGTGCAAAACATTTTTTTGAACTTGTAAAAATAAATACGGCAAACGTAACATTTCAAAAGTAATAAATATATTTGAATAATGAATGCAAATAAAAGTAAATTTATTAATTAAATTGTACATTTCATTTCACTCTGTATCCATACAAAATAGTGATATTTCAATAAAAATGATTCAATGTTATTCATAAAAGTATGCACAGGTAGATTTTATCATACAAAAGATAGAAAAAAAAATTCTTCCTCAAAGAATATAATATTTTTAATGCCTAAATGGTTTGGTTGCAAAAACCTATTACGGCTCAGTCTCAGGCCGAATATGATATTTCCTTTTCATCTGGATCAATCATTTCATCACTGTTTTGTTATGACGTTGTCACGTTAAACTATCGTCCGTAAACCGACTTTACAGACAACCAATTTTTTTTATTTTTGACGTGACGTCTAATAAAACGATGAACGACGGCTGCACGCACGAAAAAGTATCCCGTTACGCATATTGTTCCGTTACGATGTGTCCCGTTACGCTAATTGTACGCTTGCGCCGCATCTATCTCTCTTCCACTCGACTGTTTATAAAGTGAAGTGAAAAGTTAATGTGTTTTTCATTGCTTATTACAACAACAATTTCGGCAATAAAGGTTAATTATTCTTGCATTTTAAAAATCTGATTACTAGTATAATTTCAAGTATTTATTCTTTTATTATTAAAATAAAAATGATCCATTTTATTCATAAAAGTATGCAATCATTTAATAAATGTTTTATTATGACGTTGTCACGTTAAACTATCGTCCGTAAACCGACTTTACAGACAACCAATTTTTTTATTTATCTATTTTTTCTCTCCCCCCCCCCCTCCTTTTTTGTCCTTATTCCTCATCCCTTTACTCCTGTCGCGCGAGGTTGAAACTGGAGAGTTGATCAGCTGGCACCGACCGGGATGAGCTGGTATTTTTATCGTAACGAAGTCCAGGACTCCTTCGTCGGCTCTTTGGCACTCGGGCGCGGACCACGCCCCCCCCCCCCCCACCCCACCCCCCGGCCAAGGTGCGCGGCGCCAATCAGTCACGTGACGACAGGCGACACACGAGACCCCGCCCACAAAGCGGCTCGGCGCGTGACAAGCCGTTAGAGAAACATTCACCTTTCACTTAAAAATAAATCAACTGATTACATCATCCAGGGATCTTTGTGAATTCACACACGAGTATGCTTTATTAGTTCACCTGGTGTGAATACGAAATACCGAATAATCGTCTTGGCATACCTACCTACTAACAAAACCATCGTAAAAATCACGTTACGGAAGTAATAAGTTTGTGAAATAATATGGCAAATTCACCACGAATCCAAGGTATCTCTTAACACTGTTAACAGAACAATTGTTCTTTTCTGACTCCGTCAAACGTTTCTTACTGGGCTAGCAGCTCTCTTAGTTCGTAAACTGACGAGTCATGTCAGTGACAAATGTAGGAAGTTGTCAGAACTATATATCTACATAGCCATGCTCATGACCTGAAATTGGTGGTCAAAAATTGTAGCTCTTATTCGGGGGAAAAAAAAATAATTAGAATTATTTTTCAAACAAAGAAATATAGCAATCTTTGACTGCGGTTAATTTAATTGACGACGAGGTTTCGGTAATATCAAGGTAGGGTTTTTTTTTAACTGGTGGCTTACTTAAATAATAATTTAATACCTACGTCAAACATTATTTAACAAATGCAATAATTTGTCTTACTTCAAATAAAAAATAAAAAATTAAAGTATATTTAAAATACCGCACGTAGTACCTACTCTCACACAATCTTGCTTTTTGTGAGGTTTTTTTTTTTTTTAATTTCCTGAAGGAAGAAGAAGAAGAAAAAATTGTGGTTTGTGTCAAGGACGCGAAAGAAAGGAAATAAACGAATGAAGAAATGGAGGAAAAACAAGACGTAAGTCGTGCGGACTGGGTTACTTCTTCCTAAATCGTTTACCCCCCCCCCCCTTTCCCAATCCCAACAAGGTTGTTTCCGTCGCGGCGACCAAGCGCCGAGTCACCGCCGAGTCACCGCCGAGTCACCGCCGAGTCACCGACGCCCGCTGTGACTCCCCGTGACTCCCCGCGGCGAGTCCGCAGATAAGCTAATGGAACGACACTCAAACTGCTCGCTCTCATTAGCAGATAGCATCGGGTGGTTTCCCTCCTTAAACCCGCGCCTCTGCCGCCACCGGGAGCGGCGATTTGACCTCCCACTTCGCGAGACGCCAAGCCGTGTCGATTGTGTTCGAGGTGTCGACATCTCCAGAGCCCGGAGTAGTTTTCGCGAATGCGGCGGAAAAAGAACAAGGAACCTCGGTGCTGCCATCTGCGGCGGATGGCGCGAAACCAATGTTCGCAAAGCCAAAGGAAAATTATCATAGAGACCGGAAAAATTCGCGGATTTATTTCGCGATTATGCTGAAACGCAAATAATTGTACCTTTGTGCAACTTCCTGCTATTGGTTCACTGTTAACCTGGAGGACTGTGTGCCAACTATAGACCCTCAGTCGAAGCAGTATCGAATCATGAGTCTCCCAATTGAGACGCCTCACGAGTCAGTAGCCAATGAACAGGCGACGTTTGCCCGGGTGTGCACAGGATCGTGGAGTCTATCCTGGAGGTCGTTGAACACGCGAATTTCTCCAGTTCCTAAGTATTAACTATTTAATGAATTTTAACACGACGGGCAGTATTTTCATAAGATTCTTTGTCGAAAATCAGGTCAAAAACCAAGATTTAGTAGTTTTTCAAGACTTTTGAAAAAAAAAATTATCGAAACAGTTTTCATGTAACTTATAGGCTAGTTGAAATTTCGGCGTCAAATTATTAAACGATTTAATAGTCGACGTAGCTGCTCCGGCAGGGAATTATAGCGGTGGGTGCCGAAACTACGTGTGATTCACGTCAATGAAAGTAATTTAAAACACAATTTGCAAATATTTATCAAGCGTGGCTGAGTAGCTCAATTGAAAGTAAACAACAGATAGGGACGGGAAAAATTTGCGTGTTCAACGACCTCCAGGATAGACTCCACGATTCTGTGCACACTCGGGCAAACGTCGCCTGTTCATTGGCTACTGACTCGTGAGGCGTCTCAACTAGGAGACTCGTGATTCGATACTGCTTCGACTGAGGGCCTATAATTGGACCACAGTCCTCCAGGTCAACAGTGAACCAATAGAAAAAATTGCATAAAGGTAAACTATTTGCATTCCAGCATATCGCGAAATGAATCCGCGAATTTTTCCGGTCTCTAGCTATAGAGCAACGTTTAGGAAAATATTTTTTTCTTTTGTAAAATCGCGTTTTACCATGATAGACACCCATGCAGATAAACTTGTAAGGCAGAACGTTATCAAAATAGAAACTTTCATCCAAATCATTAGAGTCGTTTACGAGATGCCAATGGATTTGTTTGTGTGTATATAATATATAGTATATATACAAGAATTTCTCGTTTAATAGTATTAGATTTGCAACATAAGATCACATGAATTTTCTGGTTACCATAAGTAAATATATATTTTTTAAAACACTATCAATGTGTTAACCACAAAATGTAAGTGTATAAATGTATATATTTCGTTTTTAAATATGTAAATGTGCCTCAAAAAGACAATTATAACAAAAAAAACATTGAGCCTCATGCTCCAACCTCAAGATTAAATGTTTTAAAAAAATTTCCTTTGAAGAAAATTTTTACACAAATCGTCAATGTTTGGGGCCTATTTACCATTTTATGTTTTTGACACAACAGTATGTTGTACTGGTGTGTCATATAACCAATTCTGATTCATCATGTAGACACCCGGAAATTTCGCTGATTCGTCTGGCATCAGGGTGGAATTCAAAGTCATGGGTGTTCTCAACCCATGTTTGCTCTACCATTGGTTGATTTCTTAGAGAGAATATTGTTAATAGGCACTGCCTGATTCGCTTTCTTCTCTCCTGGCTGGGCTTCGTTGGCTCGCGGTCGTAAAGGGGCGTAAACCGATAACTGCGGCCCAATCATGGACACAGTACGAGAGTGGAAAGTTTGCATTCTAGCTTGCGACTGAATGAATTCACGAAATCTCCGTATCTCTAATCATATGTGTAAACAAATGAAGCAATAAAGAAACTTATTCATTTTAATTGTAATGCTCGTTACCAAGGTTAGATGTTACCATCAATGGCGGGTACCAACAGATTCGTTCACATATTTTTTTTTGTTTTAATTTTCTCGTCATTACTATTATTTTAAAGGTAATTCTGAAAATTAAACACGAATGTTCCCTTGCATTTGTTTTTCTGTGACAAATATTTCCAACGGACGTGCACTAAGTGTAACAGGCATAGGTAAATGGGCGTAAAAAGTCGCGAAAGTGATACTAATCACAAAAACTTGCGAGTCTTTTTACACAAATGACATTACTCTTGGTAAATGTCTGTTGAAAATGTTTAGTAAACCACAACAAATACAAGAGAGGTGTTCGTGTTACAATTTCAGAAAAAGCCCTTAAATAATAGCATTGACAATATAATTTTTTAAAAATTTTCAACTTTGCGTGTGACACCAATGCAGAATTTTTTTTAGACAAGGATTTGTACAAAATAATAAAAAAAAAAAAAAACAGAAAAAATTTAAATATGTACATTCAAAAAATGTAGCCTAAAACATGGGGTTTGGACTGTTATAGCTTTTACCAATCTCTTGTGTAGCTTGTTTTTTCCAGAAACTCTGACATCTTATCTTACCTATATCACCAAAAACAACATACTTCCTTCATCGAAATATCACAAATGTTTTCATAATTTCGGAATTGTGGAGAATTGGGGGGGGGGGGGGGGGGGGGTTGTTTGTGTAATATATACCCCCAATTTCCCCCTCTTCATGCGTGTGTACCACTTGGGGGTGGTTTATAAATTTTTATAAATATTTTTAATTACTTTATGATATTTGTAGAGCAATTTAGCCCTATATTAAAATACTAGCATGAAGTGAGACAGTGAAAACGTGTTTAGACTTGAAACTTTAAAACCTTGAAATCTCACGTTTTGCAAGCTTTAAGAAAAAACATTTTTTTTAATCATTTTACGAAAAATATCTTGAAAATAAAGAATTTTAAAACAAAGACCACGTACACACATTTAATTTGGAACTGCCCTTTAACACATTTCGGTGCACGCTCAATTTTCATGCTATCGTTTAAATACAAATTTTGGCTTTTTAAGTTTCTCAAAACCTTCAGGTAAACATTTAATAAATTGATAAAACCATTTGTGACATTGTCCATAGCTATACGAATTTCGTTTAACATCGTAACTGAAATGAAAGAGTTTTTTTTTTTTTATTTTAGGTCAGGTCAGCGACTTTCAAAATACTCTCATATTGTAACCGAGAAGTTTGGATATTTGAATCGTAAATTTCCCCAATCATTGTTCTGAGAAGATGGCTGCAGAGCGCAGGTAGCGGCCATCACAGGGACTAGTAGCGCTTTCTGTCGGCGGGCGCTGCAACTACGTGGTCAGGTAACCTCCTCCCTCCCCCCTGCCTCTATCATTTACCGCGGCTCCTACAAACCCCTCGAGGCAAGGCCGCAGACAAAGAAGCGTGTAAACGCGCGGGCAATTTACGTCCCGTTAACTGAACTCGAGGTCTTTTACGACCTTGGCAACCGAACATTTCGCTGCGTCGCCGGCCGCAGAAGAGGCGAGAGCTCATTCAAGAGAAGCAATAAGAGTGACGAGTTGAAAGTTAAAATTACGGGATGTTTAACACGGTTCTCACCTAGCGTACTAGACGTTAATTTATGTCAACATCAGATAAACTTAGACTACAATCGCGATAGCACGCAAACAGCACATAATGCCTAAATAGACACAGCAAGACACTGCACACGAAGTTACATTCCAACTGTTTATTTTAATTCTCAGTTACTTCTGTCAACATTTTAAGTTATATATATAATTCAAACGTTTGAAACTTAAAATGTTGACAGAAGTAACTGAGAATTAAAATAAACAGTTGTAATGTAACTTCGTGTGCAGTGTCTTGCTGTGTCTATTTAGGCATTATGTGCTGTTTGCGTGCTATCGCGATTGATGTTGACATAAATTAACGTCTAGTACGCTAGGTGAGAACCGTGTTAAACATCCCGTCATTTAACTTTCAACTCGTCATTCTTATTGCTTCTCTTGAATATATATATATATTTATTTGCCATTTTGTTTTTTTAACGACTCTAAATGATTAACTTCAAGCCATTGCCTCGCACATAAATAACCTTCACATTGAAATACGTTTCTCTTCTCTTATCTTTGAAATACGCAAAAGTTATATAAAATCGTGAACTATATTATGCCACTGATAGAATTTAGACTATGCTAATTGGTCGGGAAAAAATACTTTTAGTAATGTTAGACGTTAGAAGTTGGAACACTAACAAAAGTTAGAAGTTGGACAAATTTATGTGCTTTACTTTGCGTGTGTTACTTTCCAATTGTAGCTGCCGCCATCTGCATGCGTACATTCAACTTCCTTCTGTGGTGTGCCGTGGGCGTGCTGTTACGAATCATAGCCAAGCTTTCAAAGTGACGTAAGCTTCGCAGCCGGCTGAATCGAAATATTCGAAAAGTAAAGCACGATTATGGAATTTAATCACGTCCGGTGGTGCATTTTGTGGGTTTGTATTAGGTTTATTTTTTATTTTTTAGAAAGTTATTTCAAGTGCCTACGAAACCCAGTTTGAATTGACATTGTTCAGTTTCTTTGCAAAACCAACTGAATTATATTTTTATTTCTTGTTAGATTACTAACAAACTAAAATCGGCGTTTAATTTGTAAACTGAGAACCATGCTATCACTGATTGAATTTGTTTAACCTAAATCTTAAAATAATTAACGTTCACAATTCTTAAGAAAACCAAATTATTATCGCAAGTAACCAAAAACTAGGCTTTGTAATGTGTTGTATGCAGATAGTTTTAAAGAAAAACTAATAGTTAACCAGTTACTAGTAAGGTAGTAGGAAAATTAATGAATGTAAATTTAATAAATAAATTGTTAAAAATCAACTTCTAGGATAATGGAATTAATTGTACTACAGATATAATGTGCATTTAGTGGATCCAGAAATTTTGCGAATTCGTTCGGCGACAGCCTTATGGCGGAGTCTCATACGCAATGTTATTATATTATTTTTTTTTTTTTTTTCATTTTCTCGTCATTAGGTACTTACTAGCAGTTAAAGGCTATTTTTGTAAATTCAACACTACAACTAACTTGCGTTTGTTGTTCTGTTACAAATATTTTTCACAGATATTTCTTAAAGTGTTATAATGGGTGTAAAAAAAGGCGCGCATGTGTTTGAAATTGCTAAAACAGAACCAAAAATACAAATTAGGCATAGTGTTAAATTTATATAAACAGCCTTTAACTAGTAGTAATGACGAGAACATTAAAACCAAAATACACATGGCGTGCGTGACCCCACCTTTAAGTTTGCTCTACCAATTTTTTTTTTTTTTGCCATTCGCTCATTTCTTAGTAAGAATGATTTTTTTATTGTTTTTGGCACTACCTGATTGGTTTACTTCTCTCCTAGCTGGGCATCGTTGGCTCACCGCCGTAGAGGGGCGTGTCCAGATAACTGCGGTCCAATCACGAACACAGTGCGAGAGTGTGAAGGTTTGCATTATAACCTGCGACTTAATAAATGCGCGAAATTTCTGAACCTCTAGTTACATGGCATTGTCGCAGTGCTTGTAAAAAATTTATTGCAAAGATTGACGTATACTACAACGAAAATTAAATTTTATTTGGGAATATGAGACTGTGTAAAACACTCCTTTTCAAACACTTTTAACACGAAGGCCTATTTGACTTTGAAATCAGGCCTAACAAGGTGTTTAAAAGTAATTATTCATCGACCTTGCTTGCATTTTCAAGACATCATTGTGATTATTAATTCTGCATTTTTATTATGGATGGCAGTGTAATCAAAGCTTGTTTTAATAATATACACTTAAATTTAAAAACAAAATTTCAAACGTTTGTGTTGTCATTTAAAACATGTTTCAGATTATATTAAAAAAAATTATATATTTTAATGTGTTCGTTCGTTTGTTCTGGGGTCATTTCCTTTCTTACTGTTTGAAAATAACGGGATCCAGGCTATATAATTTTTAAACGAGAAGATGCCTATAAGGTCGTCCTACAAGTCTTCACTAAGCGCACCCCCGCCTCTGTGACCGACAAGCGCATATCTTCAGATCTTGCGTAATGACATCTGAAACTAATATGTGACGATTGTGTATTTGTTTAGCGTGCATTTTAATTGCAACGAAGTTAAGGAGGTTTGTGTTGTTTAGAGTTTGATATTTAATATTTATTTCTCCCCCCCCCCTTCCCCCTAACTAAACGATTTAAAAAAGTTTTGAAACACATTTTTGATGACTAAAAAAATGTTTAATCAACAGTTAAGAAAAAATTTAATCTAAATTAATATAATACTATAGGCCTAATGACAAGCTTTCCTCTTTTCGTTAGTAAACAGAAACAAGAATTAAACAAGAATGTAAACTTTTGAAATTCCAGCAGCAAAGATATGTCGGGGGAGCTAAGAGCGATATTAGCACACGGCTCACCCGCCTCTACGCCTCTACGTGCCAGGCGTACAGCATGCTCTTTGGTAAATGCCTCCGGGACTACTCACATTAATATGAAAAAAATAAACGTAATTACATTTATTGCTTACCATATATTTCAGACATTAAAAATAAACCCGTCTTAGTTTCCCCCCCCCCCTCCAACTGTAAAAAAAAATACACGTTAAAAATGAAACAATGAAAACAAATCTACCCATGGAGAATGCATTGTCTCTTAAATGCTGTTCGTAATAAAGACACCTTTAATAAATGTCGAGGGGTTCGTAAAATTGGCGCGTTCAACGCTTCTTTGCCGCAGGTTTCGGCAAAGAACGACCCCAGTCGGCTGTGAAAAAAAAAATTAAATAAATAAAACAGTTCACGCAGAGTTCGGCAGTTCGGGAACACATTTATCTCTCTCTCTCTCTTTCTCTCTCTCTCTCTCGCTGTGGTTTATCGCACGACCGCTTTGCCCCCATATAGCCCATACCAAGGCGAGACCGTTAATTCTGTTTCACCGGGACTTCACGCACGATTGCTTCCTCACCTCGTTTATACGTAAAGAGGGGTGAAACATGTTTAAAAGTAGGTATACGGGTTGGAGCGGAGGGGGGGCGGGTACTCGTAAGACTCCAAAAAAGGAATTATGGACGAGGGTATGGGTGGGGAGGGGGGGGGGGGTGTATATAGCCGCTTGCCATGCACCAGGTGGGAAGGAGAAAGGGCTTTTTATCAGGGCGAATCGTTAATCGACTGGAGGGGGGGGGGAAGCAGTGTGTGGGGGTAGACCAGACCTGCGTGTGTGCGTGTACCTTGATTATCTCTACATGGCGGCATTGTTTGACTTCCCACCCCTCCCCTCCCTTACATCACTCCAACCCTCCTTTTTTCCCTTTCTCACCCTTCTTCATCGTCCTCGGGGCGCGATCGATAATTCCCCCCCCCCTTACCCCTTCTCCGCGCCAATCGCAAGCCCCGCGGCAATGGGTGGGCGTGGCCAAGAGGGACGTCTGCGCCTTTTTTTTTACCTCCCACACCCCCTTAATAGCTCGGGCACCCCTCACGCGGGGGCCGGGTCCCGTGTGTGTTTTCACGGCGACCCCTGGGTTGCTACCCCATTGTGTTCCAGCGCCCTTCTCGCCGGGGAGGGGTTTGACGAACTGCTCCTACCCCCCACCCCCTATCCACCTTTTCCACCCCTTTTTATCTTCCGCGTCGGGAGCGATTAAAAGAGGACTGCTGCGGAGGGGCGAATGTCTAATTCATTTCCGAAGTGGGAAGGCATTATCTTTATTTTAGTTTTTTTTTTTCCTACCCCCGCCGCTGCTGCGAAAACACGGGTCTGATTTTCCTTTTCCCCGTCCTACCCTGAAAAAAAAAAAAATTCTTCCCGGAGGGATGCGCTGATCGTGCTGTGGTTTTCCGTCTCGCCCTTAATCATCGCCGCCGGAAAAAAAAAAAAAAACCCTCTTAGTCCCGTATTTTCACCACTAAATACGCCAGTTGTGCAAGACTCGTCCTTGTACGATTTTCGTCTGAAGTGAACAGTATGAAGAAAAAAAAAGCTTCAACTGTATACTGCAAAAAAAAAATATTTTTTTTTGAGGGGGAAACAATGTGATGCAAAACGCGTTTTACTATTGTACTCGCAACTAGTTTGTTACTCAAATAACGTTTGCTAGGTACTTTTTTTTTTGCCAGGTTTGCAATTTCTCTGCCGCATCATAAAGAAACGTTGACACAATATGCACTCGCCTATCACATACGCGCAGAGGTTGCTCAATTATTATCCTCTACTAAGTAATGGAACAACACAACCCTGATTTCATCGGCTGTTTGCACTGCTTATTAGAAACCATTCTTGTAGCTACTTTTTACAAGGATCTGTAAAAATATTACGAGTGAAGCGTTGTATTATTTTTGACGCGATAACGTCTTATAAATTCGATGAACGCCGGCTGCACGCACGAAAAAGTGTCACGTTCCGCCTGAGCCGAGCGTGCAAGAACCGACCAACCACCGTGCGAGAAAATCTTCTATAATATCAAACAGGTTAAGGCGGGTTTTTTAACTAATTGTTCGTGATTATATTTAAACAAATTATTTAAATTAAATTTGTAAAAACTGTAAATAATATTTGTAAATTAAAAAGTACGCAATTTTTCATCAATGTTTTGTTATGACGTTATCACTTAAAATTATCGTCCGTAAACCGACTTTACAGACAACCCCCTTTTTTTCTAACAAATTTATGTGAGACAAACACATATATGTTGTAACATCCATGTTTATTATAACTTGGAAGACTACAATCCATGCTTCTCAGATAAATTACATGTTAGTTTTAAATGTTCCACAGGAACGTACTGCACAATAATAATAAACTATTTTGGCACGCAGTAAATAAATAATATTTCTGCAAAGGTTTGCAATAATGTAATCGCGAGAACAGTTCTTAGGTAACTGGACAGTTTTTCGGCAAGGTAAAAAGAACATGCTTCACGATAGTTTGCGTGCCTAGTAAACATTATGTAGCCTTTAAACACTGTAAATCAAGAATTTTTCCCACTGATAAGTATACTTTATATACAATAATATAGAAATATGAAGTTTAAAGCATAAAGGTATTAAATTTGGTAAAAGGTTGATTTAAAAAGTATTTAATTCAGATTAATGAATAAATGACAAGAAGGACAATTTAATTTTTTTTTTTCTGTACGCAATTTCAGTGGTAAAGTTGGTACATGCTTTGATAACGAAGGCCGGGAAACTAATTAGACACAGTGGGAATACTTTCTTCAGATTTTCTTTTGTCTTGAAAACGTAACTAGGATTAATGTAACGATCCGTCATTAGTGTTTGTTCAAATTGGCAGTCCTACATATAACTGCAAGAGACTATTACTGTTGCGATGGAAGTTATATGACTATAAATTTAGTTGTACCTATCGATACGCAGAAAATGGGGATCTTTATGTATATCAGGAAAACCCGAGACTCTAATCAATTAAAAAAAACTAATACAGTCATTAAGTACACAATGGGTACGTTAAAGTAGCGTGTTCAAATGTAAATTAGAATTACAGAATTAATATTTATATTAGAATATGTTTGTGGAGTAAAAATCTCAAAAAGAAGAAGCTTTATGATTTCTTTTAAGTGCTAATTCTGTTATTAACGGAAACATGTTTAATTATTTTATGTAATGGTAACAGTGAAATAAATTTATTTTTTCAACACATTTGTATGTAACAAACAAATTAGTTTTATTATGCATGTCCTAATTTCCATCGTAATTACGCATTCCAGATTATTTACTAGATCAGATAATTACAAACAAATCGTGGTAGCTTAGAGAAACTTATAAAGTTCATAAGTTTCCAAAAAAAAAAAAAAAATATTGTATGAAGTACTAAAAAGGGAGAATAAAAAAAAACTGTATGTACAAAATTTAGTGCATAATACGGCACACATTAGCCTAATAAATATAGACTTAAGTGGGTTTTACATTTGCAGGTGAACATGGTTTTTATCAACTCTATCCTTTTTAAATTTAATTGCTTATTTTGAGTAGATAATGCAGGGATAATTAATTTACAGATTTGGTTAAGTGAAAGAGGAGTATCCACCTTAGCTACAAGGACATTAATTTTTTTTTAATTAATGCAAACACTTGCCTTCGGAGCACCAATAAACAGTTGATGCTTGAGCGATTTCAACGGGGCAATCATCGTAGTATATCAATTTAAGATATTACGGGTGGGGTGGAAGGTTTATTTAATTTTTTTGCCATCAAGTGTAGATTTAATTGAATTTTTTAAAAAAAATTAATTAAGCTGTTAATTACTCTTCCCATGCCGTCACAGGGCGTTAGCGCCTATTTCGCCTCGCTTCCCCACACACGAGTCAGTCCTCCCTCCCGGAAGTCATAACAGGGCATGCATCACCTGCTCTCAACAACAATTCACGCCCCAACCCCCCCCCCCCCCCCCCAAAAAAAAAACAGTACCCGGGGAAATGTACCTATAACGCATCGGAGACAGGGAAACGTTTGTAACGAGCAGGCGGTGGTCACGAGTCCATTACGTCATGGACACTGCGTTCAGAACCCCGCCCACCCAGGCGCACACACACGGTGCGCAGATCTCCAGGGGAAAAAAACGCGATTTGAAAAACCACTCAAGATATCCGATTAGTAGAGACCTGCAAAATTCGCGGATTCAATGACCTCCAGGATAGACTCTACTACACTCTACACACTCGGGCAAATGCCACCTGTTCATTGGCTGCTGACTTGTGAGTCGTCTCGACCGAGTGTCAGTGATTCGACACTTCTTTGAGCGAGGGTCTTTAATTGGCCCTTATTACTCCAGATTAACAGTGAACCAATTGCAGAAGCAGCGCTTAGGTATAATTATTTTAATTGTAGCATATCACGAAATGAATCCGCGAATTTTGCAGGTCTCTACCGATTAGTAGAGACCGGAAAAATTCGCAAATTCACTTCGCGATAGTCTGAAATTCATATAAGTACATATACCTTTAAGCTGCTCTTGCTATTGGCTCACTGTTAGTCTGGTGCGACTCTGGGCCAATGAGGAGACCCCTCAACCAAAGAAGTGACGAATGACGGGCAATACCAGTTGAGACGACTCACAGTTCAGCAGCCAATTAACTGACGTTATTTGCCCGAGTGTACAGAGGAATGTGTAGGCTATCCCGAAGGTCATCGAAACCACGAATTTTTCAGGTCCCTACCGGTTAGGGTCTGTTTACGAAAATGATTTAAATATTCGCTGAGGGCCAACAAGTAGTTTGCATCCCGGGTTAAGTTTTTTAAAATGCATTTGTAGAAGAGTTAAAATTACTAAAAAAAAAAGTGTTTTCAGAGTAATTTTTAGGCATGAAACAACCGGCACATATTCCTAAAAGCGCTCAAGGGACTTGCATTATACCTTTATCTTCATTTCTCCGACTCTGTGTGTAATCTTTTATTTTACTTTATTTTACACAGACTGTCTTAATGCCATTTCCAATTGTTGATTAGTCCTCCCCCAAAACATTTTTGTGTTAAGTTCTATTAAAATGTCATCTAGGGGCCTCCGTAAAATTTCAAGATATTTTCCGTTCACTGCGAATTATTGCTTCATTTTTTTTTGTGGTTTAATAAAACTAAATATCTAAATAAAAATGTATTTATTTTAGTGATGAGGCTAGTCGAGTGTTTTATATGAACAAGCTTGGCCATTTTTTCGATCATGACACACCAGAGTGACTCGAGTTTATGAGCACCGCATAAAGTAGCCAAGTGTTTCTGTACCAAGTGCTTCGGAACCCACTGCAACCTTGGATGTTGCGTCCTTGTTGCCTTGAGCCTCTGTGCACGACTGTGCGACGTCAAAACCACATAGCTTTTTCTAAGAGCCATGGCAAATTGTGAGGGTGCAGCAGTACGGTGACCACATTCTCATCGGGCCCCGTCAAGAGCGGGACGACACCTCTCTCTCACCGACCTCAGCCAAATAACCACAGGAGGAAAGCTACAGTATTTTGTTGAAATACCTTGACACGAAATGTATTCGCGAAATACAGGTGTCCCTACCCATAGGATCGAACAAATGATGTTCCTGAAGAGCTCGCGTCGACGACGGCCACCGAAGAGGCCGACTACTCCCGTCCAGCTGAACAGCTCCTTCCTGCTCTACGGTCCCCAGTCGAGTCCGTCGGATCCAGTTGGAACCAGTTAAATTCACTAGGATCCAGTCGGGTCCTGTAAGATCCAGTTGAAGCCAGTTAGATTCCCTTGGAGACAGATTCACTTGGATCCAGTCGGAGAAAGATTCACTTGGATCCAGTCAGGTCCTGATTCGTTTGGAGACAGTTAGATTCACTTGGATCCGGTCGGAGAAAGATTCACTTGGATCCAGTTAGTTCCTGATTCACTTGGAGACAGTTAGATTCACTTGGATCCGGTCGGAGAAAGTTTCACTTGGATCCAGTTAGGTACTGATTCACTTGGAGACAGTTAGATTCACTTGGATCCGGTCGGAGAAAGATTCACTTGGATCCAGTTGGGTCTTGTAGGATCCGGTTGGATTCAGTTGGGTCCTGTTGGGATCCTGTTAGAGACAGTTGGTTCCAGATTCAGTTACAGCCATGTTGGATCCAGTTGGTTTCAGTTGGGTCCTGTTGGGATCCTGTTAGAGACAGTTGGTTCCAGATTCAGTTACAGCCATGTTGGATCCAGTTGGTTTCAGTTGGGTCCTGTTGGGATCCTGTTAGAGACAGTTGGTTCCAGATTCAGTTACAGCCATGTTGGACCCAGTTGGATTCAGTTGGGTCCTGTTGGGATCCTGTTAGAGACAGTTGGTTCCAGATTCAGTTACAGCCATGTTGGATCCAGTTGGTTTCAGTTGGGTCCTGTTGGGATAATGTTAGAGACAGTTGGTTCCAGATTCAGTTACAGCCATGTTGGACCCAGTTGGATTCAGTTGGGTCCTGTTGGGATCCTGTTAGAGACACAGTTGGTTCCAGATTCAGTTACAGCCATGTTGGACCCAGTATGATTCAGTTGGGTCCTGTTGGGATCCTGTTAGAGACAGTTGGTTCCAGATTCAGTTACAGCCATGTTGGATCCAGTTGGATTCAGTTGGGTCCTGTTGGGATCCTGTTAGAGACAGTTGGTTCCAGATTCAGTTACAGCCATGTTGGATCCAGTTGGTTTCAGTTGGGTCCTGTTGGGATCCTGTTAGAGACAGTTGGTTCCAGATTCAGTTACAGCCATGTTGGATCCAGTTGGTTTCAGTTGGGTCCTGTTGGGATCCTGTTAGAGACAGTTGGTTCCAGATTCAGTTACAGCCATGTTGGACCCAGTTGGATTCAGTTGGGTCCTGTTGGGATCCTGTTAGAGACACAGTTGGTTCCAGATTCAGTTACAGCCATGTTGGACCCAGTATGATTCAGTTGGGTCCTGTTGGGATCCTGTTAGAGACACAGTTGGTTCCAGATTCAGTTACAGCCATGTTGGATCCAGTTGGATTCAGTTGGGTCCTGTTGGGATCCTTGTTAGAGACAGTTGGTTCCAGATTCAGTTACAGCCATGTTGGACCCAGTTGGATTCAGCTGGAACCATTTGGACGAGCCTCTTCAGGTTGCTCGGTGGCGCCTCTGCCGAAGATGCTTTCGTCCGCGACCCGAGCTAATGGCAGGGCCTTTCTTCACTCCGGCCCGACCTTCCCGCCGGTGTACCTTGGCCCGGGACCTTTAATTTACTCCCGGGATGAGGGCCGGCAGTTCCTGGGAGAAGGGCAGGGAGGGGCGAGGCGGCAAGGGCCCCATCTTTCCTCCCGCTCTCTCTCTCTCTCTCTCCTCTCACGTTGACGATTTGCATCAAAACGAGCCGCCGGCCACCTTTCAGGCCCGCCGGGGTTATTAGCTGTCTGATTGGGTTTTCCTCCCCCCCTACGTCCTCCCCGGCGCCGAGTCTGGGTGGTCGGGTCAGGGAGGGGGGCGGAGGGACGGAGGCGCCTTCCACCCAACAACGTAGCCGGCGGAACTGCCCCGGAGGCGAGCTGACATCGGCGCTACCTCGACCCCGACGGCACACGCCTCGCTGCGAGCTGCACCTCGCGATTCGCGATTGTAAACATTTACAATATACTTCTTGTAGCACGTATTACAAACTATTTCTCAGCAACTGATTTCAAAAAGGAATCTTGTGTAATAGTACAGATTTTTTTGACGTGACAACGTCTGATAAATCGATTAACGCCGGCTGCACGCACGAAAAAGTGTCCCGTTACACACATTGTCCCGTTACGCTCACTGTTGCGCTTGCGCCGCATCTATCTCTCTTCCACTCGAATTGGAACAACCATCGATTTGAATTTTTTCGCGGCACATTAAACTTTAAAAACTCCCAGTCGTTTCCTACTTTTCCTGTCATCGTCCTATCCTTAACAGAATAACACAGATTGGAAGAAGTTAAATAGCAAACATGTATGAAAGTTATAGTTAAAATAATCTCTTCGTTAAAGTAATAAACATATTTGAATTAATGAGTGCAAATAAAAGCAAATTTATCAATTAAATTGTAGATTTAATTTCACTCCTTCTTTGTATCCGTACAAAATAGTGATAATTCAATAAAAATGATTCAATTTTATTTATAGAAGTATGCAATCATTTCATCAATGTTTTGTTATGACGTTGACACGTTAAACTATCGTCCGTAAACCGACTATACAGACAAACAATTTTTTTTCTGTGAAGCGTCCACTTGCATTACGAGTTCCCGAGGAACATTTGTGTGAAACAAGAATCAGAAGACGGGTTATGACATACCTACTTTATTTTGATCGTTAAATGCCCCTATTTCCTGTTGTTACCATTGGAAGGTTACTCCTTTTCTCAAGAGATAATTAAAGGAGATAGGGGTCTAACACTGATAAATAATTAAACACGCCCAGAAAACCCATCGCTCCTTTCAGATGTTTGCGTCCTGAATTATTGGCTTTTAGTGCTTTGTTACCAACGTCAATTTGCATATTATATTTGAGAAACTAAACCCCCAAACCCCCCCTAAAAAACATAATATCGTTTCTTGGACAATAAGTAAACTCTGATTTCGGATTACCAAGATTTTTTTTAATTACATTAAGTTGCTGGTTTATTGACATATTTTATTTATTTCTAATTACAGTTAAAAACCGGCACAGCCTCTTGAGACGTAATCTGTGCTCATTACAGCTGGCTAATCCAAACCTTTTTTTTTAATGTGTTAAGATAAGGTATCAGATAAGGGCTTAAATACCTTATATTTAGGGACTGGAAAAATTCGCGTATTCAACGACCTCCAGGATAGACTCCACGATCCTGTGCATACTCGGGAAAACGTCACCTGTTCATTAGCTACTGACTCGTGAGGCGTCTCAATTGGGAGACTCGTGATTCGATACTGCTTTGACTGAGGGCCTATAATTGGCCCACAGTCCTCCAGGTTAACAGTGAACCAATAGCAGAAGTTGCATAAAGGTACGACTATTTGCATTTCAGATTATCGCGAAATGAATCCGCGAATTTTTCCGGTCTCTACTTATATTTATACAAAAAGCAATGCACCATCATGCTGAATATAATAAAAAAAAACAAGGAAATGTTTGAATTGTCACAAACATACAATTATGTTGTCAATAAACATTAGAAAATAATTTTTTGTGAATAATAAGTAGAAGTTCTTTGCGAATATATTGAAATAATTCTAAGTCTTATAATTATTACTTTAACTGTCTAAACAAAATAGTACTGAATACCTTCAGTTCCTGCGCTTATGTTAAAATAGATATTCGAAAAAAAGATCCACTGACAGTAGATATATATTGTACAATAATCTAGGTAAAATGTTTGAAGGTTGATTATCAGACGTGGTATTGCTTGTTGTGATTGTTGGTGGGGAGAGACGGAGTGACGGTGTTGTCGCCGCTGTGTTGCAGGAGCACCCGGGCCTCAGGGGCACGCCCCTCGCCATGTTGGCGGCGCAGTGCAACAAGCTGTCCAGCAAGTCGCCGCCGCCGCTGGCCGACGCCGCCGTGGGCAAGGGCTTCCACCCCTGGAAGAAGAGCCCTCAGGGGGCGGCGACCAGCTCTCCGTCCGGCCTGCCGCAGCGCTCCGCCGCCTCCAGCGTCGCCAACTCCAGCTACTCCAGCCGGCCCGTGGTGGCCACGGCGTGCGGCGCGGCGGCCTCCTACGGCGGCGGCGACCTCTACTTCCCCGGCGGCGGCGGGGGCGGCGGCGGGGGCGGCGAGGCCTCGCTGCTCGGCAAGGTGGAGCCCGGCCTGGGCCCCGTGTACTCGCGCCACCCCTACGAGTCGTGGCCCTTCAACGCGCACCACTCGGCCGTGAAGCCGGGCGACCCGGCGGCGGCGGCGGCGGCGGCGGGCGCCTGGTGGGACGTGCACTCGGCGGCGGCGGCGACGGGCGGCTGGCTCGACATGAGCGGCGCCGGCATGCACGCGCAGATGGCCGCCGCCAACTACGCCGCCACCGAGTACTCGTCCTTGAGCCACCAGCTGGCCGCGTCCAACACCGCGGCGCACCACCTGCTGTCCTCGGGCCAGCACCTGCTGCAGGACACGTACAAGTCCATGCTGCCGGGCTCGCAGTCGTTCGGGCTGGCGCACCACCACCACCACCACGCCGCGGCGCCGCCCCCGGCGGCGGCGGCGGCGGCGTCTCTGCCGCCCCAGGTGCCGTCGCCGCGCTCGCAGCGGCGCTACACGGGCCGCGCCACCTGCGACTGCCCCAACTGCCAGGAGGCGGAGCGGCTGGGCCCGGCGGGAGTACACCTCCGCAAGAAGAACATCCACAGCTGCCACATCCCCGGCTGCGGCAAGGTGTACGGCAAGACGTCGCACCTCAAGGCGCACCTCCGTTGGCACACGGGCGAGCGGCCGTTCGTCTGCAACTGGCTGTTCTGCGGCAAGCGGTTCACCCGGTCGGACGAACTGCAGCGCCACCTGCGTACCCACACGGGGGAGAAGCGCTTCGCGTGCCCCGTCTGCAACAAGCGCTTCATGCGCAGCGACCACCTGGCCAAGCACGTCAAGACGCACAACGGCAACGGCAGCAAGAAGGGCAGCTCCGAGTCGTGCAGCGACTCGGACGACGGGGGCAGCCAGCCCGGCGTGAGCTCGCCGGCGTCCGTGGGGCACACGCCGCCGCCGCAGGGGCTGGACGAGGCCAAGCCGCCGCCGGGGGGCGTGGTCTGAGCCCGGTGGGGTCCCGCGCTCTTCTACCACCCCCCGCAGTACCACCACTGAGCGCGCCCCAGGGACCCCACCCCGTGCCATGCCGTGCGACCCTTCCCGCCAGACGCCGTCTTTCGTCGCGCGGCTCCGCCCTGCCGGTCGTCTCCCGGACCGCGTCCTCCGCACGTCTGCCAACCTGTGTCCCGGCGATACTGAGCCAAACAGCCTAGGGGAGATCAACACGCCGTAAATATTAAAAAAAAAAAAATAACACGAGAGTTTTTTTATTTATAAATATAAAGTTTAACGTATTTAGCAGCGGCAACTAGTGTTAGGTAGCCTGATCATGTGCTTGGCAAGATGATAGTGGTAGTATACATGCCTCCATATTTACCTTTTCCCCATTCTACCGACCAAAGTTTCAAGATAAAGTAAATTAATTTTGATAGGTATTCGATTTTTTAGTATCTTCCGTTACCTGGAAAAAAGAAACTTTATCTTTTTTGAGAGAAAAAAAAAAGTTGTTTGGTGCAGTTGAAAGTTATATGTGGGTTGTTATTTGACACCTAGTAGTGTCGTATATTTTTTCGCTGGTAGGGAATATATTTTAATAGGTTGGTATCTGCAAAATGCTAGGTTTATTCAAACTGTTCAAACTTCATAAATTTTTCTCGTGGATGAATACATTAAATAGATTTCAGTTTTCGTCAACTTGTGGATTTATAACACGCATAAAATCGCATATAAGAGAGATTTACAGATGCTACTTGTTTAACATAGTTAAATATAAAATCCACACTGTAATTACTTATTTTAAATATGATTTAATAATTGTATTTAAATTAACGGCTAGTTATTGTGTGAAAATTTTACCATAATTTTACTTTTTCAAAAAATAACTTTATATGCAAATTCACGGTATTTTACTTTTGTAATATTCTATTGTTAGTTACTACTGAAACTATTTTTTTTTTTGCTGTCTTATAAAGTGCATAGTTAAAATTTTGGAGTAAAATATTTTTCCGGCGCAGCAAGGAAATTTGACTAGATTTTGTTTCGAGTAATACCCACTCGTTCAGAGCCACCGAGAGAAATTTTGGACCCGAGAACAAATAAATTATATTTTCGCGCCCTCTTCCCATTACTTAATGTACAAATTTTCCAACCCCGCAGTCGAAAAAAAAAAAATACACCGTGAACTGCAAACGTTACCGGCCATTATTGTACATGTAATCTCTGCGTATCGCATAGTCTGTAAGGTTTTCAAGGAATTATGTTAGCAATAGACCTACTACTACCTACTCAGCCCTCCACCCCTAGCCAACCCCTTCCTGCACTGCATTCATTAAGTAATTGTTACCGAAAGTATAATATTTATATCGCGATTAGTTTGCTTAATCTGGCTTTGCGGGATTCATCCTATCAGATCACGTCGCATTGTTTGCAAGTTTTACACGTAAGATTTCTTGGACGTAGTTACTATTTGTTTTTTGTCTTTCATACAGATACTTAAAGTACAGTAGTTGAAATGCATCTTCAAATCATTATGGTTGAAAAAGCCTATTCCACTTCACAGCTCATATACATGCGTGGAAGCAGTAAAGTTTTTAGTTTAAGGTGAAACGGGGGTGAGTTACAAAATACTTCGAAGATACTCCGGCAAGCTTACATACCCTCAAGGTTCCCTCCCCTAATTCGTTTTTCATTCACTTCCAACCCCCTTTTTTGAAACATTTTTCAAACCTTCAGCGTTGGTTTTTTTTTTCTTTCAAATTCTAAGATAAAGCAATCGATCTTATTCCATCAGCGTTATTAGAATATGCAGGTTTTTCACGAGAAGAGCTTTAATGTAATACTTTTCACTGTGACGAATCAATTTTGGGGCGTGATACAAAATGACGTTTTGCGCATTTCGCAGCAAGGGTACGACGTACCTATTGAGCAGTTCTCTTCAGAAAATTCAGGAGGGTAAATCGTACATATTAATTTGCTCCCTTCGCAGAAAATTCAGGAGGGTACATCGTACATATTATGTTGCACCCCTCGCAGAAAAATTCAGGAGGGTACATCGTACATATTATGATGCACCCCTCGCAGAAAATTCAGGACGGTACATCGTACGTATTATTTTGCAACCCTCGCAGAAAATTCAGGCGGGTACATCGTAAATATTATTTTACACCCCTCGCAGAAAATTCAGGAGGGTACGTCGTACATATTGTTTTGCACCCCTCGCAGAAAATTCAGGAGGGTACGTCGTACATATTAATTTGCACCCCTCGCAGAAAATTCAGGAGAGTACATCGTATATATTATTTTGCACCCCTCGCAGAAAATTCAGGAGGGTACATCGTACATATTATTTTACACCCCTCGCAGAAAATTCAGGCGGGTACATCGTACATATTATGTTGCACCCCTCGCAGAAAATTCAGGAGGGTACATCGTACATATTATTTTGCACCCCTCGCAGAAAATTCAGGAGGGTACATCGTACATATTATTTTACACCCCTCGCAGAAAATTCAGGCGGGTACATCGTACATATTATGTTGCACCCCTCGCAGAAAATTCAGGCGGGTAAATCGTACATATTATTTTGCACCTCTCGCAGAAATTTCAGGAGGGTACAACGTACATATTATTTTGCACCCCTCGCAGAAAATTCAGGAGGGTACGTCGTACATATTATTTTTCTCCCCTCGTATAAAATTCAGGAGGGTACATCGTACATATTATTTTGCACCCCTCGCAGAAAATTCAGAAGGGTACATCGTACATATTATTTTACACCCCTCACAGAAAATTCAGGCGGGTACATCGTACATATTATGTTGCACCCCTCGCAGAAAATTCAGGAGGGTACATCGTACATATTATTTTTCTCCCCTCGCAGAAAATTCAGGACGGTACATCGTACATATTATTTTGCAACCCTCACAGAAAATTCAGGCGGGTACATCGTACTTAATAGTTTGCTACCCTCGCAGATGATTCAGTGCTGCGCACCGGTGGCACCGAGGCGCGGGAACGGAACGCACCGAAGGGCGAAGCCACGCGCCCGTCGACGCCATTGGGCAGGAGCACAGAGACAACCACCAGTAGGATTCCTAGAGACGGCGCCCGAGTTCGCGAGAGACTTGGCAACACCGCGCGAGCGCCGTCGCCCGCCAGGAGAAAGAGACAGAGAGAAGAGAGAAGAGTGAAGAGAGAAGAGATTCCCGCAAGAAGATGGTGCTGCGAACATTTTTACTTCAAGTCTTCGCACGTGGTTGAATGTCACCTACTTCTGGAAAGAAAAAAAATAATTATATATATATAGACGGCACCTAATTATCTCAATATTTTGCAAAGAAAAAAACTATCGCTTACTCTCAGATAATTTTACTTGTAACACCACAAACACGTAATAAGACTTCGTAATCAAATATTTGAGAAGAAAATTATTTCCTGTTTGTAAATATTATAAATACCAAGAACTTAAACTCACCAAATCATTTTATTCGATTGAGAAAAAAAAAGCAAATGTCAAAATTGTTTTTTTTTGTTTCCTTCCGAAGGTGAATGAACAAATGAGTGAATATTTTTTATCTATTAAATGTGTATGGAGAGAAGTGTGTTGGATGAGTGCTTAAAGAAAAGTTATGTAAATACATGAAAAAAGTAATCGCTCAATGTGTATTATATGAGTGTGTTGAAATGTGTGTGTCCAAGTGGTTTCTTTTCATATTTTTTTGTTTCAGTTGGACCGTTTTTTCACGACATATCACTGTCCTGTTGTGCGGAACTTACAGGCCGCTGTTGGTAGCACGGAGTCATATCAGTGCTAGTAATTTACACTTGTAATAACATGTACCAAAATCACACGCTTTGGGGGAAGAAAATAAAAGAAACGAAATATTTTTTGTAAACTATAAAATCCGATGCATCAGCGCAGCAGAACATGTACCAGAAAGGTTTTAAAAATTACAAAAAATAAAATTAAGGCGAAATTGATACTTGCTATGTTGTTATTTTTAGATGCAGTTTTTCTTGTAGTTGAGATGTTTAGAGATTTTTTTGAAAACAAGTACATTAAGTTCAACTCCCAGCCTCTTATATCCCCCCCCTACTTTCCGATTTTATTTTCATCCTAGTAGTTTGCTTATTTGAAAACCAAAAAAATTCAATTAGTGTTTCAGCTCAGTTCACTTGGTGTGGAATAAAGAATTACAAGCTACAAAACTTCATTAAGTTAAGTTTTATCGTCACTAAGCAGACACTTTTCTAGATTTTACGGTCATTGTAAGCAGGCTTCAACCGCATCTAAATGTCGTTCATCACAAAATTTTAGGTTTTGAGTGACAACGGTAGTTATTTTGTCTACGTTGTCTTTAGATTTATGCGTAAATAATATTTTAAAGAGGCATTGACAATATGCAGTTTTAACTGTTTGCTTTTTCGATTTTAAGAAGTGCCAGAATTCTAAAGCGGAAGCGATGAAACACGATTCATCTTCATCCCCACCCACACGCGGTTTCTCAAACTTCTTAGTTTAAATAAAGCCCTTTCGTAACTTCCATAATTTCGTAATGTTTTCGTACAAAAATGGAATGTATAACTGGACCAAACACTACTGTGACAGCCTAAAATAGATGATATTTACTACCGTAGTTTGTCGGATAGTTATGTTTATCGTCCTCCTGGTTGGTGATATTTTCACAATCACCGTGGGCTTTGGGGTACCACGCACCAGTCGACAGTCGCCAAGCTGGCGTCTAGAGGCAGAATCACCAGTTCTTCAGCTGACACAGGTATGTGATTCCACAACTGTTCACATGATTCCAAACACACGCAGGAACCCTGAAAGATAATCGTATATCGGTAACCCATTTTGGTGGAAGAAATTTCCTGTAGACTTTATCTCTGCGTGCGATTCAAAATATCGTGAATGAGCAATTATGTGTGGCTCACAGCGAATGCTAAATAATCCAAGGAGAGTGGCCATGAAATGTTTTAACACACAGCTTAATGATGTCGTAGTCTTGTATTTTCCACATTATTGCGCATGGGTCCATTATTGGCTTGTGACTTTCCAACAGAACTTTCCAATCAACTGGAGTGAACAAAATCGCTAATTTTGCGTTTCTCCCGAAAGAGTTTCGGAAAAGTAAACTGATTGCCAAAGTAACTTAAGTAACGACCTCGTACATACACGCATACGCAGAATTTAATGGATTTCCCAAATGGAATTGCACCCTGCGATTTTTTTTTAAAAAAAATGCAATTCCATGCCATGCACATTGCAGGAATTTCACACCTCCGTGAGCCTGGCAAAGCCATGTGACCTTTAGCAAAAGTGGAGGAGGTAACACTAATTCACGAGCAGTTTGACCCATAGAAACAATGCATCCAGTTTAACTTAGCAAACGTGTTAATCTAAAGGCGTCAGCGAACTGAGGTCTGATATTTACACTGAAGATAAAAGACAGGTACAGGAAAAAATATTTAATTATTTTAACTGTCGTGGTATGCGTCGAGATGAGAAGTTGTGATTTAGGGATGTTGCAAAACAACCGATGCTGTAAAAATTTTCCTTGTGAGTTAACAATTTAATGCAAAGCCACAGAAAAAAAAGGGCGTGAGCTTGTTCGGTGGAGAATTCGGTTTCCAACACGGCAATGCTAGGACTAAACATCTAAACATACACACACACGCTTTGCATTGTGTGAGCACTAGCGTTATTTCTCTGCTGAGCGTAGAACAAATTTGGGAATCGCCCAACGATATCTCTCACAGCCACCTAGTCTGAAGATACCCGGGTCATCAGCGACAGATAAACACACCGGGCGCAATGCCGTAGCCAGGATCTTGCGAAGGAGGGCATTCACAACAAACATTGCATTGTGTTTTTTTTACGAGTGAGTACTCTTTACAATTGAATTTTTAATAAATTATTTATTGCCACTGAAAAATCAAGTAATGAATTCTGCCTGAGAAAAGAATACAAAACATTTATTTTGCTTTGGTTTTTATTCAATTGTTTTTTAATTGTTTGATGATTACGTTAAAACAAGTCATAAATACATTCATATATATAAATGTTATTAAATTCCCGAAATACACGTGTCAAGTTTGTACGAAATATATGTATGCCTACATGTGAAAACCGGCATTAAATACAGACTATTAGGATACATAATTCCTGCCGCTTCTGAATATGATACATGTCGGGGTATGATGGGGAGGAAATACATTATTATATAATGTATTTCTGTTACAATAACCCTTTGAAGATAATCTCTCTGTAACCTTATATAGGGAAGTGGCTATATAATATTATTATTCTGTACACGCATCCTTTTCTTTTAAATCCTGAAAGGATCTACACAATGGCTAAGTGTCTACTTGCTTGGGGGGGGGGGGGTCCGTAAGTATTCCAGAACGTCTCCACAACGAATCCCACTACGGCTACAGAAAGGCAATAAGTAGTTCCAATAAACGGTGCCCTGCGCGAGGCTAGAAACCGGTTCCAACTCATTCTACCGGACGTTTAGCAACCATCGATAAAATTGTTACGGAAAAAATTCCTAGATAAAGCAGCAAAGTCGCACGTATTAAATTGCGTTATTCTAATTCTCTCAAGTGCTTTTTAAGTTCCTATTATTTTTTGTTATGACCATTAAAGTGAGCAAAATGTATTCCAGGATAGTTTTACTACCATGAGGTTTCATTTAACTCACCAAAATGTTCGGTACGTCCTCCGACATTCACGAAACTGAATTCATACGAGTTAATGGCGCCAGACGCGGGTCGTGGGAATCCTTCTTTTCACAGACGAGAGAGCCAAACGCCCGATCGTGCATCTTCGGGAGAAAAAAAAGCATGAACTTCGGGTTTTGGCTCTCTCGTCTGTGAAAAGAAGGCTTCCCCCATCTGGACAAAATCAACGAAAAAGTAAGCTCTGTGCATGCGCGGAATTCGGGCAACAGATCGATCACGGATAGGTCACCGATTTCCGTTCCCTAAAAAATAACATACATACAGGCCGTGTCATACCATGCACTAGGAAAAATACGGCTATAGGGTACAGGTGTGGCACATTCAACACCTGAACACTTACTTATCTTTGTGGCTGGGAATACCCCGGCCTTAGTAGTTTGGTCGCAAGGCAGACTGCAATCACTGTTCCTGCCGTGTTGCTTGAACGAGTAGGACCAATGTTACCTTGGCATGCCTTGAGACGCCCGTCAAGTCACCAAATGACGTACGATAAATAAATTTGAAAAGCAGAGGCTTCTCACGAAGGTATCAGCTAGGGAAAAGAAAATGTATCCAGAGAATAAGGAGGGGCTATTGTGAGTTTCAGCTCAAAATAAAACAAACCCGCAATATTTCTGGATCTCTTTGAAACTCGATTAGTAGAATTTCGTAAAGAACACGTTAATCATAATGTAATAGTTTATTGTGATGAGCTTAAATTAGGATGGGCTTAACTTTCTAATAAAACTAATAAAAATAATATTTGAAAATAATTGTTAAAACGGACTAAAAAGTATAAAATAATTTCTCCGAGCCTCGTAAAGATTTATAACCCCGTACAGATTCCTAACTCCATACAAATTGTCCTTAAAATTTGTGATAGTTGATTTTTAAACACCTATGAAATTTAAATTTCAAAACGAAATAAGTATGTGGGGCGTATGCGATCGATAATAGTAAGGAGTTTAGGTAGTAGCTGTCGCTGAGAAAACTCACACAACAGTTCATATCATTAGCAGTGAAATAAAATTGTTAGTGAACTATTCGTGCATCAAATGTCTACTACACGCGCCCCAAGTTTTTTTCGTTTTAAATATTACAAGTTAAATCATAGGTGTTAAAAATCAACAATCTGTATGGGGTTAGGAATATGTATGGGGTTATAGATCTTTACAGGGATAGGATAAATTATTATATACTTTTTAGTCCGATTTGAAAACCTTTTTTAAAATATTTTTCATCTAATTATTATTTTCTGCTTTTCTGTATTTTGGGTGAAATTTCGCAATCTATTAAATTTAATATTTAGTACTAATTATCTGCTTTTATTCTTAACCCTCTACAGATTGTAATGAAAATATGTGATTGTGAATTTAAAATACCTACATAAATATTTAAATTGTTTATAACTGAGAGGCGCTTCCAATATATAATAGAAATGAGACCAGCAGTGACGTACACACCAAACGGCCAGCAGTGACGTACACACCAAACAACAGTGGTGTCAAATTCAATGCAATGCCATCCATTGACGAAGTTGTACACTAAACTGTTACCAGCGCCGTTAGCTAGCTAGTCGCAGTTAGCTTTGCTAAGGAGATGGATGGAAAGTTCCCCGACCTTACTATGTGACCGTGTGGCGGACATTTCTCCTAGCTCTGTATGCGTGATATAGGCACCGCCTGCGAGCGCTGCGTTATGCATCCCGCAACACTGTACTGTTCTGCTGTTAGCCTAATGCCACGAATACGGGGACTTTGATAAACAAAAACAAAATTGTAACGGACAGACAAACTGAAAATAAAGCGAGTCAATATTGCATTGTCACCCAGTTCTGAGGTATGTATAAGATTTCAAGTCTCTAGCTCATCAGGAAGATAGATTTATTGCAAAATTTGTACCGAACAAGAAAGACAAGAAAGCGAGTAAATAAAAACGTTTTAATAACTCGCCATCACATCACACGTGTACCACGATACGACTCAGGAACCCTTGACGCAAGTGTAGTTACTACACAAGAAGGGAAAAGAAAAATTCGTGGGTTAATTGATGTGCATGATGGACTCCACGTATATGGACTCCATATACGTACAGAGCAAATCTCACCTGTTTGTCGGCTCTTCACTCAAGCTGTGATTAGGGTTTCTCATTGGCCGAGAGTCCACATAAACTGTGGCCAGTTGCAAAAATCAGTATAAAGGTAAAATATGTATTTTTTAATTTACCCGCAAATATTTTCGCTCTTTACATGCAAACTACCGAAGTATACCTCCATTGCAATTATTCTCAATCAATCAAGAGTTTTCACGTTGTCGTGTCACGTTAAGGGGCCCGCCTCGTCAGGGGTGTATGTGTGTCAGTGAGGCGGGATGATAAGCGCGACGCTCGCTGGTGCTTCTAGCGCGGTGTCTCCTCTGGACTGGCGCGCTATCTCCTCCTAGTCACAGGATAACTGTGAAATTTGATCGGTGACCGTAAAAGTATAAGACGGATAAATGAAGATAAAGGTGTAATGCAAGTCCCTTAAGTGCTTTCAAGAATCTATACCGGTTGTTTTACCCCTAAAAATTACTCTTAAAACGCCATTTTAGCGATTTTAACTCTTCTAAAACTACAGTTTAAAAACTTGATTAGAAATCAAAAGTACTTTTCGGCCCTTAGCGAACACTTAAATGCTTTTCGTAAACAGACCCCACTCGGATATCTTGAGTAGTTTAGACATCGCGTTGTTTTTCCTGAAGCTCTGCGCACCGCGTGTGTGCCCGGGTGGGCGGGGGCCTTAACGTATCAGACGTCTATATTTGACGTAAGCAATAATTTTCCTTCTCTGATACAACCATGCCTGTGTTCGTAATAATATAATTTATGTGAAAAAATTGGTTAGGTCAGGTAAATTTGCAAACAAATATTAGGGGTTTATTGTGATTTGGAAATTTTTTTTGTATATAAAGCTAAGTTTCTGGCCTTCAATTTATTTAGTGTAAAGACATTTAAAAAGTTCAAATGACGATTTGCAAGTTCAGTGCATGTGCGCCTTTCGTCTTGTTGCGTCCGAACTAAAATTATACAACGTAGCACGTTGTTTAGTCTCAAACTTTTTGAAAAATAGTTCATGTAAAAAAACATATGCTCATATATGTTTTGGTAATGTGACTAGGAGTTATGGTTATAATGTAACAATTAGTACATATCTTATTTTTTTTTAACGCTGAAACCAGCGAACACTGTTTCTACAATTTCGTTATTTTCAGGTTTAATTATAATTTATTAGCCGATAAGATTGTGATATAACATACATGGCGTCGATGATATTAAATACTTTTTTTTCTCTTTAATACTTTCCTTTAGAGACTGAAGTTATTTAAGTTACTAACGTTGCGACATCTCTTCATTTTGATGTTAAATGAGCTGCCTCTAAAATTAGTTCTGTTCGAATTTAAATTGTTGTAAAATAATTTCGTTGATAAAACAAAATCTACTTTCAGTTCATGAAGTAAAGCTTGATTTGCCAATAAAGAAGGATAAAACCAGCCAACAAGTTTACGTTCATTATAAAACGATCGTATATTTTACATTTAGAAGTCAATATAAAAAAGTCAAAAAAAAAAAATACAATTATATTTATAGCATGTGCATTTTTTTTTTCAATTACGCAACCAAACATGGCTCACCTAAGATATTACTTAGTCACCCTTTTTGTGTTATTAATATTAAATAATTAAACTTTTGTTTGCGCCCACTGAGTATTTTTGACGTAAGAACGTCTAATAAATCGATGAACGCCGGCTGCACGCACGAAAAAGTGTCCAGTTACGCACATTGTTCCGTTACGCTGTGTTCCGTTACGCTGTCGGTGAGTGCAGTAATAAAAAAGGTTATGTTACAATTGACTAAAAAATTATGGTGATTCATATAATTGATGATAGATATTTGATTACAGTTTATTTATATGAAAACTTGTTCATAATTATATTTAAACTTTATAGCTAAAAGCCAGTTTTTACAATTAATTACAAGTCATCTACACGTGAACTGTTTCGTTGACTGTTTATAAAGTGAAGTGAAAAGTGAATGTGGTTTTCATTGCTTATTACAACAGCAATTTCGGCAATAAAGGTTAATTATTCTTGCATTTTAAAAATCTGATTGCTAGTATAATTTCAAGTATTTATTCTTTTATTATTAAAATAAAAATTATTCAATTTTATTCATAAAAGTATGCAATCATTTCATCAATGTTTTGTTATGACGTAGTCACGTTAAACTATCGTCCGTAAACCGACTTTACAGACAACCAATTTTTTTCTGTTTGTAAGGTCATTACATTCAATCCCCCTCCACCCCTCCACCTGCTTCGTGACGTGGTTGTGACAGGTCCAGGGGAAGACAGGCAGCTGTCTTGTCTGATCTCCAAAATGCGGACTGACACATCCTGGAAATTTAACGGAAAAATATATTTTTTAACTACCGTTGTATGCTCTCAGTGCGCTTGCTTAGCGGTGTATTGAAAAAGAAAACGTCTGAACATATAGAATAAGATACGAATAACAGCGGATTTCTTACTCCGCAATACAAATAAAAATTATCAAATTTTCTTTTCAAAAGAAAATGGCTCTTGCAGTGTATCCCGGGCTGATTAAAATTATAACATGCTAACGCGGCCACTACAAACTAGTTTTTGTCAAAACCATCCTAGTGTTAAAGCAAATATTTTGCACCAATGTAAAAAAAAATTTCATACTTCTTATTCAATAACACAATGAAAACATTTTTTTTTGCTTTCACTACAAAATAACTGAAGTTTTACATAGATAACGTTAGAAGGGGTTCCAGTGAAAAAAAAATATTCTGTAATCGACTCTATGATACATATATTTTTATTTTTTAAGCTGGGAAGGGCTAGCCACTTAATTTTCTTATACACTGTAAAAAATAGTTTGTACTTCTACAAGTAAAATCCTTGAAAATCCAGTTGCCAAGATATCACTTGTAAAACTGCAAGGCAGAGCTTTGTAAGATTGACTATTGGTACAAAGCCCTGCGTTGCAGTTTTACTAGTGATACAGATGGCAACTGAGTTTCCAAGGACTAGCCTTTAAACGTACAAAAATGTTTTTACAGTGTACACCTAAGTATTTGTTGGTTAGTGGAGGCGTACATTAGCCATTATAAGCCTACTAAAGTTTTGCCTGCAAAAGTAGGCTCATTTTACCGTTTGCACAAAGTATACCAACTCTGTTTAAAATTCTCACAGTAAATTTACGAATCTTGAGACCTACAATTTTGGTTCTATGACTTTTTTTTCGTATTACCATTTGTTTAACGTTAGATTGATCTTAACTTATTTTTATTTTAAGTTAAAAGTTTCTTAAGTTTCACGAATTATTTAATTTATTATGAAATTATAGGAAATATAACTTATTCACATTTGGCTATATGGCATAACCAACATCGTTGTGTGCCAAATTTCACTATTCTAACTGCCTTATAAGTATGGGAAAACTTAAGATGTATAATTATTATATACACAAGTAGTCTCACTACACTCTAAAACACATTTCTGGTAACATTCCTAAACATGTATTGAAAGTCATGAACATATATACGTCTCGTGAATTTCGTAGCATAGAAAATGAATTATATTAGTACGTACATGTGATATACAATTGTATGCCATTACATGTTAAGGATCATTACCAGAAATTTCTTATTGTGATAGACAGCGAAATTCGGCAACAACGCCAGGTCTTCGGCGGTTTCATCATAATGCACAACGTGTCTCCAGGTCGATAAAGTCACGAAAATGTCCCGAAGTAAACGCAGCAAAGCCATTGCTTAAAATTCTGTGAGTGAACGTTGGAGTTCTAAAAGTCCACTACTACCCGGGAATTAAAACGTGACTAACCATTTTTTTCTTTTAAAAATCAATCATGAAAAGAAAACTTACTTATAAAAAAAATGACCCCCCTCCCCTCCAAATCCACCTTCACTAAATCCTGGCTACATATTGATACTGTTTTTGCATAATTTATACATGAAAAAACTTGGTTGTCTGTAAAGTCGGTTTACGGACGATAGTTTAACGCGACAACGTCATAACAAAACATTGATGAAATGATTGCTTACTTTTATGAATAAAATTGAATTATTTTCATTGAATTATCACTATTTTGTATGGATACAAAGAAGGAATGAAATGAAATCTACAATTTAATTGATAAATTTACTTTTATTTGCACTCATTAAATCAAATGTGTTTATTACTTAAACGAAGAGATTATTTTAACTATAACTTTTATACATCTTTGCTATAAAACTTCTTCCAATCTGTGTTATTCTGTTAAGGATAGGAACTGATGATAGGAAAAGTAGGAAACGAATGGGAGTGTTTCAAGTTAAATGTGCCTCGGAAAAAGTCAAAATCGACGGTTGTTCCAATCGAGTGGAAGAGAGATAGATGCGGCGCAAGCGTACAATAAGCGTAACGGGACACTGCGTAACGGGACACAGCGTAACGGGACACTTATTCGTGCGTGCAGCCGGCGTTCATCGATTTATTAGACGTCACGTCAAAAGAAAAAAAAATAACACCAGGGCGAACCGTCGATCTAGGAGACCGCTGTGTTCAAGTGTTCGCGCAAACTCGGCGGGCTGTTGGTCCCCCCCCCCCCCCCCAACTCTCAGCCTTGCCGCAGCAAACAGTCCGTCGGGGGTCGCTCCGCGGGGAGAGAGCGAAAGAGATTCGACCGACTCCTCCCGCACTCAATCTGGCGGTTAAAAGGGCAGGGAGATAGTAGCGCGGGGGATGGAAACGTAAGTGCATTTGAAAGGAGAGTATAGAAGGAAGGAAGGGAGAGAGAGAGAGAGAGAGAGAGAGAGAGAGGGAAAAAAGGCAGTTGGTGACGGGATGATGGGAGAGAGAAAGAGAGACGGGGAAGTATCGCTTCCCCGAAGAGGTCTTGTGGAGGGGGGGGGGGATCAATTGAATTACTCGCCACCGCATTTTCTGCATGTTGTGCACAGCATCCGTGGCTTGGCCTGATGGGCCCCTCGCGAGGGGATGAAGATGGTTTGTGGGCAAGGAGGGAAGTGGGGGGGGGGGGGGGTGTAGGGAATGATCTCCAACCACACACCAGAAGGGAGGGGGGGGGGGGCTGCCGATATACGGAGCACACTCTCATACATTTCTATTAGCGGAGAGTTGTGTGCTCTACGGGCGGTCCTTCACTTTGCTGCTGATTAAAAGCTCGGATTTATCTTTCATCCCCCGGTCGCGCGCACGCGCTCCAGGGGTGGAGGAGGGGGATGGGGGGGGGGGGAGTGTAGAGGTCTGCGATATCGTTAGAGGCGGCATTGTTCATCACGACCGCTGTTATAAGAGAGATCTCGGGTAAAACCTCCGCGCTCCCGCACACGCCATCTACAGCTCCACCCAAATAGCCATGCGTGGTCTATACGCGGTGTCTATTCACCAACGCCCACAGCAAATTTTTTTTTTTTTAAGTGTTTCAGCGTAGCATGTACTTTGTACAACCAAATGTTTCGCCTTTTTTTTTTTTGTACCGGTGCCCGAGCGAACATTTATGCTTTAACATATGACTTATTATAACAAAATTAACTTGCTAATATTGTATTAATAAAATAATTACTCATCCATATTTACAAAACATATAGTACCTTTTTTTTTCCTTCAGAAAAAAAAGTAGGCAGACAAAAATAAATTGTTACCATTTCGTTATATTACCTGCATATACACTGTAGACTTGATAGGTTTATTTTACAGGTGTCTCGAGGCACAAAATCATAGATAATTAATTACATCGTAAATTGATTTTTTAAGACGTATATATGCATCTTTATGTTTGCTCTCTCATTCTCTTCCTCTATAGTTGCTAATACGTCGTTATATTTACACGCTAGTATGACTCGCAATCTAGACAAAGCTCTGTCGCATTAAGAAGTGCAGCAGCCTGCTAGGTACTGCAACTGGTTAACAAGCTTTATAATTCTCTCTATATTATTCAATGTCTGATTAGAATTAATAGAATAATTAATTAAATATAATGCAATACATTATATATTTGTGTAGCTAAATACAATCCCAGCAGGGTTTTAACATCTTTACTCTCTCATCCTGCTGATAATTTCGCAGTACTCCCAAAAGCTGCATTTCCATTCTCCTCATCCAAGAGTAAAAATTTGAGTCGAAATTTAATATAGAAGTAAGAATCATCAACTTTCTAAAAAGAAAACCTTTTGTGTGATTATTTATTCGTAAACACCAACTAAATTAACATTTTGAGGGGTTTTACAACGCGACTAAATCATACATAAGTACTTGATTGAAACAATAACTATATAAAGAGAATGCCATTATAAATGTAGGAATGACAAATATCACTTCCAACATTAGTATTTCAAAAAATATTTTGGCCTGGACCTTTTAATAACCTACATGATGCACTCTATAAAACAAAATAAAAAAATTCCTTACAGAGAAACTAAAATAAGTTTTTATATAGTAACCGAGTAAATATTTAAGAATACAAAATTTCAGATTTACGGTAGTTTATTTTATATTATTTGTGCTCGGCCTACAAAATTAATTTAAAATAAAGCATGACTCTGAAGGCTAATCATGAAAAAATGCGCAACCTAGGAAAATTAAATATAATGAAAATATTATTACCTACAATGTGAATAAAACTACTTGAATTTTACACAAACCTAGCAAATAATGTTTACAATACTTTATAATATTTTGGACTGCGAAAAAATGGTTTAAAATATGAGTTTTTACGATTTTTAAGGAGATATAAATATGCAGAGCAACTTTGTCTTCATATTTCATAAATTCTAGGCAGAGAAACAATTTAAAGTCCTTATAGTCATACGTTGCCAATGAAAACAGCACGCCAGCTCAGTATCTTACAGGCAGAAGCCAATTAACTGTAATATCTTATGCGGTTACCAGGCAGGATCTTCTTTATAGCTCTCATGCTTCCCAACATTAAAAAATATAATTATTATATTAAAAAAACTTTGCCATGTAATTATATAAAAAATTAAATTTTTTGGAAATAATTTTTATTTTAATCGAAAGGTATTTAATTATAGTTTAAATAAATAAATAAAAAAACTAAAGCAAGTAAAAACGTGTAGATCTACATAGTTAGAACATTTTTTTAAACACAGGGATGGCATTAATATTATTCTTAAAAAAAAATCACTACTAAATGACTTTTAATAATACCTATTACTATGTGAGTTTAGGGCAATTATATTTAACATCTAAGGGAAACAAATCCTGTCAAATATTTTTTAAAAGGATTTTTACATCTGTTTCGAGGCTGTACATTAATACAAGCTATGTATATTCTTGACTCGAACAAAAAATATGAAAATGATATTTTACCCTGGGCTTGAACATGTACATAATTTTATAAGTACTTAATTTCTTTTTTATCACTGAATGACTACATAGCAAAAACCTTAACTTGAGTAACAGATAAAAGTTACTTCTGGAGTCTTCCTGTGCATAACCGTGCGACGAAAACTCTACCTCTGTCTCGAGCAAAGGGCCACGATGCGCAAAATCACGCGATGCCAAGAACACAGTAGCGCGTTAGAAGCGACGCGATCGAAATGCATTTCTAGCGAATAGCTCGACACTATCGCGACGTAAGTGCGACAAAATTCGCGGACGCGACAAAATTTCCGATCAATAGATATATTCTTCTACGTCCATCGCGTCGCAGCTAAACGAGCAACAGCATTTTTTTTTCGAATGATGGTTGGACTGGTACATTTGGTGATACAATTATATTTAGTGCATTTAAAAATTTTATTGCTATAAACTTGTGAACTTTTATGTCTGTAGTACATTTAACAGGAAATTAATGGCCAGGAACAATTTATATTCAGTTTTTCGCACGATTGATAACCACTTGTTCACAAAAAAAAACCGATATTTTGCTGTCGAATACCGTCCTTCGCCTCGCATTGTAGCGCTATTGTGGTTCCAGAATCACGCTCAATTGGTGCAAGTTCACTCGCAAATCCCAAGGAAAAATCATTCTCAAATGGCTCAAGTTTACTGCCAAACCACCAAACACTTATTGGTCGGATATTGCCCATCGATTGCACATCGATAATTTTTGTAATATTGAAGAACATAAATATGTTATATAAATTAATTTTTAAAAATGTTCCAAACGCTTATAGAAGTCTACAATATATTTCCAGAAAAAATAGGTACTTCGAAATATACCTACGCTTGAAAGCTGTGCCGAAAGGGATTTTTTTAATCAAACATAAATTATGTTTAATTTAACCAACTACTGTGTCGATATGATGACAAAGATAATTACACAAATACAGGACCGAACTTTTATTCACTTACGATATATATATATATATATATATATATATATATATATATATATATCTACCTATATATACACGCGATAAAATATATAATTTTTAGCTTAACATGGTTATTTTGTTATATCTGTAACGGTTTGAACAGCGTCAGCCAACAAAGCAGTACACTTAGTCGATTGTCTCCAGGTTTAGTCGGAAATATTTGTACCTGTTACGGAATCATGCACTTCCTTAAATAAAAAGTAGTCTTTATAACAGTTGAAATCGGTAATAGTTTTCCATTTCTACCTCTTACATACGAACTGAACAACCTATAGCGCACTCTTTATAATATAAGTACATATAGTAATTTTGATTATGTATTTTTATTGAAACACTGCCCATGTTGTTGAAATTCATTAAAGAGTTAATGCTATATTTTTTTTTCGCGCCATACGACCCAGATGGCAGCACTGTGTGTGGTTATCACTAGGGACTGGAGACATCCGCGTGTTCAATGACCTCCAGGATAGACTCCACGATCCTGTGCACACTCGGGCAAACGTCACCTGTTCGTTGGCTGTTGACTTGTGAGGCGTCTCAATTGGGAGACTCGTGATTCGATATTGCTTCGACTGAGGGTCTATAGTTGGCCCGCAGTCCTCCAGGTTAACAGTGAACCAATACCAGAAGTTGCATAAAGGTACAACTATTTGCATTTCAGCATGTCGCGAAATGAATCCGCGAATTTTTCCGGTCTCTAGATTATCACGCATTTCCGTTCCTTGACAGCCGTCGCATTCGCGGAAATTCTCCCACCAAACGAGAGCTAAGATTTTACACACACAAATAAAATGAATTAAGTGGAACGTTAACTCGCCGGAATTTGCGCAGAGCTATCTTGCGAGGACGCCAGGGTCAGAGCGGCCGCTGGAGGGGGGACGTATAGTTGTGAAGGGGGGGGGGGGGAGAAGGGCAGGCTTCATTAGGGCGACGGCCTTGTTTCATCCCCTCCCTCCTTCCCTGAACCTTATCCCTTTGCAATTAACCCCCTCCCGGGCGCGCCCTTGGGGATCGCCTTTTATGTCTGCTTTGTTGGCGGTTTGGGGGGAGGGGGGGAGGGAGCTACCAGCCCAAGTGCAGCGCCGTTAACCCGCGCGGCGTCGGGAGTCGTTGTCAAATGAAGATTGATGGAGGACACTTCCCCCCCCCCTTTTTCCCATTTGCTTCCTTCTTCACCCCCTCTCCGTCCTAGAACTCTCGCTGGGTAGATACAGAGCAACAGAATCATACCTCTTGCGCTAAAATAAATAAAAATTTGTCACTGCCTGCTCGCATCTGCAAATTCTTAATTCATGGCAAAGCTAGCCACATTCACACACGAACATATACATTTTTTTTTTTTGCGTATTTAACGGGTGTACGCCTTCTCTCACACTGAACCACGAGACAAATATTCAACGCATAATAAGTTATATCTAAAATAAAAATAAAAACACATAAAATTTACACACTAACAGTTTACACATCACAGCAATTACTGGTGAATCATCTACCCATTTAACATCCGAGTTTAGTACCTACTAACATAAAATAATTTTAAAAATGTATTAAATATAGAACTATTAAAATATAATTAAATACTAACCTAAACCACGCATTCATTCAGTATTCCCTTCGGTGGACATCCCGTCAAGTTGGCGGTAAATAATTAACGTATTTCCACGATGTCTTATGCGTCATTAAAAGAAAAAATAATTAAACATTAGAGCACGATTTCGTTAAAAAATTCTATCGTAATAATGTTTGTGATAATGGAAGGCCAGGTTTATAAAAGAAGCAAAAAAAAATCAATTTCTTGCGTTCCCGCCTACCGTATTTTGGAAGAAAAAAAATTACCAAAAATTTTTAAGACACAGACGTAATGTGTAACAGAAGCCATGATAGCATTTTTTTTTAATTTTTAACACACTAATCACGTTTTCATTAGTATAAATTAGCGCAGAGTGAAAGTAATCAATGACGTTTTTTTAAAACAAATTACAAATAAAGAGTTCGACACGTTTTAGAGGGGGGAAAAAATTACGAAAAGAAGACCGTGAAGAAAATAGTTTGTACAGTTTCACAGTTTCAAGATGTAGGGTTGGTGACGTGTTAAGTCTTCCGTATTTTATTAACTATCTTAGTTTTGTTGCGTCATTGCGCTCTTGCGTTTCTTCGCGAAGTTTGTAAACCCGGCCTGACACAGCCCCTTCTGTCGTCGCACGAACACAAGTGAGTAGGCTCGCTGCAATGTTGAATTTATAGAGACCTGCAAAATTCGCGGTTTCGATGGCCTTCAGGATAGACTGCACATACCCCTGTACACTCGGGAAAATAACGCAAGTTCATTGGCTGCCGACTTGTAAGTCGTCTCAGCTGGTTTGTCTGTGATTCGATCTTTCTTTGGTTGAGGGTTTATAACTGGTTGAGATTCGTCCAGATGAACAGTAAACCAATAGCAAAATTATCTAAGAGGTATATGTGTTTGAATTCTAGCGTATCACCGAATGAATCCGCGAATTTTGCAGGTCTCTATGAATTTACCATCTGGCGCAGGGATACTGGAAGTAGAATGTGAACGGGACTTGCAACTGTAGTTTTTTTTTGCATAACATCTTAGCTCTCGGTATACGGCATTTGATTGGAGTAATTTCGTGAATGGAACTGAATTCGCGTGGAACGGAAATGTGTAACCACGGTGCTGCCATCTGTGGTGGATGGCGCGAACCAAAGTTCACAAAGACAAAGGGAAAATTTATAGTATTAACTGTTTCATGAATTTTAACAAGATGGGCAGTGTTCTAATAAAATTTCTTGTCGAAAATCAGGTACAAAACCGGGCATTAAGAATTTTTTTCTTTTCTCGCTTTTGTTGGAGCATTTTCTTTATATAAGTACTTTAACCTTTCGTTCTGTAAGTTGAATGATTCAATAGTCGATGTAGCTGCTCCGGCAACGAATTCCAGCATCGGGTGCGGAAACTACGCGTGATTCACGTCAAGACAGAGAAGTATACAATTAGCCACATCACATTTATTTGCTATATATATATATATATATATATATATATATATATATATATATATATATATATATATAGTTAGGTTTTTCTCCTGATCAATATGCACCAATTGAAAACATAGGTCTACACACTTGAAAAAAAAATACATGTATTGTGGTAAGCACAAAATATTTCTAAGGTAGGCCTATACACATTACAAAACATTTTAAATGACGTAAAAAAAATTTTTAGCAAAAAAATATTAAGGAAACAAAACATTATTGCCACTAATATGTCACTACGACATCTTGCATATTTTATTTATATATATGCTGTTCAACAAAATGCTACGATGACAAAAAAATATTTTGTAGAGGATCTAAGTTTTTTTTTGGTCGATGATAAAGGGCCGAATCCTTGTTTCAAAAACTTGGTATTTAATAGCACAAATATTCCACGGATTTATTTCAATCCAGGCCACTCAACTTCCCTATTCATTACAAAGCCTTTTTTTTTAAGTTCCCATTGGTCTACAATAGGGTGACCAAACGTCCCGTAAAAACGGGATTGTCCCGTTTTTTAACGATCGTACACGGGGTCCCGAAAAAGTCTCCCGGGACGCCTAAATGTCCCGTATTTACGTTGGGTTGATGATACACTTTAGTCGCGCCTCTCCTCGGGCCGTCTTCCCCTCTTCTCGACAGTTGAACTCACCCATTCTGCAGGCGGCTATCCGACCGGAGTCAGACAAGTCTGTGTGGTTGTGGGTGTGGGTGTTTGTCTTGTTACAAGTGTTTGTTTGGTGCATCTCATATTGTTATTAATTACTAATTTACTGCAAAATTGTTGTTTTTATTTATTATAAGCCTCACTATTTAAAGTAAATTACATATCCATAGGTAAATTGAAAAAGATTTATAGGTCTCAAATTAGCAAAAAAGAGCATGTTTCAATGAATACGTCTCGATGGAGGCGCCTCGGACTCCCCTTTAGCTGGAGGGCATCGCCCCCAAACCCTCCTTGGATGTGTCCCGTTTATTCAAGTTTATGATTTGGTCACCCTAGTCTACAAGGTTACAAAATTTGGCGCGTTGCACATGACTGGGTATCCACATCTCCTTCTTGTTTGTAACCAGCTAGGTGATCTCCTAGAGCACTGAAGTCTAATAATCAGCACGAAGCACATGTATGTGAGCTTCAAGTCTACTTTGCCATACCCAATGGGTCCGTGAAATAATCTTGGCTCAGATAATAGTTACTTTCCAAAGCATTTGTGGAAAGTGCAAATGAAATAATGTTCTGTACATTAACAAAAGATTCCTTTGGAAACTGAAAACCAGTTGTCAAGAAATAATTTGTAATTATGGAATAGATCTGTCGTAACTTTGCTTAACACATTCCAATGGTTATTATATATATAATAAGTTCTTCGAGATAATACCGAGCAATTCTGACGAAAATTGGCTCATAATAATTATCCACCCAAGAATTTTTTTTTCCAAACCATGGAAAAGATAGATAATCGAATTTTAAACTTTTAGACTTGATTTTGTTTAATCATGCTTATTAATGTGGGCAGTTAATACCTGGAAAGCTATTCAGGGAACACGGTTTACAAACAACTTTAGCTATTGGAGGTGCTGGGACAACTCGAAGCATAAATTCCCGGGGTGAGAATCCGAACCCAAGTATTACCGCGAACACCATTTTTTTAAAAGCTGCAATTTGTTTTTATGTAAATGTAAAATTGTGCAAATATCTGTAATTTTACGTGACTATTCCTGTTGCATTTACAAAAAAAAAAAATTAACAAGGTGGTGTGACTTTGGACGACAAGGATGGTTGGTTGCTGAAAAGGAAACTAGGAGAAGGAGTTATGCTTGGGAAGAGGGGTGGGTAAGGGAGGGGAGGGGTTAAGAAAAGGGCTGGTTGCTGATGGAACACAGATGTGCGACGAGCAGTAAAAATCTTCAGTCCTGGTCGTCGCGTGGCTTGTAAAAGAAAACTCTCAAGACGGTTTTATGAGCTCGTTCGCGATCAAAGAGCAGCCGTTCTTGTCACTTCTCGGAAAGATGCGGCGAGACTAAGGACCGGCAGGTCACGGGGTCGTCACAGGTTCGATGACGTTCGCTGTTTGGTCACAAAGTTATCTATCTCGCATCGCCCCCTTCATGTTTCACTGCGGGTATTGTGTGACTGGTAATTAATTTATTTTTTGACGTGACAACGTCTAATAAATCGATGAACGCCGGCTGCACGCACGAAAAAGTGTCCCGTTACGCACATTGTTCCGTTGCGCTGTGTCCCGTTACGCTCATTGTTCCGTTACGCTGTGTTCCGTTACGCTGTCGGTGAGTGCAGTAATAATAGGTTATGTTACAATTGACTAAAAAATTATGGTGATTCATATAACTGATGATAGATATTTGATTACAGTTTATTTATATGAAAACTTGTTCATAATTATATTTAAACTTTATAGCTAAACGCCAGTTTTTAAAATTAATTACAAGTCATCTACACGAAAACTGTTTCGTCGACTGTTTATAAAGTGAAGTGAAAAGTTAACGTGGTTTTCATTGCTTATTACAACAACAATTTCGGCAATAAAGGTTAATTATTCTTGCATTTTAAAAATCTGATTACTAGTATAATTTAAAGTATTTATTCTTTTATTATTAAAATTAAAATGATTCAATTTTATTCATAAAAGTATGCAATCATTTCATCAATGTTTTATGACGTTGTCACGTTAAAGTATCGTCCGTAAACCGACTTTACAGACAACCAATTTTTTTTTCTGCGCATAAACGTGATTCTTTGAGCAAACCCGAAATACAATTTCTGTAAAAAATAAGTTTATTGGTTTAAAATAGTTGACATAATTGATTTCCCGAGCTTACTATTATATACGTACAAATTTGTTACGTCAAAAAAATCTACGTTCATGAACAATACGTTTATCAATCATTCCATAGGAACTATTTGACAAAAAAAGTTATTATCTCAGCGTAAGAAGGTACATTTCTCAATAAACTGAAAATTATGTCGTTTTCCGAAGAAAACCCGTGCATGATTAAGAATTGTCACTCGTTTAGTCAAAATATGTTTTTAGTGTATCAGAATTCTGGTCGTAGCTTTTCCTCGTCTCCAAAGACCGCGCTCTTGAATACCTTTTTTTCAAGCCAATGTTTAGAACAGGAACACTTATTGAAGACATAGATATTAACAAAAGCGTAAAGACAGGATCGCTGAACATGGTGTGTCATCATACGTGCAGGCATATTAATGAAATGAAAGTAAAGTTAACAAGCAGCCGAGAAAACCCCCAAAAAATAAACAGATATTTTTATTCATTGCCTACAAACTATACGCATTTTTTTTTTCTCTCCACAAATTCCTTCTATCACGTAGTGTATTGAGAAGTGGCCAATAAAGAGGCAATTCTTTTCTTAGCCTAATGCATACTCTTAAATAGAAATGTACATACATACAAACAACCATTTAGACTACCCTTTCAACATCAGGAATTTACACGATAATGGTGGTATGTTAACTAGGTATCATCAGAATGCGGAACTTCTCTCAAATACTGCGAATTTCAGAGTGATTAACTTTACAGGCACCAGAAAACTTAATTTAGTTATTTAATTTCATCACTTTTTTTCAAGCGAATTGTGCCGTTGTGAAGTAGGTTTAACATAAGGTATGGTTATACATAACTGCCTTGGAAGTTTTTTGTTCATTTTTTATGACAACCAAATATCAAGGGAGTTGAGAGCAAATATTTTACAGTCACGTAAATTTCGTTCTCACGATGATTATCTTAAGCCATTTCAGTCATATCGGAACGTGTGGAACTATTTCTTTTTGCAACTGTGAGCATAAAGAACACTTAGAAAGGATTGAGATACGAATTCGAAAAGTTAAGCGCAAACTATATACGCGTTAATTTTATTTTGACGTGACAACGTCTAATAAATCGATGAACGCCGGCTGCACGCACGAAAAAAGATGACTCATTGTTCCGTTACGCACATTGTCCCATTAAACACATTGTCCCGTTACGCTGTGTCCCGTTACGCTCATTGTACGCTTGCGCCGCATCTATCTTTCTTCCACTCGATTGGAACAACCATCGATTTGACTTTTTCGAGGCACTTTAAACTTGAAACACTCCCATTCGTTTCCTACTTTTCCTATCACCGTCCTATCCTTAACAGAATAACACACATTGGAAGAAGTTAAATAGCAAACATGTATAAAAGTTATAGTTAAAATAATCTCTTCGTTAAAGCAAGAAACATATTTGAATTAATGAGTGCAAATAAAAGTAAATTTATCAATTAAATTGTAGATTTCATTTCACTCCTTCTTTGTATCCATACAAAATATTGATAATTCAATAAAAATGATTCAATTTTATTCATGAAACTATGCAATCATTTCATCAATGTTTTGATATGACGTCACGTTAAACTATCGTACGTAAACCGACTTTACACACAACCAATTTTTTTAACTAATAAACAGTTGGTCTGAAGACGATAATTTATTTGCAGGCGCATCCACGCCTGAAGGCTGGAATCTCGGGAAGAAAGACGAGCTCTGCGAAGACGTATCGGGAAGATGTCGCACGGGCGAGGGCTTCCCCCGGGCGAGACGTGTTCCTTGAAAGATCTCGCCTCGGATCCAAAGAGACTCCTTCGCGCACAGATAAATGAAACGGGGACCGCATCGCTGTCGGCGGGAATGGAAAAGGCCGATGTTTTTCCTCTCCCAAATAAACCACCCCGCCGCGGGCTGATTAACAAGGTGTTTAGCCGGGAGTCGGCGTGTGAGCGCTGGTAGGGACCCCGGGGCGAACAGTTCGCGTCATTTATACTTCCCCGCAACTGTGTAGCGGCAGCTACCCGCGCGCAGGATGTGTTGACAAGTTATTTCTTCTGCCTCCTGCGCCCTCTTGGCTGAATAGACTCAAACCCCGCTTCGGTAATAAATTATCTCCATCCTCCCCCCCCCCTCCTTCCACAGCCCTCATTCCATTTCTCTTCCTACTGCTCTTCCTCAGAGTCCTTTTTCTTTTTTACTCCTTTGTGTTCATTTTTATACCGACAAGAGTGCAATGAAATAAAAAAAATTTGTAGGGATGGAAAAAAAAGGGGGGGGGGGCGAAATAGAAGGATGGGGAGTGGGAAACTTACATACACCATAAAAAAAATTCCCTCTTCACCACAACAAATGAATTTGTTTGAAAGCGAGCCACACTGATTGGTAATCTCGTTGCAAGCAAAAAAAAACAAACAATTCTGCTTGTTTAAGATTTATGGCAAAAAGCAATCTAGCATTGTCGTTCAAATAGTGTAAAAACTTTCTCAAATACTAAGTTAACTGCCGTTGCGACAGTGATTTTTTTTGTTGCAAGCCAAATATTTATTAAACAATAAGCCGCGTTTGTCTGTTGGTTCGCTTACTTCTTCTAAACGACGCAATTGATTCTGATGCAGTTTTCACAGTCATTTAGAGAATTTTCTTCCGGAAGGTTTATGTTTATAAAACATTTATACGAAATTTAAAGATAATAAAAGAAATCTCAATGTTTTGTAACCAAGTCGTACAAAAAAAGCGCCTTTGGGGCGCTTACCTGGATTACATTACGATTACATGTATTTTTCGATGACAATAAATAAAGCGCAGGGTAAATAAAACATTCAATGTTGCAGGAATAGATTTGAGCGTTGCGTGCTTTTCACATGGACAGTCCTTTCGCGAGTGACATTGAAACAAAATCTATCTGTGCAGGCTTCAGGGGGGAGGGGGGAAGCTATTTACAAAGAAATTCTTCAGTTATGGACAGTACGTGTTAGTATGTACATAATATTTGAAAACACTGGACACTTACAAGAACTTGACACGTATAAGTACTTACTTGTTTAAACTAAATGACGCCATATTATTAGATTGCATTCGTACGAAGACCGGGTGGGAACCTAGTGATTTTTAAATAAACCAACACATAAAATAAAATTTTAGTAAGCACAGTCATTTTATAGTTTACTTAAATTTAGATATATTTAATTTGAGAAAAAAAATTGTTTTCGTATTTTTCTCTTTGCCGTAAAGAAATTATTTTACAGTGTAGAACTCAGTAGACTGTAGTGACGAAAGTCTAAAAACACTCTGAGTCACGTAAAATAAATAAACACTATAGTTATAACACAATAGTTTAATACTGACTTAAGAGTACAGCAAACTTAATGTATTTTATTCATTCAACTTTACACTTACAGGATGCATTAACTTGCAAAACACTATGTGAATCAAGCAGTAATAAACTGAGAGAATACTCAAAGGCTAATACAAATACGTAATTTATGGTTAAACATAAAAACTATGTACTGTTTACAAACTTTCACAATGTTAAATACAGTAAAAAAAACCTAATTCGTTAAAAATTAAGTTGGTTATAATTCAATTTCAGGACTTTTAGAAAGGATGTACAGATGAAATTCGTGTTATAGCCTGCATTATGTTTTAACAGGGACAAACTTAACTTATAAAATAGAAACCATGTCACTTTCCCCCAACTGACACAGTGAACATTTTTTAATAGGCTTATAATTCGAAAACACGTAATGCAGCTATTTAATTACTTTTGCCTGCCTGCCGTACGTAGAGACAAAGATAAAGAAATTTAAAACCTCCCAGTGACTGAAAAAACGTCACACAGACCATTGTTATTAGTAATCGAGCCAAACACAACCATGTTACAATTCTGTTAAAGTCTCCTTTGTGCAACCTACAGTTTTCTTAGAATCGTAGACACTGTAGTTTTTACAAATACCAAATGCACTGGAAAGGTTTAGATAAAACATTAAATCAGATACTTATAGAAGGTTATAAATACTGAAACATCTGCAGACAAAGAAATGTGAATACACAGATACACAGAAAACAAGGCAAAATCAGCTGATGTGAAATGTTAAATGTAACGAAGCCACAGAGGAAGGAATAAGTCGACGATTGCACAGCACAGACAAACATAGTGGACTCGAAACTAAGAGGCAATTGCAACAAAACAGTAAATACAAACAACATCTTTGGACAACACACCGAGAATACAATGACGCGCATGTGAACCCAGTGTTGAAAGTAAACAGGTTACCTGTTTAGTATCATCGTTGTGTTCCTCTGTCTGACGACGTGTTGTACAAAGATGTTGATTTGGCTTTATTTACCGTGTTTTGTTGCAATTATGTTTGCCGTTGTCAAGCTCACTGTGTTAGTCTGTGCTGTGATACTGTTCTAATTCTTTCCACGGAAAAAAATATTTTTTTCTGTCTTTACGTTTAACATAGGCTAATTTTGGCTTTGTTTTCCTATGTTTGTGCATTCGTTCCTCTTTATCTGTTCTTCGGGTTTACTCTATGACATACAGTGTTAACGTCCAAAATAAATAATTAAAACAATCTTATCCATTGTGAAAATGATTCAAATGACATGAAATTAGTTTTCAGGCCCAGTTACATTCAGCGATAGGAATTCTATTTTAAAATTAGGCACACGTAGGAATAAAATAAAATTCGTCATGATTAAGCTAAACATGCTTTGGAAAACGGAAAACTGTTTTTTTTCTTGAACTCGCTTCTGATACCACTTTTTTTAATAACAAATTGAAATAAAGTGAAAACTACGTGTAGAGTTCAAAAACATAAATTTGTTCGTGGCACAGCTCACATACGACAATATTCCCCAAGCTTCCGTACGGCTGCGCAATACCTATTTTAATTAATAGCCTTACAGCCTGTAACTGCTGATAGGAAAAAAATCAGTCACCGTTCGCGGGAATATGTAAGTGTTGTTAACAGTTGTATAAGTCTGTGGACGTTGACTGTGGGTGAATATGTGAATTTACAGATTACAGGGATGAATCAATGACGTCACAGCCACGCCATCTGGAGTAATCTTGTTCACTGGATAGTTAGTCGTCACCTGCACTTAGCGCCACTTGTACGACACGGAATGACAGCCAACCATTTTGTAAATATTTGATAATGTTCCTAGAAAAGCAACGCAGCTTATTAAACTATACTACCATGTATGAAATTTAACATAAAAATGTGGCCTATATACCCTTTTTCTAGACAAACTCCATGGATTTGATGGAAATTCCCAATTCAATTTGTACATGTAGGATAATGGAAATTCCCAATACAATTCTATAGGTTAATGGAAATTTCCTATTTACATTTATATAGGTTAATTGAAATTCTCCATACAATTATATATGTTAAAACAAATTCCCCGTACAATTGCATAGATAAACGGAAAACCCCGAACAATTGAAAATAAACTTTTATAGATTAATAACTACCATTAATTTTTTTAGAGTGATTTTATGTTTAATTCTGTCGTCAAATGAGACTTAAGAGGTATCGTACGAATGTATAGCATGCAGCAAAAAATAAGTCAGTAATTTACCTACGATAATGGCAAGTATTAGCTGACACTGTAAAACGTTTTTGTACTTTTACAAAGTCAGTTCTTGGAAAATCAGTTGCCAACGATATAACTTGTTAAATTGCAAAGCAGATCTTTGTACCATTGGCAAATTTACAAATCTCTTCCTTGTGATACCGTTGGCAACTGGGTTTCTAAGGATTTTCCTTGTAAAAAACAAAATATTTTTTTTATAGTATATGGGAGTTTACTTAATAGCTCTTCACGATCAGCACCGGAGTTGTAATGGGTGTAGGTTTTTACTAATCTACAGAGAGATGTTTCATGGATGTGGTCATGTGACTATTTCACCATACAAGAAGGTTAAGTACTTATGTGCACTGTAAACATATTTTGTTCCTAAAAAAATGCCATGAAAGTTATTAATCCTAAAAAAATTGTATGAGAAGTTAACCATACAAATATGGAAACCTGCATATATTCGTTAGGAAAAAAAGCCAAATGAATATGAAATTTACCGTTTATGTATATTAAATTTCTCATTCGTTTTGATTACGCTATTAACTTCCATGACATGTTTAGGAAGGTTACCAAAAAAATTATATTTTTTAAAAGGCGTGTGCACTTATACAAGCTTACAATAAATTTAAGATATACAAAAGCAGAATTATGGTTTATGTTTTTATAATTAATAATACTTAAGTATGGGCATGGAAATTATTTTAAAATAATACGGAACGCATTAAAATCTTTTTTGCTAGTTAGTTTGAGAAGATTAGTTCATCAAATGAAATAATGATGAAACTTGAATAAGCATTTATTCTATTGTTTAATTCGACAAAAAAAATTTATGTCGCTGTTAAATTGTATAATGATCTTCCTTACAATTTTTTTTTCTCCACGCAGCGGTGAATTTTCGGTGTGATTAAGAATACTTCTTTACAGGTGTTGGGTTCCCACGCACATTCTGCTGTTTTACCACACAGTCAGTTCTTGGACAGGTCGCATTCCGACTGTTACTGCAGCGTTTCAACTGTCTGGATGTAAAAAAAAAAATATTATAACACTCACTATTCTGTAATGTATGTTTTCAAAACAGAGATTTTAATATATCCATTTTATTTTTGTAGCCTATTGTGTACCTACTTTGTTGTCATTTGTCTAATGTTTCTGTGATGTGCACTGTCAATGCTAAGTCAAATGAAATAAAAAGGAAAGTAAATTCGTTTGAAAAAAAAATCTTCTACGTTTTATGATTTATTTTTCCCTACACATTCCCAACCTGTGTTAGCGTTTGGTTTATGAATAACTGTCAAAACCCTTAAATATACATATGGTAAAAGTTTACTTTTGGTATGATATTTTTTCTACACTAACTGTTTCACATTAAGTGTCAAGACATTGTTTATAATTTTAAAAAAAATGTTGTCAGGTTCTCTAAAAAATATTGTTGTACTCTTACAAGGCAGAGCTTTGTAACATTTACATAATTTTGTGCAATGCTCTGCATCAAAGTTCTACAGGTGATTTCGTTGGCAACTGAGATTTTAAGGACTCTCCTTGTAAAAGGCATAATAACATATTTTTCTGTGATATTTGTATTAAAACACTTTAACATAATTTAAACTATATATTTTACAAGAATTAACGTACTTAAAGATAAGAAAAATGGTTTCACCAAACTTAGAACAAATATTGAACAAATACATGCTGAATACATACCGATCGCAACTTACAAAATAAAGATTGTCACTTTGAGAATAAAAATGTACTATTTTAAGATTAAATTTTTACTGGGATTATATTTATTTATTGGGAAAAAAACTCGTAGAGAACAACTTAATCTGATTAAAAACATTTATATTTACATAAATTTATATAGGTACAATTATACCAATAATGATATCTGTCGGAATGGCTGTGGTAAGGGGTTACAGTGTAAAAATTGTTTTGTACTTTTACCAGGATAGTCCTTAGAAACTCATTTGCCAAATATATCACTTGTAAAATTGCAATGCAGAGTTTTGTGCCGTTTGCAATTTTTACAAAGCTCCACCTTGCAGTTTTTCAAGAGATATCGCTTGAAACTGAGTTTCCAAAGATTTTTTCCCTGTAAAAGTATTAAAAGTATATAATTTTTTTACAGTGAAGTAAAATAGGTGGGGTTGCAGTTACAGAGCTTGTAACGAGTGAGCCCGCTACAGATTATTATTGTCTTAGGTTATTAATTTTATTTGGATTATTATTATTTAATTGTGTTATAATATGCTTAATCTTAGTGCAACTCGATCCCCTTTAGCATTCTTCAGGAGCGTAAAACACAAAAACGTTACATCCACACCTTTAGGAATTCTGACCATTAGACCAAAGGGTCAAATTGTACAGGTCCCACCTAAAGTTAAGACCGTTATAAATTTTAATACGTCTATTATTTTGTTGTAAATTTCTTGTAGAAATTTCTTCTTAACCCAAGTAAAAATATTTTTTAAAAAAGACTATTTAATGGCTTTTGATGCCTAATTGTCATATTTAATAAAAAAAAAACTGAACAAATAATACAATATATTTTTTTTTAGTTTATATTCGCTTATGTAACTTACAAATGACAATTATTTTTAACATACTACCTTATTATTGAGAAAGGTATTTTTTTGCTTGATGGACTACCTATAAATATATAACAAATTTATAGACTTCATTATTTGAAAAAACCTTTAAAACAACACTATGTTTTCTGTAGCAAATATTTTCCAGAAATCTAATTTTTTTTTATGTTTAGTAAATTGTTACTTTAATATGGAATTATTTATTAGTTTTTCAAATATCTATTAAATGAAAATTTTAAGAGTTATAAAAATTCATAAATACTGTTATACTTGAAAATATAAATAAATAAAATTATCATCTAAAATATATTGAAGGTCTATAATTTTTGGTGTGACCTGTAACAGGGTTATTACTACAGATTAATTAACGTACTCTTAAATAAACCTGGGAATGTTTTTTTGTGCAGATGATATACGTCCCGATGTTCTGCAACACAGCACCATTTACGCTATTAAAAAAAATTACACCGGTACGGACATATTTTGATATCGCACACATCGCTTCTCTTGGCCAGCACACACTGTCTTCAAATAGTCTGCGCTTCTTTGACTCAACGAAACATCGCGTCACAACACCCAAGCTGCTGTGACTATGCCGGGATGTCAACACGTCAAGACAACTGATGACGTCACTGCTAAGCCGGCGATGCATTGAACGAAGTAATACAGCCAATGGCAGCGATTAGTACAAATGGACATTGAAAAATACGCCGACGAAACTAACCAATAAAATTCATACAAAAAGAAAAAAAATTGTTCGAACAGAAAATAATATTTTAAAGAATAGTGGTAAACACTTGATATATAATTAATTAATGAAAAAAACTAAAACTAATTTAAAACTTTTACCAATCCGTTTCCAAAGTAAGTATTCGTGGTTATTAACAGCTTTATTGAAATAAAAAAAAAATTAAAGGATTTGTTAGTTATTATTCTTTACTCTAAGCACGTAACCACAGATGCAAACTTATGAAATTATGATTATTTATGTCAATATATTTTTTAACACTTCTATTCTTCCTAAACATGGTTATTCAATCGGAATCGCCCAGCAAAAGGCCTGGAGTGTTCATGACCCGTATTTGAGTAAATAACTCACAGAATCGTGTTGATAATCGAACAATCGTTCGCAAAAATAATGATTTTTTTTGCCATAACGATCTTTCTGCAGTCTTTCAAAGCTTTTGCATGCTATCAGCGGCATTGTGAGTGCGGCTTTGTGCCCTGCCAGACGTCGATGAAATATCGTACTGCCTGCAGTTAGGCAACACGTCGTAGACACGGTAACTGCACATTACCTACCCTCAGGCGTTGTACAGCTATTATTGAATTCGGATGCTTGAGTTTGCAGGGATAAAAAAACAAAACTGCAAACTTAACAACGAGTTTTTAATGAAATTTCATAGGGTAAAAGGAAAAGAAACATCGTTTCAACGTATTTGACAAAGAGAGTTTTTAAACTCGAAGAAACATTGTAGATTATTAAAAATCGCTTAACTTAGCAGTCGAAGCAGGTTTAGATGAACAGAATTGAATGGATGTCAGGGTCATAAGAGACGATAGAGAATGTTAAAACTGTTACTAACTATAGTGAATATGGCATGAGGTATTTGTGGGAATTAAAAAAAATATATTAGTATTTGTAAATGTTTTACGTATTTCGTATTATAATAATACACATTCTTACATACATAATATAATAATTATATATTTTTAATTCATATTAATAAAAATAAAGCAATGTTGTTAGTTTAACAACTGAAGATCGAGTACATTTTCGTGTATTTGAACTTACATATTTTTTATAGAAGTAGGTCTATTGCTTCCTTTTACTCTGTGTGTTGTTATTTTAAATTTTCAATTGTCTAGTTTCACGTCTAAATACATTGATTTTTTTTCATTTAAATATATAACTATTTATAAACTTCATTATTTCAAAAGCCTTTAAAAAATGAAATTCTCCTGTAGCAAATATTTTCCAGAACTCTAATTTCAGTTTTTTTTTTTTCAACAAACAGTTACTCAAGTATTAAATAAAAATTTCAAGTGTTTTCTAAAATTAAAAGAGTGTATACTAGAAGTTTTTAAATTAATTATTATCTTAAATATACTGATAGTCTGAAATTTTTGGTAGTACCTTTAGGTTATGGCTTGGATTCATTTGCCATGTTTAGTTTCTTTCTTTTGTTTTTTTAACCAATTCCAAATTTTTATGAAAACATGTTTTGGAAATGGGACTACGGAAGTAACATTTGTAAGCATTTCCAGTGAACACGACGCAATCAGCAGGCAAAAATTCTCATCGTGAATATTCTCCTGATTATTATTTTTTTTATTACAAATAGCAGGCAACATTAACATATACCTAGTGGTGAAATGTGCCCAGACACTCGAAATGCAATACTTGCATAGTGAAACATCTTTAGAACACCTGTTTACCATTTTCTCTTCGCGACTTATCTACTGAATGACTTAAAAGTAATGCAATTTTGTTTCCTTCCTATATTGGCAAGGCTTGATGTCTTACCTTTTATTTAATTGCAGTAGGTGTACGCCTATACTAAATTTAGAGTAATATGTAAATTACTTTTCAATTAGAGTTCGTAATGTTTAACTCTCGGTTTGAACATACGTCTAGCGCTGAAGTTTGTTTTTCAACATGTTACCTATTTCATAGTCAAAGCTATCTTTTCATGTTGAATACATATTGCAATGTTTGTTTAAGGTTAAATTAATCCATGCCGATATTATAAAGAGAAGATGGGAGTTTGTCAAAGGTAAACATCAAGTCTACTGAACTAATTAAAAATATATACCTATATTTCACTGTTATGAAGCAATATTATTTTAAGTTGCAAAATGTGTGTGTCCGTAAAATACAGCAGTATTTTTAACTACAGCTGGAGAAAATTGACCAAATTGACTGCTCTTGACATTAACATGCGATGTTTAAACCGTTGCAGATATAACAAACTAACCATGCCGTGCCCGGGTTTGAAATATGATATTTATATATCTTGCATAAGCTATATATACATATATACACACATATATATATGTATATACCAAAGTGAAATTGGTTTCCGAATCTTAATCCAGTCTTTCTGTAATTAACTTCGTCATAATATCGACTCAGTACTTGCTAAATAAACTTCCGAAATAAAACTTACCCAATTTAAAATCTTCATCTACTCTTGCAAAAGTCTGGTACCAGAGCAAGAAATAAACGCATAGCTGATAAATAACGGCATCACAGTGCAACAACCAAAAAAATGTGTTCAGTGTTTTCATGCTGACATACGGTGGACGGATGTACACTAACTTAAAAACTGCTCATTCTATTGCGAACAAATTATAGGGTCGCATGAGTGTAAAACTTAAAAAAAAAGTTAGTTTTCACAGCAACTGTGTATTTTTAACTTAATGTTGAGTTTTTAGAATATAAACCTACATTTGGTGTAAAACTACACTATGTTGTGGCAATGTTTCACAAGGAATGTTTCCTAATATGCACAAATTGGTAAAAGCGAGTAAATTTACACTTGATAATAGTGTTTTAAAATACACACTTTGTGTAAAATTATACACACGCCATTGGTGCGTCATAATCACAACACAACTTCTTATCAAACTTAATGTTAATGAAATTTTACTAGGACATTGTGGATGTTAAACTATCAGAAGAATAGTTGATTTATACCAATTTTGAGTTATTTTTCTTAGAATATAAACACATAAATGGTCTAAAATTACATGCTGAAGTAGTGCTTTTGCACAAGGAACGTGTAAAAATACAGAAACTGTATTTTTTTTTTCGAATCACGCGACAAAAATAAAAAAATCTATATACATATATATACACTACATTTCAACGAACGTGTAAACTTATACAAAAATTTTTACAGTACTATACGACAAAAAAAAAACCACTCTACATATCAACGAACGTGTAAATCTATACGAATTTTTTTACAGTGCACTCTACACGAAAAAAAAACTACATATCACCGAACGTGTAAATTTATATAAATATTTTTACAGTGCACTATAGGCCTACACGACAAAATTTAAAAAAAAAAAATACACTACATATCAACGACCGTGTAAATATATACCATTTTTTTTACAGTGCGCTCCCGGCTGCAGTAGGCGTATGAAGGGGATATGACACCGACGTGAGAATCTTGCACGTCGTTATGGCCGTGACAAACTGCGGGGCCATTGCCGCCGACTTCATTAAGCCCGCCGGAGAATATCAAGGCGCACCGGGCCCAAGATTTATCGGGACGTTTCATTTCCGCGCCAAAAATATTTCGAGGTGAGACGAGTCGCGGACAAATTTTTTTTTTTTTTTTTTACACATCTTCACAACCCGGCAGTCTTTAATCTTCTCGTTTTTTTTTTCTACGTCTTCATTTTCATTTCGCGTGTGCAGCTCTCACCGAGCGCATAAATCAAGAGTATTTCTTCTTTCTTTTTTATTTGGAGAGAGAAAAAAGTAAGGAGGGAGATGAGACACGTCGGTACAGCACTTCAAATTAAGTTTAATGTTTATGACAAGCGCTTGTACCGTTTCAACGCATCCGGAGGGTTTTATTTTTCTATCTTGCACGACACACCTTAATATTGGGAATAAATTGTGATACTTTTTTTTTGCTTACGTAAGATTTATTCAAGTGATATTATATTAAAAAATATATACTAGGTCTACATCACACAAACTCAACTAAAAATTACTTTGCAAAAAAAAATTGTAAGGTTATTTTTAAAAAAAGGAAACTAATCCGTGGCAAGATTAACTGTAGTTTCAGTGTCACTCACAATTACTTCAAATTCAATTTAAATCAAGCATATAAAAATTATTACACTTAGAAGTGCTAATATATTCTTCATTTTAATATTATAAACACCAGTAGTTATTTTCTAAACAATCAGTTGGAAGTTTGAACTGAGGAACTTTTTTCCTTCAGCAATCATTTGTGGCACTACGTTTTCTCCTTGGGTGAACAATATTTTTACAGAACAAAAAAAAAAAAAAAATTACAAGTAGTTAAAACTTCTAAGCCTTTTATTAATATAGAAATAAATTTAGTAAAAGATAAATAAAATTGTTTTTGTCGAAACAACTGAGGTTTTGGATACTAATTTGTACGCACTTAAAAATTTGTCTCAAACCAACAAGCCAATCTGCTAGTACACAGAATACAAATTTTACCGTTAATTTACGTAAAGTACTATTTACAAACTATCACGAGATGCCTGTAAATTATTCGTTATCGGTTTCTATCGATATCTTCTTAAATTTACACACTGATGAAAAAAGTACCGTTTTAAGAACCTAAATTTCTGTATCAACAATCCACATAGTCCCTTAATACAGAGACAGTTATTTTGATGGTTTTCGGAACGGTTATAATATATGGTGGTTTATACTGGTCTGTATAGTGGTCATTATTTTGCTGATACTGAGACTTAGTTACTGGTATGTTGTAAATCTATTCTTGAACATTTATCTTTTGACGTGACCACGTCTAATAAATCGATTAACGCCAGCTGCACGCACGAAAAAGTGTCCCGTTACGCACATTGTCCCGTTACGCTGTGTCCCGTTACGCTCATTGTACGCTTGCGACGCATCTATCTATCTTCCACTCGATTGGAACAACCATCGATTTGACTTTTTCGAGGCACATTAAACTTGAAACACTCCCATTCGTTTCCTACTTTTCCTATCATCGTTCTACCCTAAACAGAATAACACAGATTGAAAGAAGTTAAATAGCAAACATGTATAAAAGTTATAGTTAAAATAATCTCTTCGTTAAAGTAATAAACATATTTGAATTAATGAGTGCAAATAAAAGTAAATTTTCAATTAAATTGTAGATTTCATTTCACTCCTTCTTTGTATCCATACAAAATAGTGATAATTCAATAAAAATGATTCAATTTTATTCATAAAAGTATGCAATCATTTCATCAATGTTTCTTATGACGTTGTCACGTTAAACTATCGTCCGTAAACCGACTTTACAGACAACCAATTTTTTTTATTGTTATTTTGAAAATTAACTCACTCGTGTCGTCTTTCTATAATAACGGTATTCTCAGAAACGTGTTATATCCGCAGCAAAATTACTCTTGTTCTTTCCTTATGCCTGTTCACACTGTTTTTAGTGGAAGCCAAAACTCTTAAGACTTAATAAGGGAATTTTCTTACGAGATAAGTTACCTGGAGCAACGTAGACCCTTTGTTTATTTGAGGTGGATTATTCGTTGAAAAACCCGTAAATTTACTGTTATTTATACCAGTGCATTAAAATCAATCAGCGTTTTTGAGTTGTAGATTACAAAAAGTTACGGAAAGATTGTTTGTGCAAAGATTATCCTTATTCATATCTGGAAATACAACTCAAAATATTTGGAATAAACTCTAGTTCTTCCAATTCACATCAAAATTCATGAGGACAAAAACCATATAAATAAGCTAATGAAATAATTTTATATGAACACTAGGCACGACCTTTACGCCCTAAGAAAATTTAAACCTTGTTAACAATAAACATATCATTTATATTTTATTGAGTTTTAATAACGATTTGACAGCAATATTGTCAGAGATGGATTCGATTAAAAAATCCTAAATACGAGATACTACGGAAAAGTAGGCTATATACCATGGGCTACATTCAGTAAGGTAACATCCCACATTCGCCTGTAATAATCTCAGGGAACCATCACACATTTTCCTCTAGTAAACTCAGGGAACCATGGCACACTGAATTCAGGATGGCCATGCCTAGATTCTAACCCAAATCCTCCGAAATGCTAGTTTAATGTGAAACCATCGCGCCATCTTGCCTCATCCAGAAGCCTTGTAACTCGGGAGTAAAAAATAAAATTATCAAGTGCCACATTTGGTGGAGTGCCTGTGTGAAACAGCGTGTCTTGAATACACGCGCATGCATCTAGGTTACATTCGCCTGTAGGTTAGACCAATTTCGTGACGTAACGTATCATTACGGACCGGGAAATTTGGTAACTATCTAGATCCGAAACGATTTGGACATTTTTATTACCTCTGCGATTGAGCCACAGTTTATTCGGCATGCCTCGGCATCTCTGAGTTAATCGCAAGCTCTTTGGACCAGTCAGCTGTAATTGAGGGGACCCTATCAAATCAGAAATTCATGTTCTTTCGCACTAAATAAATCGATGATAAAAAAGGAAAGGATTCATTGAGAAATACATAGTCGATATTTCATGCAAAAGGTTAATTTTTTTTACAATAATAGGCCGTAACAAGAGTAATTTATAAAAAAAAATCCTGAGTTTTGTATGCCTAAATTATAAAACCAATTAAAAATCTGTGAATACTTATCCAGTAATTTATACAAAATAATGTTTAAAAAAGTTTAAGTAACTTATTTTTGTTATAAACACAAACAGTTAATGGTTGCAGTTAAACCTTCATGTGTGGTACCGGGTAAGAAGTTCTAAAAACATTTGAAGTCCAAATATATCTTATCACTTAAAAATTGTATGATTTCTGATACGATAAACAACGACTTTTCGTTTCTCGGCTTCATACCCAATCGTTCGAATATCCATTGCGGTGGACTGGCTGTTTTCTAAGTACCTGTAATATATTTGGTACCTACTTTATGTTTCAACGTCTAACCGAAAATTATCATAAACAATGGGTATTTAAAAAAATTTACAAAAAGATTTGAATCATTTATAAGAACACAACGATTCAATAATTAAAAATGCTTATCAAACACAATGTAATTTTTTTTTTAGAAATTTATACTTCGGAATTGCTGTACATCATTTTTAAACTAGGTACTGAGAAAAAATTCAATGGTAAATTTTACTTTAGGATATATCTAAATAAAAAACCATGTAGTATTTATTACCGGTAGCACTGCCTAAATAAACGCTCTTTTAAGTTACAATAAATTAGATCTGCGAAAACCTAACCTCTAAATAACACTACAATTTTGTTTTCTTTATTGTAAATGTACACGTGTTTACTGAAATTTATTTCTAATGACTGAAAAAAATAGTTACTTATTAGCATACACTCTGATATAAGTTTCCATAAATTGACGGACTTTTCAACAAAGAATGCACCTCAAAATAAACGTAAGATCCTTCGCAGTTCCATACAGAAAAAAAAAAGGTTGTGTACAATAAAAAAAGATTCCATTTGGAAAACAGTTGCCAATAAATAGTTTGTAATACTTCAAGAAAGATACTGTAACTTTGTACAACACATGGCTATGGTTATTTTTGCATACGTGAAAAACGTTTTTAGAGATAATGCTGAGTATTTCTTACGAAAATTGGCGCTTAATTTTATATTTTAATTGATGTTTCGTTCAAACATATTTTTTTTCAAACCATGGAAAAGATAAACGTATTTTTCAATAACTTGACTTTGTTTTGTTTTATTATGCTCATTAATGTGAGCAGTTAATAGTGGAAAGCATTCACGGAAAGGTTTACAAAACCTTAACTAATGGAGGTACTGGGACAACACAAAGCATAAATTCCTGGGCAAGAATCCAAACCCAGTATTACTGCGAGCACAGTCGTTTTCACGTAAATGTACAAATTTACGAACATGTGTAATTTAACATGAATAATTCTGTTCCAATTACAAAAAAAAATGTTACGGTGTATCGGATATAAAAGAAAGTTTCACTTGAAAAAGATATCACATCTAGTTTCATATGTCTATGTGGTGCGTTTGAGGAGGGTGATTAGATAATCGTTAGGATTTTTTTTCCTATATGGGGGGCGAACTCGTAAGCTGTTTCTATGACTACGTATACGCCGGACGGGCTATCTTTGACGGCATATCGCAGGCTAATCTTCGCTCGTCATCCAGTATTATTGCCACGCCGCCCTCAATCGACGGCAACGCACCCACGGCAATATAATACAAATTAATGAGACGCAGCGGTTACGGGCGGTCAATATGACTTAATCAGACTCCAAAGGGGGGGGGGGGGGAGGGGGGGAGAAGGGAAGTCAAAGGCGGCGGTTGGGACTGGAAGTGAAGACGGCAGCTTGTATTATCACCCACGATTTAGTGGCGCTGGGAACTTCGTTGAATCCTTTAATCAGGACCGTCTGCCTTTTTTTTCCCCCCTCCTCCTACCGCGAATGAATGATTTCCTAATGAGGCCAACTGGATTACACGCGACATTAGTCGGCGGGGGCTTGTGAAATGAGGGAGGGATGGGGAAGGGCTGAAGAAGGGTGGAAGGGAGGGAGGCACGATGTTTGCCCAAGCGTCGCGGCGTTCAAAGGCCCCCGCCGGAGCCCTTTGCATCCCTCGGCGCTGATGAAGGGCTTGTTACCCCGGGGAAGGTTGATTGCAGGTGTCTCTCTGCCGACAGCCGAGACGACTGCGCGATTGCAATTCGTCGCGCAACGCACACACACACGTGGCGCGCGCGGAGGAATACACGCATCGTCCGCGCGGCAGAGGAGGCGGTTTTCAGGGGCCGCGTCGACGTGATCGACAACGACGCCAAAGTCGAGATGCTAATATCGATGGGTCGACATTACTCATAAGTAGAGACCTGCAAAATTCGCAGTTTCGATGGCCTTCAGGATGGACTGCACATACCCCTGTGCACTCGGGCAAATAACGCAAGTTCATTGGCTGCCGACTTGTAAGTCGTCTCAGCTGGGTTTGTCTGTGATTCGATCCTTCTTTGGTTGAGGGTTTATAACTGGTTGAGATTCGTCCAGATGGACAATAAGCCAATAACAAAACTATCTAAGAGGTATATGTGTTTGAATTCTAGCCTATCACCGAATGAATCCGCAAATTTTGCAGGTCTCTACTCATAAAGTCCCCCCCCCCCACCCACCCACCAAACGGGTTGCGTGACATAAGTTTGACACTACATGGGGTGAGAACAACGTGCTGAATTATAAATTCTGATCCTCTTGTAATTTATAGCTAAAAAAAAAATTATTCCATGCATGATTTGATTTATAATAAACTAAATATCATTGATTAATTTTTGACGTGACAAGGTCTAATAAATCGATGAACGCCGGCTGCACGCAAGAAAAAGTGTCCCGTTACGCTGTGTCCCGTTACGCTCATTGTACGCTTGCGCCGCATCTATCTCTCTTCCACTCCATTGGAACAACCATCGATTTGACTTTTTCGAGGCACATTAAACTTTAAACACTCCCATTCGTTTCCTACTTTTCCTATCATCGTCGTATCCTTAACAGAATAACACAGATTGGAAGAAGTTAATTAGCAAACATGTAAAAAAGTTATAGTTAAAATAATCTGTTCGTTAAAGTAATAAACATATTTGAATTAATGAGTGCAAATAAAAGTAAATTTATCAATTAAATTGTTTATTTCATTTCACTCCTTCTTTGTATCCATACAAAATAGTGATAATTCAATAAAAATGATTCAATTTTATTCATAAAAGTATGCAATCATTTCATCAATGTTTTGGTATGACGTCACGTTAAACTATCGTCCGTAAACCAACTTTACAGACAACCAATTTTTAAGTTATTTATTTTTTTGCTGATGGTAGGGTAATTTGATTCATTGCCTCATTGCAGGGTGGCAGATGTGAGTAGGTAACGGAAGTAAATAGATAACGTATCTTCAAGTTAACGAAAATTGCTCAGTGGCGTTGGGTTGGAAAGAGTGTACACAATAGGGAGGAGAAGCGGATAATGGATAAAGTAGAGAGCAAGGCGATTGTGAGACTTTTTGGAGGTTGTTTTTTTCGTAACCATTTTTTGTTCCAATTGTGAAAAGATAAATTTTAAATCGATACGTCGAACAATTTTTTTTTCATTTGTCATGAAGATCAAAATGAAGATTCACATCGAGGCAAATGTCGATGTTTCGATCGCCCGAATCATACATTCACGGCAGCGGTGTCGGTAGAAATTTGTTGGGATCTCAACACAATTTCCAAGCCTTTTCCTTTGAGAGTCTCCATCACATGGAAAATAATTGAGTGATAGTCACCTAGAAAGCAGAAAAAAATATTTTATTGGACGTTATTCATTTATGAAAACAAACTATAAAACTTTGATTGATAACTTAAAGGCTTACATTTTTAGATAGGCTATTGAAGATATAATAAAAATCATAAATTTTTTTGAAATATTTTTTGTAGGGGTTGCTTAAAAGTAAAACCTTTTGACACATTTTATGAAGAAAAAAAATTGTTTAATAAACAGTAGCTTAAAAACATTAGGTTATATTTATTTCTAATTAATTATTGGCTGGAGAGTCTTCTTCCAGTAAGCATCTAATTAATTGTGAACTAACTGAAAAAAACTGAAAACTATAAATATTTTTGAAGTAAACGTTCTCACACCGAGATTTTTTCAAATGTTTCATAAGTAAGAAATGACCACAAAACAGACGGTTATAAAACTGCAAATTACATGCATTCAGTCGTACACGCGAATATCAGCGCATCCATAGAGGATCGCCTACCCATAGTACTGAGGCGGGAAGAGCTTTGTAAATAAATTCGTTAGTAGGATAGTAAAGTTTCTTCTAGCCCAGGTTCCAGGTTGAGGATTGAGGATGGGTTCAATGACCGACCCTCACGACGTCACTGCCGGCCATATTGGATGACCTTGACCTTAACTTTGACCTTGAACTTAAACCCGACAACTATTTTGTATTCTTCCATCTTGGATTCTGCCATTTTGTTTTCTCTGGGAATCTAATGCCCCACTCCTCGAACATTGCACTTTTCGTTACAACCGCCGTCTTTTAAGCCCGTATTTTTAATGCTAAAAAATTGGGGAAAAAATTAAAATTTATAACAAAATTAACTAATAAAATTTAGAAAAAATCATTCCACCATACTGGATTGTAGAACGTTGCCATCTTTAAAATTTATATTTTTAATAATAGGCTAGTGGTCTCAATCTTCGAGGTAGTAGGTTACACGGAAAATTTCGGGACTGCAATTCGTAGTGGTACATAGGGCTTGATCTCACACAGTAATTTAATAATTTCATTTTTATAGCCAAGCTTTGGCTCCAATGAACATGTCTGGAAAATACAAACACTATAATTCTCTGCATTTGTTACAAATATTTTCCCAAAAACCTCCAGATAAATCGTGAGCCAAATACATAAGCAGCACGAAGTTGTATGTGGTATGAATTAAAGCTTATTTCCGAGGGAATCCGCGAATATTATAATTTTTTTTTTGGGGGGGGGGGGGAGGGTTTTTTTTCTCTGCTAATGGCCAAACAGTTCTGAAGTGTGACTTTAAGATTATTCCTTCGTCTTGGTGTCTTTTTTGAAGTCACCAAGAGGCAATTTAAAACTTCTACTGTAAATATCTGGATTAATTCTCTCCCGATTCGTATGTGTTCAGACAGAGCCCCCACCATTCCCATCCAGCTGGGTGACTACGTTTATTTTTAGTTTGCCCCCGATCCTCGCTTAGCACCTCAAAGAGCCGTGCGAGCGACAGCCAATCAGCACCGCGGCAGGAAAAAAAAAGAAGAAGAGGAGCAGAGAGAAGGGGGTAAGGCTCCGGATCAACAAGGCATCATCGTCTGTGATGACAGCAGACATGCTGTCGGTGCCAATAAAGTGACGTGTGGACCCCCTGGGGGAAATGGGTAGATGTTGGTTTGAGAGAGGGAAAAGTGGGGGGGGGGGAGGTTCGATGGGTAAATATACCCTGGGGAAGCTTGTGTGTGTGTGTGTGTGTGTGTGTGTGTGTGTGTGTGTGTGTGCGTGCGCGCACGCGCGGATTTTCCGTGCGCAAAGTTTAAACCGGCGGCGCGACGGGGCAATCAAATTGCAAATTTTCACCCCTCCCCACTCCTTTACATTCTGAACCCCTCCCCCCTCCACACACCTTCCCAGCCAACCCAACTCCACCATGATACCTCCGCCGCCCCTGTGACATGGGCCGATTGCAGGAGCTCACAAAGCTGAGGAAATGTCAACAAGGAGTCAATGGCGCGACTCTAAAACAGAGGGGCGGGGGGGGGGGCGCACGAATCCCCTTCTCCAACACAAAATTTCAACTTTTTTTTTGTTTTTTTGTGATCCTTCACTCACTTCCACCACACACACCACTCACCCTCCCCCCTATGCCTTATACCCACACAGCGTCCGGGCGACGCTGTTTCAACACACACACGCCAGCCACCGTGGAGCGCTCTGGTGGCGCGATGCGTCATCACTCCCCGCGCCGGTGGATCGACGGCGAAGCCCTTTGTTACTGCACACCTTCGGCGCCCTTTCCGGAAACACGCGTCTTGAGACACGTGACGGCGATAACACTTCGCTTATCCGAGTCCAGAGCTGAAGATTTCATTCCAACTTTTGAATTTTTGCACAGAGACCCATGTTTGTTACATTGTTGAAAATTTAACACCTTAAATTTTATGAAGAACGCTGGTTACAAATTATCCAGGGATATTTGTAAATTTACGGCTGTTTTCGTACATGTATGGACACTGAATTCACTTACTATGAACATGAATCCAAAAGACACCTGTAACAACTGCAGCATTATATAATGAGGCTTCTTAAGACTTATACTTTCTCATGCTTTTGCATTCTTTTTGAATACTTTTTGCATACTTTAGCAACTCTCGATGGCAATTTGGTCCCTCTGTATTTTTTTGCGGTGGAAAAATGAAAAAAAACTAATTCCCTAAAAACGGGCTTTTTTCCCCCTTAAAATAGGTAAATTTTGAGGAATTTGGAATCATTTTTGAGGATTAATTTTAAAGGAAATTTGACACCAAGATGGCCACCGTGGGTGACGTCACTACATACAAGATGGCGTACATCGGCCCCGGCTCCACACCCAGAAACCCAAGCGCCGAACATACATTCACATACTACTCGCGTGACAGAGGTGAATGGTGATATCCTTAACTTGGGGGAGATAGCTTTCATATGCCAGTGTTAGTACATTTCGGAACGCAGTCAGCACGAACCCGGAAGTCGTAAATAAGGCGCGCGCTCGAGCGAGCGTCGCGACCCCGCCAATTGACACGAAGGAGGAACCTTGGTGTGGTTTTGGGAAGGGGGGGGGGGGGAGAGGTTGGGACCTTGCTTCCCGCAAGTCGTTTAACCCCTGATCAACCTGGTCACTTCCACGTCCTCCCCTCTCTTCTCCGCTGCTTCCTTTGGCGCGGCGGACCCGACATGTGCAGACCATTACCCCCCACCACTCCCCTCCCCTTCATGGGTGACAACCGGAGGCCTCGCCCAGCCTCTCCGGGCAGGAGTCCCCCAGGGACCTGGAAGGCCCATCTGGCGAGCACGTGGCAAGGTGTCCCGTGGCCTCACGCATCTGGCCTCAGTCTTCCACATTCCCGTCCTTCCAACAACCCCCTCCCTCCAGTCGCACAGAAGCCGCGCCGATAATAAGAAAAAAAAAATTGGTTGTCTGTAAATTTCGGTTTACGGACGATAGTTTAACGCGACAACGTCATAACGAAACATTGATGAAATGATTGCATACTTTTATGAATAAAATTGAATCATTTTCTATTGAATTATCTCTATTTTGTATGGATACAAAGAAGGAGTGAAATGAAATCTACAATTTAATTGATAAAATTTAATTTTATTTGCACCCATTAATTCAAATGTGTTTATTACTTTAACGAAGAGATTATTTTAACTATAACTTTCATACATGTTTGCTATTTAACTTCTTCCAATCTGTGTTATTCTGTTAAGGATAGGACGATGATAGGAAAAGTAGTAAACGAATGGGAGTGTTTCAAGTTTAATGTGCCTCGAAAAAGTCAAATCGATGGTTTTTCCAATGGAGTGGAAGAGAGATAGATGCGGCACAAACGTACAATGAGCGTAACGGGTCACAGCGTAACGGCACAATGTGCGAAACGGGACACTTTTTCGTGCGTGCAGCCGGCGTTCATCGATTTATTAGACGTTGTCACGTCAAAAAACCCTACCAAAAGGCACTTTAAAAGTAAAAAAAAAAATACCTGCAGAACCTATCTCTAGTTATAGTGTAGATTTATGAGTGAGGGGAGTTAGTAATGGCGCCAATCGCTGCCATGGCTGGCCAATCCCCTCCTAGCACATGATGCATGCGACCCTCTCCCTGCATGGCTAATCCCAGCATGACTAGGCGTATAGGCTTCGGCCTGAGACTCACCTAGGTCCCTCCCCTAACCCGGACCCCTCCCGAATACACTTAGTTTTTTAGTTAGGTTAGGAGAAGAAGAAAAATTGAACCAATTTCCGGACTCCGGAACCTTTCAAGAGTCAGACAAGACGCGACGCAACAGCTTAGCGCCATAGTTTCGTTACGTTACTTCTTCCCACATTCTTGAAATAAAATTGCTGTCGTGATACCCTTTCAAAAGATGGATTATATAAAACAAATTAGGCATTTCCTGTACTAATAGTCCAGTTATCTTAGTAAGTACACCTCAGAATTTGAGATACCCAGCTATAAACTCGTATAAACTTGTATTTTGAGATCCTAAAACAGGTCACAAAACCTACAGGTCACAAAAATCGATTTTTTTTTGCAAATATCTCGTTTCCTGTGGGGGTTTTTTTTTTTTGCTATTTGTATATATATTATCAATATTGTAGAGAATTAAATTCCCTACAACTTACTAATCTATCTGCTTCCCACTCAGTATTTAGGAAAATTCCAATCATATCATTTACCAGTAAATATTTTCTCAATAAAAAAAAAATCTTTAACTACTAAGCTATAAACACACTATGGCATACGCAGAACACGGCAGCCACCACAGTCTGCTCAGTTCTCAAAGCATTATTACGTGTGTTTCAAATATAATAGTACCCTTAAACATTTTTTTCTATCTCTCTTATCTGTGAAGTTTCACTTCTAACACGCGTCCATGTTTTCTTTCATAGGGTCATTTTTAGAGATACGGAGATTTCGTGCATTCATTCAGTCGCAGGCTAGAATGCAAACCTTCACACTCTCGCACTGAGTCCACGATTGGACCGCAGTTATACGGTTCACGCCCCTCTACGACCGCGAGCCAACGATGCCCGGCCAGGTGAGAAGTAAGCGAATCAGGCAGTGCCTATTAAAAAGGGATACAAATATTCTCTCTATGAAATCAACCAATGGGAGAGCAAACATGGGTTGAGCACACCTATGACTTTGAATTCCCACCCTGAGGCCAGACGAATCAGCGAAATTTCCGGGTGTCTAGTCATTTTTGATGATGTTTCCGCCCTTCGCTACGGCAGTCGGCAGGCAGAACACTAGCGCTGCTCGTTGTAACTGCCCCTCCTCATCGGCACGACACTGCCGCGCCTCGAACAAAATGTATATATATAAAAAAATTAAACTAATTTGAAAATTAACTTACAAACATATTATCGTTGCAACTATGAGAAGCGGAAGAAATACAAACCAAATACACCAACTAGGATTCAAAAAGTTTTTAAAGGTTTCTCAAAATCACATTTCCCTATTTGACCAATACAGTGTCAATGTGACGGTAAAAAAAAAAAAGAATGGAGTAAGATCCAAACGTGAATAAAGCTTTAAAAGTTCAGCTGATGTTGGCAAAGGTATTATCGATAAAACGTGGACGAAATTCACTAAGGAAATAAATTCATTGCAAAATTAAAACTGAATCTTATTTAAAAAAAAAAAATTCTTCTAAGGGCAGACGGACCGCCGACAACGCACTACGCGAACTACAAATACTTTACGAAGTACCTATAACAACAATTTTATTTTATGTAGAGAGCTAAAAAAAAATTCAGAGATAATTTCTACATGATTTAAGTGGACAGTCTCCAAATATTTATATTTGTGTGACTATAAACTGAAGTCAAGCGTAAAATAAAATAAAATAAAAGATCTCCAGTTAGTAAAAGGCTGTTTGTAAAACTAAAGTTTCGTGACTTCAAGCACCGTCCATGTATGACTTTTTCGTGATTTTCGTGACCAGTCCTTCAGTTTCGTTACTTCTCGTGATTTTTCTGACATGTGGACACCTGGTTGTATCCGACCGATTTGGAACACACATATTTTGCCAGATTATCGAACGGAAACGCAATCACAAGGGAACAATCACTAGCGCAGATATACCTTTATTGCGATCAGATTTTTTTCCACGTAAAACATACTTTTCCCTAATTAAATTTGAGTTGTCTAGTTTGAGTTTTTTTTTAAATATCTAATGACCTCGTCATCGTCCAGAAGTAAAACCAAAAGACAATAAATAAAGACAGGAAAAATTCGCAGATTCATTTCGCGATAGTCTGAATAAGCTGCTTTTGCTATTAGCTCACTGTTCGTCTGGGCGACTCTGGGCCAATGAGAAACCCTCAACCAAAGAAGTAACGAATCTCGGGCAAACACCAGTTGAGACGACTCACAAGTCAGCAGCCAACGAACTGGCGTTATTTGCCCGAGTGTACAGAGGGCCGTGTAGACTATCCTGGAGGTCTTCAAAACCGCGAATTTTTCAGGTCCCTAGCAATAAATAAATAAATATGATTATATGCCGTCGTCGTAACGAGACGTTAGATAACAATTAACTCTTTATTTTTAACGGACTTCTAACGTCGGGCACGGTTGGCACCAGAATTTCCCCGTCCGGAAATCGTTCGCAGCTGTTCCAGCGCGTGTTTTGTTTCTGGTGCAGGGCCTACAAAACAAACCAACAGATGCCGGGAAAACGACAGGGGCGCGACTAGCCCAGTTTCTGCGCTCGCTCAAGAGGAAGAAATTCCCCGGGTGTGGTTCAGGAAGGGTGGGGGGGGGGGGTTATGGAAGGGTGTTAACCCAGCGACGCTTTTTAATCAGCCCGGGGGGGGGGGGGGTTTGGGGGCTACCGGCGCGAAGTCGGGCCACGCCTCTAGCGCTGGCCGGCGAGACCCCCCGCGGAGGACGCGTGCCAGGGCGAACATACAGTCCCCCCCATACCCCCCCCCTCGGGGGGCGCAAGTTCACACCTCCCTGAAGGGCAGCAGCCCCGCACTACTGTCGTGGCGACCACAAACTGAATAATACGGCTTGTGTACAGGGCCGTCGATAATGGTGTACGTATGTTTGTATGAGTGCGTACGGTGATGTGGGGGGGGGGGGGAGTAATTGGGGGAGGGGAAAAGTCCCTGAGACCCGGGGACCACTAAACGGGGGGGGGGGGAGCATTTTTAATGGTTGAATTCTACCCGATAGGACGAATTAATTTGGAAACCAATGCGAGTTTACGTCACGCATTTTATAGGGACCTGAAAATTTCGCGGTTTAGATGACCTTCAGGATAGTCTACACAGTCCTCTGTGTACTCGGGCAAATAACGCCAGTTCATTGGCTGCTGACTAGTCGACTCAAGTGGTTTTGCCCGTGATTCGTTACTTCTTTGGTTGAGGGTTTCTCATTGGCTCAGAGTCGCCCAGACGAACAGTGAGCCCGTATACGTGTATGAATTTCAGACTATCGCGAAATGAATCTGCGAATTTTTCCGGTCTCTACGGCATTTACAGTTATGGCCGCGGGAACTTTTGACTGATTGACTTGCGACAGTCTGGACTTCAAACTACGTAGAAAACAGTGACATAAACACAACTGAAAAATTCGTATGCACACAAGCCCTTTTACACCTGGGGTTGACTTGACTGTGCAGAACGGCAACAGGAAATTTAGCGATTTCACCGAACGACAAGGTGAGACTTCGCACACTTGCTGTCATCTACAAGACGCGTCCAATCGACCCACGGCTTGTTTTTTTTGGCACGTCAAGAGCATGGTCCGAAACCAACGGCATGGCAGTAGAAACTGAAGGCACCCGAAATCACGTTAAAAAAAACTCGTTCGAAACCAGGACGTCTTCTCTTATAAGAGAGCGGCCACACGTCATCAGACCAATAAATAAATAATAATAAACGAGAACAGACGGCGTCGTTTAAGTTCATTGAACCCGAGAAAATTTACCCGGGTCTCTAGCCGGCGTTTGAAAAGCGCCCAACTCTCGCAGAAGTACCCCCCCCCCTCCTTTTTTTTCTCGTAGCCCAACGAAACAATCGCTTCGCTGACAGATGTCGCGAGCGCGGGCGGGGTAGTTCCGGGGCGAGACTTGCCCGGGAGACGCCCACGAGACCAAATTCATGAATCGCCAATTTTTTTTTTTTGAAAAAAAGGGAGGGGGGGGGGGGCGGCAGGAGGGAGAGTGAACACAGCTTCCACCTTTTTTCCTCCTCCCTTTTTCTTCCGGCGAGCGCAAGCCGCGAAAAACCAACAACGGGAAAGTTTGATTTTTTTTTTAAATTTTATTTTCCTCCCCCTTCACAAATTTTTCCCCGCGTCAGCGGGCATCGAAGGAACCGAAGCGTCTTTTGTCCCCCCCGTTGTTTTCGAACGCCTCCAAAATTAAAGTTCGGGAAGGGGGGGGGTAAAAAAACCTCTCTCACTCGCTGTGTCGGTACACGCCCACTTCAAAAAAATAAACAATACGTATTTATTATTATTTTCTTCCTCTCTTGTCACCCGTTCTTTCCATCCCAAGCGAAGAGAGAGAACAAAAATACAATAATACCCCCCCACCTCACTCCACTTAATTTTTCTTTTAATTAAGAGCGGGCGCGCGCGCCGGGTCAGATAAAGGAGTCGATGGCCGGGAATAACCGTCCCGCGGCGGCAGGAGGAGGGGAAAGGATTGTCTACCCCGCGGGTTCGCCGGCCATTGTTCGCTGGCTTCCCTCAGGTGGCGGGGCCCAAAAGGCGCGAGAGAAAACACACTCCTCTCTCTCCCGCCGCCGACGACCACTACGCGGAGGCGGTCAAGCGTGAAAAAGAGAAAGAATATTAAACTCCCGGACAGACCCTCCGCTGTGTTTGTGGATCGCGTTTCGATTTAAAAAATATATATATCCTCTTCCCCCGTTTTTCCACTCTCTGCACACCGATTGAAGAAACGCAACGAGGCGAAGCAAACTTGGACCGACACGAAGACCAGCAGTTTTGGAAAGGGTTTTAGAAAAAGGGTTGAAAAAAGGGGGGGAGGGGAAGGGTAGTACTAAAAGAGACCCCCGTGTGCCCTTGTCTTGTGTTCGTCCGCGGGGCGAGAACCCGCGAAATGATTCCCTTCAACTCGCGCACGTGCTGCTGTGACGGCCATGGCTCCCTGGGGCTGGTCTCTGTCGGAGGAAGTCTGGTTGGCCTTCACCTACGTCGTGTGCTTCCAAGTCGCTCTGAAATTAATTAATTAATTTATTTATTTATCGTCTTTATTGGTAGTGACCGGGAAAAAATTCGCAGATTCATTTCGCGATTAGTCTGAAATTCATACACACATACCTTTGAGCTGCTCTTGCTATTGGCTCAACTGTTCGTCAGGGGCGACTCCGGGCCAGTGAGAAAACCTCAACCAAAGAAGTAACGAATCTCGGGGCAAACCAGTTGAGACGACTCACAAGTCAGCAGCCAAACGAACTGGCGTTATTTGCCCGAGTGTACAGAGGACCGTGTAGACTATCCTGGAGGTCATCGAAACCCGCGAATTTTTCAGGTCCCTATTTTTTGGTGGCCTTTCCGTACTCCTAGCCACATCAAAATATATTCTGTATTAAAGTTGCATATTTGTTTTTTAAAAAGCAATAAGGCTATGATTGAAAAAAAATGTTCTACGATAACTAAATGTTCGAAGTTGAAATATCAAAGAGAGAAGAAAAAATTCATATCTATAACTCAAATCAAGTACAGGCGTACACCTGCAGGAATGGTACGAAATGTTACATGTCGTTCATGGTCAACATAAGGTAATGTGATATACATAGTATTACATCGATGACAATCACTTACACACTCGCCTAGTAGTTTCAGTATATGGTATGGAGATTAATGTTGGCAGATATGAAGGTTACAAGATGCAAGCATAGTTCTCAGACAGCGAGTAAGTTTTTTTTTTCATGATGAAGATTAGTGTTGAAGTCACCCGATATTATGAGAAAATTTTTTTTCCTACTTAGCATGTCCTTATTTAATGTGTTTTTTATTAATTAAAAGACAAACAATTATGTCTTCCTAGCGTTGGTATACAGTTTTTGATTAACCGTTCTTATGGAGCCTTTGTGTTAAAACTCTTTATATTTTAGTATACGCTATCATTCATTAAATCAATCAAAATTAGTTTTTCCTTAAACCACTTGTTAGGTAAAAAAAAACATTTTATAAACATTCAGATGTGACTGTATAATGGATTTATTTAATATTATGTGCAGAACACGAAATTTTAGAAGTATAATAATTTAGGATACAACTCTCTAAACGAAGCTAAATGTTGTACGTCAAACGGTAGAAACTTTTTGACGTGACGTCTAATAAATCGATGAAATACGGCTGCACGCACGAAAAAGTGTCCCGTTACGCTCATTGTACGCTTGCGCCGCATCTATCTCTCTTCCACTCGACTGTTTATAAAGTGAAGTGAAAGGTTAATGTGGTTTTCATTGCTTATTACAACAACATATTCGGCAATAAAGGTTAATTATTCTTGCATTTTAAAAATCTGATTACTAGAATAATTTCAAGTATTTAATCTTTTATTATTAAAATAAAAACGATTCAATTTTATTCATAAAAGTATGCAATCATTTCATCAATGTTTTTTATGACGTCGTCACGTTAAACTATCGTCCGTAAACCGACTTTACAGACAACCAATTTTTTTTTTTTATGGCCTAGAAGCTGTTGGAACAGAGACGACGGTCGTTGGGGTCGCGTGTTCCTTCCGTAACGGCTTGTTTCGACCGAGTGTCTTGTTTTGTCAGCCTGTCAGCTTCGCCTCGAGATCAGTTATGGGATGGTAGTTCTTGTCGTGTTTGTGGGAACGGTAAAGGGGGGGGGGGGAGAATGGTGTCGCGGTGAAAGAAGACAAGAAAGACATGTCTGCAATCGGAGACCGCGAGCGCTCCGTCAGCAATTGGAGAAGTCAACCCTGATTGGCCGCTTGCCGAGATGCTCCGGCAGATAATCCTAGGGTTGACAGATTACCCTTGTCGCTACACCGAAACACCCCCGCCCTTCCGCCCCCCCCCCCCAAAAAAACTAAATACCTGACACGTCGGCAATGTGATGGTTTTCCTCTTCCTTCGAGAGGTGGGGGGGGGGGGGGGGGAGGAACCAGACTTAAATATTTTTTTCTTTTTTTAAAAACTAAGTGTGTTGAGAAGGGTTGGGAGGGAGACTAAGTGCGTCTCACTCAGGCCGAAGCCCATACGCTCTAATCATGCCTTCCCACAACATCTGAGTTTTGTGTGGATGACGAGAAAAAAAATCTAGGAATATGTTGGGTAAATTTCGCTGAAACACTACCTATTAAAGTCGTTACAATGGTGCGGATTCCACATAATTTATACAGAGTTTTTAATTTCATATGCCCTCGTCAACCCAAAAATGTGTGTGTGTGGATGCGATACTACCGTAATTTTGCATGAATTACTTGTGTTTATGTGGATTATTATTACTACAGGTAGGTATAACGGTCTATATTGTGTACGTGTACCGAATTTGTGGAATACAATTAAAACACCACGAACAATACCGCTATTGATATAGCAAACTAATATTAATCAAATTTATTATTCTTGAATTTATTAATATCACAAATACGAGCAATTAAATCTGAAATTATTTTTACGTAACTAATAGCTTAAAAAGGATATTTCAAAGAAAAACTCTATCCTTATGACATTGCATACCTATAGTCATAGACAGAACATAAAATATGAATTCATAATTCAATTTGACCTTCAGCTTAGCAAGGTTCTAAACTATCCTTATGTCCTTAAACTCTATCCTTATGACATTGCATACCTATAGTCATAGACAGAACATAAAATATAAATTTATAATTCAATTTGACCTTCAGCTTAGCAAGGTTCTAAACTGTCAGCCTATTTATTGAAAACTCAAGATGAATTTGTAATGGCGAAACAAAATATGTCAAATATGTACGTACTAGCTCGATTGCACTTAGATTCTCATAGAATTTGTAAAAGCTAATCATCTAGGACTAATATGGTAGGAAGGCAACAATTTACACATTCAAGAAATACAATCTTTATGGAAATCAAGCAAATAAAGTTAATTATTAAAATGACAGGAAGTAATTAAGCGTAGACAGTTATACTACCCATTCAATAATTACATGCAAACTATATTTACACTACAGGTCTTGAGACTTTCCTGCTGTACAATGAGTAGACCTCTGAAGTAGTCCTCTCAATAATATTATAGAAATACGATAAAAAAATTAAATAATTTATATTTGCTTAACACAATTTATAAAATCCAGTAATCTGTAATTTAAAAAAAGTAAGTAAATTTTCCACTGCCGATTCTGCCGATACGTTACCTTAGTAAACTAGGGTACTAAGCTATGAAGCTTGACGGAAGATTGTAAGGATAATATGTATTATAATTGATGTAATACCAGTATCCTTAGGTTTTTTTTAAACTTTAAATTATTTCTTTACTATGACTATTTTAATTCACCAAATATATTCCAGGGCAGTTCCACCATCACAGAGTTTCATTTGGCACACGAATACATTTCGTATGTCCCTTAATTTATATGAAACGGACTATATGTGGGTTTATGTTCATGCACGTGGGTCCGCCATCTTGCTGTTAAAATTTCGTTACACGGTGCGCGCATCGTAATCTCATCACAGTTCCAGATCAGGCCCGAAGACAAAAACATTTTTTTTTTTTGAAGTTTAAACTTCTATAGGAAGGTTTGGATATGGAGTAAATTCATGTAAGTCGTCATGGACATGGTCACGTGACGTGTAATTATTTTATATTTCAAAGATAAAACTTAATTTATTATAGGCCTATTTTTAAAGATAAGAGTTTTTAGTATTATCTTTATTTTCCAAGGAAATTTTATAGTTTTTGTGCGGTACATATTGCGAGTATTGGATATTTTTTAGTAGGCAGTTAAGTTGAGGTTAGTTTTTTCTTTTGTTTATTTATTTACTATGTGAATTTCTTCGAATGTCCGGTTATTGATTTATTAGAGATAATGTTGATTAATGGTTGATTGAAGTTAATAATTTTTTATTCTTTCAATGGAAAAAAAAACCTTTATTTCTTTTAGTTTTAAAGTTATTATTGGTAGGGGCAAAACTTATGGGGTTCGCGTCACCGACATGCTAGTGATGTAATACCAAAAATAATTTTCTTGCGTAAATTCGACGTAGAAATGATTTCATATTATACATTTAAAAAAACAAACAAATTTTTTTAAGTTTTCACTTCCGTCGACAGTCCCCATGACCGACTAAACGTGTGTCCGTCGTCGGGAGGACCATCTGTCAGAGAACGCGCGCGCGTCAATCGTTCGCATCGGACGGTGATTCCTTGACGGTTCCGCGCCGGCAGGACGTTGCACCACCCTTCACCCCCCCCCCCCTCGTCCATGATCGTCGGGGCCAACGCAAGGATGGGTTCGCATCGTATCATTAGTGCTCCGGACACAAGCGCAGAAGTCCATCCTCCCGCGGCCTGACCGCACGAACACACACACACACGCACTAGCACACACGCTCTCTCTCTCGCGCGGGCTCGCTGACCGCTCTTCGCGTGCCGTCGCGCTGTGGTCTAACTGTTGCCAACCTTCCGGGTGGAAACAGAGGGACGGAGCTACCGCGCATGATTACAACTTGTCGCAGCCCGGAAAAAATAAACCACGCCCGTTCGAATTACCGTCATCTCGCGACGGGAAGGAAGGAAGGGAGGGGAAAAAAAAAAACCGTAAACAAAAGGGACAGCGGTGGCCACTGCTTGCCAGAAGGACCTCGGATCGTACACACAACTCCTCCCCCCGCCCCCCCCAACCATCAACCCTTTCAAAAAAAAAAGACAGACGTATTGTCTCCTGGGGCACAGACCCTGAACTCTGACGTCCACCCCGTGACGATGATTATAATGATTTTCCCCGGTTAAACATCAGGAGGCGGGCAGACTCTTGGGGATGCGGCCGTATGCACGCATGCGTCCCACGTAATGTATGCCAGAAAGACAGAAGAAGAATGGGATGTTTGTTTTCCGGCCATCTGGTCCGTCTGCTACCGTTGTCGAGCGACGCGGTAATTAAAGGGTAATATTTGCGGTCGTGGATTAAGCACAAGTGGTCGGCAACCCCCCCCCCCCTTTCCCAAACCCCTAGGGGTCAGGGCTTAAAGGGGAACATGCTGTCAGACCTTAAACAGGTGTTATTCATTTTTATTGTTTGGTTGTTTGGAAAACAAGGGGCGGGAAAAAGGTTTGAGGTTACCATTCGGACGTCACCCAAGTGTCTCGTTTTCCCCACGCACGATCTCCACGTTCGTTGGTAGAGTTACGGTTGAAAAGTCCAATGGTTAGGGACCGGACAAAATTCGCAGGTTCAATGACCTGTAGGATAAACTCCATAGTTCTACGTACAATCGGTCAAATTCCACCCACTCATTGGCTGCTGTCTTGTGAGACGTCCCAACATAGCAGCCGGTGATTCGATACAGCTTTGGTTGAGTGTTTCTCATTGGCCCAGAGTCATTCAGGTGAGTTGTGAGCCAATAGCAGAGGCAGCACTGAGGTATAACTATTTGTATTTTAGCCTATCGCGAAATAAATTTGCGAATTTTTCCGGTCTCTACCAATGGTGCGTCAACTAGAGAGCCACGGATATCCAGCTCCAGGGTAGACTTAACTCGCCGTTACAGAACCACACAACTAGGGACCTGATAAATTCGCGGTTTCGATTACCTCCAGGGTAGTCTACACAGTCCTCTGTACACTCGGGCAAATAACGCAAGTTCGTTGGCTGCTGACTTGTGAGTCGTCTCAACTGGTTTGCCCGTGATTCGTTACTTCTTTGGTTGAGGGTTTCACATTGGCCCAGAGTCGCCTAGATGAACAGTGGTTTTACGTCGAAAGTCAATTAACTCAACATTTTTCAGATAGGTATTCGTTAAGGGGGTGCCTCCCATTTCAAGTCATGATTTTATATTTGTATTCATCACTGATCAACTTTTATACTTTTTCAATTGTTTAACTTTCACGAAATGAAAAATATATACAGCGCATACTTTTTGCATAATTAGCTGCCAAAGTTACAGTTTTAACGTTTTTGGGTTGTAAAATTAAGTAGCATTTAATTTATTGCAGAACTGAAACTTTTTAGGTTTAACTGCAATGCCACTGGCTACTTCAAGATATGGTTTGCATTTCTATCACAAAAACCCATTTCATGTCTTTTGGCTGTCAAAATCGCAACAAATTTGAGAATTTTGAAATTCCAGGTAAAATAAATTAATATTTTCTGAAAGAAATTCGAACCATTTCTTGAAATAGCCAGTGGCATTGCAGTTAAACCTAAAAAGTTTCAGTTCTGCAATAAATTAAATTCTCCTTATTTGTACAACCCAAAAACGTTAAAAATGTAATTTTGGCAGCTAATTATGCAAAAAGTATGCGCTGTGTATTTTTTTTCTTTTCGTGAAAGTTAAACAACTGATAAAGTCTACTAGCTTTTTCTGTAAAATTGCTGTATATATAAAATTTTGACCTGAAATGGGAGGCACCCCCTCAAGTTACGAAGATTCCTGGATTAATCTGTATAACCAGATGTCTTCGTAAATTTATGGTGAAAATTTTTTTAACAGTGCAAACGCACGCACGCACGCACACACACACACACTCACACAAACGCGCGCGCGTCCGTAGCTTAAAACATTTATCGACTGCTCGACGGCGGGGTGTGTGAATAAATCACGGATCGGGGGAAACAAATAAGCCCCTCCCTTCTCGTTCCTCTCTCTCTCTCTCTCTCTCTCTCTCTCTCTCTGAGGTCAGCACTGGCGTCGCCGATGGACGGGATCCGCCGATCCCAAGTGGGCGCGGCGAGGGGAGGGGAAGGGGAGCTGGCTCGTAAATCAGCGACCATCGGGAGAGACCTCGTCTCACACGGCGCGAGGCTGCGCCCTATTGGACGTCCAGGCGGATACCACCCACCCCCCCCCCCACCCACCCCTCTGTACGTCGACGAGGCTGGGTATCTCGCGGGCTGCCTGTCTTGCGCTTCCTCCGGCAGACACACTCATTTACATCAGCGACACTTTACCATCTGGAAATTCTGTGCACCCCCTGTCTCTTGTACTCTTCAGAGTAACCTTTTTTTTTTCTTTCTGGAGGTGAATAAAATTTTATTGAAAATAAATAGTTCTGAAAATAAAATTGAACTACGTCTCGGCTTTCGTGTCGAAGCCACGACCTCGAAAATGATGGCGTAGCCGACGTTTTTTTAACTGCCTTACTGAGTTAACCCGTCAAGGGAGTCTAGCATCTGAAGGCTAAGGTCATCCGCGCAAGTTTACCGTGCAAAGGCGCTTGAAAGATGGCCGCAACACGGCGTGCCGAAACGTCGGGCACATCACAATTACCCAGAAGCAAAGAAGTAGTTAGTGACTTTGACTATCAAAGCCTACTACCTCGAGATAAGGCATAGGTTTTTAAGGCATTCACGATAGCTGCACACTTCCAATACGAATCCGACAAAACTACTGAAAATCAGTAATGTTCATGCTGCCTTATTTGTAGCCAAAACTTCCAGAGTAGATTTTTTTAAAAATTTTGTTTTGTAGCTCCAAAACGCTCAGGATCTCCGCTTTGGAGACTTGTCGTACTCCACATCTGATGTGAATATTAAATCTAAAATATATATATATATTTTTTTCTCCAGGTGGTTGCACGATGAAGCTTTTTAGTTGATGTACGGTTGTAACGGTGCAAACCAGATGAAGAAAATGTTATACTTTCCCGAGGAAAAAGTTTGAATATGTGATTCATAACTAGAGACCTGCAAAATTCGCGGATTCATTCGGTGATAGGCTAGAATTCAAACACATGTAAGGTAAAGAAAGGTTATTTTGCAGCACAGGTAATTTCGCAGCATTTTTTCACTAGGCCATTGCTAACTTCCCTTCCGTGCTAGAAGTTTGTCTTTCCTCCGACAGTTAGCATAGACTATCCGCTTCGGAGCACACATCTGCTTGCTTCTTTCTAAACGGTAGTTCGCTCGACAGAAATCGTGAAAACGTACGGTGGCGTTTCATATTGTGATGGAAGACCATTTTATACATCTTTTAATAATATTTTTTTTTTGTAATTACATGCATGTAAGTAACAATGACTATAATACATACAGTTACAAGTGCTGAAAACGTAGGTTTTTAACCTTTCATTTCCGAATTTTTTTCCCTTATTCTGTTGACGCTATGGCGTTAGCAATCAAGCCTTGTTTCTTAGCAATCTGAGCCAAATTTTGAAGTAATGGTAGAACGTGCGGAAACAATTATTATTTCCAGCTTTAATGAGCTATTTAGGTTTGTTTAATTATTACATTTGCATGAAAGGAGGTCTTCTTTTTAATTTATTTGTACAGTTATTACGTTTAGGACTATTGCCAAATTACCTACCCATATTTGAAGGTACCATGCGAACTTACCTGTCTATATTAACACAATTTGCATTTGCTTTGTTTTATGTAAACTGATTGATTGCAAGTAATATAGAACATATCATACACAGTTTTATGGTTTTACATTATCCATGTTTCATTTAAGAATTTAATAAAATACGATTCCTTTTTTAGGTGCAGTTCTTTGTTTGATGTCTGTCAGCCAGAGTATTTTCCGTAGCCCAATGTGAAGTGGAGCGAAAAATGTCTTCAATAAAGTCTAGTGATAAAAATTTGGCACACTACAGAAACTATGACATTTCTGAGTTACTCAGTGCTACAAAAAAAGTGAAACATGAAAACACAACTATCTACAAGGCTACTAAGATGTTTGGTGTACCATATAATACACTGAAAAAGTTCATTAAAGATAATGAAGACTTAGATCTTCCTCAAGTGCTTAAACTGGGTAGGCCGTACGCACAACCTGCAGACATTGAACAGCATGTGTTTTACTTCATTATTGAAATGTAAGAACTTGGATTTGGACTCACAGTGACACAAGTAAGAAAGCTCGCGTACGACCTCGCTGAGTCTGTGAATCGTCAACACTTGTTAAATCCTGCTAAAAAAATTGCCAGCAAAAGGTGGGGGTCAAAATTCAAGGAACGTTATAATTGTTGCTTGAGGGTTCCTGAAAATCTGTCTGCATATCGTGCTTCAGTGTCAAACCCTGTAATTATTGATAACTATTTCAGTAAGTTAGATACCCTTTTGTGTAAATTAGGAATTAAAGATCAGCCTTCAAGAATCTGGAATGTGGATGAGACTGGACTTGCTTATGTGGTCAAACCAAATAAGGTTGTCTGTCAAGTAGGGAAGAAATATGTTTACAAGAGAACTTATGGGGAACGAGGTCAGATCCATACACTAGTTGGCTGTACTTGTGCTGATGGAAATTTTATTCCACCTATGATTATATTTAAGGGGGTGAGGTGGAATGATAGCTTGAAAAACAACAGTCTGCCCAATTCTCTTGTCAGACTTTCCCCAAAGGGTTGGATAAACTCAGAAATGTTTCTTGAGTGGTTCCGTTTTTTTATTAGTTCTATTTCTGATGCAAGACCAAATGTTCTGTAGATGGATTACCACAATGCTCATATCGGACCAGAGGTAATACAAGTTGCTAAAGAAAACCAAGTTTATCTTATGACATTCCCTCCTCACACGAGTAATTTGCTACAGCCGTTTGATGTGGGTGTTTACAAGCCTTTTAAGAGCAAATGGTCAAAAGAGCTCAATGAATTCATGCTATTGCATCCCAATGACAAGCCAGATCGTTCTAACTTTCATGAGATTCTAGGCCCAGCATTTGTTGAAAGTATTTCTCCTTAAAATATTGTAAATTCTTTCAGGAAATCTGGAGCATGTCCTTTTAATGCTGACGCTGTTGCAAGTGAGGCTTTAGCTCCGAGTAGACTGACAGATAATTTCCTCACACATGCGCCTTCAGTGGGTAATTCTACTAATTGTCCACATAAGGAAATGGCTACAGATAGTCCAACAGTCACAAAGCAGTAGACGTGATGATTACCAATGCAGGCCTAGGACTATTTCAGAGGATGAAGAAATTAATCGATTACTGGAAGTGCCACATTTTCCAAAAATGAATAGGTCAGCAGAAGAAAGTCAATCTAAAAAAAGAAAAGAAAGACTGTAGCTAAACACCTTATCAAATATAAGTCGGCTAAATGTCTCAACCCACCTGAGCCTCAGCCTGGATATTTTGGACTTCAGAGTCGACCTAGCCATAATATCGAGAAGACACATCAGTTAATCACAGATTATTGGGAGTGTGGTGTGTGTTCTCAGTTCTTTTCAATGGACGTTTCGAAGAAGACTGGCGCAAAATGGATTCAGTGTTCTTTCTGCAGAGTACTATACGACGAAAATTGCCAGAAATGTCCTAACGACGACGTAGTCTACATGTGCGACATTTGTGGTGGAAAATATGACTTCGACGATTCTGATTAAACATCAGCATGTTCAAGTAATTTCAGTATGTGTGAACAATTTTATTGTTGCGAAATTACCTTACCTGTGTTGCGAAATTACCTCCCTTATTGCAAACTTACCTTACTGCACAAGTGTTGACTTTTTTATTAATAATTAAAGAAATTGGGGTATTAAGGCCGTCATTTTGTTATATGAGGTTTATTATATATGTTTGTTGTATGAACAAGTGTTTTTGTATTTTTTCAAATTTATATTACAATTATAACTCATAATTTATTAGAATTACTGCCAAATTACCTTACTTTACCCTACCTCTTAGATAATTTTGCTATTGGCTTACTGTTCATCTGGACGAATCTCAACCAGTTACAAACCCTCAACGAAAGAAGGATCGAATCACAGACATACCAGCTGAGACGACTTACAAGTCGGCAGCCAATGAACTTGCGTAATTTGCCCGAGTGTACAGGGGTATGTGTGCAGTGTATCCTGAAGGCCATAGAAACCGCGAATTTTGCAGGTCTCCATTCATAACATAAAGCAGATATAAAAAAAAAGATAAATATGTAAATCCAAGATGGTGGAAATCAAAAAACCCATAAAACTATCAGACAAGTGAATTTTCTGAAACTTCCGAGGCGGCAGGCCCAACGACCCCCGTCGGGGCACGAGGTTTCGTTGCCTGCGCGTATATTGAAGTCACCGCGTCCACGCCGGTGATGGAGTGCGCGACAGCGCCGCCACAATGGCGGTCCACTCGCGCTCTCATCCGCCCGGCGAAAGGACCGTCAGAGAGGGACACGGGAGGGATAAAAGGGCCGTCGGAAGAAACGTCGAGTGAGGGAAAAGTGGCCGGCGCACAAAAAGAAACACATGCTCGCGGTCCCCCTTTTTGCCCGCCGCACAACAGTCGCTTCTCTCTCTCTCTCTCTCTCTCTCTCTCTCTCTCTCTCTCTCTATCTCTATCTATCCGTCTCCGCCCAAGGTCGTTTTCGCGCGAGCACAAACGGATTCGAAACATATTTAGTTCTTCCTTCCTTTCGCGTTCCCACGGAAAGTCGAAGTGTCTCGCACCCAGCTCTCTCTCTCTATCTCTCTCTCCCTCCATCCGATTCACCGCAAAACCAGAATTTTCCACCAATAGAATAATATTTCCTCTTTATGTCGTTGGGGTGCGTCTTCGAGAAAGACCGTAAAAGCCGGGAATTTATTTATTTTTATTTTTTTTCAGGGGCGCAAAGACGCGCTACGCGCGCGCCAGTTTGGTTTTTCTCTCTTCCCCCCTCCAACCATCCCTTCCTATCGAAAACCACCACGGCCTCGTCACCCCCGGGGTTCTTTATGCGGTCTACGAGATGGCAAATATTTGACAATAGTCTCCTAGTCGAGGGGTGTGCAAACCCACCCCCCACCCTCCCTTCTCTCTTTCCGAGCCTCGACCCCTCCTTCCAGCTTTCGCGACCATCTATCACCGCCCTTACGAGTGCGCGAGACTCCGCGGGGGTCGCAGCATTGTGCCGTGGCTTCGATATTCCAACCCCCTTTACCATCGTTCTACCCCCCGCCTCAAAACCCCGGGCTCGACCATTGCCGCGGTGGTTTTTATTGTGAACACGGGTCTACCGCGGCGACGCCGTTGTCGCGGTAGATGACTCGTTCCACCGCGCGGGGCGACTGTAGCAGGCGCCGCGGGCTTTCAGACGCCCCGCATGACGTCGTCGCTGGGGGGGAGGGGGGGAAGTGGAGCCCAGAATAATTCGTCGGCTCGAACCTCGCCGGAACTCACCCCACGGCTGGTTGTTGCTACGACGATCATAATGGCAAACACTATGTATGGTCGGCTGGGGATGGGGGGAATATAACACGCACTCCGCCAAACATTATTTGTCTAAAAAAAAAATTGCCTTGTAAGTTTTTTTTCCTTCAAAACATGCTTTTCAACGCCACTGCATTATGCCGGTAGGCTAATAGAAAAATGCAGGTAGCCTACACTACACAATAAGCTACTCACTTCTAATGGATTTGCTCGTACACTGCGAAAGAGGCTTTCTTAATACGTTTACAAGGTGTTTTTTTTAACTTCCTTGCAGGAAAATTTTTATTGTATCGCTACAAGAGAAACCTTGTTAAGTCCAACATTTATGTGGGACTTACAAATTTTTTTTTTTTGCTTAAACTCCATGTTCATCATGATTTGGGAGACTACCATATTGGCTGCTTCAAAAAAAATTGTAAGCTTTATGTACTCCACAGAAATTTAGTGTAGGAATCACGCATTTATGAATCTACGTTCAATAAAATAGCTTGGCAAGTGCAGAATTTGCGATTCTACCAAATCTATGTTCAAAACAATGAACTTAGAACAAATATATATATCCATATGAACAAATTTTGCTTGCGAAAGTAAAAAACTTATAAAAATTTAAGTTACCTACATAAGGTAATTTTACAAAAAAATAAATTTGTGAAAAATATGTTGAGATATTATCATCGTCATAAAATAAGTTGTGTTTGAATGTCAACTATTCCAATTTGACATTAATAATAGACCGCCCGCACCGGAGCAACTACGGGGACTCAGCAGACGGCGGCTCTTAAGGCCCCAGCCCACCCGGGCACACACACGGTGCGCAGAGCTTCAGGAAGAACAAAGCGATTTCAAAACTACTCAAGATATCCGAGTGGGGGTCTGCTCACGAAAAGCTTTTAAGAGACAGCTGAGGGCCGGAAAGTACCTTTGACTTCGGATTAAGTTTTTAAACTGTATTTTTAGAAGAGTTTAAAATAAAAAAAGGCTAAAACGCATGTTTTCAGAGTAATTTTTAGGCTTAAAACAACAGGTACATATTCTTGAAAGCACTTCAGGGACTTGCATTACACCTTTATCTTCATTTCTCCGTCATGTAATGTTACGGTCACCGCTCAAATTTCACAGTTGTCCTGTGCACGACGAGAAGACTGCGCGCCAGTCCAGAGGAGACACCGCGCTAGATGCACCAGCGAGCGTCGCGCTTATCATCCAGCCTCACCGACACACGTACGCCCCCTTGACGAGGCGGACCCCTTAAGGCCCGTCGCTATATTTGCTCGAGGCGCGCGCCGCAACGCCTCTGCTAAGCGCTCGTGGTCTTCGAACCAAAGACCCCCCCGATGGAGGGAGGCGTTAGTCGTCAGGGGCAGGGAGGGGGCAGCCCCCTTTCGCCGGGAGGACATTAACGCCATAATGCGTGTCGAATAATGTTGATTCCCCGGGCGGGGAAGGAGGAGGTTTGTCACAGGTATACACACAACCGGGTACCTACCCTGTTTGGGGCCGGAATAGAGAGAGAGAGAGAGAGAGAGAGAGAGAGAGAGAGAGAGAGAGAAAAGAATCCTTTGTCGCCTCGCGCGCAGCTTCCAGCGGCAGAGGACGGTCCGGGTCCAGGAGGGAAGAGGGGGGGGGGGTGCACCTGGGAGACGCGACATTGATCGAGGGACCACGCCTCCGTCGACTCCCCGTCGCATCTCGCCATTGCTCGACCAGGGATTTTGGGGGCAGGGGCGGTCCCAAGGGGGGGGGGGGTTTGGGGGTGAGCGGGGAAGAGGACAAATTGAACCACCGCGGGACAATGCGGGCACGGGCAGATTTATCGCGCCCGAGGAGGCCAGCGATACAACACCTCCCCCCCCCCCCCCCTTCAACCCAATTGTCGATTTTACAAATTGTTTATCCGCTTATTCTTCTTCTTATTCTGGTTGACAATAAGTACCGTGCGCGCGTCGCGCGGCATTAATTTCTATAACGATTACAGAACACCCTGCGGTATTTGGGAGTGCCCCCCTGACTCTTCGTGGACGTCGTCGGAGTAAAAAAAAAGAAAGAAAGAAGAAAGAACCGTTGACTTAGCAACAGAACTCCTGCCATAAAATGCAAATCACCATTGCTATGTTCGTTTCGTAAGGAAATTCTTTGGAAATCGATATGCTGCAAGTCAAACAGCCTTTTGTACATTTACTAACAACTTACACTGTTGTGGGACATGATTGTAGAAATATAAATAATTCGGGTAACAAGTCAAGAATTCACTTTTTGCAGGAGAAACAAAAAAACTCTTAGATAAAAATTGAATTTAAATACTTAAATTTTTCTTGCATTATTCTTTTATTTACCAACATAGTTTCCAATGATTAAAAATGCATTACATATTCTAAATATACTTAAGAGTTTATTGCTGGAATAAACTAAAAATCACCAAAATGTGATTTGATACCTTTTACCCGGAGACCGTCCAATTGCTTGTCTAGGTCAACCATTATTTTTATATGTTACACAAGAAAGGATTCTGACCCGGATTATTATTTTTTTTTAAATTTAGTATTAACAAGAAAATATTCAAGTAACTAGATTCCAAACAAATTTTTTTTTGTGGTTGTAAAACTACAAAAACAAATGTTCCAATATAGACTGTGGTCTGCTACATATCCTTAAAAAAAATCAACCGTTGCGTGAATTTAATTTATTCTTTTTAAATTGTGACTTCGTGAGTTCAAACTGTTAGCAAGAACATCAGAATTGTTTTATTCATTCTTCAAAAACTTTTTTTTTCTTCCTTAGGTATTGCTGTTTCGAAGATAGTGGCAGTAAATCCAGACTGAAACGTCAGTTTCCTGCTTTATTCATACAAGCAGGCTGAACTCAAAAGTCCCGTCAAAAAAATAATAATAATAAAAAATTCATGGAACTTAAAAAAAAGTTTAAGTGTAAACTTCATTTTTTTTTAGATGTGTTGTAGAGACAAAAAAAATAATTCTGTGCTGTCTATAAATCAATTTGTTGTTGGAAATAACATATATATATATATATATATATATATATATACATATATATATAATATCGTTGTATATAAAATGTCGAAGAAAAAGCCTCCTACGTTAATTTGTTGTAATCTACAACACATTTCGACAAGGTGTGTTTTACAATGTGTAACAACATTCCCGGGGCAAGTCACTTTCGGGCAATTACTGGGTAGAGCCTGCTTATCCTCGCTCGGATGCCAGGAGAACCGTACGAACAGTAATCAGTAAGGGAAATGGCCCGAGAAGGAAGGGGGAGGGTGGAGGGGGAGAGTACTGAATTATTTACTGCGGTACGTCCGACCGCAAGGCGCGCGCGCGCGCACGAATTACGACACACGTTGCTGATGATGATCAGTCGGCGAGCGTCGAAATTACCCCCCCGACGCGACTGCCAGGGAGCAATCTTCCCCCCTCTCCGCCAGCGCGGGTGATAACGACGCGATAAATGGGACCAGGAATGTTTTGGTGGGAGAGAATTGTGTTGTCGGCGGGAGGGGGAGGTGGGAAACGGGCTCCGAACCACGAGGTACTCTTGTGACGGCAGCTGCGGCGGCTACGGATAACATTCGTGAACCACGCTATACACGCAATACCTACATAGAGACCGGAAAAATTCGCGAAATTCATTTCGCGATAGGCTAAAATACAAATAGTTATACCTCAGTGCTGCCTCTGCTATTGGCTAACAACTCACCTGGATGACTCTGGGCCAATGAGAAACGCCCGACCAAAGCTTTATCGAATCACAGGATGCTACGCTGGGACGTCTCACAAGACAGCAGCCAATGAGTGGGTGGCATTCGACCGCGTGTACGTAGAACTATGGAGTTCATCTTGCAGGTCATTGAACCCGCTCATTTTCCCAGTCCCTAATAGACTTAAGCACAGTCCAAAGCAGAACCAATTTTAAATGAAATAATAAACCATTTCAAACGTTTTCGTAATAAAAAATTATATTTTTATAGAAGATAGGGAAAAAAAAATTGGTTTAGGCCTATAGTGTTTTATTAATTCGAGCTGTAGGGTCGGTGATATCTTGGGACTGTCGTGTTTAAAAATGAACGCGATTTTCTTGCGTTAGATGCGTTACTTGCGTAGCTTGTAAACCCGATCTGAACGCATGAGCAAGCCCGCCGAACCACAGGGGAGAAACTCGAATTGCAGAGACTGAGACCTAATTTTTGAAGTAGTTTTACTTTATTTTGATAGCCACATATTTTGAGTTGTGGCATACCATAAAAAAAATTCATCTCCTGGTAATTTCAATAGAAAATCCATTTTTATTACAAGCCATTATTAAGTGTTTTTTTTTGCACAGTTTGAATCTCTTATATTTTTAAATTCGTCGCCATGTAGTTAAAATTATCATTACAAAGCTGACACTTTGGATTCTAAACCTCCCAACCGATATATATATATATATTTTATTCTAGAAGTTGCGGGCACACCCAACAGATGGCATCACATGTCGGGGAAAAAAACAAAAAAAAAAAACACGGTGTTTCAGTTTCCACTGTAAGAGTCGCTCTTCTGTGCATCCTACCTTGTTCCGCGCACCGGACACCGCCCGCGGAGTCTGAAACAGAAAGTAATAACAATTATTAAGGTCTGCGGCGGGTGCGGTTTCTCTCTCTCCCCCCCCCCCCCCCCTCGCGAACAAGCGTGCGCGAGAGGAACCGGCGCTTCGAAGGGTTGAAAAAGGGAAATAAAGGGGGTGGTTTTGTCTCGAGAAACGAACAGGAACAGCCGTGCGTATGCGTGCTTGGTAGGGATGGGGTTGGGGGGGGGGGGGACCAGTCCAACCGAGCAACGAGTAAACCGCTGCTCCAAACCGACGCTAATTACTGCCTCACGAAGAGGATGGCATGGGGGACCCGCATGCACAGAAGTAGTACCGAGTATAATTTTGGACAGGAAGAGAAAACGAAATGACTGCAGGGTTGATCATTCGTTTATAATTTTTCTTTTCTTTCTTTCTCCCACCACCACCACCCCAAAGTGGGTAGCACCTGCGTCGTTTCCTTCTGATATCCGACTAGACTTGCAGAGAGAGGCAGTCTTCGACGGGTTAGCGCGTCGGCGCCAGGTATGAAATGTTTTTTCGCAGCCATCTCAAAGACCGGCACGTGTTTCGGTTCGGACGTAGCTCGAAGTGAAGTTTCGTTTTTTTTAAAGCTGTAGGGTCATGAGGCCGTAAAAGAAACAGTTTTCGTGGCCATCTCAAAATATTTCGTCGACGTATATACCTTGTAGCGTTAAAAAGCGGCGTATTAGCTCACTAATTAAATGGTTTTGATGAGAATCCTAAGTTATTTGGCATAACAGAATATTCGCTACGGTCTTCATCGACAGTAAAACTTTCGAGTGATTTAAAACTTTTCCCTTTAATTTTCTTTCTGCCTTTTGCAGTATAGAAAAACGTTCACACTATGCACTGAGAAAAAATAGGGCAGTGACGAATACTCGGTTTGATTTACGCAGACTCTTTTAGTATAACACCTACCACCTCGCTGTTCGCGATGCCTTCATCTGCCAGTGTTGGAGGGGCGTGGGTTGCTACGTGTATCGTGTCCCTTCACTCCGTTAGAAATTACAGTGAAGTTAAGACCCTTCCAGCTAAGGATGCGCCTCGAATCAACAAAGGATTCTTCTTCGTTCCAGACCAGCTGGCTCTTTGTGAGAAAAGCTACGCGGGATTTCGAATTCAGAGTTACGTATTCCTCTAGAAAATTGGGGGGGGGGGGGGGCAGAGGTTAACAGTCACGTGTTTTTGGAATGCAAACATTTTAACTCTCGGTGTACGGCACATGGCGGGAGTAAATTCGTGAAGGGAAGTCGATATTAACGGAAATGTGAAACCACGGTGCTGCCATCTGTGACAGATGGCGCGAACCAAAGTTCACAAATCCAAAGGGAAACTTCATAGTACTAACCGTTTAATGAACTTTAACAACATGGGCAGTATCTTAATAAATTTTCTAGTCGAAATTCAGGTCCGAAGCCGGTACTACGTATTTTTTCAAGTCTTTTTATTCGCGTTTCATTGTATAGTTTGAACCTTTCGCACTGCAAATCGAATGATTCGAAAGTAGTCGAAGCTGCTCCGGCAGCGAATTCTAGCGGCGGGTGCGGAAACTACGCTGCGACACCCGCGTCAAGAAATTTAGTTGAAAACACAAATTTCGTATGTGTTTATCACGCTCAGCATTTTTTTTTTTTTTTTTAAGTATTTTACGTTACTTTTCGGGCCCGAGTTTCTTGTGGTAAAGTTTATTTTTCAACATGAGAACACGTGAATTTTGTATCATTACCGAGAACTGATAAACTTTTGTATTATTATCATTTACTTAACAAGATTCTGAAGGTTCTGTCAATATCCGTTCGTTATCAAAGAGAAAGTTTACGAAGTTCCTCCGGATTATTTCTAACCATTTTTTTTATTTTGTGAATTCAAAGTGATAAGCTAGAACAATCCAGAGGTCTAGCTGGAGTTTATTTTGTGGGGCGCGGGGGGGGGGGGGGGAGGGCCTCCAGGATCTAACGGTCTACGGGGAGCTGGAGTGAGAGATCCAGGGCCCGGGTTCGACGCTGGACCGAGCATTGCAACCCTTTGTGAGTATCGCAGGCATCGCAGGAGCCATAGTCTGTGCCACGCAGCTTGTTACGGATTCCGACGGTCCTCCAAAAGCAGCTACGGCGATTTGCCCGTGATGTTCGTCAGAGACCACTCGCAGCCAATCGAACCTGTCCGCTGACACTGCAGCCACACGAACAGTGGCGTAAGGATACGTGGATCACTGGTACTACTTTTTTTAAAATAACTGTTTGATATACGAGACAAGTTACATGGCGCAGACTATGGTTATCATGATTCCTCATCTTACGCAGTAAAATGTTTGGTTTCCAGGAACTTTGCACACAATTCCTAACACAAATTATTATATACACTTTTAAATAATATTTCTTTTGGAAATTTAAATTTTTCGCGTATTATCCCACCCACAGCAGGGTCGGCGTGGATGTAATGTGGCTGACACTCGTAGCAGCAGGCTGTCCTTAAAAAAAAAATACATTCACCTGCTAGCATTGAGAATGCGTGATGTAGGTTGAAGTGGGTATGGAGCAGCTATGGAATGAATATGTGGGAATAATGGAATAACACTGAGAAAACACTTCCAACCATAAATAATATATTTTTTTTATTTGAACATGAAATATTATTTTTGATGAGTTAACATCTTAGCTTTCGGAATACGGCATTTTGTAGAGGTAATTTCGTGAAGATGGGAACGGAAATCGATTAACAGAAATGTGACACAAAGATGGCGGACCCACGTGTAGAAACATAAACCAGTAGATGGTCACTTCCCTGAATATTAGGGGACTTTTGTGTGCCAAATGAAATTTTATGATAGTGAAACTACCCTGGAATATATATGGTAAACTAAGATAGTAATTTTAAAAAGCAATCACAAGTTTTCAATACCCAAGAAACTCTGGAATTACACTAATTATAATAGATACTTTCCTTCACAGTTCCCAACTGGCTTGAGAGTGTTGGCCTCCGTAGCGTAGTCGGAAACGCACCGGGCTACGGTGCGGAGGCTCTGGGTTCGAATCCCGGGTAAGACATGGATGTCATTTGTGTTGTCCTAATCGTCTCCTTGGCGCTTATCCAAACACGAACTTTTACAATTACAATCTCACAACGACGCGGGGTTGCATAAGAAAAACAACATTATTAAGGGCGGGGGGAAGATGATTGGCACATTGGTGAATGTAAAAAAGGTCACTGTGCCACCCATCGTTAAAAAAAAATAGAACAACGTAGCGCGCGAACATGTAAATCGCAAGAGATGTGGTTCGAATCTCGTCACGGGATTTTTTTCCAATATCTTTATAATATAATGTTATGTAATAATATTAATTCAGATCAATAAGATTAAAGTTTGTTTGCAGGAAGTACTTACAGTCTGATTTCAGTCGTTTACGGGAAAAATATATATACAAACACATAAGGATACTTAGTGTTATGTGTTTTAAAATGTTCCAGGTTACTATTTTAGTAATGCCATACAAATAGAACTTCTAATGTGTGCGATAACTTTAAAGTATTAAATTTTTAGCGAATTTTAACAATGTATGCGGTATTTTAATAATAGGCTACATCATCTGCGCGTCAGTGTACATAAATGTGTCATTCATTCAATCAGTGGAAATTTCTTCGTAATTAAGCAAATAAATAAGGTACACGGATCAAATTACGTACAATTACATCCGCAAACTCAACAAAATATTCTTTTCTTTTGAATAAAGAAAACAGGGAAAAAAATGCCCTGTAAAATTTTCTCTATATTTGTGATGTCTGTAGTGATTTTTGTAGTCGCTCTTTGAAACTGAAATAGTGTATGTTGAAAACAGACCTTCATGCCCAATAACCGATAACGTTAAACATATAAATAACCAATTTTTCAATCGAAACCATAACTGCCTATAACTGCTATTGGAAAATAACCATATCGCTCATCCCTAACTGCTATATGCGTTTAATGGTGGCAGGGTTTACAGTTCAGGCAGCGAATTCTAGCGGCGAGCTCAGAAAGTATGTAAATGATTCGCATCCAAAAATTATGGTATTTGAAATGCGAATATTTTATTTATAAGTTTATGTATCATGCACTACGTTGTTTTAAAGAATTCTCCTTTAATTTTCGAGTCCGAGTTTCGTATTATAAGTTTATTTGCAACACGAGAACACATGAATTTGCTCAAACCGAGGTTAGATGCTACACATCTCTGGCGAGTACTGAAAGACTCGACATTATTTTTTGTTTTGTAGGTTTATCTTTGCAAAACATTTTGTGATGAAAACTCAGTCTGCAATAATCAAGGAACGATTTATTCTTTTTCCTTTCCCACAAATTTTTGAGCAGGCCCAAGCAGCGAAAACGTATAAGCAAGTGCTTCCCCACCCCCCCTCGCAGATAAGAGTTTTAACTATGGTATACGCATTCGTGGCGATTGATTTAAGATGGTTCTGCAACGCTTCACGTAATTTTTAATTTTAGAAATAATTTACACTTACAACATGTACTGAAGCATTAACATTTTCGTCGTTTCCGGGTCTGAGCAGTTCAGCACTGACAGTGGGTACTTTCGTAGATCTATCTACAGTGAATGTGGGTACTTTCGTAGATAGTGAAGATAAAAACTGCCACGAACGAAGTGATGAGAAACTGTTGCCGCAGCACTTCTCCTGCTGAATGGCCTTAACTTGGAATCCGATTGAGTAGAAGGGGGAGGGGGGCGGGCAACCGCGAAAGTGGTAGTTTCTTCAATTGATTTTTCCCTTCTACGTACAATTACACTTTATTTTTACCTATTAGTTAAAATTCAATTTCTCAAAATGAAAAATGTTTTAGAGTTGTACGGGAAGAACTCATACAAACGGTTAACTCAAACTTGAACATCACGTGATTTGCCTACATGTTCTCAGTTCATGCTATGATTGAAATACAAATTGACTTTTAAGGATCTCAAAAACATGAATTAACCCTTGTTCATTGATAAAACCATTAACTAACAACTTATGAAAAGTTGTTACATTATGAATTAAATTTCCATCCTGGGAAAAAAAAATTACAAACTCAAATCTATTTATGAAATTACTACATAAATGCTAATATTGGAGTGTGGTGATATAATAATGCGACAAAAGAGGTTCACTTAAGCGGAAACCTACCACACTGTTAAACATTCTTATCTTATATTTACAAATATACTGGTTATAAATTATGCAGAGATAGTAGTAAATTTAATTGATATCTTCGTATATTTACGGACGATGTGTAAACTAACTGTAGTAATAAAAATAAAATAATAATCTTAAAACTAAAAAAAAAATATTCCAAATATTTTTAAGAAGTTAAACTTCGTCTTTCCGGACTATCTGGGACCAAAGGCAATCCGGACATTTGAAATTCCAGATATTCCAGATATTGCAGGTAATAAGGGTAACAAGCAAAACAAAATACTTAAATAAGCATACTTACAGTTTATTACGATGGAAATAAAACTCAGATTTATAACAAAAATACTTAGTATACATGACAAGACAAGACATTATAAATACTATAAAAATAACTTTTCATATCATTACTTAACAAAGTATTGGTCCACAGTCTTCTGTTTCAAACTCGTATGGCGTTTGAATGAAGCACGGTGACGCAAACGCTTTATCATCAATAGTTCAGTTGGAGAGGGTTAAATATTATTTAATTTATATATATAACCCAGCAGACTTTGTGCTGTCAGTGTATATTTATGTATCTCTGTATATATAAAATTGATTATTTGTATGTAATATATAGAAAGTATAAATCTTTTGAAATGGTATTCTTTTTTTAAACTCACTCACCAAATACTATTTTTCGTAATTGAGGATTAAGGACAGTAAATTTCACAATAAACCATTTTTCATGGTGATCGGTGGAACGTCATAGCAGCATCAGTGCCATCTAGCGGCGAGTTGTAGCAACATGGACAGCATAAAACCTTCTACATGAAAAAAACACTCCGATGCGCCAAATTTCATGGTAATCGGTCAAATGGTGTTGGAGTTTAACAACGTCATATATACCAACATCCAGTTTATATATATATATACATAGAGAGAGAGAGAGAGAGACTTTGGATGTGTGAAGGAGGGAGGGCATATATAGAAGGACGGTATGGTATCAACAGAAGCGATCCCCGTAACTCAGCGACCCTGACAACGCTTTGAGCACAGAAACCCCCCCCCCCCCCCTCCGCCAAGAACCTTAGTTCACCGGCGCCTGATTTATGTCGTCCCTACCCACAGACAAGAAATAGGTCGTGGGCTGGAAGCATCCACGGGAAAACAGAGCACGAGTAGAAAATTTTCGAGAAAAAAAAATATATATATATAAATTCACCCCTAAAAAAATAAAGCTTTGCATCACCAAAGGATTCCTGTGCAATTACGTGACCAACGGTTTATTGCTAACAGTTCACTTTTTATGACCCCGAAACGCACACGCAAGGTCAGAAATTTGGAAATCGAGCTTGAAAGAAGACAGAAGGGTGAAAACCTCGTTTTTGAGAAGTTTTACTGTTGTAGGCCTAAATATTATAAAACATAAATATATACTTGTTTGTACCTAGATGCTCAAAAAAAAAGTTGTTTTCCAATGAAACTTAAACGAATGTGCGTGGTATTTTTATTTTTAAAAAATTAAAATAAAATCTACACCTGAATTGTCGAAACTACGTACTTTATGGGCCAACATCCTGTTTGAAATAACTCGTAAATTATTTACCGCTTATGCTCAATGCTCTTTCTGTAAGGCAAGCAATATTTTCTTCGTCCTTTTGTACGCTGCATTGCATTTCACTGAAATTTTTTTGTTATATTTTTAGGGAAAATCATTTGTTCATCTAGTGCCAATAACTCGTCACGTAATTTAATATTTCAGTAAAGGAGACGAAACACACGGGTTTACCAGTACTCAAATGTTAAAGTTAGCGAAACCGGTTATCTGGCAGAAATATTACCATACAGCTAAAATAACTTGACATTGCCACTCTTAAAGCGTTCATACGAATATGCAATCGATTTAAGATGGTTTGTAATACTAACAAATATTTTTTAATACTAACAAATATTTTTTATTCGAAATAAAATCATTTTAAAAGTATTAAATTTAGTTACATTCACAAGTCTAGCTTGTTCAGTGTTAGGAATATGAAGATACGTTAGTGACTAAAAAAAAAAATTATATTTAAAAATTAGCTTTGCTCGCGTATCTCTAGGTATTGCTGATATTTTAGAATTGTAAGAAAGTATGTGGTTAATTTCAAACATTTTTACCAAAGAAATAGACACAATACATTTTCAGTTGTATTAATTTTTATTATATATAAGGTATTATGTGTTTTTATTTCCCATTTTAGGATGTTCGAGAATGAAAAGACACATCTTTTTCATTTCATGAGATAACCAATTTAAAAAAAAGTAAATCACGCACCTGTTTCATATTAATTAAGAGTGTTTCATCGTTTACACATACACTTTCATTGATTTTGGTTATAGCTTAGCTAAAAATAATTAAATAATTACGCCTAATTTAAGATACCTACATACTTTATTTTAATATTTCTGAAACAATCACATCTTTATTTTAAATGTAGATTGAAGGTATTATATTTATTTTTGAATGTACTATTTGATTCTTATTTATGCTACGTATTACTTAGTAATACTTAGTATTTATGCTTAGTATTACTTAGTATGCGAGAAAGCTCCACACGAACAGGGCGTAACTAGAGGGCGAAGACGATGAACTGAATTATTTGTATATTGAAAGATACATGTATATCGTTTAATATTAAAAAAAACCTGGAATTTTTCGCAAACTATCCCACTTACGATGTATTAAAAATGAAATGACTGCACATAAATATATTTATTTACCAGCTAAGTAGAATAAAAGATATTGGGAATAGTGGAATTAATACGTGGTGGCGATCTGAGGTGTTTGGTTGCTTTGAAGGAAAAAAAAAATAGGTACCAAGATGAGTTCTTGCCCTGGGTGGAAACTAAGTCTAGTTACATCCGTTAATGAAGTTCGCTTCGTGATCGCATGCAGACTGACTGCTTGTCTCTTCGTCGACGTACAGTTGACGGACTTCCTCGTGAATATTTCAAATGAGAGCGTGCGCCAGTTATCGAAACCCTTACACCGAGAGTACCGACTGCTTCCAAATTCAATTAAAAAATATTGATTTTCAACCAAATATAACTCGCATGGCGTAACAAAAAAACCAACCAAAAGTAACACGTTCAGTGGCAAACACAAGAAGTATCTCACTTGAAAAGATTTCTCACTTTGACGTACGTGATTTGAGACCTCTGCATTATGTTATAAATTAGTTAAAGATCAGCATAAAGCGTCTTTTTATAATTACACATTTTAAAATGTTGACGGTTTTCAAGTACGTTGCAATGATATGTCACTGTAATAGCAATTTGTTTTTTCTCCTAAACTGTCACAACAACCACCTACTTTCCGCAAAGCGAACTTTAATCCTACGGAAGGGAAAAAAACCTGATGATTTCTTCAAAATATTAGGTTTAAAGCATATTTATATTTTATTGACGGAAAAAGATTTTTTTTTTTTTTTTTTTTTTGCTACAGTTTGCTAGGTTTAGCTTAAAACCTTTCCAGGTCAAAAATTTGTTGTGTAACTTCACATAAGGGGAATTATATTTCGTCTGTCCATACATTTAGTCATATTTCCATGATATCAACAAACCTTCCTCTCATAATTCGTTTTTAATTACTGATCTTCATCTTCACGATGTAATAGGGCATGTATATGTTGTCATTTCTATCCATATTTTCTAACTAGTACAGTAGTCTATAGTGTTTTTATTCATGCAACTAAAAGCACGCTGAAATAATAAATACAAAATGATTTTGACATTTTTTATCATTAGATGTAAATAACGCGATTTCTATTGTGTTGCAATTTTAACGCAACAAACTTACCATTACAAGACTGCGCGAAGTGAGTTAAAATGAAGTGAGTTTGAAAAGTGTGAAGTGTGATTATCTATTGTTTGGTTAACGTATAGTTATAAAGTAATGTGAATATGACTACTGGAATGTTAGTCTCAGAGTATACACTTTCAAATTCAATGATCAGTGAAGAATTTTTTTGTAATCTGCACATTTTTTTAAGATAACAATTACGACAGAATAAAGACTTTGTGTACTGTTTGTGTCGTCAATCGGGTAAGAAGGTTTGTCTTTTAACAGGAAAGCTCTTTAATTACACACGCAACATTCGCATTTCCTTTTATTAGTAACACCGATTGGGCTCTCTGATTTACTATCATCTATGCACAAGCATTTTTTAAAAAAGGGCGAAAGAAAACGTTTGGTTTTTATTTTAATTTTTTTTCCTAACCTAACTGAAACTAAGTGTATGTGTAGGGTGCGGTTTGGGTTAGGGAAGACTCTAGGTGCGTCCCAGACCGAAGCCTATACGCTCTACTCATGCTGGGTTTCAACCATGCAGGAAGGGTAGCATGCATTATGTGCTTTGTTCGGGATTGGCCAGCCATGGCAGCAGTTGATGCCATCACTAACTTCGGTATCTTATACTGTAGATTATAACTAGTTAAGTTGGGCCCAGGTAAAAATGCGTGGACAAGGGGAAAATCCCTGGGCTATTTCATGCGAGGTTAAGCAGGCAGGTTCAGTACAAAGACAAGAAGAATGGTCCAGGAAGAATAGTTGGTCAGGGGCAGAAGAGCTTCAACAAATGCCGGGGTCGGGAGCTTGGATCTTTCCAGTTCTTCTTGTTAGATTTTTCTCCGAACCAAGCAGTCAAACTGGGGCGGGTGACATTTAGACAGATGATTGGCCCGGGGCGCCAGCTTTATTGCCTATAACATTCCAGCCTTTGGCGTCTTTCTCCAGCCCTCACTTCTCACCCTCCTTCAACCCCTCCCCTAGATCTGCACGATACCTCGGACAAAAATAACCCTCGCGGTTAACGGCCTAAGTTACGGCCCGCGGCATGCTTTACGCTCCTGACTTAAAAATGTTTACTGCTCGAACAGTCCTTTAGGATTGTTTCAACACACACATGGGAAGTACGTGTTAGCTATGCCTTTCAACCATTATTTTGTCACCCCAAGTGTCAACACAATTTTTTTCCCTCCATATTTAAACGTTTAATTTGGCCGGATTCTGATAGCAGTACAAATTTTGTGGTAGAAAAAAAACCTAAAGCGATGTGTTAGTGCTAGTCGAACGTTGTGGTTCCTACATTTTTGTGTTAAACATATTTTCATTAAAACATGTGTGAAGCTATTAAATTTTGGTGTATGAGACCATAAATCTGTAAATATTTCAAAGGTTCATAGGATCTGACTTATTTGATGTAATGTTTTGACACTGCGTTATTTTTTTTGTACGGTAGCAAACCTAACCCATCCAGATTTTCCTTTTCCAAGAAAAGTCTTCCAGGAACCGCCTCTAATGAGAAAAGAAGGAAAAAATTCGCGGATTTTTTTTCGTGATAATCTAAAATTGAAATCCTTATACCTTAGAGTCGGGTCTAGTATTGGCTAACAAAGGTCATGCGAGGTACTGTGGTCCAGTGGGAAACCCTTCAACCAGACAAATGTCTAGGGGCAGGCATTTTTCGCGAATAAACCTGAACGCCTATTAGACTGCAAGAAGGTATACCCGCATCAGGGGTTTCTTCCTCGTGATTGGCGGCCGTCTGCGAGAGAAGTCGTTGCCTTTCTGACCGAGCCACTCAGGACGTATTTGCTTCCGCACTGAATTACTGTGGTTGGTGTTGTATCAATCGACATGCACCTGAAATAAACTTACCCAATCACGAAACACAGACGGTGCTACAGTGTTTTAACTTATAACTGATCTCCGAATCTTTTCGCGAAATATGCATGGCCCTACAAATGTCCGACCAGAGACAAACCGGTGAACACGTCTCACAAGTCAGCAGCCAATGAACAGGCGACATTTTCCCGAGTGTGCGGATGACCTGGAGGTAAATGAACCCGCGGATTTTTCCAGTCCTCGCTGATCAGTACATAAGCATCCGCTAGATCACGTTTAACGTGTCACACAACCGCAAAACTGTACGACTTGAACTCGCGATGTTATTCGGTCCCTTCTACACTGTTAGAATTTACAGTTAATTTAACGGACTTTTTTCAGCGGAGAATTTACCTCAAATAAAAACGAAGAGGGCTTCGTAATTTCAAATAACTGAATCTTCGTAGGAAATACGCCCGTGATTTGACTTCCGCGTTGCATTTTTTAGTTCTAAACAAAGATAAACACACACACACAAAATGACAAAATAAGAGTGTTCTTACTGTAAGGCTTAACCAATTTTTTTTTTCAAAACGTTTTGTTACTACAACAAGAATATCTGTATTCATGTTAATTCATGTGTTCGTGAATTCACGGATATCCGTAGAACAATTTACAAACAGCGTTCTTCGTAAATTTCGAGGCGAAAATTTTTTAACAGTGTGTGGAGTGTGTCTCAAGTAAAGTGCCAAACTCGACGAAGGAGAATAGTTGCGGGAGAGGTGTAGGGGGGGGGGGGGGGCGAAGGGTCTATAAGAAAAATCACTGATCGCTTCGAGCAGGTTGTAATCCCCAGCGGGTTTTCTCCGAGCTGAAAGCCGTGGTCGAGCGTTTGATTTGGTTGGCCGAGGGTTCCGAGGGGTGGTTGATTCGGTGTTGGTTGAGCAAATAGTACTCCTCTCCCTCGGGGGGTGGTGGGAGAGGGGGTGGGAGTGGAGGGAGGGGGGACTCTTTCGCAGCCGCAGCACAAGGGGGGGAGGGGGGCGAAGAGTACCAGTATCCCTTCCCAGATGTTAATAGACCGTAATGGGGCCATTTGTATGAAATATGGGGAGCAACGTAAAAGGTGGGGGAGGGGGGGGGGTCGGAGAGCTGTGGTCCTTGGGGAGACACTGCGATCTCCCCTGGATTCTGAGGGGGGGGGGGAGAGGATCAGTCCTGTATCCCTCCCCCTTCCCCGACCTGCAGAAATGCCTAGTGCACTCGTGCTGATCTTAATAAAACACTTTTCTAATCCACAGGGGAGGGTGAAATTTCGCCTGTGGGCAGGACGGATTGCACGAACCTCTACCAAACATGAACCACCCCCTCAGGTTCAAATCCTCTTTGTCATTCCACCGTCAAGATGGCCATCTTCAACATTTACACGCTTCACTAAGATTGCACGAAAAAATAATAATAATAAAAATACCGTGATCATTTTCCCAGTCTTAGAGAGAGAAAGAACTTACTGTAACCGTTGTTCGTTCAAGACTTTGAATGATAAAAAAATTGGTTGTCTCTAAAGTCGGTTTACGGACGATAGTTTAACGCGACGTCATAACAAAACATTAATGAAATGATGCCATACTTTTATGAATAAAATTGAATCATTTTTATTGAATTATCACTATTTTGTATGCATACAAAGAAGGAGTGAAATGAAATCTACAATTTAATTGATAAATTTAATTTTATTTGCTCTCATTAATTCAAATATGTTTATTTTTTTAACGAAAAGATTATTTTAACTTTAACGTTTATACATGTTTGCTATTTTACTTCTTCCAATCTGTGTTATTCTGTTAAGGATAGGACGATGATAGGAAAAGTAGGAAACGAATGGGAGCGTTTCAAGTTTAATGTGCCTCAAAAAAGTCAAATCGATGGTTGTTCCAATCGAGTGGAAGAGAGATAGATGCGTCGCAAGCGTACAATGAGCGTAACGGGACACAGCGTAACGGGAAAATGTGCGTAACGGGACAATAAGTCATCCTTTTTTCGTGCGTGCAGCCGACGTTCATCGATTTATTAGACGTTGTCACGTCGAAAAAATATATATATTAAGATTATCTTGACAAAAAAAACAGATTACCAATTCTGGCGATTCTCAAAAAAATTCGGATTGCGGAAATTATGTTTTTGTTGCGTTGTCGGCTGTCGCACGTGGAAGAAACTATTTCGTCATTTTTGCTGCATGAGTAGAAATTGCTTGTGTCTCGTACCACAACATCGTTACTCGTCTGCAAGTAGTTATATTTATCATGTTCACACACACTCACAAATAACCACATAACGTTTTATTGTTGAGGACATGTTTTCGTACGAATCATTTTCGCAGTAAATCACTGGTCATATCTAACTGGTTATTTTTATACAAAGTAAATCGATTCAAACTTTAATAATTAATACAATTTTTTTTGTAAAATCTTAAAAACTTTTATACTTTTACAGTTATTCGTAATTATAAAACAAAAGTCGTTACTGACGGTAACAATCTTAGCCTTTTAATATAAAGTTAAGTTTCCTGAATTTTTAATCCAAGCTAACATCACTTCGTAAAATTCAACTTGTCTACACGAACAGTTACTTCTATTATAAATTTTTGACGTGACTTTTTTTAATATAAATATAACTATCTTAGTAATTATTAGAAAATAATTTCTTGTTATGAAAGTAATGTTTCAATATACATTCCAATATTTCTCTCGAAAATAACATTTTGTGGCCGGTTTTAAAGTACCTATTGATATGAAAATTCGTTTGATCACGCATGTAATGTAACTTCCAAATTTACTTTTTTGGTTAACCTACAAAACGACATGTGCGTGACCACAACGTTCGACTAGCACTAACAAATCGCTTTGAATGTGTTCCTAACACAAAACATTCGGAAAGGGTGATTTCCAACCTTTTTTTTTTATAGTCGTTGCAAATGCTTCTTTCTAACCGACCATTTGCGCAATTGCAAAGCGAAATTTCCATGTTTTTTTGCAAATGACATGGGATGGGGTAGATTTTGCCGGAACTGATGACTGAAAAAAAAAAAACAACCTTTTTGAGGTATTCCCATGAGTGCTTGTTATGTTTCCCGCTGCGAGTGCGGTGGCGTCCTTTTGACGTTTACGGTCGACGGGACCAGCAAAACAGTTCTGCAAAATGGCGGCGGCCCGAGCTTTCTGCAGTAACGAGCTCGCTGTCCCGGTAATCGAGGTTAGCAAGTTCGTTACTCGATGGTAATAATTATTCATCTACGCTGGAGCTTTCTTTTTTTCCCCTGACCTTTTTTTTCCAACTGACCTCAATAGAATCTCACAGACTAATTAGTGACCTCCAAAGCAAGCTAATGCCGAATTGGTTTTTTCATTAATAAGTAGAGACCGGAAAAATTCGCAGATTCATTTCGCGATAGTCTGAAATTCATATACATATACCTTTAAGCTGCTTTTCCTATTGGCTCACTGTTCTTCTGGGCGACTCTGGGCCAATGAGAAACCCTCAACCAAAGAAGTAACGAATCTCGGGCAATACCAGTTGAGACGACTCACAAGTCAGCAGCCAATCAACTGGCGTTATTTGCCCGAGTGTACAAAAGACTGTGAAGACTATCCTGGAGGTCATCGAATCCGCGAATTTTTCAGGTCCTTATTAATAAGTGTACTTCCAAAAAGGCGTTATCCAGAAGGAAACAAGGGGGGATCGAAGCAAATGCCCCCGCTCCGAAATTAAAAATTAATTAATAATAAAAAAACCAGGAGCAATTCCCTGAAGCTAGAGAACATCTGTAACCAATCCTCACAAACTGTTGTTCAGAATATTTTATATTTGTAAATAATGATTTTCCTTTAGTTATTGCTTATGGACCCTCTACCCAGAAGAAGGAGTTTGAATTCCGAATTCCGAAAAATGCCTTCCCTTCTGTTGTGAGCTGGATACGGCCTTGTACACTACAGACTTGAAATCGTGGGAAATATTTAGGCTACTGACCGACAGAGCTTACGAGGACCATGCCAAGTTATCGACGATACAAGGCCACTCAAGACCAATATTCGGAATGGTAACAAATAGCTAATGCATTGCCATCCCAAAAAAACTTGTCGTGTGTGTGAGTTCTTATGAGCTAGCAACTGAGAGAACGTGTTCTAAAATTTTACAAAATAGTCTCCGATTAACATTTAGAAGAGAAAAAAAAACACCAAAAATATACGTACTTACACTTAAAAGTTTATTTTAAGGTAATTAATACGAACCTGGATTTTGTTTCCTTTCACTGGAATCGCGGTTCAGCTCATTAACGTGTTTTCTTAAATACCTAAAAAAATGATACTAATGAAATTTAAACAGACACAAATCCATATTTTGAATATAGTTTGCACAGCATTAAACATACAACGTATTCCAGTCTGACGATTGCTACACCTTGTTAAGTAAACATTGAAGTATTTTGTGTAGCTGGACAAAAACATCACAACGACGACAGCAAAAAAGACAAAAAAAACCTGTAACGTTTTGAGAACTGAGATATGTTCCTGTCCTCAAGCACAAACATACTGCTGTTCAGAATATATGATTTGTCACATCGCTATGGACCGGAAAAATTCGCGGATTCAATGACCTCTAGGATAGCCTCCATTGTCCTCTGCACATCTCAAGTAAACACGCATGTTCATTGGGTACTAAATTGTGAGGCGTCTCCACTGGGTAGCCTGTGATTCGACACTTCTTTGGTCGATAGTCTCTCATTGGCCAAAAGCAGAACCAGCAGAATTGTACACATGTTGGAATTTCATCCTATCACGAAATGAATCCGCGAATTTTTCCGGTCTCTTTGTGTTGTCCAATGTCGTTTTGTGTCTTTATTTTATGTTTTTGTCTCAAATGTCTCGTCGTTTTCAGTCCGTCTATGCTTGATATTAGTTGTCTTAAATTTTCTAACACCAATGTATATTCTTTACGACAGAGTCACTATGAAAATAAAAGAAGAGAACACCCCACTTTTTTTCATTAAAAGTAATTGCTTTGTTTATTACACGAGTCTTATTTTAAGCTTATTAAAAAAAAAAATTAAAAATTTGTAGTTTATTCTTTTGCTTTTGAACAAATTACTGCAATTTAAAGATTATTGTTTATTTTAATTTTTTGTTCGTACAACATAGAATAATTAATTGTTATTTAAGTTAAAAATTTTAGATTTTAATTTAACTTTTGACATTGGCTGAACGCGAGACCAATCCAGTATTCAGTAGACATTACCCATGTGGTCTAATACATTATTCACAATATTTTATTATGCAGTCTTATGGAAATCGTAATGTTTTGAGCTCATAACAATATATTGCTACCTCGTGGTTCAACATCACAACTTCAAGGATTCACAAAAAAAAAAAAAATACACCATTTCACCTACTTAGGGGTTGAATTTCATATCGCTGGATAGCCTATGTATTAGTCCAATTAGCGGGTTGTATCTGTTTTAAAATTTATCGTGTAACAAACGTTAAAAATCACGAACTATCACAATTAACTATTAGCAGAATAACCCTTAAAAATTTAGCCAATTGCTTTTCCTACACTTAAAATAAACAGTTACTGAAATATATTATTACAACTTAAAATGCATCAAATATTTCATGTTTACAACGTCACACAAAAATAAATATACTGCACAGAAAAAATATGTCTGTACTTATACAAAAGCTTCCTTTGGAAACCAGTTGCCGAGAAATAGTTTGTAACACTACAAGAAAGATACTGTAACTTTGCACAACATGTGGCTATGGTTATTACTGCTTACATGAAATACGTTTCTCAAATTTACGCATTATTTTATATTTTTATTGATGTTTCATTCAAGCATATTTTTTCAAACCATGGAAAATAGAATCGATGATTCAAATATTGGAATTTATTTCTGAAGATATACTTCAAAAGGGCGTAGAGAAAATAAAAATGAGGAGAGTGAATTATTACGATGCGCGCGTACAATACCCAGAAATTTTCAAAGGATAAAAAAGTTACATAAAAATAAATATTAAGTATATAAATGTTTAAAAATCATATACTTTAGTGATTGCTATTGAATACTGGTCAATATAATTAAAAATATTTATTTACTGTGAAAATTAGCGATAAAAATTGTGTTTATTAACTTTTTCGAACCTTTATATCTAAGGGAGTTTATATTCCCTTATGTATGATTTGTTTGCATTATAAATTATTATTTTAATCAATAAATTAGAATAACAATTCCGAATATTTATTGATTTTCATTCAGTTAATTAAGTTAGTAAGAATACGTGAAGATGGCCTTAGCCAACAGAACTGTTCAGATGTAGTTATATGTACTGCATTATTGCATGTAGTTGGTGTTGTGAGCTTATGTTAGGCAGATTTTTTTTCCTAACCTAACTAAAATCAAGCGTATATGATTGGTAGGAATCTTGGTAAAGGCAGACTCTATGAGTGCGTCCCCAGCAGAAGTCTACACGCCTTTATCAGGCGGAGTTCCAACCATGCAAAAAAGGGTAGCATGCATCGTATGTTTTGTTCGGGGATTGACTAGCCGTGACAACGATTGGCCTTATTTTAACTCTAGACTAAAATTGGTTAAGTTGGGCCCAGGTGAAAAGTGCATGGTTCTGGACTCAAGTCATGCGCGGTGCAACATGGTATGCATTAAGCAGGCAGTTAGTAAAGACAGCAGGCTTTCGCAGGCCATTGTATGAAGTTGCTTGGCTTCTGGGTTGCAGCCGCGTCCAAGGCGAAAAGCACATTGCCGACGTTTCGGGTCGACATTGCAGTCGCCATCGTCAGGGTAGAGTTACCCACTGAGATGATGTTAGCTGATGATTGCGACTGCAATGCCGACCGAAACGTCGGCGATGTGTATTTCGCCTCGGACGCGGCTACATACCCGGAAGCAAAGCCATGAAGCAGGCAGGTTGACTACGGGACAGAAGAGGATAGTTCAGAAGAATAGTTCCGAGTGCTTATGTAGTCACGAGGTCCGCTTTAGTTTTGTATCCGCGTCTGGATTTGGTATGCGCATGCGCCCCTAGTGACGGCCGACTGTACTTCGTCCTGCACCCAGCTGCCCGCTGCTGTCGTCGTTGTGATGTTTTTGTCTAGTTACACAAAATAGCCTACTTAAACCAGGTGTAGCAATCGTCAGACTGGAATACGTTGTATGTTTAATGCTGTGCAAACTATATTCAAAATATGAAATTGTGTCTGTTTTAAATGTAATTAGTATTATTTTTTAGGTATTTAAGAAAACACGTTAGCCTAATGAGCTGAACCGCGATTTCATTGCGAGAAAACAAAATCCAGGTTCATATTAATTACTTTAAATTGAACTTTAAAGTGTAAGTACGTATATTTAGGGTATTTTTTCTTCTAAATGTTAATTGGAGAATATTTTGTAAAATTTTAGAACACGTTCTCTCAGTTGCTAGCTCATAAGAACTCACACACACGACAAGTTTTTTTGGGATGGCAATGCATTAGCTATTTGTTACCATTCCGAATATTGGTCTTGAGTGGCCTTGTATCGTCGATAACTTGGCATGGTCCTCGTAAGCTCTGTCGGTCAGTAAATATTTCCCACGATTTCAAGTCTGTAGTGTACAAGGCCGTATACATGTATGGCTGCTGAAACTTACAAATAAAGAAGACAATAATCAAGTACTAATATGAAATTAACTTAATTTTTAATTTTCTAAGATATTTTGACATATATACTTAATAAAACTCTGACAGAGAACGCACAGCTTGAACCGGTGGGTCTAGACTAGAGGCATGAGTTCCTTATATAACTTAGGAGAGGACTAAGAAAGGATTTTTGAAAATTCATCCCCTAAAGGGGTTAAACCAGAGGGATGAAAATTTTGTATGGAAGTTTGTCATTTTTGAAATCAGAAATATGTAAATTGGCATTTAGGCTTTTGTTCAATAAATAAGTATAAATAATTTGGATAGATATTTTTTGGCGATTCATCAAAAAAAAGGATGAAATACTTTCCCATCGGAGAACACGGCTAGTGATCGACAGCTGGCGAGCTAGTGCTTTGTGCCGATGGTAGTGCGCAGGGTTTCGCTCAAGCCCGGGCGCTCCGTGACAATCGAAAGCACTCACGTTTACATGGTTCGTACTCTCGTGCGCAATCAAAAATCAAAAGGAGTTTTTTTAGGCACACATTCACTTCATCGCCTTCACCACTATCACGACACTGAAAACCAATTGTAATATATCACGAAAATACCTCAAGAAAATTACAATGTTAAATATAGTCAATGCACTAAAATATAATTTTGTTGCTTAGTCATTTCTTACCGATTGTACAGAATTATCTGTGGAACACACATCTAACCCAAGCATGGTCGTTGATCCTGGTGGGGGGGGGGGGAGGAAATAAAGCAGGAGGATTTAAGAAGCCCCTCACACAGAGAAGCCCGCCTGCATTGACAGGCAACGGGTTTTGATGTCAGAACTATGTATGTCTTACGGAAAACTTTCTGTGTATATCTTAAAGTTTTCTGCTTATCGCACGCATGTATAGGCCAAAATACGGGCAGTGCACAACATACAGGAACCGTCCGTGTCCAGAGATGACTTGTATCGGTTAACCCTCCCCCCCCCCTTCCCGTGCAAAACTCTCGGGCCCCGCTCCCGCTACACCCCCCCCCCCTCCCTTTTCGGGAATTTCCGCGGGCCACACTTGCGAATCTTAACAGATTTGCGACGTTGAACCCGAGCGCAGTGTCCATCTGAAATTTTCAGTCCTAACGTTTGTTTGATTTAATTGTCATAGGGGCAGGTATTCTTCGCGAAAAGATCTGAACACTTATCAGACTGCAAAAAGATATACCCGCACCAGAGGTTTCTTCCTCGTGATTGGCGGCCGTCTAGCGAGAGAAGTCGTCGTTGCCTTTGTTTGACCGGGGCCACTCAGGACGCGGTTTACTTCCGCACTGAATTACTTGTGATTGGTGGTTGTAACAGTCGATATGCAAACCTGGGTAGAAACTCGCCCAATCACGAAACACAGACGGTGCTACAGTGTTTTAACTTATAACTAGTGTCTGGATCTTTTCGCGAAATCTGCATGGCCCTATTAATTGAACGGCAGACGTGTGTGCTGGCTGAAGAGGGGAGATGCTGGGGGGGAAGGGACGGACCCTCTGTCGACGACGTCCCTCCGCACGGAACACGCGCAGTGACACAGCTCATCTGGAGGGGGGGAAGAAGTCTTGGCCGTGACATTGTCGTTTGTCAGCGTCGTAACCCTGCGCACCCCCCTTCCAATTTTCCCGTTCAAGTGGCCTCGTTTATTCTCTCACTTTTCCCAACCTTGTCCCGCGGGGTTAGTCCAAAGCGTCATACGTCCATCAGGAATATCGAACATTTTTTTCCTTCGACAAGATATCATGTATTTTTTTTAAATTCTCTATCTCAACTATTGTGTTTTTACCTTCCAAAATATGATTGTAAAAGATAAACTCGTATGCATTGCTCTAGCTGTAGTCATAACACTGCTACATACATATATATCTTTTATTTTTACAAAATTATAACATGTGCTGCTTTTATAACTAGTGGAAAATCAGTAGTAATTGCCCTAAAATGAACAAAAAAAAACATGAAAATGAGAATAAAGTTTGTTTTCCCCAACAAAATATTTGTTTGCATATAGCGAAAAAAAATATAATTTGGTGATTCTAAAAAGTTTTAGTAGTCGGAAAGATTTTTTTTGACCCAACTGTGTATTTTGTTATGTGTAATGAATCAATTTTGTAACTCACCAAACTTGGTTAGGCCAAGAAAATATTTAATTGCAGCAAGTAAAACATATGTTTCGCTATATATATATATATATATATATATATATATATATATATATATATGTGTGTGTGTGTGTGTATATATATATATATATATAAACACACACACACAATTATTTGTTTGATTCAAAAATACCTTTCCCTGTGTACGACGCATTTGGTTTTTACTTCACGCACGCACTGATTTACTACAGATATTTGTTGTACATTTGTACACTTGCCTCTAAAATAATGTTCGCATTAGTACTAGGTTCGAATTCTTACCCGGGAGTTTGAAGCTTTGTATTGCCCCAGTACCTCCAATAGTTAAAGATATTCGCAAGCCTTTTCCCGGGATAGCTTTCCAGTATTTAACTTTCCATGTATTAAAAAAAAAATTGCTTGTATGAAACATCAGTATTAAAAATTATAAAATTACGCGCCGATTTTGGAAGGAAATACTCAGTATCATCTCTAGGGACTGGAAAAATTCGCGCGTTAAATGACCTCCAGGATAGACTCCACGATCCTGTGCATACATACTCGGGCAAACGTCACCTGTTCATTGGCTACTGACTCGTGAGGCGTCTCAACTGGGAGACTCGTGATTCGATACTGCTTTGACTGAGGGCCTATAGTTGGCCCACAGTCCTCCAGGTTAACAGTGAACCAATAGCAGAAGGTGCATAAAGGTACAATTATTTGCATTCCAGCACATCGCGAAATGAATCCGCGAATTTTTCCGGTATCTAATTATCTCGTAAAACGTATGCAGAAAGAAACAAGCACGGTCAAGTGTCGTGCAAAGTTGTGGTGTGTTGCAAACTGTTTCTTGGCGACTTGGTTTCCGAAGGGATGTTTCGAAAGAGCGCGGACGGACAGGACGGAGGAAGCGAGGAGGAGGCGACCCTCGCCGGAGGCCGGAGTCACGGACGCGGGTGGCGTACACGGACAGCGGACACGGACAGCGGACACGGACAGCGGACACGGACAGCCGGACCCACGGGGCAGGGCCGGCGCGTCCACACAGGCGAACCAGGCAACCGCCCAGGGCGCCAAGTAGCTTGGGGGCGGCGCAGCACGACACATAACAGCTGATACGATATGTTTAACGATCATTGAAACTAGATGAAAATGGATTTTTGTAACGGTTTGGAATGTGTATATTCATATAAGTAATTATTTAAATTTCCAAGGTGACCTGTTTAAGATTTGTAATAGGTAAAAAAGTAAAAAAAAAAAAACACTAGGCTGCTTACATTTGATTGTTGACAAAACCTTAGGCTTACGTGATGTATTATGAGTAGGGACTGGAAAAATTCGCGTATTCAACGACCTCCAGGATGGACTCCACGATCCTGTGCACACCCGGGCAAACGTCACCTGTTCATTGGCTGCTGACTCGTGAGGCGTCTGAATTGGGAGATTCGTGATTCGATACTGCTTCGACTGAGGGCCTATAATTGGCCCACATTCCTCCAGGTTAACAGTGAACCAATAGTAGAAGTTGCATAAAGTTACAAGTATTTGCAATTCAGCACATCGCGAAATGAATCCGCGAATTTTTCCGGTCCCTAATTATGAGGCAAGGAAAAAAAAAATTTTTGTGGTGTCCGGTTGCTGGGGTAGTGGTGGGGGGGGGGGGTGCATTCAGGTTTTTTGCCTAGGGCGCCAATTGACCTTGCAACGGCCCTGACCACGGGGTCCCTCTACTCCCGCCGCCGCGGACCAAGTGCGCGTTATCTGCGGCCGGCTGCCTTGGCCGCGCGCTTTCCCCCCTCTCCCTCTCTTCAATGGGCCCGACCCGGGAGACAGCACCCGGCGAGGAGGTTCAACTCTCCACGGACATACTCATTCTTCTCTCTTTGTTTCACTCCATCGGTTAAAAGGTCCTGCCCTCACTGCAAAAAAAAAAAAAAAAAACAAATCTCTGATATTTCGCGGATTCACCGGAGTTCACACCGTACTATTTTTTTTTTGTAAATGGACAGAAATAAAATTCTGTACGTCTTACATTAAAAAAAAGGGGGGTAGTTTTGTCTGTAAAGTCGGTTTAACGGACGATAATTTTACGTGATAACGTCATAAGAAAACATTAATGAAAAATTGCATACTTTTTTTTTAATTTAAAAATATAATTTACAGTTTTTGCAAATTTAATTTAAACAATTTGTTTAAAAATATAATCACTAGCAATTTAGTTAAAAAGCCCGCCTTAACCTGTTTGATATTATAGAAGATTTTCTCGCACGGTGGTTTGGCCGGTTCTTGCACGCTCGGCTCAGGCGGAACGTGACAAATTTTTCGTGCGTGCAGCCGGCGTTCATCGATTTATAAGAAGTTATCACGTCAAAAGTGTCACTACAAAATAGTGTTCTCAATAATGCTGGGTTGTACCAGTATCACCAATTATTTATGTTTTTAACGACGGAGATTCTAATTCATGGTTGCTTGACGTGGTCAACAAATTGTTTCCCCGTAATTTTTCTGGGGTGACGTTACGGCGATTACGAGAGTCCGGAAAAATTCGCAGATTCATTTCGCGATAGTCTGAAATTCATACACGTATACCTTTAAGCTTCTCGTGCTATTGGCTCACTGTTCGTCCGGGCGACTCTGGGCCAATGAGAAACCCCTCAACCAAAGAAGTGACGAATCACGGGCAATACCAGTTGAGACGACTCACGAGTCAGCAGCCAACGAACTGGCGTTATTTGCCCGAGTGTACAGAGGACCGCGTAGACTATCCTGGAGGTCATCGAAAACGAGAATTGTTCAGGTCCCTAGCGATTATGAGATGAAGAAAAAAACGCAGGCCGTCTCCTCCCAATCCCCTACTAGCTCCACGGGTCTCAGCAGCCGAAGCGGCTACGGACCACGAAGGATCATGCCGCGCGTGGCTCTACGGGGTGGGGGGGGGAGGGGGGTGTTAAACTACACCCCCTTCCCTCTTCACTGACTCGACGCCCGGCATTGTGCCCGCGCGCTCATTGTGCGCAATCAATGATAAGGCCCCTGGTTCGGCAGTCAATGGAGGGGGGACACGTCGCGAGCCGTGAAATTGTCGCCTCGCACGCACACAATCACGCACGCACACAGACTCCCCAACACGCGCTGGGAGAAAATGTTCCCGAGGTGTTCTGCACACACACGACTTGGACAAACATCGAGGGGAAGCTCGAAAACCTCGAGTGTTGTTGAATGGTGGGGGGGGGGGGGGAGTTGGTACTCGTGGTTGGCTTGTGAAATATGATCAGGGTTGTTGTTGGTAAACAAGCGGTGAAGTATGGGAGGGATGGATGGAGAAGGAGGAGGAAGTATTACTGCCCGAAATGCCTTCATCTTACTTGAGAACACCTTGCCATCACTAAGAGACCAAAAAAAATTCGCGGATTCATTTCTCGATATGCTGAAATGCAAATAGTTGATCCTCTACACACTCGGGCAAACGTCACCTGTTCATTGGCTACTTAATTGTGAGGCGTCTCAACTGGGTGACTCGTGATTCGATACAGCTTTGACTTAGGGTATATAGTTGGCCCACAGTCCTCCAGGTTAACAGTGAACCAATAGCAGAAGTTGCATAAAGGTACAATTATTTGCATTTCAGCATATCGCGAAATGAATCAGCGAATTTTTCCGATCTCTAACAATGGGATATGTGAATTAAATAATTTTTAATTGATTTTTTTACATTGCAAGAATTATTTAAAAGAACAATTTTACAATTTGCAGTACACATCCAGATGCGCACAGGCACCAAATGTGGGTCGCAAGGTCCAAGCTCCCGACTCCAGCAGGGTTGAAGCATTTCTGCCCCTGACCAGCTCTTCTTCCTGGATCATCCTTTCTTGTACTGTATTGAACCCTCATGAGCCCAGGTTTCCCCCTCTGTCCGTGCATGTTTTACCTGGGTCCCACTTAAATAGTTAAAGTCTATAGCTTAAGATAGGGGAGTAAACCATGGCATCAATTGCTGCCACTTCTGGCCAATCCCAGAAAAAAAAGAACACACGATGCATTCTACCCTTTCTGGATGGCTTGAACCCAGCATGATTAGACGTATAGGTAGAGACCTGAAAAATTTCGCTATTTCATTTCGTGATAGGTTGGAATCCAAACTCGTTTACACCTTTACTGCTTCGGCGATTGTACAACAGTTTACCTTAAGTGCTCTGAACTGGGCCATGCATAGAGACCGGAAAAATTCGCGGATTCATTTCGCGACATGCTGAAATGCAAATAATTGTACCTTTATGCAACTTCTGCTATTAGGTCACTGTTAACCTGGAGGACTGTGGGCCAACTATAGACCCTCAGTCAATGCAGTATCGAATCACGAGTCTCCCAGTTGAGACGCCTCACGAGTCAGTAGCCAATGAACAGGTGACGTTTGCCCGAGTGTGCACAGGATCGTGGAGTTTATCCTGGAGGTCTTTGAATACGCGAATTTTTCCAGTCCCTAGCCATGCATATTTCGCAAAAAGATCCCGACACTAGTTATAAGTTAAAACACTGTAGCACCGTCTGTGTTTCGTGATTGGGTGAAGTTCTTTCAGGTAGCCTACACGTAGATTGATACAACACCAATCACAGTGATTCAGTGCGGAGGCAAACATGTCCTGAGTGGCTCTGCCAAACAAGGCAACGGCTTCTCTCGCAGACGGCCGCCAATCACAAGGAAGAAACCGCTGGTGCGGGTATACCTTGTTGCAGTCTAATAGGCGTTCAGATTTATTCGCGAAAAATGCCTGCCCCTACTCTGAACTAATGTAAAACCTTCAAGTAAAAGAGGTATCGAATCAGAAGCAACCCGGATAACAGGTCTCACAAGCTAGCAGCCAACGAGCACGTGTCATTTTCCCTAGAACGTACACGATTTTTGAGTTCCTTCCACCGCAGAGGTCGTTTAAGCAGCGAATTTTTTCCCAGCCGTGTCTGGGACTTGGTCTGGGTCAGGCGGCAGCTGCTGCCTCTTAGCGGGAGGGCTCGAGAGGACGAATTAGACGCGGAGGTGTGACGCCCTTCCACGGCGCGTTAGTTCCGCCGGCGGGGTTGGTTCCACTCTCGAGAGAGGAGCAGACCCACCCCAGTGCCACACGCACTGCTCCCTTCTCGTGTACAGACGAGTCTCGCGGGATCCCCACCCCCCTCTTTCTTACACACCAACCTTCGAAAAAAAAAAAAGAAGGGGTTTTCTGTAAAGTCGGTTTACGGACGATAATTTTACGTGATATCGTCAAAAGAAAACATTGATGAAAAATTGCATACCATTTTAATTTTCAAATATTAGGCCTATTTACAGTTTTTGCAAATTTAATTTAAATAATTTGTTTAAATATAATCACGAACAATTAGTTAGAGAAATAAACTGAAATCAAATCAATTTAAATAAATTTTTAATTTAAAATGACGAAATTGGACAAATTAATCAAATTTTTTAAATTGTATGCTTTTAAAAAGCCCGCCTTAACCTGTTTTATATTATGGAAGATTTTCTCGCACGGTGGTTTGCCGGTTCTTGCACGCTCGGCTCAGGCGGAACGTGACAATGAGTCGTGCTTTTTCGTGCGTGCAGCCGGCGTTCATCGATTTATAAGATGTTATCACGTCAAAAAAAAACTTCGGGTAGGTGGTATCAGATACGCCACCGCAAAGATTCCCGTGAAACATCTTATGCGCGGCGCAGTTAAAAGTTGAATAAACTACAACCATCGATGGACACTTATCATTAGGGCCATGCATATTTCGCGAAAAGATTTCGACACTAGTTATAAGTTAAAAACACTGTAGCACCATCTGTGTTTCGTGATTGGAGTGAAGTTATTTCAGGTACATGTCGATTGTTACAACACCAATCACAGTGATTCAGTGCGGAAGCAAACACGTCCTGAGTGGCTCGGTCAAACAAGGCAACGGCTTCTCTCTCAGACGGCCGCCAATCTCAAGGAAGAAACCGCTGGTGGGGGGTGTACCTTGTTGCAGTCTAATAGGCGTTCAGATTTATTCGCGATAAATGCCTGCCCCTACTTATCTTTAATTATATTTATATATTAAAACTAACGCGACCAGTTTGGTCTCGATCTGTACACCGTACCTTTGAATATATATACTGTATAGAAGTCGCCAGCCCACGTTAAAATTTCTAATACGGTTTTGAGGTAGTTGGTTTATTCACCGCCGCAATCGCCACCATCTCTAGGGCATCGGCTTGTGGTGGTCCCTAGCGGACAAGTGTCGAACTCTTCAAACACTCCTTCCCCCTCCTGTTGAACAAACTTGAGCTGCAGTGAATGATAGGTGGGGGGGTGCGGGAAATGACAGCGGGCGACAGTGCTGCGCTCTAACGTGTAAATAACAACTAAGACGATACAGGGCGTTACGGCAGCGCACTGCAGCGGTGAAGTTCCCAAGCTGCTCATCATACGCTCCTGGAAAACGTAGAGTAAATCCTATCCACTCGCGACTTCTATACAGTATATTTATTCAAAGACCGTACTGACGAGTTACAGTCCGAACTGCGACGTGTGTCACGCGGCACTGGCGCCATCTGGCTGCGTGAGTCAGAGGCCCCGCGAGTGACAGCTGCTTTGCTCTACCAGCGACTGATACAGAGTTCTGACCGCCCTAGGCTAATTATGAGTCGAGACCGGAAAAAATCGCGGATTCATTTCGTGATAGGCTGAAATCCTAACTCGTTTAGCTTAATGCTGCGTCAGTGATTGGACCGCAATTTACCTGAAGGACTCTGAGCCAATGGCAAACACTCAACAAAAGAAGTATCGAATCATAAGAATCGCAGTAAACAGGTGTCCCGAGTCGGTAGCCAATGACCAGGTGATAGTTGCCCGAGTACATAGAGAATCGTGGAGTCTATCCTAGTGGTCAATGAAACCGCGAATTTTTCCAGTCCCTATTAATAGTGCATACGAAGACACGATTTCAGCGCCCCTCCCCTCCCCCCCGATCCACGCGCCCTAGGCTGCAGCATAATTAGCCTAAGGGTTAATCAGGCCCTGTGCTCTACTCGACGATGTACAAATGAATAGCGCTTGGCACGTAGTCACAGAGCTGCAGTCCTCACCGAGACGACATGTTTTCGTCGCATGCGGTTTCAGCAAGCGACCCTCATACTCACCGAACTGAAAGACTTTTCACTTCAAAAAAAATACTGTTTGTGACTGGGAACGCACAAAGCAACAGCAGCACAGAAGCACGCCTGATATACATGTGTAACGAGAAGGGACCGGAAAAAAAATTCGCGGATTCATTTCGCGATAGTTTAGGATCCAAACTCGTTTCACATGAAACCTGCTTCAATGATTGGACTACAGTTTGCCTGAAGGACTCTAAATCAATGAAAAACACCTCAACAAAAGAAGTATCGAATCTCAAGCATCCCAGTTAACAGGTGTCACGAGTCAGTAGCCAATGAGAAGGTGTAACATTCCCGAGTACATAGAGAATCGTGGAATCCATCCTAGAGGTCATTGAAACTTCGAAATTTTTCCAGTCCCTAGTAATAACAACAAACAATAAATAGATTGCAAAAAAAAATAATATTGTTTCACTGTTTCTGTGGGAATATTATGGCTTCCGAACAGTGTTTGCTAAAACTCAGTCTACATATGTACAATAAATAAATAAATTTGAACGCCCGTTAGACTGCAACATGGTATGTCCGCGCAAGCGGTTTCTTTCTGGTAATTGGCGGCCGTCTGGAAGAGAAGCCATTGCCTTGGGCCACTCAGGACACGTTTGCTTCCGCGCATAATTTTGGGATTGGTGTGCTTACAATAGACAGTTTACCTGAAAGGAACTCGACCAATCAAGAAACACAGACGACGTTTCAATATTTTAACCCTCAACTAGACTTGAAATCGTTCTGCGAAAAATACCAGACCCCTTACTAATAAATGACAGTTTTTCTGATAATATTTATTTTTTGAAAAATTCTTTAAGAGATCTGTACGAAATCTGACTATCTACAGCAACGGGTCGTAAATTTTACAAAACTCTTTTTGTGTTGTCCCAACAAATCCAGATTATAAAACATTCTTCCATTTTTTAACTGAACTGTTCTCTTCTTTATTTTTTTCATTCTTTAAACTGGACTGAAGGTAATCTGTTTGGGCTGGCGAACCAGTATTCATAAATCACACAGCTGCCACTTCATGAGCCCCCCACTTCACAGCTCTTCAACGTGCATTTCAAATGAGCCTTCGTTATCTATTTAATTTTTTTTCTTTCCCATGTCGCGTCGTGACGTGCCCATTTGGCTCATTTGTCAGCCAGATTTCAAGTGGGCATGACGTGGAATGATTGGAAATCCATAATGCAGATTTGCAAAACGGTCCTAACGCATGGGGTGGAGTGACAAGGGAGAATGAGTTGGGGCGACATTTTCAACACCCTTCCACTCCAGGCCTTTTATTTGGCTGACGTAGTTCCTTGGCGTTAGTTTGAAACCTTGTAAAGCCAACCCCCTATATATGTGTGTGCACTGTGCACGCACACACACACACAGACACACATATATATAATTATTTATATATATATATATATATATATATATATATATATATACAACTGTATAGAATTCAACTCGAACGAGGGCTGTGTTTTTACTGTAACCAGACTCAAGTCGGCCGGTTTCGTTATAAAAAAATTATATTAAAAAACTGGCTAGTATTTTTATTATTTTTTATCGTGTCTTGGATAGCCTTTAAAAAACTTATCACGGGTGAAGAGTCGTTGAGAAAGCATACCTATCACACGCAGAACGTTGCACGTTAATTTTCACTGAATAAACACACCTTTTAAAGAGTTTTATTTACGATCCTCTAAAGGTTCACCATTGTAAAAATATTGATTAGTAATTTATTGAAAAACTTGACTGAAATTACAATTTTTTTTACAAGTTTCGCATGGCTGCGAAGTTTTCTCATGTTGCAAATACACGTACAATACGAAAATGAGATATAGTATACGGAAATTTAACGTATGATTCTTTAAAATAATGACGAGCCTGATACATACACGCGAACAGTTATTTTTAAACTACATTTCTGGACGCGAATCACACGTAGTTTCCGCACCCACCGCTAGAATTCGCTGCCGGAGCAGCTACGTCGACCACCGAATCATTTTATTCGCGGACCAAAATTGTAAACTATATAATGAAACTACACCGATGAAAGCGAAAAAGTCTTGAAATACTCAACCCTGGCTTTGGACCTGACTTTTCGCCACTAAATTTTACTAAAATATTGCCAACCTTATTGAAATTCACCAATCCGTTAGTACTATTAAGTTCCTCTCTGTCATTGTGAACTTTGGTTCGCGCCATCAGCCACAGATGGCAGCACCGCGGTTGTTAATAAAAATTTATGTTCCATACGCACTCACGAAATTACTCCCACCGAACGCTGAATACCGACAGCTAAGATGTTACGCATTAAAAAATCTTTACTACGTCACAAAATATATTCCACTGTGCGGTTAATCTGGCACTTACGAGCACGAAGCACTAAAGAGTCCGAAGATGCGCTCATCGTTGTAAAAAAAAAAAAAAGGGCAGGGGGGTTGTCTGTAAAGTCGGTTTACGGACGACAATTTTACGTGATAACGTCCTTTATAAACAGTTAACAAAACAGTTCACGTGTAGGTTGTGTGCTGCCGCTGTCTCTCTTCTACTCGGACAACATCGGCCGATGGAATGGAAGAGAGACAGATGCGTCACAAACCGAACGCTTAGGCCGATCGTGCCTCTCTATCGCTTGTTCCGCGCTCTCGCTTTTGCACGATCGGCTCAGGCGGAACGTGACAACGAGCCATGCTTTTTTTCGTGCGTGTAGCTGGCGTTCATCGATTTATAAGCAGGGACACCTGTATTTCGCGAATACATTTCGTGTTAAGGTATTTCACAAAATACTGTAGCTTTTCTCCTGTGGTTATTGGCTGAGGTCGGTGAGAGGTGTCGTCCCGCTCTTGACGGGGCCAATGAGAATGTGGTCACCGTACTGCTGCACCCTCACAATTTGCCATGACTAGAGACCTGTAAAATTCGCGATTTCAAATCCCTAAAGGATAGACTCCATGATCATCCATGCACTCGTGCTAATTACATCTGCTGATTGGTTACCGACTCGTTACACCTGTTGACTGGAATGATCGTGATTCGCTAATTCTTCTGTTAAAGATTTTTCATTGGCCCAGAGTCCTTCAGATAAACTGTGGCCCAATCACTGAAGCAAAATAATGTCAAAAGTATTTGCACTCTATTCTATCGCCAAATGAATCCGCGAATTTTACAGGTCTCTAGCCATGACTCTTAGAAAAAGCTACAGTGTTTTGTGAAATACCTTGACATGAAATGAAATCGCGAACTACAGGTGTCCCTATTTATAAGACGTTATCACGTCAGAAAAAATTGCCCGTAAATTTCAGCGTAATCTGTGTCAAGCAAGTTTGTTCCAATTTCGCCGAGGAGGGACCTCGAGTTTCGCTACCTGCGGGGTACAGACACAGGCGCGTCGCCCAAAGCGGGCCGATTTCGCAGGTTTTTGGGGCCGGACGCACAATCGTTCCGTCATCCGACACGGGGGCCCATTCACAGGTCGCCGGCGGGGGTCCCCACAAAGGGGAGTAGTGGTCTCGGATCGGAAAAGGGCGGGTGGAAAAGTATCCAGTTGCTCACTTGTCCGGGCCCCAAAGGCCGACAGGTCGCTTTCGCACGGATCCACCTGAACGTCACGCAAGTGTTTCAGTTCTTACCCCCCCCCCCCTCCTGCCGTGAGTCCTCCGCAGCTCCCGGCGAAACAGTCGACGACCTACTTTCAGCTGCTGCGAACCTACACCGCAAAATTATTGACGTGATAACGTCTTATAAATAAAGACCTGAAAAATTCCCCGGGTTCATTTTCGTATTATGCTAAAATTCAAATAATTATACCTTAGCGCTGCTTCTGTAATTGGTTCACAGTCAATCTGGAGGACTGAGGGCCAATCAGAGACCCCTCACTCATAGAAGTGTCGAATCACAGGGCCACCCGGTCGAGACGACTCACAAGTCAACAGCCAATGAACAGTTGGCATTTGCCCGAGTGTGTAAACGATAATGGAGTCTATCCTGGAGGTCATTGAACCCGCGAATTTTTGCAGGTCTCTACTTAGCCTATAAATCGTTGATCGCCGGCTGCACGCACGTAAAATTTGTCGCGTTCCGCCTGAGCCGGGCGAGCAAGAACCGGCCAACCACCGTGCGAGAAAATCTTCTATAATATCAAACAGGTTAAGGCTGGCTTTTAAACTAATTGTTCGTGATTATATTTAAAACAAATTATTCAAATTAAATTTGCAAAAAAAAAAAACTGTAAATCCTATTTGAAAATCAAAAAGTATGCAATTATTCATCAATGTTTTCTTATGACTTTATCATGAAAAATTATCGTCCGTAAACCGACTTTACAGACGACCCCTTTTTTATTTGTAAATGGAACAGAAATACTCACGTTAAATTTGCACATTCGCGCGAAGACAACTGTATTACTACAACATAGTGTTCGCAGTAATACTGGGTTCGGATTCTCACCCCGGGCATTTGTGCTCCTGTGTTGTCCCAGTACCTTCAATAGTTAAAGTCATTTGTGAACCGCTCCCTGAATAGTAATAACTAACAACTGCGCACATAATAAGCAAAATAAAATTAAGTCAAATGAATGAATATCTGTGTTTTAAAAAAAAATGCTTGAATGAAACATCAATTAAAATTTTTAATGATACGCCTATTTTCGTTACAGATACCAGTATTATATATATAAAAAAAATTATTTCTGTTAAAATGAATTTAAATTTAGCGCCATCCATTGTATCGATTTCCCGTTTATGTTTGTTAATATAAATTGACGGTTTTTATTTTGTGTTGATAGAAAGAAACTGTTATCGTTTCGTCTATGGAAATAACAAGAACATGTATGTATATAAGTATAAAATAAAATTGTGATTAATTACGAAAAGTTATCAAATTCATATATGCAAAATTAACCATAGCCATTGTTGTACAAAGTTACAATATAGGTATTCCTTGTAGTATTACAAACTATGTCTTAGCAAATAGTTTCCAAAGGAATATTTTGTAAAAGCACGGAATTTTTTTTTCTCTCTGTAAATCGTTCTTCAGAAACAATTTCCACGCGATTCAAGAGGATAGTCTCTAACCATTTGTGTTTAAGGTGCGATTTATTAACTGAAGAGAGGAGTTTTTATAAAAATTGCAAGTAATTATAAGCTTACATCAAGTCATGCACTTCCATTGCACAAATATTTCTAAGATAATAATTATAAGCTGTTGTAAATTAAAATTGCGTTAGTTTTTTTTTTCGGGGCCTTATTCGCGAGTTTCGTGTGACGATGGCAACCTGAGTGTGACGTTATCTGCTCGCAACGGCCCGGTCGCAATCTCCCGCTGTCCCAGCCGAACTTGTCTCGTAGCTGAACGGCAGGCGAAGCCACGGCCTACAATGTTAGAAATCGAAGTCAATTTACAGACTTCCCAAAGAAGAATTGACCTTGGAAGCGTTATTCTTAGTTAAAAATAATTTGATCTTCTATGAAACTACGCCGTATTTTCACGAGAAGCCTATGATGTACATTCTGTATTGCACAGACACGAACAAGCCCGAATATCTACCTTCGGCCAACTACGGGATAATTTTTTTTTATTACTTTACAAAATTGTGGATGGTTGGTTATGTTAGGTTAGTATAGCTACATTAAAAATACTGTCAAATCATTTTAATGCCGGCGTTGGCCGAAGGTAGATATTCGGGCTTGTTCGGGTCTATGCAATACAGAATGTACATTATATGCTTCCCTATTTTCACATGTTTCATTATATGCAAAGATAAACTAACACGTGGATAAAATAAGAGCGTATTTAACGAGTTTTTTGTAAGGTTCCTTAGTGTACTGGATTCACTTTCAAAGAAAGTGATATCAGTGTCCGTAAATTAACGAAGATAGCCGTAAATTTAAGGAAGATCTCTGGATAATTTGTAACCGGTGTCCTTCGTAAATTAGTAAGGTGAAAAGTTTTGACGTGACAACGTCTAATAAATCGATGAACGCCGGCTGCACGCACGAAAAAATGTCCTGTTACGCACATTGTCCCGTTACGCTCATTGTACGCTTGCGCCGCATCTATCTCTCTTCCACTCGATTGGAACAACCATCGATTTATTGACTTTTTCGAGGCACATTAAACTTGAAACACTCCCATTCGTTTCCTACTTTTCCCATCATCGTCCTATCCTTAACAGAATAACACAGATTGGAAGAAGTTAAATAGCAAACATGTACAAAAGTTATAGTTAAAATAATCTCTTCGTTAAAGTAATAAACATATTTGAATTAATGAGTTCAAATAAAAGTTAATTTATCAATTATATTGTAGATTTAATTTCACTCCTTCTTTGTATCCATACAAAATAGTGATAATTCAATAAAAATGATTCAATTTTATTCATAAAAGTAGGTATGCAATCATTTCATATATGTTTTGTTATGACGTTGTCACGTTAAAACTATCGTCCGTAAACCGACTTTACATAACAACCAATTTTTTAGCAGCGTAACTCGCAGCGCAGATGGTAACTGGGTCGTGCAGGCTCGGGAGGGGAGTCGTGGCATCGCACCGCAGCAGAGCGGCTCGCCTACACTAGCCCCGCCTGCCAGGCGCAGGTCCGGCCGTACGTCAGAGGCCGGCGCATTGACGGCCGTCGGGACGCGGTCTCCCGCTGAATGGACGTGATTTACCGGGCGTCGAATCCCGCTTGGGTTCCCGCGCGCGCGCGCATTCATTAGCCCCAGACATCCCCCTCCCCTTCCCAACCAGGGGCGCAACAACAGGGGGGGGGCAAGGGTATTTTGCCCCCCCCCCCTTATGAAACCTTGAAGTGGGGGCAAACGGGTGCAAATAAAGTGCTGTGTAATCAATTCTTAGATGATAAAACTGCTTAAATAGCACCATTTTCCACCTTGAAATACAAATTTTCCCCGGTGGAGGACCCCCGGACCACCCCCCCCCCCCCCCGCAACAATAGGGGGGATCGATGATTCTTTATAAAAAGGTATATTGCCCCCCCCCCTTCGGAAATTAAGTTGTTGCGCCCCTGCCCCCAACCACCAGCAACAATCTCTATCCCTGTTGTTCCTGTGCGCTGGGTATCGTTTAAACTGCATCAGGGTGGCTAGCACAGGGGGAAAAAAACACGGAGAACCTGAAAAGTCAGGGAATTTTCACCAACAGGGGAAAAAGTCAGGGAAAGCCGGGAAAAGTCAGAGAATTTTTACCATCAGGGAAACGCCAGGGGAAAATACAGGGAATATACACAAACAGGGGAAAAGTCAGAGAAAACGCCAGGGAATATCACGGGTAGCCAGGGAAAATTTTCAATGGCTATTTTTAATTACCAATTTTAACCACTATGCCACTGAAATATTGATGCTAAAGCAGAGAATTATTTTGATTTGCACTGGTTTCATGTACACATAATTTTTTCTCCCTTTCCAACCTGTATCCAAGTGTTGCAAAAAAAAGTCTACCCACCCCCCTTCCCAATTTATTTTGGCTCACGAGTATCTATATCATCACTTTGAATTTGAATATTTAATAGTTATTGGCAACTAAATAATACCAGTGATCAGGGAGATTTTTTGTCAAACTTGGAAAAGTCAGGGAATTTTTTTTTATCACAGGTTTGATAGCCACCCCGTTTATGTTTCACGTCTCCAACAACAATTAACTTATGTCGATTTAGAAGACACGCTGTATATTTTGCAGTTGTTACCATGGCGCGACTTCCGAACATGTATGCCTAATGTATCTCCTCGTGATCCCCAGATTCCATAACCATTGTCTACTCAAAGTTTATGTATATAACATTTTATGTACCAGATAATGGCCTATTATATACAAATTTATTTTTGCCGCATTATAAAGAAAATATGCAGATGAAAAATCTCTGTCGAGTTCCTTCTGGGCAAAACCAAACCAAAATGTTAGAAATGCGCATTTTTAAAAAAATTAGAAATTACCAATAATATGTAAAATACAGCATCCAATTTAACTAAAAACCTTTGTTTGACTTTTTTTGATAACACAAACTAATAGTTTAAGGGCTGAAAATAAGGGTAAAAGGAGAACAAATTCTTCCTTATTAAGCATAGTATTAAATTCATTCAAAGTTTTGCAACTTTCTTTAAGGCATTGCAAACTTTTCAGTATAAATATTTTATAAAAATATATTGTAACCGTAACGTTCAAGTATAGGGATAAGTTTTAGGTAGATTTAGAAGAATCTATAGTAGCCGTTACCATGGTGAGATTTCAGGAAAAAGTTTATACAGTTTTTCGTTTCGTTACCCCAAAACCATCGTAAACTTATATATATATATATATATATATATATATATATATATATATATATATATATATATATATATATATACATACATATATATAATACTTTTGTGGACACGATAACTGCCGTGATTTTTCACAAATCACTTCCAAACTGATACATATAATATAAAAAATGTACAATCCGGTCGAGTTCGTTAATGGGTACAAATGGCGAAAGTTTTTTGAAAAACAGAAAAATTGCTTTAACTCCTATAATATGATAAATATATATAAAAAAAAACTCTGTTCGCAGGCATGCCATTCATTCGTTTAAAGTGTTTTTCTTGTAATTTTTATCTAAAACTTTTGTATGAAACATTTTTAGATAATATAAACCATTTTTGCAAGGGGTTGAAAAGACCTGGGGTTGTAATAAGAAAATAAATATAACTTCCTTGCCATGTACACTATCGAATCCATTCTTATTTTTGTTTAACTATTGTTAAAATTATTGTTAAAATAAATTTTTATCCAACCAACCATTACTGCAAGGGGTGGAAATAACAAGGTTTGGAAGCAAAAACAATCATTACCTTATTTTAATAGATATACTATGAAATCCTTATAATTATTGCATAAATCCTAAACTTCATCTAAAACTTTAACCGAAAAATGTTTTGAAATTAAAAAAATATATCTTTCTTAGTATCAAATTCGTTCGAATTTATTTTAATCCATCTTAATATTATCTTACATCTTGGTGCAAGCAAATTTTTATACGGCCACGTTATTACTGCAAGGGTTGAAAATAGCGTTTGAAGGTCAAACAAATTAAATAATTTCCTTAGTTGGCATATAATATTAAATTAGTTTTAAGCTATTCAAAGCTGGATGCATTAAATTAAAAATATTCGTAATATTTAGCTGCATGATAAATGAACAAATATTTAATCGATCGTTATGTACATTAGGTTATTAAAATATTTTAGAAGTTTATAGAAGTTTCCGAAATAGTTTCCGAATAAGTAGGTAATTACTTTTGGAAATCTACCTACGCTTGTAGGCTGTGTTGAAAGTGACTTTTCTTTTTTTGCAGAGAATATTACCGATTCCGAATTTACTTGCCAACAAATTAGGACATATTTAACGGGCATTGACATGACTACATAAGCTAACACAAAATTTTTAACCACAGCTAAATTTTTAAATTCTTTTACAAAGAACAAATTTATAACTTCATGTTGTTCAAAATATGCAGACCATATTTTAAATAGCACAAATGTATCTATGTTTAACAAAAATATACAGGTAATCCTGTTATATTTATTGGTGTGTTTAACAGCAGCGTAATGTAAAAATTAAGTATCTTATAAAATTTTATTAGAATATACCAAAAATATATAAATTGTGAAATACTTAACAATCAAACGTTAAAAACATAAAATTTAATGTAAATTGTTTTACATAACGTGACCATAAAATGTAACTTTTTAACTGTTACAGTTAATTTAACTGTAAAACACTGAAATATAAGCAATATTACAAGAATCTTCTCTTTGTTTGAGACTCGAGAGGTTAACGTACATATTTCAAACACTATATCGCATAAATTCTTCTTCGTAAGTGGTATATTTGAACGTATTAGTTCAATAATACAATAGTAATCGTTTATAATATACGACGGGAATGATTTTTTGTTTACTGAGTCCTTTCCAGCTGAATATAAAGATCAACCATGCTTTGTCAAAATTAATTTTCTAATATGTACAATCGTGCGGGGAAAAAACAAACAAATAGGATACAGGTACCTATACTATAAAATAAATATAGTTTAGAAAACTAAAGAAACATGCTTTTAAAGATTATCAAACTAAAAAGTTAAAAGTAATTTAAAAATTTAATTTATGACAATAGTATATAAGCAATACTAGTATAAATGAGAAAAAAGCTTGAGGCGCTTTGTGCCATATTTTCTGTATACTAAGCGCCCCATGTTTTTTTCTCATTTATACTAGTATTGCTTATATACTATTGTCATAAATTAAATTTAAAATTTATTTTTAACTTTTTAGTTTGATAATCTTTAAAAGCATGTTTCTTTAGTTTTTTAAACTATATTTATTTTTAACTTTTTAGTTTGATATTCTTTAAAAGCATGTTTTTTTTAGTTTTTTTAAACTATATTTATGTATAATTATCATAGGGAAAGGAGTTACCGACACTACCTATTACCATCTGAGATAACTATTTGGAGTTGCAACGTCACAAAGAAATGGTAAAGTCTCTCCGAATCACTTACAGTTAATGTATGGATATAATCTTAGAATTTACCGGGAAAAAAAAAAAAAAAAAAAAAAAAAACAATTTTTTTTCGGCGTGACCGGGAGTAGAACCCACAATCACTGAATCCAAAAGCTGACGTGTCAGAAGTCGCGCGCCTTAGACCGCTCGGCTAACGAACAAAATGAAATTGATGGGACATTTCACATTGATGAGCCACTCACTCTTAGTCGAAAGAGTTACAGACGGACAGACAAACAAACATACAGGTGAAGCTAATATAAAGCATGTAATAATATGTTTCCTGCTTGTTTGAAACTACTTCATCGAGCTAACGTGTTTGTGGATGTCATCGAAAACTGCAGAGGTTGTAGTGTGAAGGTCTCATTGAGCACTGTACAACTGCAGACACGCATTCACTAGGATTATCTGACGCGAGACAGCGGTGTAAGCTGCGAGCCATCTCCCAGGGCGGTAAACAAGGGTGACCACCTCCCAGCCCTAATGGGGCCGGAGCACCGGATTACCAAAATATAACGCCGCGTGAAGCTACTTTAACGCCGTGTTGAAATTAGCCCGCGTCTGTGTGTGTGAAAAGGGCAAAAGGGAAAGGGAGAGCAAGGGGGGTATTGGGGATAGTTGCCGAGCGGGGAAGCCAGGCTTGTTTTTAAAAGCCACCCCCGTGGAAGTAATATTTTCAATAGGGTTCGCGATGGGGTGGGAGGTAATGGTGACGTGTGGGAAAGGGGGGGGGGGAAGAGAGGGTAGTAGCTTCTCGATGGCGAAACTTCAAAGAGCGGATTTAAATCCATTACAATATGGTGAATAGGACGTCTCCTCGTGTCAACAGCGGCGGCAGGGGTGGCTCTGCCATTCTTCGCGCCGTCGCTCCTACCCCCGCGGCGCTCGAGACACCCTCCCGCCCGGAGGGGTGTGAGGGGGGGGGGGGTCCCTGGCGAGGGGTGAGGACACGCGCGATTCCGCGGGGAGGGGGAAGGGGGGTGTGTGTGCGCGTGTGTGCGTGCGTGGACGCCCCGTCGCGGGCCGCTCGTCCATTTGATCGCAAATGACTGTGAAATGTATTCAGCGTATCCGCGTGCGGTGGTGGGAAAAATAAAGAAGAAGAAGGGGTGGCGCTGGTGGCGCTGGTGGCGCGGCGACACGGAAGAAGGGCGCATCCTCCGGAGGACTCTCTTCCCTGGAACATCGCCCCCCCATGCCGCGAGGACTCCCCGTCAGGACGTCCCAGGACTCAGTCGCAACCGTGTTTATCAAGGTCTGATTGTCTAAACCTGCGAATGCTTACGAAAGGAATGAATACTCTGGGAAGAACTATACCAGGCGAAAAAGACAATTAAAATAAAATCATAGCTAATTTCAAACACAAGCCTTATTTTATCACATATTTTAAAGTGTTAATTACTTTCCAGCACAGGTACGCCTATGCTTGATTTTTTTTTTAAAATACCTGTAAATTACCTTTTAGGATGAATTTTTGTAATGCTTATCTCTTAACTTTGAACAATTTGTTAGTATTTTATTTTGCTTTATATCTTATTACATACTTTATATATACTTAATGTTAATGTTATGCTCGTTTTTGTAACATTTCAATGTATGTTGTAGTAGCAGGAAAAATGTGGTAATGTGTAAGGAAAGGCGTGTCGCATTTACTTCGCCACAAATAAAGACGACTGTCAATAAGTAGAGACCTGTAAAATTCGCGGATTCATTTCGCGATAGGATAGAGACCAAATACTTTTGACATTATTTTGCTTCAGTGATTGGGCCACGGTTTATCTGAAGGACTTTGGGCCAATGAAAAATCTTTAACAAAAGAATTAGCGAATCACGATCATTCCAGTCAACAGGTGTTACGATTCGGTAACCAATCAGCAGATGTAATTTGCACGAGTGCATAGAGGATCATGGAGTCTATCCTTTAGGGATTTGAAATCACGAATTTTACAGGTCTTCATCAATACGTGATAAATAAATATAACCAGGAGCACAAATCTGTAGGATTTGCATGGTGAGGGAGGGGATGACGTGGGAAATCTCAGGGGACGAGCGACCCGAGAGTTTTTCGTGTGAGGTTAACCAACAAAATGAATCTCTGGATAGGGTGCTTGTATGTTGTATACTCCTCGTATTTTGACCTTTATGCGTGCGAAAAGCAGAACACTTTATAAATTACATCAATTTTCCCCATAAAACACAGTTTCGACGTCTACGTTTATCAACCCCGTTTCACAGTCCTGGGGATCTATCTACCCCCATGCTCATGACCAGAACTAACCATTGAACAAATGCAATACGCAGTATTATACATTTCGCAAGGAACTTTACGATTTCTTAAGTTCCACAAAGCTGAAGTATTTTTCGGGGATGATTTCCAAATGCGATCATAAACTGAAATTAGACGTTAAAAAAATGTTAGTTAGAAAAAAAGGCTGCTAGGAATTAAAGGTTTGTGACTTCCAGGACCACTGCTGCTTCTTTAGGGACTTTTTTCCGTGCCTTTCATTACCAGTGGTTCAGTTACCTCACTTTATTTTTTTCGTGAATTCTGGGACATTCGTGACACGTGGACATCCTGTTAAAGACGACAGACAGGTCTACACATACATACGTCGATTTCCCGCCATTCCCATAGTCCGGGTACAGGCTGGCGCATCCTTTGGCCTAAGTCCATTTGGCACAAGAAATAAAGAACAGAGATGACAACTTGGTTAAAGTATCGTGGATTGACAAATCCACTTTTTCTCAAAACCAAATTTAGAATTCGAATCATAAAAAAAATATTTATACTAATCTAGGTCTCATGAATCTAGTGTGTGTGACTATATATATACATATATATACATATACATACACATACATAGATACAGATTATCACAGAACATAGAAATTTTATAGAGGTGAACAATTTGTTGTCTAAGAAGTAAGCCTAGTCAACTGTCAAATTCGCGTTGTTTTCAGGTGTCAGGTTTAGAATCCGCAAAAGCGTGCAAAATAAAATTAGTTCCAGGTGTCCATTAGCTGGTGCCACATTTCACATTCTCTTCTGGTTGCGCATGATTCGGTAATATGACTTTTAGGTGTCTGGTATTGGCTTCTGGTCCTTCAAATACCTTTGATTATAGAGACGGGAAAAATTCGCGAATTCATTTCGTAATAGGCTAAATACTTATTAACCTTAGGTCTGGATCTACTATTGGCTCACAGGTCATGCGAAGTAATGTGGGCCAATGGGAAAATCTTCAATCAGAATAATGTCCAATCAGAGACTAACCATTGAAGTTACCAGCCAATGAACAGGTGGCATTTCCCCGAGTATGCAGAGGATTGTGGAATCCATCCTGGAAATCATTTAACCCGCGAATTTTTCTAGTTCCTAGTAATGCCTTTCTTAGGATCACACTGAAATGTGTGTGAGGGGTATTTCTTGTAAGCATTTAATATATATGTAGCACTCACTTGTAAATTTATTTAAGCTAATAAGTGGAGACCTGTAAACTTCGCGGATTCATTTCGTGTTATGCTAAAATTAAAATAATTGTACCTCAGTGCTGCTTCTGCCATTGGTTCACTGTTAATCTGGAGGACTGAGGGCCAATTAGAGACCCTCACTCATAGAAGTGTCGAATCACAGGCCACCCAGTCGAGACGACTCACAAGTCAGCAGCCAATGAACAGTTGGCATTTGCCCGAGTGTGTAGAAGATATTGGAGTCTATCCTGAAGGTCATCGAACCCGCGAATTTTTCCTGGCAAAATTCGCGGGTTCATTGACATTACAGGATGGACTATAAATTTCTACGTTTGTTCGGGCAGATGTCACCCACTCATTGGGTGCCGTCTTGCGAGACGTCCCAATGTAGTAGTAGCCCGTGATGCGATACAAATATGGTTGAGTGTTTCTCATTGGCCCAAAGTCCTCCAGGTGAGTTGTCGTCCAATAGCAGAGGTAGCAGTAAGGTAAACCTATTTGAATTTTAGCCTAACGCGTAATGAACGGTAACATGATTACCAGTAACAAATAGTGTATTCGGCTTTAAAAAAAAGAGTATCCATACAGGTAACGACTCTTTGTGACTTTAAAAAACATAAATTGTAGGGAATCTTTAAAAAAAAACATAATAAAATATTGCCTAAAGATTTTACAAACTAGCATTTCGCTAAACAGTTAATTTCTCATTCCTGATGAGTTATAACTATAGGCAGTGCTTTTTTTTTGTTTTGCGAGACAATGTGTTCGTTTACTATACTGCGACACGATATTTCTGGGTTAGTAGTTTATAATGTGTGATTGGCTGCCGTTTTCAAGATAAACCATTCATTGCCTCATTTTGAGACCGCTTTCGCTTCCACAGAGAAATGCTGTGATTGGTGTGACGTCAGTGGGCATGGCCTTGAAAGAAACTCCAGCGATCGTACGGGCGATGGTACAGCTTGTCTCGAAATCATTTCGTGAGAACTAACTGGCCTTGTAGTGGTTACTGAAATACTGAAACCACACGAGCACCTTTGTAGAAATGCAGTATTCTCTTTGTATATATTTCGCCTACAAATATGCTGTAGAATTAACAACATTTTTTTCTTGTTCTTTTACAAGATCTTTTTTGCAACTGGTTTCCAATACAATTTTTATTCTATTGTGTATGCCCTTAAACCCGCACGGGAATCAACTCACCACACTTCGGCCTCGGACAGCAGAGTTCCCGAGGGCGGAGTTTCGGGAGCATGAAGAGCATGAAGAGCATGAAGAGCATGAATAGGTGATGAACACGGCCTGGCCGAAGGGCACAAGATGAAAGGCTCGGAAGTTGTTCCCTTCCAAATCCGAGAGCACGAAATCGCGCGACGCTCTCTAAAAGATACTCATTTTCTTTCCAGCCCGTTGTTAGTGAATATTTCAACGGGATCGTAAAAGAACATAAAAGCGAGACTTACGAGTTAGATTGGAAAAAAAATTCATAAGCATTCCACAAATAGTTCATGCTAACAGAAAAATTAATGTCATGGACGAAAATGAAGCTTGGTTCATAAGTAGATATCAGATGATTTTCGTTCGTATGCTTACAAGATAACCCTTACAGAAAAAAATGATGTTTTAACATTATTATAACAAAATAAGTTTTTTTAATAGTAAATTTACAAATTTTTACTGAAATATTTTTCTAATGATTGCAAAAAATAGATACTGATATAAGTTTCAATAAATTGACTGAATTACCAGCAAAGAATTAACCTCAAAATAAACGTAAGATCCTTCGCAGTTCCACACAAAAAAAAAAGGGTTGTGTACCTACATGAAAAAAGATTCCTTTGGAAAACAGTTGCCAAGAAATAGTGTGAAATATTACAAGAATGATACTATAACTTTGTACAACACATGGCTATGGTTATTTTTGCATATGCGAAATACGTTTTTAGAGATAACACTGAGTATTACTTACTAAAATTGACGCATAATTTTATATTTTAATTGATGTTTCATTCAAGCATAATTTTTTAAACGACGGAAAATGTAAACGAATTTTCAATAATTGGATTTTATTTTGTTTTATTATGCTTATTAATGTGCGCAGTTAATACTGGAAAGATATCCAGGGAACGGTTTACAAATATCTTTAATAATTGGAGGTACTGGAAAAATACAAAAAATACATGCCCGGCTAAGAATCCAAACCCAGTATTAATGCGAACACTATTTTGTAGTGATGCAGTTGTTTTCATGTAAATGTACAAATTTACATAATATATGTAATTTTACATGGATATTTCTGTTCCACTTGCAAATAATATTTACAGTGTGAAGCCCGAATAATCCTTTAGTGCATATTAATGTATTTGTGTGTGTGTTGTGTTTCTAACGTAAAATTTGGGTTAGGATTGGAGTGTTACATATATTAAAGTCTTGCCAAAATTAATTAATTTTTTTTGGGCAGGTTTATTCTCGCACTTCTAGGAGAACGTTACTAAGACGTAAAGTTGATTAGGTTTGGTAAGCGAAATTTAAAAAAATATATAAAATCGTAAAAACTAATGGTTCTCTCAAAATGGTGTTATTTTACTCCGACAACAGAGTTGAACGAGCATGCGGCGATATTTCAGAAATGTTTAGGACTGTTCGGGCTTAAGACTCTATCTAAATGATACATAGGCTGCCTGAAGTAACAGCGACCTAAAATGGAGGCAATAGTAGGTGATAAAAAATTTTTTTTTTTTCAGATAACCCACATAATAGTAAAGATAAGGAGCAAAAAAATTATTATTATTTTATGACGGCCTGATGAGTCTACAGAAAATTTCGGCATCAAACGCGCGGAACACAGGAATTATTCGTACGGGCATGCACGTTCGTGCATTCGCGTGTGAAAAGGAACACGGTCTGAGTGCACTGGCTCGATCACATACTTACGAAAGGATGAACTGACTTACGTCAGCTGCGTATTGTTAAAACAGGCACATCTTACTATCCGTCGTTGGTGAATATCCGTTGCGTTTCAAAAATGTTTGCATTAACTCAACCAAATGTAGGCCTACCTCCATCACTGTGATACATCGTACTTTTTTTGATACATGATAAGTATTCAAATAAATTATTCGGAAAGATATCAATTGATGAAAAAATGATGCATGTAGTAATAAATATGAACGTAAGGGCATTGGCAAGATTTAATTTCTAAGGAGAGGGGGAATATATTTTGCTTTTTCATTATCTTTCAATAATTGAGGCTATTATGTAGCTTAAAGTTTTTGTATACCAATTAATTATACATTATCAGCCAAAAAAACGTGTTACTTTACGTATAATCTAAGAAAAGTCACATTAAACATATAATTAAAAGTATTTTGATTACGACTTCAAAAGCAAAAAGTACTTTCATTTGCGCAGAATTTCTAGAGAGGGGTGAGAGGAGAAAGGCTTAGGCCTATGATATTATAATCCTATGTGTATGTGGGTATGCTAGTTGAACTCATATATCTCACAAACCATTTTTTCTACAGAAAATACCTGGGCAAAGGGTATTAATGAATAGGAATCCCAGAGTTAGATATATCAGGTATCACAAGGAACGCAGCCAGGGGAGAAGGTACCCTCCCCCCCCCAAACAAAAAAAACGGAAGGTTCTTTTGCTTTTGTAGTCATACATAGATGATTTATTTTGTAATTCATATTGTCTTAAATTATAGTAACATAACATCATTTATGGGCGCTGCTAAGTTTAAAACAAATGTTCTTAAGACCACCAAGTGCTGTTAATCGGGCACGGAAATGTTCTATGTCCAAGTTATATTCTTTTCCAGCAAGAACTTGTCCACAATTTTTGTGCAGTCTCGAAAAACTTACACCGTATTCCAATTGAATAAGTGTTTATTTTACTCGCTACACCACATATACATATAAAATCTACGGTTAAAACTACTAAAAATCAGTGAAATTTCACTGATAAACTGATGAAACTGCTCAACATGTAGGTATTCAAAAGCGAGGTGTTTCAACAAATTTCCGGTAAATTTCTCTATTCGCAATATCATATTTGGAGTGTACGATTCCCGAGAAAAACTCAACAGTTTCGAATCGAAAATACTTACGTTTGGTAAGGTGAAGTAGGCTGGCTAACAATTGGAGGACTAATTGTAGCAAATTTTATTATTCCTACTTCTTTTACTATTGTAGGCCCCCTATATATGTTTAGGATTAATGTGTCCTCTAAAAGTATTTTTTCACTTATAGAAACATCATATTTTCAATTTTGATATACCTATTTGAATGTGAAGTTGTAATTTACAAATTAATATTAAACTTTTTTCACAGAAATAATTTTTACTGAAATTATTAGTTTTCTTCACCTGTCTAAAAATTTAAATAATGAAAAATTTTTGTGTCATTTGTACGTCTCTGTTTAATCAACTGTGCTTTGGTTACATGTAACTGAGTTGTTTTAGTACTTTAATGATATGTCCCATTATGTTGGTCATAAAATAATATACATTTCCACCGAGGAGTTACGTTTTTGTTTTTATTAACGTGATAGTTGCATTTCATGGATAGATAAATTTTATTTTTATGCGTTTAAGTTTTCGTTGTAAGTAAACATCTGTTATTTGTTAGCGAATTTCTTCCATGTATAACTTAATCTTATCTTGCCCAAAAAATGTATGTTTTTATAATAATATTTACTATTTAGTGTAAATGTACAATTTGTGGAAATGTGCCAAGGCAAGTCCAAACAATGCTCATCAACAGAAAACTGAAATGAATACCAAAGACTACCGTTTTTAATTTCAAACGACACTCAAATGTACACTCTTGTAGATAGAACATTTTTTTAAAGTGCAGTCCGTGTTTTTGATAGAAGTAAGTACACGTTTGCTATCATTCTTGAAGGTTTGTCGTTTGAAAAAAAAAATGCCAAGAAAGTTATTGCGTAACTGAAACTATCGCTGTTTGATAACACTACAGCAGAACTTCCGAGACGGTATCAAGGATAGCTTTTCTTTTAAGCTTTCTTCAACCAACCTAAACCACTTTAGTGCCACGAAATTCTGAATAACATAGAAATTAGTTAATCTTGAAATTAATAAATAAATATTTTAATTTTTGTTTATTTACAAATTAATAAATGTAAGACGCAAAATTCATATTGATTATTTTCTCTTTATGTTTATCACTTTTTAGAATGAAAGATAAAAGTAGAAACTATACAATAATTTTAATACTATTTTGAAAATAGGAATTTTCTTATTTTTAAATAAAAAAAATATCATCTGAATCCAAAATTGTATAAATCTGCTCATCCATGACCATTGTGTGAATTCAAAACAATGGATAAAATATTTATATTTTACTCTAGAAAATGTATTAATCCTAAATTACCTTTATGCTGTCAGGTTATCGCTTGTTTTGTCGCCAGATGCTCAGACTAAGGATGCCACAAGAATACTTCCTCCCCCCCTTTTGCATCAGGGACATAATAACGCATGCGCGTTGTCATTCTACTCTAACTTCGTCTATCTGCGTGCCTGTTGTGTTAACTTAAAAGTTTATTCATCAATAAATAAAAAATAGCAACATAGAACACAGGTCACGAGCACAAGGTTTGGCCGTCATGATTTCCAGCCTACACGTGTGGGCTAACGAATACATTTCAATGGTTCGGCGTTTCTTAAAACAAGTATTTTAAATTTTTGTACCCTGCGTAACGCTCTAGGATCGTAGTAACGAAGCCGTTCACGTGAGACCCAAAAACGAGACTCGACGATGTCTTGCAAAGCACATTTTCGATAATTATAAATGTTTTACAGCCTCTAAAGACTTTCCATCTTTGAAAAACTCTTTTTAATAAATTTAGCATCTACTTAGGCACTTGGAATGATCAAAAACGGTTCGGTACAAAATTTTCGTTACGTTCGCGACGCGAAAAAATGACCTGTCCATATAGGTACTAACTCGACTTGATCGGCGAACTTAACTTTGTCAAAAATTGTGGGTCCGACTAAAAATGTTAATAACTATTTAAATACCGAACAGAATGCGGCGAAACTTGAGAGTAATATGCGACATGATCCATTCTTAATTAATAAACACTAAAATAATTAACGATTACAGCACACAAGTAAATAATCGCGGATTCCGATTCTGTGTGTAGTGGCATGCATTTTTTCGCGAAAACAAATAATTCTGATCTGCGTTAGCGACCGCCTGCAAGAGAAGGCACTGCCATGTTTGGCCGGGCCATTCCGAACGCGCTTGCTTCCGCACTGGATGGCTGTGATTGGTGTGCTGACAGTAGCCATCGAAACTCAAGACAATGCTACAAAGTTGTAGCACACAGTTGGTATGGAAAGCTTTTCGCGAAAAAAAAAAAAGAAGCATGTCCCTAGCTATGTGTAATTACAATCGTAGACACTACTTCAGTTTTTGGTTCTTTATGAAAGGGAAACAGATCATAATTTGTATAAGATAAAGAGGTTATTTTTTTTCTTAAACAAACGAGCGATAAATATTTTATAAAGCGCCCGCCTATGCTGAAAATCCGTAGTTCAAAAGTAACGAGCCTTGCGCATGCAGAATCCGATTATTATTTCCTGAAAGTAGGAAACCTTAACTATGTAAGGGCATTGCTTGTAAATCAATATCTTCCGTCTACCGGTTACCAAACATTGCACGAAGGTACGAAATTATTCCTCTTAGTGCGTTAAATTTTAATTGTTTCGGAAGTACACTGTTAAAAATCTTCACCTTAAATACATGAAAAACGCTGGTGAAAAATTATCCAAGGATATTCATGAAATTTAAAGTTATGTTCGTAAATTTACGGGTACTAAGTTCACATACTTTGAATATGAACCCACAAGAATGAATGACCTTGGTATGCAATAAATTAATGAAAAAAATGGCTAGGTCTCAAGCAATAACACATTTATTTCAACCGAAAAACCGAATTTGGATGTTAAAATAGTAGCTAGTATAGGTATAATAGCCGATCCTGCGGCAGGGTTCAAGGTCCGGAGCCGATAGCCGATGTACACCATCTTGGATTGTGACGCCACGGCGGCCATGTTGGATGATCTTAACCTTGACATTTGACCTTTAAAATGTGACCAAATACGCCCAAATTGACTCACAATTCGCTAAACGACCCAGTTTTATGAAAACATTTCTACCAAAAAAAAAATCTCAAAAATCTGAGTTCGAAAATTCCAATTTTCGAGGTAAAAATTACCCGTTTTGAGGAGGGGAAAAAAACATTTTTCGTTGTATTCCCCAAAAATTGCCAAAGGTTTGAACTGTCCCCAAAAAGGCTTAAATTACCCATTTACCAACCTCCAGTAAGTCTCTGAAAGAGACCTTTGACCTTGTACTTAACTCAAACCACCACCTAGTATTCCGCAATATCTGTTATTTTGACGTAATGTCCACCATTTCGTTTTCTATAATTGTTCAACCTTTTGGATTCCGCCTTCTTTAATCACAACGCCATGTTTGCCATATTGGAAAGGTGAAATCATCAAACGAAAAAATCGCAAAAAAAAATTAAAACGTAAAAAAATATTTAATTACCTACATATTTTAATACAATTTTTAATAAAACTTTACAAACTTCATTGGCCTTTGAGTCCTCAGCTCAAACCCGGTGAGGGTAAAAATGGCGATGGGTCCTTTCTCTACAGAATCTTTCAGCAGACTCACCTCCACCACTAATGCTAATGAATATAATATCACGCCAAACAGTATGACATCATTGTGGCCATCTTGTGTCCGCCATCTTATTTTCTTTTGCTCGAGTTCTCTGCGGTCATATATATATATATATATATATATATATATATATATATATATTTAACTAGCTAGAGTTCAGTAGTGTAAATCATTATATCGTCAGAAAATTACTCGAATTTTACTGGCTCTGCGAATCACTGTAGTATTTTTTATGGGACATAAACTTGTTTTATGTACAAGTTTTCTTTTCAGCGTGTCTTTCTTTATAAAAAAAAATTGAGATCAAAAAGCAGCATAGCCTACACATGTCAGCCATTCTTAAAAACATGAGTTCAGTTGAAATAAAACAGGAATGTTTACATGTCTGTACATTTTTTTTACACTAATTAGCTGATTCATTTCGTAAGTGTCCTATTATAAAAAAAAAGTAAAAGTTTAAGAGTTTGACAATGTCATGTAAAAAAAATTCTGTACTATTAGTCGATTTTATAGGTGTTTTTTTTACATTCAAATGTTATAAAAGGCTTTTTTTCTGTAGAGATTGGTTATCAAACTTAGAGTGGTCAGAAATAATAAGTAATATAATTGGCAACGATAAACGATAAAGCGATGAAAACGACATTCTGAAAGCATTGCTAATATCACGTCACGAGCGTATAGTCCTAGCTCAACAACATCCAAATAATTCACGCTTTAAAAAAAAAAAAAAAAAAAAAACAGGAGCCCTTCATTTCACGAAAGTACACTTTGTAACTAAGTACAAGTAGAATTTTACAAGTTCATGAAAATATCCAGTTGCAAGTGTTTCACAAAAGCAGTCTTTGTAAACTTGTAATGACAAGTGAATTTCCACGAGTTTGCAAGTGGTTTACTTAAATGTTACTTTTAAAAAGACTTGTTTACTGACAGTCACCAATTAGGTACAAGCTTGTAGATTACAGTTATTATTTACTACTAATTTTTACCAAGACCACACAGTTAGATTATATGTACAGGTTTACTAATAATGTGGTTACTAAAATTGTGGTTTAGTAATAATGTTTTGGTCTAGTTCTTCCTCTAGTAAGTTTAAATAAAATTACACAAGTGAACGGGAATCATACACGAATTTACACTGCAACTAAGACTGATACCTAATTTTTACCGATACATTAATGGTTGCCAGAAATTGCTAGTTACAAGTGTGATTATGTTGCCGAATCTTGTTAGTAACAAATTTACCGCACCAAAAAATGTGACACACAACTAAAACTTATAATTTTCGTTGACAACTTTTTGAAAATCCATGTTAAACGCTGTTCGTAACAACTTGCGAATTCAACAGTTTTTTTATATTTATTTTTTTAAATTTTTGTTAACAAAAACCTGTACCTTTTGTGAAACAGGCACCGGGTAATACGTGTGTTGTGACCAAAAAAATAAGGTTGGCATTATTACTGCTATATTTGCGGGTTTTTTTTTCTGTAGCCCTGGTAGCAATAAAAATTGTACCTTTATTCACACAAACCCTTTCTTAGACTACATGCTAATTGTATACGGCATCTTTGGTATATATATTTTTAAAAAAAACAAGCATGCAGATGACCTTTGAGAATGCTACTGATCAGGAACCAAATTAAATCCCTGCTGGAAATTTTCAAGGGATCCATCCTCCTTAGCAAGGGAATCGTATATGGTAATCCCCCCTCCCCCCCCCTTGCGTGACATAATGCCATCCGCGCCGAGGAATTGTTTTAATTTACACACGAGATCGAAAGGTTTTTCGGTGCACAGCTAGCAAATTACAGGTTCCGCCCGAAGTGCAGGCCGTACGAAATAACGTCACTTTTTTTTATATCTCATTTCTTTCAGGGACGTGAAAAAAAAAAGCTCTAAATGATTATAGATAGCCCGGTTTATACATGAAAATGAGGTTTGTTTCCGAGGTTCCGCGGAGCCTGATTTAAATATCCGGACCCCTGCTAACTGCAAATTATGCTAGGTGTGCCTTTGTGGAGAAGGAAAGATTTTTGTTTTTTTAAAATTTCGAATTCAGCGGTAAGGCGTTCGTGCCGTGGCGTTATTACAAAGTTAATTCTTTCGTCTTCAAAACCGAAAAAAAAGAAGTATTAAAATGCAAAGCAGTCGGGGGTAAATTGGTCTCGTATTGCGTGCGTTCGATCATAATGGCTTTCAGTTCGGTCGTAAACCATCAAAACCCTTGTACGCCCACCTAGGAAATTGTACGCTTCATTCGGCATTTATAAGTGCCTCTCGCCCAGCTTTCTCCCCCCCCCCCCCTCTCTCTCTCTCTTCTTGCATGTGTTGCGAGCAGAACAAGGTTGGAGATGAAGCAGGAACGGCCTTCGCCGACTCTGACGAGGTGTTGTTACTTTGAACCAAGCACAGTTTCATTACAAGCGGAGACCCGAGAAATCCTCCGAATTTTCAGGTAACAGACTGAACTCCACACACACACACATACACACACACACACAAACACTTGTGCACGAAAAATACCAGTCTATTTTTCACTGGCTACAGCCACGTTTAACCTTCTGGTCTGATTGCATGTGATTGGGTCTTTTAAATTTTGGGGGACGTGACAGTAGTCAGAAAATCATTAGACCGAAAGGCACTAGACCGAAACTCATTTTGACTGAAAAGCATTAGACCGAAAGTCACTAGACCTAAAGGCACTAGACCGAAAGTTATTTGACCGAATGACACTAGACCGAACGTCATTTCACCGAAAGGCACTAGACAGAAATTCATTTGACCGAATGGCACTAGACCGAAAGTCATTTCACCGAAAGGCACTAGACCGAAAGTCATTTCACCGAAGGCACTAGACCTAAAGACGCTAGATCTAAAGGCACTAGACAAAAGTCATTTGATCGAAAGGCACTAGATCGAAAGTCGTTTCTCCGAAATTTCGTTCAAACGACTTTCGATGTAGCGCGTGCTATCCACAAATTTAGTATTGTTGCTGTCAGTTACTTGTCCTTCGAGGTGTGTCAAATCTACCTATGTTTAGAGAACGGAAGAATTCATGGGTTGATTGCGGAAACAATTTTTCCTTGTGTGCTGCTTTTGCTATTACTTCTCAGTTTATGGGAAGGACTCTAGGCCAGCGACAGACCCTCAACCAAGGAAGTATCAAATCAGAGAACACCAAGTTGAGACGTCTCACAAGTCTGCGGCAAACAAACAGGTGACATTTTTCCGAGTATACAGAGGAGTTTGGAGTCCATCTTAAAGGAAAATTAAAACGTTTCTCCGGTCTGAATCTAAGGTTCGCGAGACTGCATTTAAAGTGCACAACGGTATGCATTCCAGGACTTTTCCCAAACAATAACGCGAATATTACAAATCTCTTACCATCAGACGTGTGGAATATGTTGAAATAATTTAACAATTCAATAGCTGTCGACATCTCAAGCAAATTTCAGCAAATACTGACTGAATAGCTACCAGATGTAGTAAAAAAAAAGGCGGGTGCATTAGAAATTATTTTTGGGCATACGCCATCATTGATGGTTTTCAATGTCTGTCAAAAAGAAACCTCAAGAACGGACAAATAGATGAACACATAGGTACATAAAACCAGAAAACAAGCCAATTGCAAAAGTTAAATTCATAGACGGAACTTCAAAAAATTCAGTGGAATTAATTAATCAGAAAAATTGATTAGTCAGAAAAATATCACAGCACAGACGAACACAGTAGCGACCGTTGCAACAGGGACAATGGACGCAGATCACATGAGATAAGCGTATCTACACAAAAAAGCACAATCTCACTACTAATTCACAACATTTTCGCAACAAATGGAATACTACCTTCCCAACCGTAACTAACATACAAATGAGTTTTGATCACAATATTTAAGTGTTCACTGACGGGTTGATTGAAGAGCGCGTCAATCTATTAACTTTTCGTGCACTTTTTTTTTTTTCAAACGGGAACCGGTAACTCAAATATTGCGAGTGTTCTGTTGTTGTTCTATGCTACCAAAGGACACAGACTGGGACAAAAAAAAAAACTAAAGGTTACCAATGCATTCGGACCATCGCCCACGCCACGCATGACGTCAGAGGGTCACGCGGACCAATCAGCGATCAGCGTGCGTCGGACGCAGTTCAGGACGTCGCAACTGCAGACGGGCCGATGCGCGCGCTGGGAAGCCTACGATTCACTCGTCCTACTGGACATACCCGAATACTCACGTTGGCAAGCCTTCTTTTCACAGACGAGAGAGCCAAACCCGAAGTTCCCCGAAGTTCATGCTCGCTTTTTTTTTTCCGTACCACAACAGGTGTATTTATTTGGGGGAAACAGTTTACATGTTTTCACAGTATCTTTAATGTAGCTATCCTAACCAAATCAACCGTCCACAATGTTTTAAAGTATTTATAATGTAGCTAACCTAACCTAATTGACCATTAGTTATCATGAGTTGTATATTTATTTACAATGAACCAAAAAAAAAAAAAAAAAACCGAAGATGCACGATCGGACGTTTGGCTCTCTCGTCTGTTGAAAGAAAACTTGCTGACGTGAGTATTCGGGTATGTCCAGAAGGACGAGTGAATCGCAGGCTTCCACGCGCGCGCTACCTCCGCCTCTGTTCGCGTCGCTGTTCTGTGGCCGCGGGGTATCGTCCGGCGCGCGCGGGGTTAAAAAAGGAAGACAAAAGAGTAGCGCAAAGGTAACCAACCGGCTCCACCTGGTCTGGCCGGTCGAGTCGCGCAGGAAGAGAAAACGGTCGAAGGGGGCGTGTCCGCGGGTGAAGGGGAGAGGGGGGAACAACTCCCGCTCGACCAATCCCGCGCCGTCTAGTCGCGGCGGTGGGCGTGGTCCCGCCGAAAGGAAAAAAAAAAATTCTCCGCGTGTCCGCGTGCCCGCTCGTGTTTCTCATTTTCTTCTCTTTATCCCCTCCCCCCTTTTTTTTACCCTCCTCGCCCAACCATCTTTTCCTTCACAAGCTTTTTCGACAAAGTATATATTCCTACTGTTTTTTTTTTCTTGTTCTGCGCGGGACGCTACTAAGGGTTCGCGTACGATTAGAAAACTGGAAATGTATGCGTCTCACGAACAGATACGTAAAAAATAAAATAAAGGACTCGTTCGGCGGTTTGTATCGGGCGGGACAGTTGTGTTCGTTTTTACGTCGCTGAAAAGGCGTGTGAAGCATCATCCTCTTTGGATCATTTCCTGCGCCTTCCTTTTTTTTTTTTTATTCTTCACACCTGGTGTCTGCAATTATCTTCTTGAAACTCGGCCTCGTTCGCCATGTTGGAATATTTATTTATTTTATATTTTATTATGGCAGGGTCCAGATCATTTACCAGCCGTGAAAGAAACAAAAAAAAAAGGAGGGGGGGAATCTTAGAGCTTGAGACAGGAATATTTCAATGATTCATTTCGCCGTAGGCTAGAATTCAAACAGTTTTACCTTTGACCAGCTTCTATGATTTGCCCATAATGCTCCAGGCAACACATTTCAGTGACTTCTTTAAGTGAGCGATAAATGAGCAGGGAACTCTTGCCCAAGTGCGTACAGAACTGCGGAGTCTATCCTAAAGATCATAGAAACAGCCAATTTTTTTTTCAGTCCTTACTTATAGCGAGTGACAACGAAGCAATGACCATAAAGTTTGATAATGGATAAGTGCGTGACTTTGTTTTTTTTTTTAAATACGCGGATAATACGTAAGTGGTAGTCCATGAATCTAGAAAAAAAATCGCAGCAAAACACAATAAGCAGTGCTTATCTAGTGAAACCTCCGTAGGAATTACCTTAGAAACAGGAACAATGACAGAAACTGATATAAACTGAAATAATAAAAAACCATCATGGCTGGAGAGACCAAGAATGGAGAAATATTCATCTGCAATAACTTTGATTTTTTTTAATAGCTACAGATTGCAATACAATTTCCGTATTGCAGTATATGGATTGACAGGGAATAGTTTCCTGGTTTGGACATTTCTTGGAGTCTGTGTTCAAGGACTGGTGCAGGGCCTACCTAATAATCATAACAGTTCTAAGTGATCGCGATAAATAATAAGTTATTTTCTCTCGGCAGTTATAGGCTGGATCGTAGCAGAGATTTTTAGAATTATTGCTTCCAAAAATGTTAGCTATTCTAAAACAAAATCTAAATAAAATTATACATCTATTTTTGGCTAGTTAATTAAGCTTATATTTAAGTGTGATATTTATTTTCTTTAGTAGCATAAAAAGGGCCTACATACATGTATTTTTTTAAATCGTGATTTTAAATTTTATAAATTGTTGAATGAACGTTTTCTGACAAAAATCATTTGCTGTTTGAAACAAAATAAAACATCAAAAATTGTAAAGGAATATTTTGAACATTTAATTTTTTATTATTTTGACCATTTTTGTCTTACTATTTCATTTATATAAATAATGCAAGAGTGAAAAAAAATATTTAAAAAATTGTGTAATTGTTACATTGTAGCTCAGAAAAAGCATGGGAAGATGGTATTTATACCTTGTCACGGTCAAATAATTACATGAATACCTAATCTAATTTGAAATTGTAAAAAAAAAATTTCGAAAGTGGGAAACGTGGTGGACGTTGCCGTGTGTATGTTGATTTTCTCGGGGTGCTTACCAACCCTCTCCCCTCCCTCAACAACAAAATGTATTCCGTTAATACTTCATCCCCTTCATCTTTCTGTAGGTAATCATCTTTATTTATTTATTAATATTTAGAGACCTGTAAAATTCGCGGATTCATTTCGCGATAGGATAGAGTCCAAATACTTTTGACATTATTCTGCTTCAGTGATTGGGCCACAGTTTATCTGAAGGGCTCTGGGCCAATGAAAAATATTTAACAGAAGAATTAGCGAATCACAATCATTCCAGTCAACAGGTGTTACGAGTCGGTAACCAATCAGCAGATGTAATTTGCACGAGTGCGTAGAGGATCATGGAGTCTATCCTTTAGGGATTTGAAATCGCGAATTTTACAGGTCTCTATTAATATTAGATCCGTTTACGACGAGAAAATAAAGAAAGGGGGAAGAAATATAAGGAATAATTCTGGATTCCCATGAACTATGTTAAGCAATGTGGTAGTTTCTAAACAATTATTGGACTATACTTTTGTTCTCACTCAGATCTATAATTCGCCGTATAGAACACATTCTAATTCTATTCCACAAAATAAACGAAGTATATTTCTGAATTTAAAAAAAAAATCTATTTTCCTACTGGACTTTTTTTTTTCATGTCTAGTCAGTGTTCTGCTTTGCCATTAGAAGATGGTTTCGAAATTCAGTCAGTGCATGTAAAATAAGGCTACAGGTACTTTAAAAGGATCATGATCAAAAAATATTTTTTCCGGATTTTCTTATTTAAGTAATTTCTACTTTAAAAATATTGCTTATAACATTAATAAAGTAATAACGTATTTTAGTAGCTTATATCAAATTTTATTCTTTCTACAAAAATATAACAAATATATATGTTTTATAGAAAATTTGCTTTGTGTAAGATCTCAAATATAATATTAGTTCAAAATATGTAAGTTTTTCAAGAAGTTCGTATGGATTTCATGTTCTGCTAGAAAAGGAACAAAAATATATATAATTTTTGGAGATACAGAACATTTAACTAATTAAATAATTCACCTATAATGCTAAAATTATGTTCATTTAGAAATTTGAAAAATAAACAAATAAGAATCTTTTACAAACACAACCAATGGAAGAGTGATGATGCCATACGATATTTTAAGTTTTGGGTAAATGGTTCAAATCTTCGATACGTATTTAATATAATTCTTATAAGGTTCAGAATCGAAACATAATTTTTGATGGATTATTATTTTCATGCACTAAGTTTTCTTGTAAGATATTATTGATGATTTAGTTTATGTCTCACGTTAAATGCTTCTGTTTGTGAATAATAGACTTTCACCAAAATTCATTTTTATTGAGAACAAGTTTTAAAATAACTAAATACATTGAATTTTATTTATAGTTAGATAAGTAAAAGAGGTGCGTTAGCTTATCAACTATTGACAAAAATGTTCAATTATCAATACATTTGTTACGTTATTTTTTTTTATTAAATAAAAGGTTCATGCGGTACAGATGATTAAATTTAGAGCACAAGTGAAGTGGTACTGAGTGCTAATCAACTGTGATATTTCTTGCCAACATGCAATAAAACTAAGTTGAATCATATGCAACCAAATCATGACTGAATCTTCTCACAGGCCGCCAATCACATGAACAGGCGATATAGGCCTAAAATAAGTCTACTCCAAAGTAAGACCTCGATTCGATCTGCTTCATTGGGATATGTTGAACTTAGCAACTAGTTAGGGATAAGTATTTTGAGCATGTTTCGATCGGGGTTATTCCTCTTTCGAACTAAAAAGGTTCTGCAATTACTTCAGAACGACATATGTTCTATGCTTTATTGTGATTGGCAGGTTTTAAGTCAGCGAACCACGGGTAAAAAAAAATGGCTAGTCGTGCAAACGAAAGATAATCAACTTGTAAATAAAAAAAAATTTAATCTGACTTGTTTTAAGTGAGTGATGATAATGCAGAATAATCGTGTGGTATTTATAGATTTAATCAACCAATTAAAAACCCATCTTAATAAACAATCGAGTTTAGCTGTGAACAATCAATTCTTGTATAACCTGACAATCACATTCTTCTCAATCGAGTTTTTTTTTCCTTTCAAATATGGCTATAACTAAACTTGTTCATTTAAACTAGTGTAATCGTTCAGTAAGCCAGGTATTTTAGTTCATCGAACCAGGGAATTCACCTGGTCCATACTTACATACCTACATTTATTTGGAATGAGTTCCCTTGCAGCGGGCATAAATGAAGCTGATGTAACATACAGATCACATTCTGATTTAAAAAAATGAACTTGCCTAAACTATTCTTCATGTCAAAATATTTCACTGCATACTGCCGATCATTATATAAACAACTCTTTCAGCTTTATTATTTTACTGAAAGCTAATAGTAATCTTTATTTTACCGGCAGGACATAATCAGCATTGTTACTCGAATTATTCTGTTTGGTTTCCTACTTTCTCATTAACATTAACTCCACTTTTGCCTGACACTAACTAAAGTTATGTTTTTCCGATTCCTGAAGAATGTTTTTTAATAATGTCGGTTTTTCAACAAACTCTGTTATTACTGTAAATAATTTAATTATATCGCTTTCATGCTAGACGTTTGTGATTTACGTGGTTATAGCTTTGTCAATCATCTAAACACTGTAATTACATAAACCTACGTACAAATTTTAAAAATATTTGGAGTGTACCTAGCAACGTCCACAACACTGTGAAAGGAGGATTAAGAGGTTAAAATTGTATGCTTGTGGGCCTTATAGAGTTTTCACGGAGGCTGCAAAAATTTTGTGTCGAGTTGTCAGAAAAATACAATAATAAGCACGAAAACAATCCGCAGTTAAAATTATTATAACGCTGCAGGGGCCAAAACTGTAGGATTCCTTGGGGAGGGCCCACGAAATAATGATTATTATTCCTGTTCAACGGTTACGATTTTTCAAACGCTATCGAATCACTTAAATGAGTTTTTTTTTTTAATTCCGGGGGGCCCGAGCCACATTGCCTCCCCCCCCCCCCCCTCAACAGGAATTTATGCCAATGTTATATTGTATTTTATATACAAAAATCTACAAGCACTTTCCATGGTATCGTAAAAATCAGTCTTCATATTTTATTAATCCTACACAGGAATTTATTTTTTTAGTTTGACATTGAATGTATTTGGGATTATTATAATTAAAATATTTTCCTCTAAATCTACCAATACAACAGTATCAATAATGTATTATTTTTATGTGAAATAATTTAAAACTGTTAGTTTATTTGAACAAGCTTTTACTACAACCTCCCAAATCATTATAATACTTAGAAGTACAGCATGTACGTTTTGTACGTGCAGCATTATACAGTGACATGTATTGGAAACTGGACTACAAATTAATTCGCTGGTAAAACGAACGATAGATGTTACATTGGAAAAAAAATAATAATCATATTTCAAGTCAATATACTGGTGAGGGGGAGAGAGGGTAAGGGAGCAGTATTGCGCTCTGTGTAGGCTATATACCATTTGACAAAAGAAGACACCACACGCCTAAGCGTCGTATCGTGTCCCACCCAGAACACGCCATCCTAAGAACGACTTAAAGGGCACCGCCTACCCGGACACACATACAAAGCGCAGAGCTTCAGGAAAAACCACGATATTTCAAAACTACTCAATATATCAGAAATGAGTCTGCTTACGAAAAGCATTTAAGAGTTCGCTGAGGGCCGAAAAGTACTTTTAATTTCGGAGTAACTTTTTAAACTGTATTTTCAGAAGAGTTAAAATGACTAAAACGCATGTTTTCAGAGTAATTTTTAGGGGTAAAACAACCAGTACAGATTCTCGAAAGCACTTTAATGGACTTGAATTAGACCTCTATCTTAATTTCTCCGCAATATAATGTTACGGTCACCGCTCAGATCTCACAGTTATCCTGTGCACGACGAGAAGACTGCGCGCCAGTCCAGAGGAGACACCGCGCTAGAAGCACCAGCGAGCGTCGCGCTTATCATCCCGCCTCGCTAACACAGACACAAACCCTGACGAGGCGGGGCGCCTTAAGTTTTAATTTTTGTACCCAGACAAGTTGTCCGCCCTTCCCGGCCCCGAGGATTTCGATACAAAATTCAGGAACCCACGTCGGAAGCGCTGCCTAGCGGGCGTCTCTAGGACCTGCCTTTGTGGCACTGGTGACGTGGTCACGACGTGGCCCTCAAACGAGCCGGCTGCTTCACTCATTGGTCCGGAGCGGCCAGTGGGCGGGGCCTGGCCCGCGCCGCGGACCTACAGTATACACGGGCGCGTCCGTCCGTCCGTCTCGGCATCGATTTCTGTTTCGAGACCGCGGCGAGAGCTGCCCGTTTTTCGAAAACCCCCGTCGATCCTATCGAATATAACGAATTCATCGGGCGTGACTCGGCTAGCCCGAAAAACTCGGCCCAACGCCGACTTCCTGGAAACATCGAGCACATTTTTTTTTGCCGCTTCCGCGTCGCGTCGCCATGGCAACGCGTTGTTTTTTTTTTCGTGAGGTGGTGGTGGGTGGGGGGGGGGGTGGGGGGGAAAGCAGAGTCAGAAAATCTCTTTGGGAGAGGCTATTGCACAGGGATGGATACAGTTATTGTTAATTGTTCTCAGGCTAGTCACGTATATTTATACTTCAAGTGGGAGTGGTCTATTTGAATGACTTGGTTCTGCAGTCTCGTAAGTTCATATTAAATGAAACAAAACGCTTTCTAATTAGAAATGTAAAATTAAATTGGGGGGGTGAGAGGATACCGCTCAGCAAGTACAGCGTAAGCAGAGAGAGCAGGCCAACACGTTAACGACGGCTCACACTGCAAGTGTTTGGAGGCACCAGCAGCTGGGTGATCTCGCCAGCAAATAAGAAGTAGTAGCATTCAGGTCGAATGTGGGTTGGAGTAACTTATGGATTTGCTGGTGTAAAATATTGTCTTTTTCTCCTAGAATATAAGGTTCTGATATCGTAAAAAAAAAAGGTGAATATTATAGTTATGTGATAAAACCTACTTTGTGTTTTCAGTGAAAAGTAGGGGTGGAAAGGAATTTTACCAATATTACTTTTCAATCAGATTGGATTATTATGATGTAGGGATAGTAAATGAATTATAACTATTATTATAGGAAGTGTAAAGGCGAAAAATCGATAAACTGTGTTTTAAAAATCTTTGTAGAATTGTCTGTGTTTCGTGGTTGGATGGGTTCATTTCCGACACACCAATCACAGCCATCTTGTGCAGGAGCAAACGTGTTCTGAATGGCCCGGCCGTATAGGGCAATGGCTTCTCTTGCAGTCAGCTGCCAATTGCAAGGGGGAAAAAATAACGCTAGCGCAGGGATACCTAATCACTAGGGACTGGAGAAATTCGCGTATTCACTGACCTCCAGGATGGACTCCACGATCCTGTGCACACTCGGGCAAACGTCACCTGTTCATTGGCTGCCGACTTGTGAGGCGTCTCAACTGGGAGACTCGTGATTCAATACTGCTTCGACTGAGGGTCTATAATTGGCCCACAGTCCTCCAGGTTAACAGTGAACAAATAGCAGGAGTTGCATAAAGGTACAATTATATGCATTTCAGCATATCGCGAAATGAATCCGCGAATTTTTCCGGTCTCTACTAATCACAGTCTAATAAACAGTCAGATTTTTTTTTCCGCGAAAAATACATGCACCTGCTCATCCCTAGACACGTGCACAATTCACGATTGTTACGAGGTGGGATCCAAAAAATACGGCGAATAATTGTATTACTAACCAATTAATACGCTCACATCAAATTTGAAGTAACCTCCATCAAAATACTCTCTCCTTGGCTAGCATCAGGTCTTCGGGCCGTGATTTTCTTTTCCAGCAAACTTCTCCTAACCGTAGATAGGGTTACCGAACTGCGTGGAGCTTGCTGTTTCAGCCCAACGGCAAAGACGTCGAGACAACAAAACGATCGTCCCTTTCGGACGTGCAGCGCCGTCGTCCCGAACCCACGCCTCCCGTATGACGTCACCAATCTCTCGAAAAAAAACCGTCGGAAAACACTTTCGGGTCGAATGTACTAGCTCGGGCAAACTTAACGCTTGAAACCTATTTTCGAAAAAAGGTGAGATTTTTTTTGTGACGCCGAGTGTATTCATGGTTATAGCTAGAGACCTGAAAAATTCGCGGGTTCATTTCGTGTTATGCTACAATTCAAATAATTATACCTTAGTGCTGCTCATGCCATTGGTTCATTGTTAATCTGGAGGACTGAGGGCCAATTAGAGACCCTCACTCATAGAAGTGTTGAATCACAGGCCACCCAGTCATGACGACTCAGAAGTCAACAGCCAATGCACAGTTGGCATTTGCCCGAGTGTGTAGAGGATATTTGAGTCTATCCTGGGGGTCATTGAACCCGCGGATTTTTCCGGTCTCTAGTTATAGCTATTTAAGGCAGATTAAATGAACTAACCTACATGGCGTGTGCGAGCGAGCCTTTGTATGAGAATCTAAATATGTATATTAAAAAAATTTGACAACTTCTTTACCATATATACAATGTCCAGACATCAACTCGAAAAAAATTATTTCAGTCCTCTACAGTGCTGATGAAGATGATGATGATGTCGGGAGGCTGTATCGTACCAAAAGACATCACCATTGCCTTCCGGACCACGAGGATTTACGGACGCTCGAAAACAGCTGCTGCGTAAAAAAAAAATTAAAAAAATAAAATTACCGTTAACTTTCGTGCGCTATTTAAGTCATGACTAAAGAAAAGGGTGCTGCTGCATTGTCCAGCCTTTCGCACAGGGTAGGTACTTTTCTCTCTTCCATCCCCCTCCCCACCACACGAGTGGTAATTACATAGCACGCGCGTCTCCGCCGTCGGGGCACAAGGCGACCACGGCTGCTGCAAATCCCGGCGGTCGGCGACAGTTATAACAGTTGTCCCCGGCTCGAGCCAGCCTGCCCCCCTTCCCCCCTTACCAACCCCCTCCACTTCCTCCCCGTCAGAACTGCTATCACGAACGTTATAATTTCATTGCTCGGCGATGAAAAGGGGTTTCCGGCCCCGGCCCGGAGAGACCCAGGGACAGCTCCCCGCCGGGTTCCAAAGTGGGCCCCCGATTCACCGCCTCCAAAAGAGGATTCCGCGCCGGCTGTTTTGTCCTCGACTTCCGGAGAACCTCCTGAGCGGCTCGCGCTTCTGCCCCCCTGCCGGCATCGAGCCGTCCTACCCGCGGGGCGAATTACAGGTCTGGGTGCTGCTTGCAGCGAGGGATGATAGTATTATAAAAGGGGTGAAAGTGAGGGGGGCCACGTCAGGCCACCCCTCTTCCAACCCCACTCTTTCCACTCGAGGAAAGTGTTAAGTTGACGGACGCGTCAAAAGGAGAAGGGTGTACACCGGAAGGACCTCCAACAAAAGCCCTCGCAGAAGAGGTTGCGCGAAATTCCATCCCCTATACTCACTCCCCTTTTCACCCCCAAAAATAAATCCAATACTAGATCTTCTAGAAGGGGGTTTGGCTGGAGAGAGCGGGAGAGAGAGAGGATCCACAATGAACGAGCTTGTGTTCTGTACTAACTTGAAACCTTTGGATGGGGTTGGAGGGGGTGGGGGGAAGGTGTTCGACATCTGGCGTGGGCGTTTCGACCCCTGTCGCGCGGGACAAGGTCTCCCGACATTGTCTGCGTAAACGCCACCTGGGGAGCCCAGAAAAGCCCTAGTAGCACGTGGACGCCTCCCAGTGTTGGTCACTTCATCGTCTTGTCATCACTAGGACCAAGTATTTTTTTTTTTTTCGCGTGGGGAAAAACAAAACTGGACGCTCACTGGACTGCTATACGTAGGGACCGGAATAATTCGCGGGCTCAATGACCTGCAGGATGAACTCCATAGTTCTACGTACACTCGGTCAAATGCCACCCACTCATTGGCTGCTGTCTTGTGAGGACGTCCCAACGTAGCAGCTTGTGATTCGATAAAGCTTTGGTCGGGCGTTTCTCATTGGCCCAGAGTCATCCAGGTGAGTTGCGAGCCAATTGCAGAGACAGCGCTGAGGTATAACTATTTGTATTTTAGCCTATCGCGAAATGAACTCGCGAATTTCTCCGGTCTCTAGGTATACGGTTATTTGGCGGTAATCCGCGCGAGAGAAAACATTTGCTTTTATTTGTCAGGACGCGCTCGCTTACAGCACTGAGTGTCGTCTGTGACTCGTGTACTAACACGCAACCTGAAATAAACTGCACCAATAACGAAACACAGTAGATGATACAGGGTTTTAACTCTATCAGCTACTGCACAGAAAAATATTTTTTTTTCTGCGCTTTCACAAAAGCTTCCTTTGGAAACGAGTTGCCAAGAAATAGTTCGTATTACTACAAGAAAGATATTGTAAATTTGTACGACACATGACTATGGTTATTTTTTTGCACATATGAAATACTTTTAATTTTTTTTACGAAAATTGGCGCATAATTTTATATTTTAATTGATGTTCCATTCCAAGTATAGCATTTTTAAACCACGGAAAAGACAAACGAATATTCAACTATTTGACTTCATTTTGTTTGACCGTGCTTGTTAATATGCGCATTCATATTCAGGGAAGCTTTTTTAACTATTGGAGGTACTGGGACAACACATAGCATAAATGTCCGGGTAAGAATCCGAACCCAGTGTTACTGCGGACACTATTTTGTAGCAGTTTTCACAGAAATTTACAAATTTACAAAAAAAAATTGGCTGTCTGTAAAGTCGGTTTACGGACGATAGTTTAACGTGACAACGTCATAACAAAACATTGATGAAATGATTGCATACTTTTATGAATAAAATGAATCATTTTTATTGAATTATCACTACTATTTTATATGGATACAAAGAAGGTGTGAAATGAAATCTACAATTTAATTGATAAATTTACTTCTACTTGCACTCATTAATTCAAATATGTTTATTACTTTAACGAAGAGATTATTTTAACTATAACTTTTATACATGTTTGCTATTTAACTTCTTCCAATCGTGTTATTCTGTTAAGGATAGGACGATGATAGGAAAAGTAGGGAACGAATGGGAGTGTTTCAAGTTTAATGGGCCTCGAAAAAGTTAAATCGATGGTTGTTGCAATCGAGTGGAAGAGAGATAGATGCGGCGCAAGCGTACAACGAGCGTAATGAATGAGAGCGTACAATGAGTCATCCTTTTTCGTGCGTGCAGACGGGGTTCATCGATTTATTAGACGTTGTCACGTCAAAAAATTCACACTGTGTACACCGAAAGACCCTTGATATCGGACGATTAGGAGGACCAGAAGACAGTGATTAACACCAGAAATTCATATCACCCAGGTGACGTGCGAACAAGGAGAGAAAGTGAAATGTAGCACCCGGTAGTTAAACATCTGGGATTCTTTGATGCGTTTGTTGATTCTACTCCGAAAACAGAAAACAACACAAATTTTTCAAAATCTCTACACTGTTAAAAATTTACGAAGAACGCTGGCTACAAATTATCCAGGTATCTTCGTAAATGTACGGCTATCTTCATAAAATTGCGGACACTGAGTTCATTTTTTTTAAATTCGTGAATCCAAAAGCATATTCTGGGTATATAAACTAAACATTCAAAAACTACAGAAATAACACTCTTCTTTTGTCCAAGAACGTGTTTACTTTTGTTTGAAAAACGAAACATACAACTCGGAAGTCTGCGAAATTTCAGTTATATTGCAAATTACAAAGAATTCGATTATTTGAGAAAAAAATTCTTCTTTGAAATGTCCGTAAATTTACTGTAATTTCTATCAGTGAACCAATAGCACTATCTCCTAGAGTTAAAATGGTTTCAATTTTATCCCACCGCGAAAATAATCCGCGAATTCTTCCGGTCTCCGTCTATAGCTGATCAGGATTAGTTAGAGCTAGGAACTGGAAAAAAAAAATCGCCGGTTCAATGACCTCCACAATCCTGCATTCACTGTGAGGACGTATCAGCTGGAAAGCTTGTGATTCGTCAATATATTGCTTGAGTGATTCTGATTGGCCCAGAGACTTCCAGACGAACTTTGAGCCAATTGCAGGAGCAGCACAAAGTTATATAACTTGATGTAAGCTTTTGGACGTACGCCATTGCTATGTCTGCAGAAGAAAACTACAAAAAACACAAATGACAAAAAACACAAATTAAGCAAAAATTGCTGTTGTCAGGATTTAACGCCACACAATATTCCACAACAGGAAAATGGTCAACAAACAAGGAAAAGTTATATAGTTTTGGACTCTAGCCTATCGCTGAATGAATCCGCGAATTTTTCGGGTCTCTAGTTAGAGCTATAGGGGCAGGCATTTTTCGCGAATAAATCTGAACGCCTATTAGACTGCAACAAGGTATACGCACACCAGCGGTTTTTTCTCCTTGTGATTGGCGGCCGTCTGCGAGAGAAGTAGTTGCGTTATTTGGATGAGCCACTCAGGACGCGTTTGCTTCCGCAATGAATTATTGTGATTGGCGTTTTAACAATCGTCATGTACCTGAAAGAAACTCACCCAATCAAGAAACACAGACGACGCTGCAGTGTTTAAACTTTCAGCTAGTATCGGAATCTTTTCGCGAAAAATGCGTGGCCCTAGTTGGAGCTTATGGTTCTCTATAATGAGGCAGGTTTAGAGACTGGAAAAATTCGCACTTTGGATGACCTCCAGGATAGACTCCACCATTCCCTACATACTCGGGCAAAAGCCACCTGCTCATTGGCTACTGACTCGTGTCACCTGTCAACTGGGACGCTTGCGATTCGATACTTTTTTGGTTGAAAGTTTTTCATTGGCTCAAAGTCCTTCAGATAAACAGTGAGCCAATCAGAGAAGCAATTTAAAGGTACAGTTGTTTGGATTATATCATATAGTGAAATTAAACCGCGAATTTTTCCGGTTTCTAGGCAGGTTCTTCGACAGACCACCGCCGAGGATCCAGACTTCTCTCTTCAGGGACTCGAGGGCCGTAGCGCCTAGCTGGCGGCTCGCGTTCATTGTTTTACACCCGGGTAACGATCCGTCGCCGCACCCCACCTCCACCCCCGTCCCCACAATCCTCCTCAACGCATTTTTCTTCACTTTCCTGTGCTTCTCATCTGCTCCCCCTCCCCCCTTACCAACCCTCTTCCATGGTCTCTCCAAAAAAGGAAAGAAAAAACAAACTGTAGAATAGGTTTTTACGACCTCCGTACTATCTCTTAATGCCTTTGTTCTTCTTTCTCCGAGGTTTCTTCTTTTTTTTCCGTCTTGTTTCCTCTGGCCACGCGCTCATCTGCCGCCGCCCGTCCCCTCTGCCAATCTCGTTCATCCGAGAGCCGACGTGAGGACTCCATTAAGGCCCTGCCACACCGTCAGACACTCGTCTCCAACTACAGTCCGTCCATGAAAGAATGTCGCAGTAGGGGCAGGCATTTTTCGCGAATAAATCTGCACGCCCATTAGACTGCAACAAGGTATACCCGCACCAAGGGGTTTCTTCCTTGTGATTGGCGGCCGTCTTGAAAGAGAAGTCGTTGCCTTTTTTTTTTTTTGGCCGAGCCACTCAGGAAGCGTTTGCTTCCGCGCTGAATTACTGTGATTGGTGTCGTAACAATCGACATGTGCCTGAAAGAAATCACGATATACAGACGGTGCTACAGTGTTTTAACTTATAACTGATCTCGGAATCTTTTCGCGAAATATGCATGGCCCTATGTCACAGTTATGAAATTTTAACAGCATCAACTGTAAACGCTGCAGGGTTTCGGTTTTGAAGTCACAATTATTTAAGTGTCCCAAACAGTTTTAGATGAACGCATGCGCGAGTAGATACTGCTTAGTTGTTGTCTCGCTTGCAGCGCGAAAAGAATGGCTCTTTCCCCTCAATTAGTAGATGATGAATCTTTAACCTTTTATTTGGCAACAGGATGGAGCCCCCCTTCCCGTTGGAATCTATTTGCACGAGATTGGTCGAACGTCGAAGTCCCTGACCGTTGGATTGGTTTTAATGGTAGAGACTACAGAGTTCTTTATAGCTGACCTCCACGTTCACTTGACATAAAGTCAAACTTTTTGAAGTGACAGCGTCTAATAAAACGATGAACGCCAGCTGCACGCACGAAAAAGTGTCCCGTTGCGCACATTGTTCCGTTACGCTGTGTCCCGTTACGCTCATTGTACGCTTGCGCCGCATCTATCTCTCTTCCACTCGACTGTTTATAAAGTGAAGTGAAAAGTTAATGTGGTTTTCATTGCTTATTACAACAATTTCGGCAAAAAAGATTAATTATTCTTGCATTTTAAAAATCTGATTTCTAGTATAATTTCAAGTATTTATTCTTTTACTATTAAAATAAAAATGATTCAATTTTATTCATAAAGTATGCAATCATTTCATCTATGTTTTGTTATGACGTTGTCACGTTAAACTATCGTCCGTAAACCGACTTTACAGACAATTTTTTTTTTTTTTTTTTTTGATTTCTAAAAGATCGTGTCTACATTCCGCCCCTACCTAATGATTTGCCATAGGTGAGACACAGAATTGAAGAGGCTTTTGCTCCGGAATTGTTAACGAAAATCGGGAGGATTGGACTTTAGGTTGAACGTGTGCCGTTTAACTAATAGTGCACATACATTTGTAAGAAAAACTAGGTTATTTTACCTTAAATTTGACGTATGGCTTGTTATAAATAGTCTAAATAAAACTTTTACAATATAACATTGAAACTGGGAAATTAATTTTTGGAAATTCTGTATATTCTGCAATAAAGTTGGAGAAGTAGTTTTGAGTGGAAAATGGATTCAAAATTTCTCCATCAAATAAATGTGTACAGATAACCTCGAATATGTTTTAAATCATGTTACACTATCAAAGTTTATTTTTTGGTCGAAACCATCTCAATCTTTTCAACTTTAATCTCATTTTTAAAATTAAATAATTAATCACAGTGATGGATGGAATTTCTGAACTTGTTATGCTCTTCGTGCTTCTTTTTTTTTTTTAAATTTTGAAACATGCATAAATTTAACTCACAATAAAACGCAGGTCCCTTGAGTGCTTTCAATAATCTGTCCCAGATGTTTCATTAAAAAAAAATATATTGAAATCACGAGTCTTAGCCAATATCACTCTTCTAAAAATCAGTTCGAAAATGAAATACGGCAACAGATCTTAACGTACAATGCTTTTCGCAAGGATACCCCACTAGTATTTAAATCACGTGAATTTTTTTTAACGTGATAACGTCTTATAAATCGACGAACGCCGGCTGCACGCACGAAAAAGGCATGACTCATTGTCACGTTCCGCCTGAGCCGAGCGTGCAAGAACCGGCCAACCACCGTGCGAGAAAATCTTCTATAATATCAAACAGGTTACGGCGGGCTTTTTAAAAGCATACAATTTAAAAAAAATTTAATGATTTGTCCAATTTCGTCATTTCAAATCAACAATTATTTATTGACATTGATTTGATTTCAGTTTATTTATATAACTAATTGTTCGTGATTATATTTAAAACGAATTATTTAAATTTAAATTTGCAAAAAAAACTGTAAACAATATTTGAAAATTAAAAAGTGTGCAATTTTTCATCAAATGTTTTTTTATGACGTTATCACGTGAAATTCTTGTCCGTAAACCGAATTTACAGACAACGTAAAGTGGCACACCCGTGTTTGTGCCCAGGTAGGCGGGGGGCCTCGAGTCGAACAAAGGAGCGCGCGGATGGCCAGAAGTTGGATCCGCGAGGGGACACACCCGCCCACGAGCCGCCGCCGACGGTTCATGAATCCAGAAGAAGGTTATGAATGGAAGATGGGACTAGACTTCCGAGGAGGTCGCGCCCGGAGAAGGATCTGCGTGGGAAGAGAAGGACGAGGGGTGGGGGAAAGTGTAGGACGCGTGCGGGTTGCTGGCGGTGACGTCTAGCCGCCTCTGACCCCTCCCACACTTCTCTCCGAGGGCGCTGGACCATCCACTAAATCCCGACTCCCCCTTCAGCCTCCCGTCGCCGGCGTAGGGGAGACGGTAAGGAAAGAATAGAGAGACATAGAGATAGAGAGAGCGGATAAATCATCGCGACAGCAGAATCCAGCAGCTCACCCCCACCACCATCTTTTCCTTTTTTCTTTTGCCTCTTCCCCCTTCCTTTTATTCCCTTTCGGGACTATACTCTCCCTTCCCTGCGCGATCTCGGACAGAATCCCTCGACTTTCATTTTTACATACGGCGGTGATGCATCTGACCGACCCATTGTCGCGACGGGCTTCTCCGGTGGCTGTATCACAGTTGTAAACGTCGTCTCCAGGCGAAGACATAACTCTTGAGTTCGCACACTCTCTTCCCCCTTCCCCCTCCTCTTCCCCCTTCCCCTTCTTCGCCAAACCCCAACATGCCGGCGGACCGAGGACAATCCTTCTTCCATTCTTCTCCGACGACTGTCCCACGTACGTCCGTCCGGCGAGGAGAAAATTTTGAATCCTCCGCGTACAACTCCCGGAGAAGGAATTTATTACAACTTTTATTCTCGCCGGGGCGGAAGATGTTTCAGCTCGGAGACTGTTACGACCCTACATGATATGTTCACGACCACGAGGCTTAGACTCCCGGGTTACGTGCATTCATTCGACTCTTTTGTCGAATAACAAAATCGCGAAACCCGCGCGTTCTTTAGAGACCACAAACAACTTGTACCGAAAATGCGAATGCACATGAGATGAAATCGTTGATTTGAAATTTTACTGCAGCTAAAAAAAATCCCACGCTTTCATTAAAAAGTCCGGAATTTTAAAATTGGCGATGGATCTTTCTTCGATAGCTAAACATTTGTAAATGAACTGTGAGTGACAGACGAATGAGAATTTTAGGAGCATACTTGACACATAACAATTTATTGCCCATGATAAAGTATAAATTGTATCATTCCAAGTGCACATTCCTATTGAAAATACACTCTTAACCAATTCTGGAGAGCTTTATGCTATCCACACACGAATATATGCAGAGATAAAATGATGCAGTTCCTTTTTCCAAAGTGACCCGTCCAAGAGCATTATAGAAGTGATAATGTCAAAATTTAATAGTCGTTTACCATATCGGAACCGTTGGTAATAAATTGCCGCGTAAACTAAGTCTTTTTTCACGTTCCTGTGACTTTTCTGTGAAAAAATCATAGAATTAAACGAAAAGACGCAGAGATAAAAAATTGCTGTTCCTTTTTCTAAAGTGTTCCAACCAAGAACCTTATAGAAGTGATTAGGACCAAATTCATCAGTCATTCACCATCTTGAACATTTAGTAATAAATTGCGGCATAAACTAAGTCTATTTTGATGTTCAGGAACTGTTTTCTGTGCAAAAATCATGTAAAAGAACGAATATATGGACAGATAAAATGGAATGCTCTTCCTTTTTCTAAAGTGACCAATCAAAGAAATTCATAGGGCTGTTATAAAAAAAAATACATTTTGTCTTTCACCATTCCGAACTCTTTGAAAAGAATCGCAGCGTAAACTAAGTCAGTTTTAGCGTTCCTGGAACTTTTTTCGGTGAAAAAATCATGGAATTGATCCATTAGATGCAGAGATAAAATGTTGCAATTCCTTTTCCCAAAGTTACCCATGCAATAACATTATAGAAATGATATGGTCGAAATTCATTAGTGGTTTACCATCTCAGACCCTTGGTAATAAATTGCCGTGTAAACTAAGTCTATTTTAACGTTCCTGGGACTGTTTTCTGCAAAAAAAATCATGGAATTAAACGAAAAGATGCAGAATAAAAAAATTGCTGTTCCTTTTTATAAAGTGTTCCAACCAAGTATCTTATAGAAGTGATAAGGTCAAAATTCATTAGTCATTTACCATCTCGGACCTTTGGTAATAAATTTCTGCGTAAATTATGTTTATTTTGTCGTTCCTGGAACGGTTTTCTGTGCAAACGTCATGTATTCGAACGAATAGACACAGAAATAAAAGATTGCAGTTCCTTTTTTCAAAGTTACTCATCCAAAAACCTTATAGAAGTGATATCGTCGAATCTTTTTATTAATATACCTTACATAATTCTTGGAAATAAATTACCGTGTAAACTAAGCCTATTTTCACGTTCTTGGAACTGTTTTCTGTTCAAAAATCATGGAAATGAACAAATATATGGAGAGATAAAATATTGCTGTTTCTTTTTCTAAAGTGACCCAGAAATTGATAGGGGTGTTATAATTAAAATTATTTTGTATTTCACCATGCCGGACACTTGGAAATGTATTTCAGTGTAAACTGAGTCTATTTATGCTTTCCTGGACCTTTTTTCTGTGAAAAAATTATGGAATTGATTGAATAGATGCAGATATAAATGTTGCAGTTTCTTTTACTATAGTGAGATATCCAAGAACCTATTAAAAGTGATATTGTCGATATTCATTAGTCATTTACCATATCGGTCCTTTGGTAATAAATTGCTGTGTAAACTAAGTCTATTTTCACATTCCAGAAACTGTTTCCTGTGCAAAAACCATGAAATCGAACGAATCATTTGAGAGAGATAAAATATTGGTCTTTTTTCTAAAGTGGCCTATCCAAGAAATTAATATGGGTGTTATAATTAAAAATTTTTTATCTTTCACCATCCCGGACCCTTGGAAATGAATCGCAGCCTAAACTAAGTGTATTTTAACGTTCTTGGAACTGTTTTCTGTGATAAAATCATGTAATTGAACAAATAGATGCCGAGATAAATAATTGTGGTTTCTTTATTTAAAGTTTCCTGTCCAAGTACCTTAAAGATGTGATATGATAGAAAATCTTAAGTTTTTAACTTCCAGAACAGTTGTAGGTACATGAAATGCCGCGTTTACTAATTTTTTTTTTTTTTTTCGCATTTCAGGAACTATTTTCTGTGCTTAAACCATGGAATTGAACTAATAGACGCAGAGATAAAAGTAGTTCCTTTTTACAAAGTTACCATCCAAGAACATTACAGAAGTGATGTGGTCGAAAATCTTCAGGTTTTTACCTTCCCCCCTGTAAATGAATTGCTGTGTAAACTAGGTCTATTTTCACGTTAGACTGGAACTGTAAATAGTTACCGATGGATGTATCATTGTCTCACTAAGAAAAAAAAACATAGTTTTCTTCACATTTTTGTCCGTTAGATCCCTAATCGGGGCAACTATTCAATTCAATAAGGCGAGCAATGTCCACCCCTGTGCTCACCCTTCTTGTGGACTGCCCCCTCCCCCCCCCCCCCATCAAAGAGAGCTCCAGCATCCACCCCCAGCACACGCCCCTCTCCGGTGTCAGCAGGAAGGGGTGTTGGAAAGGGGGGGAGGGGGCAATCGGAGCCCACTAACGAGAGCTAATTGAAGCGACGGTAATGACGTAATTACATAACGTAACGCGAACGCCGCGCCCTTTGACGATGCCGCTGCGCGAGAAACGGAACACCCTCACCCCTTTCCCCACCCCCCCCCCCCCCGCACTCTTGTCCAACCCCCATCGACATCGGCGGAAATAAGAGGCATCATCATCATCAACAACATCATCATCATCATGCATGCGACTCACCCCCACTCTTTTTTCTTTCTTTCTGCCATTCAACCCGCGGGTCAATTGGGCGTGGGCGCGGATGTCGAAGGTAGGGTTTCCACGCACCTGCCGCGTCATCGCCGACGCGAGAGGGAGCGTAATTAAGTCGGGAGCCGCAGCCGTTGCGCTGAGTTCACGTTTTAATTAAAATTACTGCTCGCTCAAGCGCCTGTCTTTTGCAGCTCAGTGGCGCACGCGGGCGGAGAAGTAATAAGCTGGATCTACCACCAAACGTACAGTTAAGTACCGACGTAACCTACAGTTCCTTAGCCAGGATTATAAATTTTTTGTGGTAGGTGTATTCAGGGCCGCAACTAGAGTCTCTGGCACCCGGGGCATGAATGTATTCATGCGCCCCCCCCCCCCCCCCCCCGTTTTTTTTGCACATACCACACCAATAAAGCGGGGGGTCCGGGGGCCCTCCCACGGAAAAGGCTGCCCGTGACAACAAGGGCAACGCGCCCATCTAGCTCAACATTTGTATATTTCCCCGCCTGATCATTAGACCCTTCTTCCACTGCGAGTCCAAGGGCAACAAACGTGAGACACAATACGCGCGAAGATTGTGTTGCCGATAACCGGTTCCTCTCTCAAACTGCTTTCCGAAGGTGTAGCGCAGACATTCTGGGCTAGTTGAACAGAATAATACGTTTTTTCATGTGCAATGTCGCAGAAATTTTTTTGGCTATTCTCAAAAGAAAATACAAGTCTATGTGTAAGACCATGTATCAGAAGATCGTCAAGAAAGAAAATCTCTCGTGCTTGGTTGAAGAAAAGGAAGCAACAGCTAAATTAGTAAGTAAAAATCTTACAGGATTTAATTTTAAAATACGCATTTTGTATTAATTGTTATATCTAATTTAAGCAAGGCTATGAAGAGAGTGAATGAGTGAGTTGGTATACACGATTCAAGGCCCTAATAGAATGCAGCATGCATCAGACAGCTCGGACTGCCAACAAATTATGCTAAACAGCTGTACGTATCTGAAACAACCCTTGGCTAGCTTAGGTTCTTACTTCTTGTTTACAATAAGAGTGGCTTATGAGTGCATAGTGTTTTATTTAATAAATAATAAGGGGATGAAATGATTACATAATAAATGCTGTGTCGTCCGTTTACATGATGTAAAGGTTAACTAAAGCAATAGAAAAGTATTCTATTAGAAATATATATATATATATATATATATATATATATATATTCTTAAAGTGTAAAAACAGTTGAAAGTGAAGTTCATTGTAAGACCTTGATAGTAAGTGTTACAGTCCTCCCCGAAATAATTTTTTGAAAGAAATATTTTGCTTGTTATTTTTAAAGGATTTTTGCAATGGGCGGCAAGTTACTAATTAAATAACTATTTTTTACATCGCCATTGAAGTGTATACGCACTGTCTTGAGTTTCTTCAATGCATTTCGGTAGGAAGTACTTGAATAATTTGCATCAGTATTTTAAAAGCTCCCGTTCATGACCTTAAACATGGACATTTATGTGAATTTTAATTCGATAACGTAACCATGTCCACAAAATGTCTGTATCATGAGCCAGTTTGTTGAAATCATGGAAGATAATACAGACATATAGTGTATATGTGTATATATTTTAACAATACAAATACCCAACCATTATATGATTCATTCACAAAATTTCACAAAAAATCTTTGTATGAAATATAACATGAAAGTTATATTTTACTTTCAGGAGCAATGCTAATGACTTGGCTGCAGCTACACTCTCGCCCATGCAAGGCCAAAATAATACAGGCTCGTGTTGTAATGAAAGTTGTATTGTGGGTGATATATCAAGAAAAAATTATTTCAGGTAACCACAATATTGAGCACTACACGAAATATTTAGGGGCAGCCATTAAGTGTTTTATTGACATCCACACTGCAATATTATGAAAGTGTCTTTACTAAACTTTTGAAGCCAATATGCAATTATTTCTAAAAAATAATTTCATCACAAAAATATTTTGGTAGGGTCAACTATATTTCAAACATATTATCAGTGTAAAAAATATAACGGAGTTAGTAAGGGAAATTGTTTTACAATTACATGCACAATTTTTTTTGTTCTAGGAATGTACACAAAAAACTTTCGTCGACCAGCAACAACGAGCAAGACAAAGAAGGAAACATCAACGGTTGCACAATATCAAGATACAAATGAAAGCGAAAAAATACTTTATACTGCAGATGAGCACTATGGTTTGGTACAGGCAAAGGAAGATCAACCAGAGATTACGATTAGAGCATCAGAGCTTGAGGAAAAGAAAAGAAGTTTCGTTGCTAGTCTCGTGCGGACCGAAGAAGAGCGAAATGAGCTACAGAGAACGACTTTGTTGCAATACAGATGTCACTTGTGGAATACAGAGAGAAGGGAGTTACCAACTGCTTCCCATTTCGGCAGGGTTTTGTAAAATGAGGGCTACAACATATTGTAGAAACTTAGTTCATTCCATATTGTATGGAAACTTCAGCACGAAAGGTACACAGTATGGTATTGCCAACGAACCTGTAGCCAAGTGTAAAATGGCCGAAGATCATGGAATAGTGGCAACAGAGCGTGGCTTATTCATAGATTTTGAATATCCTTTTCTTAGTACATTTAAAATATGCAATTATATATAGTTTTTAAATTTTGATAATGTAATTTCGGTTTTACAATTAACTCATACAGAAGTCATGTAAAATTCTGTTGCAGATGGTTTGGTGCGTGACGATGCCATTATGGAATTTAAGTGCCCTCTTTCAGCAGATAAGTACCAAAGTCCGAAAGAAGCTATCGATAATGGACAGGTTATCATATTCAGCTATACATGTTTATAATTGTACATTTAGCTCTTTAGAATTGCTAAATACAATGACCATTTATTGAAAATGAACTTTTAGATTCATTTTGTACAATATTTGTGGCATAAAACATATCATGTACTGATTTCAGATAACTCACTGCGCAATAATTAACCAGAGGTGCCCATCCCCCCAAACACTATGACTCACCCCCCCCCCCCCTAACCTAATGATGGGCCACCCCCCTACCGAAATTTTTTATGCCATTTTCTCAATGATTTACTCAATTATTTTATAATATTATACTTTTTAGTATTATATTTTATCACATGTTGCATTAATTAAAACTGATTTTCTAATAATAATTTTGGTCATATCAGGTAATATTTACATTCTGAGCTGACAGATGCCAAACTGCTTTTGTTGAGGAAAGTGCGGGGTTGCCAATTTGATTTACAAGATCCCTTTCAACTATCAAAGCACCAGAAACGTATTTTCACATTAGAAGCTATAAGTATGTAAATAATATATACCTTTTTCTCGTCTTTTAACACCCCCCCCCCCACCTGAAATTTTTATGACGCAGTCTGCGTCGTTACCCCCCCTTGTGGGCACCCCTGAATTAACGGAAAACCGCTACTGAGACGCGATTTAAACTATTTTTATCGAGTGCAAGGGCAGATGCACATAACGGGAAGAAAATATTGTTACTTTGTGCTTTACACTTCCCACTGGATGACATGAAATTATCGAAAAAGACGCTTTCTGGTGCGAAAAAAATGGAAGCATATTTGTGTGGGTATTTTTCTTATTATTTTACATACAATTATTGAGTAGAGCAGTAAAATGTGTAGTTCATACAGCGGTGTTAAATGAAGTCTACATTTATATGCCTCTACGGTTCTTCTTTTTTGTAACACATCTTTAACAGTAAGGTTTTTATACCATTGATATCCATTTACAACATATACATTGCATTACTGGTAGTTTTTTCGTAAGCTATTTTGGTACACACACACATTTACGACTCAAATATGTCTTCTTATCAATAGCTTAACATATACAGAGAACTTGCAGTGTTAAAATAAAAATATAATTAAAGTTTATGTTACACACATAAGTACAGCAGACCTAAGCGAATTTATAATTATGTTTGTTTCAGATTCGACAAGGAATGTCTGCTGCAGGAAATAGTAAACCCTCAGTTTTCAAAAAGATTTGCCAAGATGAATATTAAGGATCCCTTATACATAATAACAGCCCAACAAGAAGCCCAGAGGGCCAAAAAAGAGAGACTTGTGAGGAGCTGTAAATGAATATAGAGTGAACCACATCTTAATACTTGTAATTTGCACCACTTTAATGTAATTAATATAATTTCAAAAATAAATTCATTTTTCAAAGCACACAAAAGTTTAAAAAAAATTTCTTGTGCATCCCAATATTTAAAATTGAGCACAAAAATTTAAAAAATCAAAGTGAAAACAGTATTCCAGATTCAAACAAATTCGCTGATATTGGGAATGTTGAGGTTGTGTTCCAAGCAACTATTTTGCTTACGAAAATTAACTCTCAAGTAATATGTAAAATTTGATGTTTTCAATTGCGAAAGTAACAGTTTAAAGGGACGTAAGTGAGTTTTTATTTCTGGAATTTGAGTTCTTTTGAGTTTAATGATTTTTTCCTGAAAGGCTTTCAAAATAATGCATTGAAGGAGGAATTTAGAGAACAACAAGCCGTTTTGATTACTTTTACCTATAACTTATTCGCGATGTTCAATAACAGCAGGAGCCGCGGAGATCAACTGGTAAAGACCCTAGCCTCCCACCACGGCGATCCGGGTTCGAACCCCGGTGGGTTCCATCCCCAGACCTTTGCATGTGGGAATCGTGCTAAATGATGTCGCTAGTCCGCGGGTTTTCTCGTCCTGCATAATAACACGCTTCGATAAAAGTATCCTCAAAACACAATGTTTTAAATATAATCTTGCAATTAAAAAATTAAGAAAAGGAAACAGACTATTTGTGCTACTGTCAACAAACCAAAAGGCCATTGCCGATAATCCGTCTCGGATCCAGGAAATGTGAGTCGCCACTTTCTTATCGCTCGCATGTCTGCTCCGCATTCACTCAAGGTGTTGGGGATAGAAGCAACATATCTCCACAAATAGATGTCCTGTTTTCATGAGAGAAAATATTTAAATTATTTAATTTTGATTACTAGTTTTACAGCCTGATTATTATTCAAGTAATGTTCAAGTTGCAAATTACTATAGAGCATGGTAAGGTGCGAGTCTAAGACATAGCTTTTTGTGGTATTTATGCTGCATTCGTTCACTGCAATGAAGTAAATAATGTCAAAAATGTTTTTTTTCCATATTTTTTTATACAGAAATTTTAAATATTTTTAAAAATATAAAAAGTCTCAGAAATTATACGACATTTTATTACTTACTTCCAAAATGTTTATAGCTTTAACATCATTCATTCTCCCAAAAAAGATCAACAACGGTACACATGTTTTCCACTATTTAGCCCACCGTACCCAGCAGCCTTAAAGCATTTTACATACCTACGTGTAACACTTTCTGTGCTACTGTATCTTCCATGCATGAACCCACTATGTCCATAATGTAGTCCGTATAATCACTAGACTTGTTCATTAAATATGTTGAGACGTTATTTTGTAAATCAGATTAGACATTCCTGGCATGCAAGTTAAAAAACTTTTTACCAGTTACCAGTTGTAGTAGGAATTACAATGCAAGCGATTTCGGCGCCCCCACAGCTTTGCGCCCGGGGCGTATGCCCCGCTTGCACACCCCCCCCCCCCCCACTAGTTACGGCCCTGGGTGTATTTATATGCATGTAGTTCAATGCCTTTATGGTAGAGTCACGATATTTACCCGCAGCTCGTGAGAATATTTGCTCTTGTCTCAGGAAGTGACAGACGTCTTAAAATGCGGTGGCGTCACTGATTTGTATACCAACTGCCGTGCCCTAATGGTCCTGGGCACACTATCAGTCACTCTTAATGAATCACCGCGTAGTTTTCGACGCGCTCAAAGGCGTTCACTTCGCACTCAGTCCCTGCCGCAAATAATGTATGGTTTTATGTTTTTTTTAAATATGTATGTAATAACATGAATATTTTGCCTACTATTTGAAATTTTACAGGATTATCGAACGCCAAAATAGTTTTTTTCTAACGTGAATACGAAAAAAAAATTAAGAGTACTATGATGTTTAGAACAAGTTGTACTAATCTGCTCTAAAAGTGTAAAAAAAATATACAGATGATGGTTACCGTTTAAAAACGAGGTCTCTGATATCCGTGTTACGGATCTCTTCTTTAAAAAAAATCATTAGAGTAGCCTATATAAACAAATGTAAGGGTTCTGTAGAGCTTTTACTTCAACGGTGGCGAATAACGGAATGTGTTGAAACAAGGAAGGCGGATTTAAGAGTGCCAACTGAAATCAAACGTTCATAAACATATTGTTACGAGTGGGAAAACAAATTCGAAAAAGTACACAGCCCAATTAATTAAACAAAGTTTTATTTATTAGTTAATATTTGCACTGTTAAGTTAAAACAAATAAACTGTATACACACAAAATTTATGGCTGCTTCATAAGGTCCGCAATTCACTCTTCTGGTACGAACTGCGAGACAGGTCAGTTTCTATTGTGAGAGACAGCGCTTCTTGAAGGGAGGAAGATGTAATTGCTTCAGACTCCTGCGTAGACCTCCATGATTTAGCGATTTTTGACGCACTTGCTGATGTCGTATGAAGTGCTTCATTAACGAACCTGGCTTCATTATATCTCCCTTCTGCACGGAGCCTAACCTCCCAGCCTGGTGCATCGCTCTAAGACGCGCGCATTATCACTAGGGTCACCTGTATTTCGCGAATACATTTCGTGTCAAGATATTTCACAAAATACTGTAGCTTTTCTCCTGTGGTTATTGGCTGAGGTCGGGGAGAGGTGTCGTCCCGCTCTTGACGGGGCCAATGAGAATGTGGTCACCGTTCTGCTGCACCCTCACAATTTGTCATGACTCTTAGAAAAAGCTACAGTGTTTTGTGAAATACCGTGACATGAAATGAAATCGCGAAATACAGTTGTCCCTAGTTATCACTTAAACGCGCGTTTCTGCTGAGTTAGCAAGAGGTAGCACGTAATTTCTGAGTATGCTATAAAGAAATGTTTTCTGAATATTCCAATAGCAAAATTAACGTGGGTACTAGTGGTTTTTTTTAAGCCTAAGAATGTACGAATGTGTATGCGGAACACAACCTCTCAAAAAAAAAGATTAATGTAAAAATGTATAGTATTTATCTGTCTCACCTACATCGGGAATAGGCCTAGGCTGTTGTTTAGTGCGGAAACTAATTCACTGTAGTTTCATGCCGCTAACGAGCCTGGGATTATCGTACTTTTGTGACGTCAGGAAAGCAAAAAATATGGAATTAGCGTACTAGAGCCGCTTTGCAGGCTTATCACAAGAAAGCATTTGGAACAAATGTTCTATTTCCGGTGGTTTTAGATGCTCTGGACATTACCTAACACCAAAACACATAAATTAAAATGAGCTTTTAATTTAAATTATTTTTTTACTTTTTGTACAGGGATATCGGTCATTTTCCCCACTTTGCGCAGCATATATAACTAGAATCTGATTGGTTCCTGGCCCTATGTTCGCTTGCTTCTGACATAACGTTTCAAAATTCCGACAAAAAGTTATTGACTTAAACTTCACGAGGTCAACTGTACATAGTTCCTTAGAATTTTTTTTTTTATCGTGTTTAACTGTTGTTACGGTTCGGATTTTATTTTTCATATGACTAGTTCGAGATTGTTAGCATCACTTAACGGGTGAGAAAACGCCTGATTAGAGAAATCTGTGTGTGTACTCAAGATCGTAAGGCTAGAGCGCGGGCGGCTCTTATCTCTGTTAACCCAACTGCCGAACTCATCAGCCGAACATCGCTTAAACGCGGGAGGCGTGACCAAACAGATCCCCATATTGGTTACAGAATCTGTGGAGAGAGAGGAAGGGAGGGGGGGGGCAGGGGTCTCACAGGCGGTGCCGAAATACAAACGAGGTCTACCCGGCCCTTAATGACGCCCTAGGGTTTTCGCGAGGGGTTGGCAGCGGCGCCTGCGAGGCCGAAGGGAATCTTTAAGGGCGGTGGAAACCACCCCCTCCCGCCTCCAAACCGCCCCTCTTCACTTCCACCCCAACCCACAGATATGAGCGTGAAAAGCGACTCGTCCCCTTCCAAGGACCTCCCCCGGCGAGGCGGTATAGTGATCGCGAGGCACTGGTTTCCACCGTGGTTGTGGACTCAAAAACATATTCGCCTCCTAGGGCCATGTGTGAACTCCAAGCGCGGCTCCAGAAGGGGGGCGGTGGGGGGGGGGCGATAGCCCCTCCCGAGACCAATTTTATTGATTAGTGTATATTTATGTTTACTTAAATATTTAATTTCATATGTTAAACTTTTATCTCATCAAAAGTTGCATGGAGCTACTAAGGTTCTGTATTTGAAACCTGTAATTTGTAAAAATTATTCCAAGGCCGATATCTGACCACTTTCATTTTTTGCAACTACGACCTTTCTTTGTGCGATAGCCCCTCCCGAAAAGTCACCCTGAAGAAGCCATTGGTGAACTCTTGTGTTTTCCTGGTTTCGCTGGGTTTATTTCAGGTGAACGTATACTGCCAGCACGCAAATCACATCCCATCAGTGCAGGATCAAACGCTGAGCACGGGCGTACCTTATTGCAGTCTAATGCGCGATCAGATTATGTCGCGAAAAAAACACACGCCCCTACGTATTACACACACGTGATCCTAGAGCAACCGTTATTTCCGGATTGACTGGGTATCAAAGTAGACCTGAATCACGCATGCATCTGCTTCAATTTAAGAAGCCATTGACGACCCAGAACCAGTAATAAATGAGGAGAAGAAGTGATTACCAATTTACGTGATGTGACCTTGTTATCAACTCAATGAGAACCTTAAAAGTGTTTTATGATGTATGCTTCTAGCCTGGAGTGAAACGAATCCGCGAAATAATTGTGGTTCTACTTATTCTTATATTCTGCGCACGAGTCCATCATTGGCTTACGTTTTTTTCAGACAGAACTTCCTAATTTACCTGACGTAATTTAAGAAATGCGGTGTAACAACATACACATATTTCGGAGATACTTAGCTTCTTTATTCGACTTCTGTATATCTTGTCATTATTGGTTTGAAAATGCTACCATTTTACTTAAGCCCTTAAAGACAAGTTCTGCATTACGTTACAAAATACGCATTGTATCACAAAAAAAAAAACCTTATGTGACAATTCACTTTTTTAAATTCGACCCTCTGTTAGGGATTCAAGCCATTTACAGAGATTTGATTAAATATTGAAGAAGTTTAACCTTTATAGTTGATTATAATTACATTTAATATATATTTTATAATATTTTCAAAAAAAAAACAGTTTGGTCAACATTGGTTAATAAGCACCCTTATTTTACTTAAGGATAAAATTATATAATATGCGATCTTTGCAAAAGTATTAATCGTGAGAAATAAATAATTCCAGCAGTAGGTAAAAGTACATTTTCGGGAGTCTCTAAACAAAATTTAAATAATACATTTACCTTGGATTTGAACCATGTGCAGAGTTTTTATATAATATATTTTTAAACGTTTTTTAACAGAGTTTAGTGAAATTTAATATTTTAAAATATTAAATGAGTTTAAATAAAAAATAATAATTTGAATGAACGTTGGTTAACACAAACTGGCACGTTAATCAGACATATATAATATATTATCAATATAGCATACAAAACTTTGAGAATTAAATTATGGTAATTCCTTATATGAAACAGTTGAAACATTTAACAAGGTTTTAACTATGACAGCTGTTTTGATAAATAATGGTACAAAACCAATCGACTTGCCTCGTTAAAAAAAATAAATAGCCTATAGGTTTGGCATGATGAAAAAGAAGTAGAGAGGAGACAAATGAAGGCTTATAATAAATTTGTATTTCTATTGTGTAAAATTAATTGGATTTTCCGTAAACAAATTGCAAATTATCTCAGGGTAAAAATATATATTATATTTTATTTGTTTATTTGTCTACAATTTTACATATAGTAATTCGAGAACTTATAATTTTTAATTCAAAAACGTAAGTATAAAAAATCTAGGTATATCCCAGCCTCAATAATTGTATTACAACTGACATTAACAAATTTTATTTTTATGCCATTAGGAAATAATTTGAACGAAAAGGGGAAAAAATATATATATATATATATAATTTTTCTATCTGTGGGAAGCTACGCCTTCTGGTGTAACTCGCCAAAATACTTTACAGACGTAAGCACTGCGGGAAATAACAATTTCGACAGCACCTTCGACACGTTGTGCGGACTTTTTGGGTGGGAAGTAGCCTCCGGTTTCTGCAAAAAAAAACAACCGCTTTTAATGCCTTCTTCGGCGCAGCCCCTGACCCCACCCCTGCCGTGCCCCAGACGTACTATTCATCCCCTCCTGCTAACTTACTTCGAGCAGGAAACATCGAGTGTACCCTCGAACTACCCCGGGGCACCCCGCATTTGAATCTCTCCGGCCAATTTCACACTCTCCATTAGTTATTCCAGTAACTACTGGAACACAGGGGATGTCGTTAAGTAAATGAACGATTGTACGCCCGTGAAGCGAAATTTTACCGTACAATATATGACTAATATTTTGAGAGAGAAATAAAAGAGCGACACTGTTACGAGACGCGTGTAAAAAAAAAAAAAAAAAGAAGCGTCGACGAATATGAATAAATATGCAGAGAACGCAGACCATTTGCGATAGCATTGACCATCAGAATAGAAAGATACCAAAAATTTTCCGCTCTTGCTCATGTCATAAGCAATTCCAATTGGGCGAAAAAAAATAACGAGCTAGTACCGCACGTTATAGGAGGGATAGAAAAAAAACTATTCCAGATGAGCCTATTGGCACATAAACTCATTTGAATCCTGGAAATACGCAGAACCTCCAAATTATATTTTTTATTTAAAATTAATTTACATGACTAATCGTGACTGCAAAAGAAATGCAGTTTAAGATACTACAAAAATACAATTATTAACATCTTGAATACCACAACAATTTTCCCGATATTGCAGCTGGATGAATAAATGTGAAATGAAGAGACCTCATGCTTACAAAGAAGTATAGGTAGTCACATATTGATATCTCTATTTTTTTTTTTGCTACATTTGGTTAATATTTCCAACAACTCTTAAAGAGTCTTTTTCACACGCTCTCACCCAAGTTGTTTTATCGTTAGAAATACATTTATATTTCCACGGTAAAAATCACATCTGTGTTTTAAGGCAATAGATAACATTTTCTATAATTCAATCTGGTTTCCTTTAGAAAGTGGCAGACAATTAAAGGTTAGGTGATTATGCCTGTGAGCCCTGAATCGTTCTGCGCATGATACTGATACGAGTAGGTAATGTTAGGAAAAAAATAAAGGCTGAAATCTGAAAACATTTTTCAACTCAGTTATTTGAAATATCTTTCATTTAATTGAAATAAACTTCATTAGTAATAGCCTATATTAATAACTATGCATTCTTAAAATTTAGATGTCTTACAATTTCTTAAATTATTCCTATGTTAAATCATACATATAACTTTCTCTCAGTGTCTCGTGTTTTAATGTGTAGTAACTGGAGTTTAGGGTACTCGGTTTGCTACAATATTTCAAATTATATTCCGTACACAGAAAAAAAATCCTGTACTTTTACAAAGATTCCTTTCTAAACCAGCTGCCAAGAAATAGTCTGTAATATACAAGAAATATATTGTAAATTGTTCAACACATGACTATAGTTATTTTTGCGTATATGAGATAGTCATACGTTTTTTCTAGATAATAATACTGAGTGTTTCTTACGAAAAATTTCTCATAATTTTATACCTTAATTAATGTTTCATTCAAGCATAATTTTCTTAACACATGGAAACGATAACAGAATATGTCACAATTGTGTTTTTTGTTTGTTAATCATGCTTGTTAAGTGCGCAGTTGAAACTGGAAAGCTATTCAGGGTACTGTTTACAAATAACTTTAATTATTGGAGGTACTGGAACAAGACAAAGCATATATTTTCGGGAAATAATACGAATCCAGTATAACTGCGAACACTGTTTTATAGTGATACAGTGTTTTTCATCTAGATGTAGAAATGTACAAATATCTGTAATTTTACATGAATATTTCTATTGAATTTACAAAATAATTACAGTATACAAACCCAAACACGAGAAGCTAATAGCCATGTTATTAACATGAACTTCCACCACAATACGAAAAAACAAAACATGAGTAAAGAACTGAAACAATAATACAAACGTTATATGAACTAAAATAATATTAATTTTAAAGAAAACCTATTTTGTAAATACGAGCGGTAAAATTTTAGATTTTTATAATTATTAGTCTAATTTCTATTGCTAACTTAGAAACCAATTTTTATATTATTATAACACTAATATTTTAAGAGCTTTATAAAATAGAACACATTAGAAAATAATTTCACTGAGTGAATTTAAATAATGAAAAGAATTTGTAATGCAGTTGGTTAAGCCCATAGAGATGAATTCATTGTTTTATAAGTATAGACTAAAAACACATAAAAAATATTTAAGAGAATATAATCTATTTCCCAATAGTGTCCCTAAAATGTTATTTAAGTGAAAAAAATAAAATATGAGTGACATATAAAACAATAATTAGTCAATGGTATAAAATTCTCTACGTAAATAAAGAAATGAGGTGAAAGAATTTTTGATTTGGTGCGGAACGCTGATTTATTTTTAAATACATACGAAATAACAATCCCCCAGTGGAAATTCATGCTGTTTTAAAAGTTTTTGGACCATCCTCCCTAGTTTCAAATCCATTCAGACTGCTTTCACCGACAAAAAAAAAAAAAGGGAAGAAACTTCAACACTTAGGTTTCCTTTGTCCCAATTTTGTTAAGTTCCACCCCCTACGGTTTAACCGTAAGATAAATCTCGTTTCTCTTTCGGAAGAATTCAGTGTAGTTAGGACGTTTACAAGCCATTACGTCTCGTTCCTTAGAAGGCCACTGATGCGTTTGCGTGAAGAGAAAAAAAAGAGGGGGGGAGGGGGGGGGGGTTGGTCTTTCGGTGAGGCCGCTTTCACGAGGCCGGTAACATCGGACACTTGATACAGGTCGGAGCGGAGGGCGTTCCACATAAACGTGACCCGCTCCGAGAGCCCTCGTGGATTGAGGACGAGGGGTGGATTTGAGCGAGCCAGTCGACACACACGGCTAAGGGATGGAACAAGTCGTGGCAGCGGGGACGCACCACAACGCCGAAATACCACAACGCCGAAATGCCAAATTGACAAACAACGCCGACAGCTAGAAAACTTCTGTGTACCACAACGCAGAATTACCACAACGCCGAAATACGCTAACGCCGAAAAATGTCATTGCAGGACTGCCACAAATGTTAGGTTAGACTAGGTTAGGTTGGACTAGGTTAGGTTAGGTTAGGTTAGGTTATATAACGCTAGTTTAGGTAAGGTAAGGTTAGGTTTGATTGTGGTATTTCGGCGTTAAGGTACATTTAAGAAACACACACAAATTCATTCCGTTTCGGCGTTGTGGTACACAGCAGTTTTCTAGCTGTCGGCGTAGTGGTCAATTTTGACATTCGGCGTTATGGTATTTCGGCGTTGTGGTAATTCGGCGTTGTGGTACACAGCAGTTTTCTAGCTGTCGGCGTAGTGGTCAATTTTGACATTCGGCGTTATGGTATTTCGGCGTTGTGGTAATTCGGCGTTGTGGTACACAGCAGTTTTCTAGCTGTCGGCGTTGTTGTCAATTTTGACATTTCGGCGTTGTGGTATTTCGGCGTTGCGGTAACGACCCCGTGGCAGCTACCTACTGCACCTTGTTGCTGAACGTGCTCTCGCTCTGGACTGCGCCACCAGCGACGCAACACGTGCACGTGCAGCAAGTGTACACGTCACTTCAAGTGTTTGGAGAGGAGCTACAGCGAGAAGCTTCTCCCCCCACCCCCCTTGAAGAGACCCCGTCCCACTGTCACATGTTTGTCTCCAGCCATATTTAACAACAGAGTTGGAGAGGTACGTAGTGTTGGACGGTGAAATGGCTTCCAATTTCCTCCATCAAATACATTTGGACACATAACCTCAAATACGTTTATAAACCATTTCACACTCTCAAAGTTTGATTTTTTGGTGTGAGCTATATCAAACATTTCACTTTTTTAATTTCAATATTTGAAATTAAATCATGCATTACACAACTGGACGGAATTATTAAAATTGTTTTTATATTATTGCATTAAACATTTTTTTTGAACATATATAATTTTAAACCACAATAATATTAGACACATAATGTTCTGTGATATATATATATATATATATATATATATATATATATATATATATATACAATTATTGAAACATAATTTCATTTTTTAGCATAAAATGTTTTCGCATATTTATTTTATTTTAGTTATTTAACTTTAAACGCCCATGTGCTCTTCAGTCATTTTAAAGAACCGTTGCGACGGAAACGGATGCCATTTCCGTTTTTCGCTAGGCACGATTTTGATCTGAACGGATCGAATCTAAAATACATACAACATATTTATTTTTAGAAACGCGTCCAATGTGTATGCAAAATGGTTTATGGAAAATCAAGTCGTCCAACTTGTCGAACAAACATGGCTGCGCTTAATGACGTTTTCGGTGACGTCATAACCCTCCAACTTGGAAAAGACATATTGGAAGGTGTTGGAAGCGAAAATCTGACAGTGTGACGGCGCCTGAAGGGGCCCGCCTCGTCAGGGGTGTGTGTGTGTCTGTGAGGCGGGATGATAAGCGCGACGCTCGCTGGTGCTTCTAGCGCGGTGTCTCCTCTGGACTGGCGCGCAGTCTTCTCCCAGTGCACAGGACAACTGTGAAATTTGAGCGGTGAACGTAACATTATATGGCGGAGAAAAGAATATAAAGGTTTATGCAAGTCACTTAAGCGCTTTTCAAGAATCTGTACCGGTTGTCTTACGCCTAAAAATCACTCTGAAAACACGCGTTTTAGCCATTTTTAACTCTTCTAGAAATACAGTTTAAAAACTTAATCCGAAATCAAAAGTACTTTTTCGGCCTTCAGCGTACTCTTAAAAGCTTTTCGTAAGCAGACTCCACTCGGATATCTTGAGTAGTTTTTCAAATCGCGTTGTTTTTTTCCTGAAGCTCTGCACACCGTGTGTGTGTGTTCCCGGGTGGGCGGGGGGCCTTAACAGATGGAAACATCTTATCGAAGCTTTCGCTCCGCACATATAAGGGGTCGTCCATTAATCACGTGATGTATTTTTAGTAAATTTTAAAACCCCCCCTCCCCCCTAGTGATTTGTGGTGAGGTTTCAGACTAACCCCCCCCCCCCCTCCAATAAATCACGTGTATTTCTTTGGTACAAAATATCTTTTAAAAATTTCAGAATATTATCTTTAAATATAGGTATAATCTAATTTAATTCTGGAAAATTAAGCACAGTGATAAAAATGTCCAGACACACATTAAAATTGCAGGTTTATTCTCACTGGCATAAAAATAATAAAGGAGAGGCTTATATGTGATTTACGCATGTATTCGGCGCCAAAATCACAGTCTTACTGGCGACTGGCAAGCCGAGCCGGGTGGTTCATGTTGCGGCGGGCGGGGATATTGTTGCCTGGCTACGGCGAGTCAAGGTCACGCGTCGCTTTTCGGTTTAGTAGAAATCGCGCGATAAAATAAATACACGTGATATCTCTCTACACCCCCCCTCCCCCCCTTGTGATATTTCGTGATTTTTCCCGACACCATCCCCCCCCCCCCCTTTTTAGAGCCTCACGTGATAAATGGACGATCCCTAACGCGCGAGTTGCTAAACGGCATATAGGTACTCCCCGAGTGGGGCAGGATCGACGGCCTCGTATGTGCGAAGGGACACGGATACGCCGTTTCATCGCGACCCAGAGGCGTCGGAGAAGTCTATGTCGAGAGTCCGGGGCATCCCGTCCCATCACCGGCACCACCCGGCAACAACACCTTCATTTCCATGTGAATAATAATTTCATTTTCAGGACGGATTAAAAAAAAATTGGTTGTCTGTAAAGTCGGTTTACGGACGATAGTTTAACGCGAAAACGTCGTAACAAAACATTGTTGAAATTATTGCATACTTTTATTAATAAAATTGAATAATTTTTTATTGAATTATCACTATTTTGTATGGATACAAAGAAGGAGTGAAATGAAATCTACAATTTAATTGATAAATTGACTTTTATTTGCACTCATTAATTAAAATATGGTTATTACTTTAACGAAGAGATTATTTTAACTATAACGTTTATACATGATTACTATTTAACTTCTTCCAATCTGTGTTATTCTGTTAAGGATAGGACGATGATAGGAACAGTAGGAAACGAATGGGAGTGTTTGAAGTTTAATGTGCCTCGAAAAAGTCAAATCGATGGTTGTTCCATTCGAGTGGAAGAGAGATAGATGCGGCGTAAGCGTACAATGAGCGTGACGGGACAAAGCGTAACGGGACAATGAGTCATCCTTTTTCGTGCGTGCAGCCGGAGTTTATCGATTTATTAGACGTTGTCACGTCAAAAACCATCATTTTTAATTCATCTTGAGTATTCGACTTTGAAATATGTTTTGCGTAGTTTTGTAGATTAATGTTTCTGTATTATTTTTGATGGCCTCACGGTAGAAACTGCGTTTATGAGAAACATATTTATTTTTTTGATGGCTGTAAGACGCTGTCATAATGGATTTTACCGCATGTTTTCGGCGTGACGCACAAGGCGTACGGTGGCAAGCTTTTATTATGTTATCAATTATAGTCGATTCTTAACACTGTACAAAAATTCAGCTTTGGACAATTTTTTTTGACGTGATAACGTCTTATAAATCGATGAACGCCGGCTGCACGCACGAAAAATTGTCACGTTCCACCTGAACCGAGCGTGCAAGAACCGGCCCACCAGCGTGCGAGAAAATCTTCTATAATATCAAACAGGTTAAGGCGGGTGATTATATTTAAACAAATTATTTAAATTAAATTTGCAAGAACTGTAAATAATATTTGAAAATTAAAAAAAAAATGCAATTTTTCCGTCAAAGTTTTCTTATGACGTTATCACGTAAAATTATCGTCCGTAAACCAACTTTACAGACAACACCCCTTTTCTCTCTCTCTCTCTCTCTCTCTCTCTTTCTCGAGGTTTGTGGCTCTTTCGGTGAATGCTTCCTGGACTGAAAGGAAACTATAGGTATATTTGTAAAAGTACAGAGAGAAAAAAAAAACGTGTGTGTGTGTTCTATGCTTGTGCCGCGCTGTTGCGGCGGACACCCCGCCAGGGTGTCGACTGCTCCTTCGCGTGGCGGCCCTGCGGCGGGAGACCGCGCGGCATCTTGTGTCGGCCCGGAGGTCAAAGGGGGCGGCGGCGACCCTTAAAGGAGGCAAGGACTCGCCCTTGCGCTGCTCCGGCCGCTCGTAAATTATTGCGGATAACTCCGGGAGGGTTGGGAGAGAACACCGAAGGCACGGGAAGAGGAGGAGGAGGTATGCACACACACACTCACACACACATACACACGCACACATTCACACGCGCGCCCTTCCGAAGGGAGAAAAGACAGGAAAAGTAATTTTCGCCGACCTCACCCGAGAGTCGGCAACTTTTTGACCTCCGTTCCGCGCCGGTCCTCAACCAAATTACGTCGCGGGGGGTTTTGAGAAGGGGGGGGGGGTGGAGGATTTTCGCCAGGATGACGAAGGGGGGGAAGGGAGGCACCCCTTCCCTACCCACCCCCCCTCTCCACGCACCACGGGTGGGTGCGGCCTCTTCCGAGAGCCCCAGGACAGCCTCCTCCTTTCTCATGGTAATCAGGTGTGGACTTTGCCCACGACCCGCCTCTCCCTTCCGCCCCCGACCGCCCCCGGGGACCGTGGGGGCGGCGGCCCGCGGCCCCCCGGGAGGCCAGCCCCCCTCCACCGTAAACCAACACCCCTCGCCGGCCGGCGCGGCGCGTCAAAGAGATCCAGCGCCGGGGGCCCCAGAGAGCGATTTGTACTTCCATGGGGGGCGCCACGTGTGGACGGACTCACTCGAACAACACTCTCCAAGGGCATTTTTATTTTTGGCAAAATTTGCACTAGTACTCATAGCTTATTTTCAAACCAGTCGTTTTAGGTAGAAGTAGCTTGGCTTCTGGGTTGTAGCCGTGTCCTTGGCAAATAATTCACCGACGTTTCGGTCAACATATCTGTCGCCATCATCAGGGAGCAGTTACCTACTATAATTCACCGACGTTTCGGTTTACATTGCTGTCGCCATCATCAGGGAGCAGTTACCTACTATAATTCACCGACGTTTCGGTCGACATTGCAGTCGCCATCATCAGGGAGCAGTTACCTACTATAATTCACCGACGTTTCGGTCTACATTGCTGTCGCCATCATCAGGGAGCAGTTACCTACTATAATTCACCGACGTTTCGGTCTACATTGCTGTCGCCATTATCAGGGAGCAGTTACATACAGTAGGTACAGTAGGTATATTATATATATAATAGAAATACATACACACACACGTCTCCAGGTTGTTCGTAAATTTATAGGACATAAATTCAGTAGCCATTTTTTTTTCAAGGAACATACTCCTGGAACCGCAACCCTGGAGACGTTAGGGACAGGCGCGAACAGTAGTGCGAAAATCTTTATTCCGCGCGCTTTAGGCGCTGCTGCACTGGCCGGGAGGACGCTCAGTGACGTGCAAACACCCCGCGGGAAGCAGACACTTAAGAGTCAGACACACGTGGTGGCAGCCGGCAACAAAATTCGCCCTTAAAAAAAGTGCTTAATTTAGATCTCTCATGCGTAGGAACATGTATTTTTCGCGGAAAAAAAAAAGATAGATTATTAGAGCGTAAAAAAAATATATCAGCGCTAGCAATTGTTCACTTGTAATTGGCGGCCTATTTGGTCGGGCCATTTAGGACGGCGTCTATGACGTCTGCGATCTGTGTGCTGTCAGTAGGCATGCGCCTGAAATATACACACACAATGCACTACTACAAATTTATGACACAGTTTATCTGAGAATCTTTTCGCAAAAATACATGTTCTTGCTCATTGGAATGACCGACGACACTAATAAAAAAAAAGTTTCAACCATTATTTCTCTTACGTGTATGTAATTTAAAGAATTGCACCTGACAGATTTGCATGGTATAAAAAAAACTATTCATTGGGAATTTTGCAATCCAATAATTGTACTTAAGTTTGTTATGAAAATTAATTAAAAAGAAGTTTTTTTTTAAAATTTGTAGTAATGTGTTAAAACCGTGAAAAATATGTTTAAATTGCAAAATATTTACCTATGTTTTATTTTTATTTTTTACCTTTTTAATAGAATAATTTTATCCAGTATTTTCTGTTGTTTTGTTTGATGTGCTCAAGTTACTTTAAATTGTATCAGAATTAGTTGTTAGAACACACGCGCTTTACATTATTCTCAAATTACAGCCTCCTGCTTATCCCAGTATTATTTAATTAGTTCCAAGAAATACTTATTGTGATGATTTGTTTTTTAGGAAATACATAAAATTAAAATTATAGTGAGTGATTTAGAACTATGTTGTCGTTTGATACCAACATCAAAATATAATTTAGTACTGTAACTCTTAAACAATGCTATGGAGAATTAAACACTAAATCTCAAAAGAGTAAAAAAAGATATACGAATCACTTGGATAAATTTATGAATTTATACATTGAACTTTTAATTTTAGCTTTGTAATTAGATGTTATGTTTTACGAGAAAAGATATTTGCACCTTGCAAACTTCATTCAACCACATTTTGTGCAGATGATTGTCGAATGCTGTAAACCATTGTAATGTAGATTTTAAGTGTAACTCCGTTGTAGTAAGCAATAAAAAAAACGTAGTTTTTTGTACGTTTCAAAAATTTCCTTCCAGTATTGCGTGTCACGAGAATCGCCGAACTCTGAACAACAGGGACTGTTTTGAATAAATATCATCATTCATGACCAGAAACTCCACAAAGTTTCGTTCCGAATACCATGTCCCCTGAGGAGGCGAGAGTCCTAAAATGATTGACAGTAGGTGGCTTTTATTAATTTATTTATTTCTTCTCCGCCCCATGCCGTGCCTCGATTCCCGTGGGAAAGTTTTCTGGCGAGCAGCTATTATCATTTTCTATTCTTTTCCCGGGAGGGAGAGAAAAATTTTTTTTCTTCTTTTTGTCTCGCGCGGTTTTGCGACGTGCATCTGCGGCAAAAGCTCTTCGTGCGACATATGGTGGAGATGCTTAAAAGACTTTCGGTTCACCGCAGAAGTGGTCACGGATCGTATTCTTGCTTGTTCTCTGCGGTAAGACAACTTAGCTCTTCCAGGTCTCTATTCTTGTTCTTTTTTATTTGTTTGTTTCTTCTACACACACACTCTCTCAAACGAATCAGGTGCGTGTAAGTAACCACGCTGGGTTAAATATGCCCGCCACAGACCTGGAGTAGGAAATGACCCTCTAGCAGCACGAGTATGGAAGACAACTCCGCCGTGTGTTTCGGGAAGCTATTAGGCGGCTACGAGATTTGTACGGGACGAAACTGTTAGCCGGGAAATTGGTCTTGGCAGAGTGGCTTGCGTGGTCTAACCGCCCCCCCCTCCCCGCTCTCCGCCCCCTCCCAAACCCTTACCACTTTCCACACAACACATACGCCCACCCACCGAGAGACCGTTCTTGGTAGAAGTGCACACATGTACACCAGCTGAGCACTTCCGCGATGGCAGACGGGTGACGGCGGGGGAGGGGGGGGGGTATTTACCCCACTACCCCTCTCACACACAGAACAGGATATATATATATATATTGTACTTTTTCAAAAGATTTCTTTGGAAACCAGTTGCCAAGAAATAGCGTGTAACACCACCGGGAGAATATATGTGTGTGTGTGTGTGTATATATATATATATATATATATATATATATATATATAGTTAGTAGATTGGTACAAAACTCTGAAGGTGTTGGAACGTTCACGAAAATTGGCGCATGATTTTTAAATTTAGATTGGTACACGCAGAAATGTTTTTGAAAACCCGAGAAAAATTAATCGAGTGCCAAACACTACGACTTTTGTTTTGTTTTGCTATGCTTATTAATGAACTCGGTTAATACTGGGAAGCTATTCAGGGAACTAATGTAGGTACTGGGACAACACAAAGCATTCATGGCCGGGCACGAATCTGAACCTAAGTATTTCTGCGAGCATTTATTTGTGGCGATACAGTTGCTTTCATGTAAATGTTCAAGTATGACAAGTTTACACAACAGTTCTTGGAATTTTACATATATATATCTGTAATTTTACATGATTACTTCAATTCCACTTACAAAAAAAAAATCATTACTGTGCATACCACCAGAAATGTTGAAAGCAATATGGTTATCAATGAACGACTACTTAAGTTACATTTCTTTGTCAAACATTTAAGGTTAAATTATATACTGCTGTTTGAAAATTTACTTAAAATAAGTATGGAAATTTTAACGACAGTAACTTTTCAGCGATCTCAAAGAAACGTATTAACGTGTGCTATGTAGGCTATGTGTTGTAGGCCTAAACGAGGAAAAAAAAAATTAAACATCGATTTTAAAATGATAATAGTGATTGTTCAAGAGATAGTTAAAATCAAATTTACGAAAAGACATACGTTGCATACACTGTTTAAAAGTTAAATTTGTTTCATATTCATGGGTAACACTATCTCTCAATACACGGAAGCTGTTAGCAAATTGTCTATGCGCGACCCTATGCTGACACGTAGGTATGCGCAAGAAACGTATTTATTCCAGCCGTTCCTTAAATAGGGGGAAGTAAAAATTGGGAATGAAATAATTACTCTCGGTAAATAACACGCAAGGCTTCTTTTTGGTTGGTGGGTTGCATGAAATACGTAGTCTCTATTTCTTACGTTGTCTGAAACACGTTGATATCTCCATTTAGAACGTTGTAAACGGATTTTATGTGGAAACCAAAAAAAAAGTAAATGGAAATCCACGTCAGTTTTTTTTCTGTCCACCGAAGCGAAAAATGTGAAACTGTGAAAAATAATAATGTTCGCAGGCTTTAACGGCCAATGTCTGAAGTAGCTTAGCTTCTGGGTTGTAGCCGTGTCCTTGGCGAACAATTCAACGACGTTTCGGTCGACGTTGCAGTCGCCATCATTAGAGAACAGTTTACCTACCCTGATGATGGCGACTGTAATGTCAACCGAAACGTCGGTGAATTATTCGCCCAGGGCACGGCCACAACCCAGAAGCCAAGCTACTGTGGAAAATAATGTTGCGCGGGAGACTGAAGAGTGCATTTTAAAAAACGAATTTACTCGGTAGCAGATGAAGTGCAAATGCGACACTTATGCCTAATGAGTAGAGACAGGAAAAATTCGCATATTCGTTTCGCGATAGTCTGAAATTCATACACATATACCTACAAGCTGCTCTTGCTAATGGGTACTATTCGTCTGGGCGACTCTGGGCCAATGAGAAACTCCTCAACCAACGAAGTGACGAATCTCGGGCAAACCAGTTGAGACGCCTCACAAATCAGCAGCCAACGAACTGGCGTTATTTGCCCGAGTGTACAGAGGACTGTGTAGACTATCCTGGAGGTCATCGAACCCGCGATTTTTCAGGTCCCGACTAATGAGTAGGGGCATGCAGATTTCGCGAAAAGATTTCGAGAATGGCTGAAAGTTAAAAACCCTGTAGCATCGACTGTGTATCGTGATTGGGTGAGTTTCTTTCAGGTCAATATCGATTGTTACAACACCAATCACAGTGAGTCAGTGCGGAAGCAGACACGTCCCGAGTGGCACGGTCAAACAAGGCAACGACTTCTCTCTCAAGACGGCCGCCAATCACAAGGAAGAAACCTCTGGGGCGAGTGTAGCTAGTTGCAGTCTAATAGGCGTTCAGATTTATTCGCGAAAAATGCCTGCTCCTGCTTATGCCTAATGAGTAGAGTCCCGGAAATTTCGCGGATTCCTCTGGCCTCAGGATAGAATTCAAAGTTATAGGTGTGCTCGACCCATGTTTACTTTCCCCATTGGTTGATTTATTAGCGAGAACATTTTTATCCTTGTTATTTGGCACTGCCTGATTTCGCTTACTTCTCTCCTAGCTGGGCATCATTGGCTCACGGTCGTAGAGGTGGCGTGTCCAGACAACTGCGGTCCAATCATGAACACAGTGCGACAGTGTGGAGGTTTGCATTCTAGCTTGCGACTAAATGAATGCGCGAAAAATTCCGTGGCTCTACTAATGAGAATGAAACCTGGAATGGAGATCAGGGATCTCGGCGGGCGCTGGCATCGGGAAGCGGTGGGCCCATTGTCGGCGCGCGACAAGGCGCGAGAACGCGGCTTCTCCCAGCGGACAAAGACCGCGGCGGGGGCCAGGTCGCCTTTGACGCGCCGCCTGTGGGGGGGGGGGGGGGAGCTGCGATATACCTGGTCGTCAAACGGCGCATGTGCGACGTTTCCTTCCACAGGGGCCCACACCTCCAAAGAACCTGTCGGTTCCCCCAATTAGTCCGAATTTTCCCGAACGCCATTCAAGGGTGCCCGAATCTGACGTCTAAAAGGATGATGATATTTTTTTCCCCTTCTCTTTTTAATAAGCAGTCTTTGAGAAAAGAATAAGTACTAACTTACTGACAAATGATTAGTTCTAATCTTCAACGATTCCGTTCGACGCGTACGCGGCATCAGTTAAGTACGGAATCTTAAGCGAAGAGAACCAATTAGCGGGCCAAAGTTACACCCAGGTTTAATTAAAATAATACGCAGTTAATTTGGACTGGGGAATTTAATGAGTTCGGTGACTGGTAGGTTTTTTTTTTTTTTTTTTTTTTTATACAGCACTGCGGATAGACGAAGCGTTCTCTTGTACTGGTAACTGCCGATAGGCGAAAGCTGTAACTCCAGACAGAAATAAAAATGTTCTTTATTTTAAGCGTTTTAAGATAGTTTTGTGGACGCCATAAATTTTTTTTCCGTCTATATAAGCTCAGAAAATGTTTTGTGGTGAAAGCAAAATCATTTGTAGGCACAACGAAAGCTTTTACCGATTACGACAAAATCTTGCCGTTACTAATAAGCAGAGCAAAGACAATTTCGAGGAGTCAAGGCTAGACTCAACTAGTACATACATACACAACCCACGTTCTTGTGCTCATTAGCCCATACCAAGATCAGAGACTTTCATACTTTGTATTATTTCAGATTATTTCTGTTATTATACATTAATATGTTCAAGAAAATAACATTTCGACACATTTCAGAACTTTCCTTTGATTTATTTCGTTACAATTAATGCATTTAATCATTGAAATTCGTTTCTATTAAAGTACACTTATTTCGCTATGAATGGGTTCTTTTGATACTTTTTTTATGTTTTTTTAGATCATTTTATTTATATAATTACATTTGGGTACAAATCATTTTATTTCTTTTGTATCGATTGATTTTGTGTGATGTATTAGATTTCCGACTCATTTCCGTATATGTGGGTTTATTTCATTTCCACTTGTATCGTTTAAGATTATTTTGGGTTATTTCACATTAATATGTTCGCTGTTTGTTTGCGACCCGAAAACAAACGCAAAAGCGCTATCGGATTAAGTTCACAGAAACAACGCTTTATGAGCAGTAGTGGCAAGAAAATGAAATATAGTCAACTAGCAGTGCGAGACTAACCGTAGGTGGCATATCTTCAAGCGGGTAATTCGTGTTGGCGAAACAGTGGCAATTTCACTGCTTTTCGATGGATACATTGCGGTATCGCCCATAAGACCGGGTTTATAAAAAAATTAGCGAAGGACGCAACGACACAATAACGCAACACGCGACCAACGCAAAAAAAAAAATTATCGATCGTTTTTAAAGTTCGCAAGTCGCAAGATGACACCGACCCTACAACTTGAATTTAATAAACAGTAGAGAACGAATTTCTTCCGCTGGCATATTTTTGAAGTGAATACTTCTATAGGAAGGTTTGGATAGGGAGTAAATCCATGCAAGTCGTCATCGACATGGTCACGTGACGTGTAAACGATAACACTATATCTGTTCCTATTAGTGTTCAAATTGTGTTCTTTTTTTCAATTTTTATTTTAAGTTTTAAGTAGGCCTATACCATTACTGTGCAGTAAAAAGTGAGTATAAAATATAGGTATTAATATTCTCATATAGATACCTATATAGTTTGAATAACGAAGCAAACGGAGTCTTTGTAGCAATATAACCTAAAAATTAAGAACATCATTATTTATTTTTTTACATACCTACAATTACTACGCAATACGTAGGTATTTTATAGTATTTTAGGAGTTATTTTACTAACGTGATAAAACAAATTTGTTGTGTGATAATATTTTTTCGTAAAAATTGCGAAAAAGTGTCTGAATTTTATAAACTAACATGTTCTCATGTTACACAATTATATTTTACAAAGTTAGTGTTTCTTATTTCAAATTATATTTGTTTCTTCTTAATTCTATTATTAATATTAATAATAGTTACTTTGATTTACAAGTTTTAGTTTCAGATCAAACAATAGATTTGGATATCCAAAAATAACAACTGTTTGTTTATAGTTATAAGTTTTCACTTCTGTCGGCAGTCCTCATGACTAATTTGAATTTTTTTATATTTTTATTATTCATGTTTATCATAAAAACATGTGAAATTGTAAATAGTTTGAACTTAGTCTTATTTGCTTTCATTGAGTGATGGTTTAACGAGGAAAAAAACGTAATGTATACATTCAGGGTGAATCTGAATTCGACCTTCAAACTTCGGCTGCAGGTACATCACGGGGGGGGGGGGGGGGGGAAGTATGATAACCGTCACATGACTTATGGTCTAAAATGCTTTCCAATACTGACTAGCAAACGTCTTTGAAGTTGTATACGAGCAAAACATTTACTGTAAATAATAGTGAGAGTATTTATGATAGAACAATGAGCGCCTAAATTATGTTTAATTGTTTAATTGATAGAGACCGGAAAAATTCGCGGGTTCAATGACCTCCAGGATAGACTCCACGATCCTGTGCATACTCGGGCAAACGTCACCTGTTCATTGGCTACTGACTCGTGAGGCGTCTCAATTGGGAGACTCGTGATTCGATACTGCTTTGACTGAGGGCCTATAGTTGGCCCACAGTCCTCCAGGTTAACAGTGAACCAATAGCAAGAATTGCACAAAGGTACAATTATTTGCATTTCAGCATATCGCTAAATGAATCCGCGAATTTTCACTGTCTCTATTAATTGAACGTATTTCTACAACCACCCCGAATTTTTTCGCTCTAACAAAATTATTTCATTTATATAATCGGGGGTAACATTTTATTCCCCCTTAGTTTTTTGTGGTGTGCTACTATCCCTACTTAACTCACTGAAATAATTTTTCTGCAGTGACACAATTCATGGTGACGCTCGCTGTTGTATCTTTAACACTTTCTCTATTATTTACAACAAAAATGAATGCATAAACTCACACATAAAAGACCGAGACAAAACCAACCGATGCCATCAGTCTGCTTATGCCTGATGAGTAGAGATAGGAAAAATTCGCAGATTCTTTTCGCGATAGTCTGAAATTCATACACATATGCCTACAAACTGCTCTTGCACTGTTCGTCTGGGCGACTCTGGGCCAATGAGAAACTCCTCAACCAAAGAAGTGACGAATCACGGGCAAACCAGTTGAAACGATTCACAAATAAGCAGCCAACGAACTGGCGTTATTTGCCCGAGTGTACAGAGGACTGTGTAGACTATCCTGAAGGTCATCGAAACCGCGAATTTTTCAGGTCCCTAGTGATGAGATTAGATCTCAGTTCCTGAAACGTCGCCATTGTTGTCTCTCAAGAAGACTACTTTGTTCAACTGTGTTGTAGTCGCGGTGTCAAAATATCTGTTTAATTTCATTGTTGGGTTGGGTTCACATGTCTGTCGCTGAATCGTCGTCGTGCTGCCCATGTTTTCTGTTCTGAATCATAGTTGGGTTTCTCTTATTGTCTCTCTGCTGCCCAAGGTTGTTCCTTGTATTTACTGTTCTTGTCGCAACTGTCAGCCCACTGAGTTCGTTTGTGCTGTGATATTGGTCTGACTTATTTCTTCCATGGAATTATCTGTGCTGTCTATTCATTTAACATTTGACATTGGCTGATTTTGGCTTGTTTTCCTGTGTGTATGTTTGTGTATTCGTATTTTCTTTGTCCGCTCTTCAGGTTTTCTCTATGGCACACGAGAGTACATAGTATAAAAGAGTTGGTAGATATGTTTTTAATGTTTTATAAATCACACCGAATAACTTACCTTTCGCTTGATTAGCTTCAGAGATGTTATTTTCATAATAAAACAAAACAGACCGAACTTTTAACCCCCTTCGCAGACGAATATCGAAAAATGGTGAAAAACTTATTGCGTGTTTGCGTTCAGTTTCGTGTTCACGCTCAGTTTATTATCTTACGCTTGATTCCCTCAGAAGATGTATAATTTGTTTTAGGTATAATAATTATGTACAGCCCAATATTTAAGTTACTATAATAAAAATTTTCAATCGAAATCCGTTCAGTAGTTTTTTGGTGACGCCAGACAGACATACCGACAAATTTACAAAAACTATATGTTTGAAATCCAAGTAATAAAATAGCAGTTTTAAATATTTAAAAAAAAAAATAATCGAATTCAATTTACAGACTTTTCACCCCGAACTGATTTTTATTATTAGTAAGGTGCTTACTTAGTTCGCGCAATAATTACTTGTAATGAACCGGGCTTTGTATACATAAAATTAAAATATCAGACTTTGTGAATCCTCAAGTATATTTCGCTTTTAAAAAAACTTTAATTTATCATTGATTTTTTTTTCTGTAAGAGTAATTGTTAGGGACTGGAAAAATTCGCGTATTCAATGACCTCCAGGATAGTCTCCACGATCCTGTGCATACTCGGGCAAACGTCACCTGTTCATTGGCTGCTGACTCGTGAGGCGTCTCAATTGGGAGACTCGTGATTCGATACTGATTTGACTGAGGGCCTATTGACCCACACTCTTCCAGGTTAACAGTGAACCAATAGCAGAAGTTGCATAAAGGTGCAACTATTTGCATTTCAGCATATCGCGAAATGAATCCGCGAATTTTTTCCGGTCTCTAGTAATTGTTGTTTTTTTTTAGCCTCGCGCCAGACGGAGTGGGATGGTAACGAACGAACGAGTGACGTGTGTGGTCTTCATGAGCCGCCCTATGCCGCTGTTGTCAACGTCTCGAGCGGTTCCGCGTCTGCGGAGTGGGCTACCGGGTATCCCGAAACTCTGAGCAGCCCACGACACGGGGCGTGCGGCGCGGGGACGCCCCACAACGCCGAAATACCACAACGCCGGAATGCCAAATTGATCACAACGCCGACAGCTAGAAAACTGCTGTGTAATTCATCTTGATTAGTGTCCGGCTTGAATAAGACGCGAGCTGGTCTGTGCATTTTAGCTATTAATTATTGCTGTGGCGTGGTTGACGAATATTTTCAACACCAACACCGCAAAAGTTTCTATTTTCAAGTTTCTCTTACAATTAATTGACAGTTTCTGTGGCCACTGCGCTGCTGTTTCTAAAGATTTGTTCCACAACGCCGAATTACCACAACGCCGAAATACACTAACGCCGAAAAATGTCATTGCAGGACTGCCACAAAGGTTAGGTTAGGTTAGACTAGGTTAGGTTAAACTAGGTTAGGTTAGACTAGGTTAGGTAAGGCTAGGCTAGGCTAGGATAGGCTAGGTTAAGTTAGGTTAGGTTATATTACGCTAGGTTAGGTTAGGTTAGGTAAGGTTAGGTTTGATTGTGGTATTTCGGCGTTAAGGCACATTTAAGAAACACACACAAATTCATTCAGTTGTTATTTCGGCGTTGTGGTACACGACAGTTGTCGGCGTTGTGGTCAATTTTGACATTCGGCGTTATGGTATTTCGGCGTTGTGGTAAACGACCCGTGCGGCGCGCGCGTGCGTCGAGAAAAAACACCCGGTCGTTGTCGCCTAGTCGCCGCTCTGTATCCGGGGAACAGGACGCGACGGGAGGTTGGTTAGACTGGGAGCTCGCTTCGAGCCAGCCGCGCGCGATCCGACGGCGGTGACGACGAAGCGCCAGCGCATCGCTTCGTACCAGGAGCACATGATGCTGGAGGAGGTGACGCCAAGTTCGTACCTGTCCATCCGGCGTACAGGGATGCCAACTCCTACAGAGTGTTCCCCCTAGGTTCAACCTCAAATCCCCCTAGATTTCTAATAAAAACCCCTAAAGTTGTAATTCTACAACCATCTGAGAGCTAAAATTATTTTCGCCACTGTGTTGCTGTTTTTTCTTCACTTTGTTTTCAAGATATACACTTTAAATTCACGCCCTCAAAAATTTTCTTAAATTATGTACCCGCTAAAAAAAATCCCTCTAAATAAATTTACCCTGTAAAAAAAAAAATCACGGCTTTGTTCCCCCTAAATTTGGGGGGGAAACCCTCAAGTTGGCATCCCTGCCGGCGTATCACAAGGCCACGCCATGTTCGCTATGTTCGCTGCGCCAGGACATTCCAGTTCGCAAGTTCGAAATTATGACATTATTATTTAATAAATAATTAATATAAATTAATTTGAATAAACATTCAGTATATATTTATTGATTTTCAATATCAATTACCCTTTATCTCGATTATTTCACTAAATTAAATAATTAACATTATACACACGTTCATATTAATATTTAATAATAAGTATTTATTTAAATATTTTAATGTGATCGAATTTATATTTTACCGACCGTTTGTAATAGCACTTCAGTACTTTTATATTTTATGTCTATTAATTATTTACATGCAAAATTAAAGTTTTTTTTATTATGCCAAGTAAGTATAACTTCTAACGTGCGTGCATAAGTACACGCGCCCATATTTTAACTAAAACGCGAAATTATAGATGTTACTTAATCAACGTCAGTACCAGAAAACCTCTTAAAGTGTTCTATATGATACGGTAAGCTTTGATTATTAACATATGACCAGTAAAGTAACTAAATAAATTACGCAAAAACAATTTCCAAGTTAGAACTTAACATTTTATTCAGCGAGCGAACGTACACAAATGTGTACGTAGCCTGAAACAAAAGGGTTTTTCATGCAAACACAGAAAAAAAAAATCTCGTTTGGCAATTTTCCTTCTCGGAACTCTGCGCAGACCATAATTTTTCGTTTACCTCCCCTCAGACAAGTACTTAGTCGTCTGACGAATGGATTGAAGAAAATGCAGTCGGATGCTTCGAACAGAAAATTTACGAATTACACTAGAAACAAACAGCCGTCAGGCCGCGAACCTCTTTTTTTTCTTTTCTCTCGAACAATTGGATACATTTTTCATGTTCTTCGTTGCGCGCGCCGTTCGGAAAAAGTGTGCGAAATGCCAATCGATGGAACAGGTGGAGTTGAAAATTACATGAAGAGAGCTACGTAGCTCTTCCACGCGGCACTGCCGTCGATTTTCGGAAAGTGGTACCTCGATTCCCACAAAAGAGCTCGTAAATAGAAGGTACTCGGCAGTTCGCCCCGATGAACCCGCACCGAGTGTAAGAACCACGCAAGCGACACGTCCGTGCTGGTTTACTTGGACCAAAGAGGCAATATTAAAAAATTTAACTTTTTATTTTGTTTAGTATTTTTTTTGACGTGACAACGTCTAATAAATCGATGACCGCCGGCTGCACGCACTAAAATGTGTCCCGTTACGCACATTGTCCCGTTACGCTCATTGTGCGCTTGCGCTGCATCTATCTCTCTTCCACTCCATTGGAACAACCATCGATTTGACTTTCTCGAGGCACATTTAACTTGAAACACTCCCATTCGTTTCCTACTTTTCCTATCATCGTCCTATCCTTAACAGAATAACACAGATTTGAAGAAGTTAAATAGCAAACATGTATAAAAGTTATAGTTAAAATAATATCTTTGTTAAAGTAATAAACATATTTGAATTAATGAGTGCAAATAAAAATAAATTTATCAATTAAATTGTTGATTTCATTTCACTTCTTCTTTGTATCCATACAAAACAGTGATAATTCAATAAAAGTGATTAAATTTTATAAAAGTATGCAATTATTTCATCAATGTTTTGTTATGACGTTGTCACGTTAAACTATCGTTCGTAAACCGACTTTAAAGACAACCAATATTTTTTTGTTTTTATCAAAGCCGATTATAGTTTAACCTTGCGTTCTACAAATCGAATGATTTGATAGTTGACGTAGCTGCTCCGGCAGCGAATTCTAGCGGCGGGTGCGGAAACTAAGTGTGATTCGCGTCCAGAAATGTATTTAAAAACACAATTGGCATATATTAATCACGCTCGGCATTATTTTTAAGAATTCTACGTTAAATTTCGTGGCCAAGTTTCGTATTATAAGTTTATTTGCAATATGAGAACGCATGAATTTGCTTGTTGCTGAGGTTGAATGTTGCAAATCTCTGGGGAGAACTGAGAGACTCGCTCGTATTTTTTAATTTTATTTTTATATAACATGCGTGTAAACATTGTGAAGGACTTTGGCCAGTTTTAGTAGATCTGCTCATACTCCACCAATCAACGCAACTGTTCAGTTTTAAGTTCTTCATTCCACGTCATATCTGAGGGGAAGGCGGGGAAATACTGAAATCTAAAAAGGAGAAATAGTGAGATAGAATCACGTGCCCAAAGTATGGAAAATCTCTGACTTTGGTATCACCCAATGAGCACACGAATGCGGCTTGTATAATATATTGTATATAAAGTAATATTGTATATAAAATCGTTGAGTCTAATTTTGACTGGAAATAATCCACAGAAAAATTGAGTGGCTCTAGATATAAAATGAGACCCGTAAATTTCGAAAATTCGTTTGGCGTTAGGCTAAAATTCGAAACCTTGAGTTCGCTCTACCAACGTTAGCTTCTACAATTGGTTAATTTCTTAGTGAGAATGTATTTTTCCTTGTCAATTGGCACTACTTGATTCGCTTACTTTCCTCCCAGCTGCATGGATTTTTTTTTGTACTTTTAGTAAAACTCCTTTGGAAACCAGTTGCCAATAAATAGTTTGTATACTAAGTTTACAATTAATATATTACAACTTTTTTACAACGCATGGCAACGGTTATTTCTGTATATATGAAATAGTTTTTTTTTCAATATAGTACTGAGTATTCCTTCCAAAATTTGGCGAATATTTTTTTTAAAATTTTAATTGATGTTTCATTCAAGAATAAAGAAAAAACAACAGAATATTTAATAATTGGGCTTTTTTTATTATTATGCTTATACATGTGCGCAGATAATACTGGTACTGGGACAACACAAGGCATAAATGCCCGGGTAAGAATCTGAACCCAGAATTACAGCAAACGATATTTTGTAGTGACACAGTTCTTTTCATGCAAATGTACTTATGTTCACAAATATCTGTAATTTTTTACGCGGATGTAGTGTAGCTCACGACCGCAGAGGAGGGCATCTAAATAACTGCGGTCCAATCATGAGCACAGAGCCAAACGTACGGAGATTTGCACTCTAGCTTGCGAACCGAAATGAAATCCGCAACACATATGCACCGCGATACACGAAACATCTCATCGGTAGAGACCGGAAAAATTCGCAGATTCATTTCGCGATAGTTTGAAATTCATACAATTATACCTTTAAGCTGCTTTTGCTATTGGCTCACTGTTCGTCTGGGAGACTCTGGCCCAATGAGAAACCCTCAACCAAAGAAGTAACGAATCTCGGGCAAACACCAGTTGAGACGGCTCACAAGTCATCAGCCAACGAACTGGCGTTATTAGCCCGAGTGTACAGAGGACTGTGTAGACTATCCCGGAGGTCATCGAAACGGCGAATTTTTCAGGTCCCTACTCATCGGTCGAATGAGGGAGCGTGTGGTTTTACCGCAACCCCGTCGCGAAGAAAGGTTAGGCAACCCCGCAGGTCGCCTGTGTCAGGCGGGTAGTCTACGCGCGGGAAGCAGCAGGGGCAACGCCGCGCTTGATGGTAGAAAGGGGGGGGGGGGGGCCGGCGAAGAGCGAGGAGGAAAGAGAGGGGGAGAGGAAAAGGGAGCGATGGCTGACGCAATCCATTTTATTACCATAGTAACGAAGTTGAAACTCTCCAACCGGCCGGCAGCCGGCCGCAATTATGGCCGGCAGCTCGCACCCCCGGGAGCGAAAACCACGCCACACCCTCGCACAGGCCAGAAGGCTGGAGTAGTAATAATTGACCACCACTCGAAAGCTGGGGGCGAATCGATGCAGTGTTGCCAGACGGAGCGAGTGTGACCTGGTGAGGAAGGGAAGGGGGGCGGGAGGAGTAGGGGTGCCACACAAGCTGATGACGTGACTCCCGTCTGGCCTCCGCCGAGATATGAAATCACCAGGCTTGGCCAAAAGTTGTTGATTCGAACGTCACCAAAAATCCGACCTCCGCAACGCAGTTGGGCGCGCACGCAAGTCTTTCCAGGGTTCGAGTTCCCGTGTAAGGCATGGGTGTGAATTTTTTTTATTATGTCTAAATAGTAGCTCACTCTTTACTTTGCAGGTACAGAGCAGCCTAAATAGTGTCGACTGTTGACAGATTGATACTACCCCGCTATTTTTAACCCATCATTAACTATAATTAGAGACCGGAAAAAGTCGCGGATTCATTTCGCGATATGCTGAAATGCAAATAGTTGTACATTTATGCAACTTCTGCTATTGGTTCACTGTTAATCTGGAGGAGTGTGGGCCAATTATTGGCCCTCAGTCAAAGCATTATTGAATCACGAGTCTCCCAATTGAGACGCCTCACGAGTCAGTAGCCAATGAACAGGTGACGTTTGCCCGGGTGTGCACAGGATCGTGGAGTCTATCCTGGAGGTCATTGAATACGCGAATTTTTCCAGGCTCTAACTATAATAAACTTTATATGTTATTTTTCATTTTGCTATTTTTTTATTTTTGAGGCCACGTCATAGAAAGTGTCTATTGACAGTATTATTACAGCTCTAGTTTTTCTGGAAGAAAAAAAGTAAATACGAACTATTATTTCACGGGAGAAGCTACATATTTGTAGCAGTCCCTCACTATTAGTGACTATTTTCAACTAGGCACTAAATTAAATTATACGCTATGCTCGAACAAGAGCCAAATATTTTTGATATTAAAAGATCGACCTACAACAATTTTTCAGACAGTAAAAGGTTGAAATCAAGATGGCGGCTTGGAGTTACTTCTTCTCAGAAGGAAAATTTGAATTATATCGCGTGATTCCTTGATTAAATACAATAATATAATTTATTTCTCAATTCTCATCACAAATTTTCATTTCAAAATACAAAGTTTCAGATGCGTCAAAATAAATTTTCATTGCGCAATAAAGTTGTGTCTAAAACTTTTGTGCTCTATGGTGTGTATCTGGCAACAGAGCACACTGAGCAAGTACAGCGCTAATTTCAGATATCGTGCATTGGAAAGGGAGTGTAAAAATCCTTTAAAATGCACACTGCGAACTAAGGATCATATATAGCTACTATAAAAAAAAGTCAAAATTATGTAAGAAATTCAATCTAATATTGAAAAATAAGTCAGTAAAATGGAGGTGGGATTTTGGCTCGTTTGTAATAAAAATTATTAAAGAGGCAAAATATTAATTGATAAAGAAAGCATACATATATCATATGTAGAGATACGGGATTTCGTGCATTCATTCAGTCGCAGGCTAGAATGCAAACCTTCCACTCACGTACTGTGTCCATGCTTGGACCGCAGTTATCTGTTTGCGCCCCTCTACGACCATGAGCCAACGATGCCCAGCTAGGAGAGAAGTAAGCGAATCAGGCAGTGCCTATTAACAAGGATAAAAATATTCTCTCTAAGAAATCAACCAATGGGAGAGCAAACATGGGTTGAGCACACCTATGACTTTGAATTCCACCCTGAGGCCAGGCGAATCAGCGAAATTTCCGGGTGTCTACCTATAGAACACCCGTCAAAACACCTGTTTTAGCCTGTGGAAAAAATACTGTTAAAAACTAAAACATGGAACGAAACTTAAATTATACTGTTAAATATTAAATTATATTTTCAATGGTTTAAAAATTTATGCTTGACTGAAACATCAGGTAAAAAATAAAATTATGCACCAATTTTCGTAATGAATACTCAGTGTTATCTCGAAGAAAAAAAAACTTATTTCATATATGCAAAAATAACAAAATTCGTGTGTTGTACGAATTTACTGTATCTTCATATTTCTTGGCAACTGGTTTCCAAAGGACATGCAACCGTTCATCAATTACGTGGCCAGGTTACGTATTCTACAAAGGCAGACAGCCCTTTTTCTACGTAGTCGTACCGAAAAAAACCAGATAAGTACCTATACTTCCAGCACAAGTTGCCCAGGTATGCCTGTACTTAAAATATTTACACTGCAACCCCGGAAATATGAAAGAGAGAAAATTTGTTATAGTCCATCGAGGCAGTATGTTAATTCGTAAGTAACTCGCTACCTGCATGGCATGGACGATACCTGGTGGAGAAGGGGAGGGGGGTGGAGAAGGGGTGGAGTAATCAGAGGTTTAGTTACATCGTATTCATCCCGGACTCCCGGAAAGGGACGTAATTCCGGGTAATACCCGGGGTCGGACTCCCGTCGGACTAGCCCGGCGGTGCGCAGAGGAGACATCCGTCAGCGGACGAGGGCAAGAGGGGAGGTATACGCCCCCCTGGAGCGAGTTAGCGCGGGAGAAATTACAAGCCGGGGCAGCAGCGCCCGCCCGCGGCGGGGTGAGAACTCAAGGGCGTGGCCTCAGGTCTGAAGGGGATGACATCGCCCCGACGATGAAGGGGGAAGGGGGGTGAAAAATAAACTAAATAAATAAATAATTCCGCTGTCTCAGTCGCTAGGCCTGGTTCACGACGTGTACACCTATTTTTAGAGACCGGAAAAATTCGCGGAATTCATTTCGTGATAGGCTAGAATCCAAAAAACGTTTGCCTTTTTAACTGCATCATATTGATTGGGCCACAGTTTATCTGAATGATACTCGGCCAATGAAAAACCTTTAACAAAATAAGTATCGAATCACTAGCGTCCCAGTTAACAGTAACACGAGTCAGTAGCCAATGAGAAAATGTAATTTTACCGCGTGCATAGAGGGGATCATGGAGTTTATCCTACAGGTAATTTAAATCGCGAATTCTTCCGGTCTCTACCTATTTTTTTACGCGCGCCAAGTGCGACAGCTTAAGACTCCCGCCTACCTGGTCACACATAGGTACGTAGAGACTGGAAAAAATTCGCGTATTCACTGACCTCCAGGATAGACTCCACGATCCTGCGTGCACACCCGGGCAAACGTCACCTGTTCATCGGCTGCTGACTCGTGAGGCGTCTCAACTGGGAGACTCGTGATTCGATACTGCTTCGACTGAGGGTCTATAGTTGGCCCACACTCCTCCAGGTCAACAGTGAACCAATATCAGAAGTTGCACAAAGGTACAATTATTTGCATTTCAGCATATTGCGAAATGAATCCGCGAATTTTTCCGGTCTCTACACATACGTAGGGGCAGGCATTTTTTCGCGAAAAAAAATTATCTGAAAGACTATTAGATTGCAAAAAGGTATACCCGCACCAGAGGTTTCTTTCTTGTGAGCGGCGGCCGTCTGCTAGAGAAGCCATCATTGCTTTATTTGACCGAGCCACTCCACGCTTAATCACTGTGATTGGTGTTGTAACAGTAGGCATGTATCTGTTATTTTGTGGTACCAGGATGGACTTTATACCATCGTAAACAAAAAAAAACCATGTGTCCATTGTCCATTGGCTGCAATAACATTTTGCCTTCCCGCCACATTGCGTGTGATTGGGTCATTTCAATAGTGTAATGTTGTTATTGGGTTTTTTTTCTTAGGGGGCGGGTAAGAACTCCAGTTCATGTGTATAATGGTATGCAGACCAGACTCTCTCTTTAAAAATAACGCGAAATTTTCAGATCCCTATTAATCAGTGACCAAATTTCTGTGTACGATTTATTTAAGTATAAGCCACTGAGTTCGAAACCACTAAGTGGCCTAGGCCATTGTGATTTCAATAAGAGGGAATCTTTACATTATTTAAAAAATTCCTTGGAACATATTTTTGGTGATATTATTACGTGTATCGCCTCCGTTTCGATTTTGCAAGCGCACGTTGGACCCTGCAGCGAGGTTTTTTTTTTTTTCAAAACCCCCAGTCCCACGTTATATTCGCCCACGGCATATGCAAAGAGGCTTTAATCTGGAACGTGTAACAAAGTTCAATGCACACACCTTAAGTGGTTTCGTGGGTGTTCGGTTGGAAGGTTTTAAGATTCAACATGATTTCGCTCGAAAGACCGCTGGTGTCTTATGGGCGTATGGCCGTTCCCTGTCATTATTTTATTTTTACGTTTAACACGGTTTAACTTATAGATTTTTTGAACGGCTGAACTTCAACAAAATGAATAAGATATATAGATCATACTTTTCGCATAATTAGCTGCCAAAGTTGAATTTTTAACGTGTTTGTGCTATAGCTAGGATAAGGAGAACCAAATGGAATAAATAGTTTAAAATATTTGTGCTTAAAAGTAATGCTAGTGGCTACTACGTGGTACTTATGTTTAAAATTACTTCACCAAATTTTATTTAGCTTTTTAATATTATTAGAATTCTGATGATTTTACAAGACCAGGTAAAATTAAATAATTTTTTTTTTTTCTGAAAGAAATTAAACCATGACACAGAGCAGCCAGTCAAATTGAATTTAAACTAAAAATAAAGTTCCAGTTTTATATTCCACTAGCCACCCTAATATCGCTTTTAATTGTAAATATACAAAAACATAAAAAAAATAATTTTGCATTAATTTGTTTCAAAAATATGATACAAAATTTCCAAAAAAAAAAATTATTATGTTGATCCGATCACTACCAAACTTCACAGATTCACCCGCTGGGCTAATCTGAAGATTGCCTGAAAATTTCACCAAAATCGGTCCAGCCGTTTTGGAATTCATAGGAAACATACATACACATATCGATTTATATATATATATATCATTATTTTTATCCATACTGCATACAACCTTTAAAAATGCAACATTGCCAGCTAGTTATCCAAAGTAGTACGCAATAAATTATATTTCTTTCATTTTGTGAAAGTCCAGGCACTCAAAAAGCCGGCAAGTTTAACCGTATGGAACAAAAATATAAAATAACGACCAGGAACGGGAATTACGCCCTTAATATAGGATCATATCACGTATAAAAATGCCCAGTTTCCGTACGGGTACGCCTGGGAGAATACACTTCAATGCAATTTTGTTCACATGTCCGTCTGTTGGGTCACGAAGAGTTGAATCTCGCGTCTGATGCAGCGGCGGGCGTGAAACCCACCCATCGTGCTACTGCTCAAACACACAACACTGCGACAGTGGCCATTTCTTGCTTTTTGAACTGCTTCTAAAAATATTTACCAAACACCTAGCACCATTTAATTGAATTTTTATTTTGTAATTTACTTCGAACAGTAACATCGAACAGTACTTCGAACAAATACATCGAATTCAGTTAAAAAATAAATAGCCTGTTCTACACCTGCCCCACGAAATGTATTCGCGAAATACAGGTGTCCCTAGTCATAACTGAGCTCCTTCCCCTTTTCTCCATTGTCGAGCGTCCCGGTCCCCACTGCTGCAATTTTCCATTGAATACTGAGAGTTTCCTACTTTTCGTTACGATTCGTGTTCGTCTCGACTCGCCCTAACCTTCCCCCTCGTAACGAAGTGTCGCGCGGGAGAGACGAGCGTGAACCCGGCCTTGCCGCAGCGAGCAGGGACGAGGAAACACGCAGCCGGACGTGGCGTGTGCGAGAGAGAGAGAGAGAGAGAGAGAGAGAGAGATGAAGGATGGGCGGGCGGGGGGGGGGGGGAAGGTTGAACTGGGCGGGGAATAGGCTCCAAGACGCGTCCAATCGGGAGCCGCCGACGCACCTGGAGTACATAATAAGCCCGCGGTAATGGGCGCCGCGCCTGGGCCCGTCCGTGGTGTGTGATGAACGCGTTTAAGGCCCGGGGGTAAAGGAGGGGAGGGGTGGACGATGCACTAATTGGTTCGCCCGCGGGCCTCGCGGCGGGTAATCGCGGGGGCACGCCGCCGCCGCCGCCGCCGCCGCCGCGCCGCCGCTCCCGTTAATTGCCGCCGCCGGCCAGAGGCGCGCCAAGCGTCGTTGCGGAGGCGAGGAGGACTGGTCTCGGTGGAATCGAAGACACAGAGCGCATTATATAGTTCCGGGACAGGCTTCAGGGCTGCGGTCATCCAATATGGCGGCCATTAGCCTGCGTCACCCAACTTCACAGATGTACATCATCTGTGAGTAGTATAATTGGGTAAGTTCCAGGACAAACTTCAGGGCTTCGGTCCTCGGAACGTGCAGATCCAATATGGCGGCCATTCGCAGCACCCAAATTCACATATTTATGCCAGGCACGAACGGTAGTGAGTAGTATAATCGGGTACGTTCCAGGACAAACTTCAGGGCTTCGGTCCTCGAAACGTGAACATCCAATATGGCGGCCATTAGCATCACCCAACTTCACAGATTTATGCCCTGCACGGACGGTAGTGAGTAGTATAATCGGGTACGTTCCATGACAAACTTCAGGGCTTCGGTCTTCGGAACGTGCTCATCCAATATGGCGGCAATTAGCCTGCGTCATCCAACTTCACAGATGTACACCCTGCACGGACGGTAGTGAGTAGTATAATTAGGTACGTTCCAGGACAAACTTCAGGGCTTCGGTCCTCGAAACGTGAACATCCAATATGGCGGCCATTAGCATCACCCAACTTCACAGATGTATGCCCTGCACGGACGGTAGTGAGTAGTATAATTAGGTACGTTCCAGAACAAACTTCAGGGCTGCGGTCCACGGAACGTGCACATCCAATATGGCAGCCATTAGCCTTCGTCACAAAATACGCTCTGAACCGACAATAAGTAGTAGTATGATGATGTATGTTCCGGGACAGGTTTCAGGCTGTAGTTCTCGGGTTCAAATAATCCTACGTGGCGGCCACGGCATACAATACTCAATATGGCGACCTTAACTGCAACACCACAGCCTGAAGTCTGTCGTTCTAGACCACGCATAGCTACATTATGTAAAGGTCTCGTGCCTTTCAGCTGATGGGTAATGTTTGTGAGAAAAATCTATATTAATAAACAAATCGAGAAGACCTTTTTTTAATAAAAAATAAATTATTTTCATTAATATTTGACGATAGCAGCATTTTTCGAATTTAGGGGATTCACCAATTATAAAATTTATTTAAATAATAACTGAATTTTTTTAAGTTTAAAGTTAATGCTAAATGCTATTTATTTAAATCACTATTATTTATACAAAAAAGGGTAATTTTCTTTTACTTAGGTGTAAGGATTCTCGAAACGTTTAAAAATAAACAAGTTCTATGGACAACACAACGACGATAGCACTGACGAACACAGATTTCCAATGAGAACCGTTGCAATTAATCATATTATTTATCTGAAATGTTCATTTATGTAATGCATGACGTTTTCCTTATGAATAAGTCTCAAAATTAAAAATAAAGTCAGTTTGCTGTGAAATAATAAAATAATTCAACTGATTTTATTTACACACCTGCATGACAAAAATTTAAAGCAAACTAATTTTTTAAGTAATTATTAAATAATAATAGAACGACACAAAACGTCAGTGACATTTTCACGACAATCCAGCAATATTTGGGAACTTTTCTTGAGCAAAATCGTCATCAGTAATGTCTTCTTCACACAATTATTTCATCCCTAAGGAATATTTCTTAAAGTTGTACAGAGTACTTGATATGATTAGAACATAAATATCATACTAATTTAAAACACTTGCAGAAAAAATGCCATATCTAATACATAAATTTTGTATGTCGTATGAATTCATTTCGCTTTTAAATCATGCCAATTATCGAATAAGCTTCCCATTTAGCAAGTGTTCAAGGTGTAATCTGTCCAAGTACATAGATGATCGTAGTTTATATCCTAGAGGTCAATGAAACCGCGAATTTTCCTGTCCCTACCAATAAGTAATGTATAAATACTTCAAGTCTACTTTGCTACTTAACGAACCCGAGAAATAGCCACGGCTCCATTTGCTATACATAAAAAACAAATACTTTAGCTTCGGTCAGAATACAGCATGGCCGTAAAATAATGTCCCAGTTATGAATTTCGTTAATATCAACTGTAAGTGTTGTAGAGTCTTGGTTAAAGGTCACAATTTACTGCTTTGTTGTTTTTTTCTTGCTTGCAATGCCACTTACGGAAAATGTCGAATGCTGAGCGTAAAAGCGTTTTGTGTTCTGCAATTTGCTAAGAGCGAATCTGTAATTTCAGCCCTCCCCATTGGAATCTCTTTGTACGAGAGTGATTAAAAGTCAAAGTCCCTGACCGTTGTATTGATTTTAATTGTAGAGACGACAGAGCTCTTTATAGCTGGCCCCCGCGTTCACCTGACATAACGCCAATTTGATGCTTTATAAAAGATCGTGTCTACGTTCCGCCACTACCTAATGATCTGCCAGAGTTGACACACAGAAATGAAGAGGCATATTGCTTCCATTACTCCGGACGTGTTGATAATAATCGGACATTAGGTTAAATGTGTGCCGTATACCCAAAGGTGCACATATCGGGACATTTGTAAAACAAAACTAGGTTAGTTTATCTTCAATTCGATGTATGATATGTTGTAAATAGTCTAGATTAAACTGTTATACTATACCTAGGGACTGGAAAAATTCGCGTATTCACTGACCTCCAGGATAGACTCCACGATCCTGTGCACACCCGGGCTAAACGTCACCTGTTCATTGGCTGCTGACTCGTGAGGCGTCTCAACTGGGAGACCCGTGATTCGATACTGCTTCGACTGAGGGTCTATAGTTGGCCCACAGTCCTCCAGGTCAACAGTGAACCAATAGCAGAAATTGCATAAAGGCACAATTATTTGCATTTCGGCACATCGCTAAATGAATCCGCGAATTTTTCCCGGCCTCTAGCTATACCGTTGGAAACTGGGACGTCATTCTACGGACATCCTACACCTATATCCATCGTGCATGTTATGTTCGCTTACTTCCCTTCCCCCGTCCCTCGTGTGAGTGTGTGTGAGTGTGAGCGTGTGTGTGTGAGCGTGTGTATGCTGAATGCACCCGTGCGGGAGGCTCCACAATGCAATGCCCACGGAAACTTTTCCTTCGCGGGTTCTCCGCCACAGCTGCGCACCGACGCGATAACCTTGGCGTGAATGGGTGTCGCGGAGGGGGGGGGGGGGGGTGGTAAATAAAGAAAAAAAAGAAATACATAAAACTAGGTGGGAGGGAATGAATTGAGAGGGGAGAACTGGAAAGGAGGGGGTGAATACTGCACACACACACCCCTGATATATTTTTTTTTTTCCATACGCGGGTGCGCGTAAAGATACGGAACGCATTCACGCAGTCTCCGGGTCCAGGAAGTGGGCCGGGCGCCCGAAGGGTCTCTCTCTCTCCCCCCCCCCCCTTTTCATAAGTCGCGCAGCGCGAGAGGCGTCGTCGGGCGGACGAACGTAGCTTTTCACGTCGCCGAGAGGGGTGGGTCCGGCGTGAATCGGGGACTCCCGGAAGAGAGTCGCCGGTGATTCGAACCCCGAGTCCCGCCCCCTACTGAGGTCCACGTGCGCGGGCCTGTTTGCACCCCCCGCTGACCGGCCCCTCCCCCATAACACACCAAACCTCCCCCCCCCCCCAATCCAACTTACTTTCCTCGTGGCACGGGGCGTCAACGCCCACTGGGACCGGCGCGAGGTCGCTACACAGTAAAAAAAAATTTAGTTGTCTGTAAAGTCGGTTTATGGACGATAGTTTAACGTGACAACGTCATAACAAAACATTGGTGAAATGATTACATACTTTTACGAATAAAATTGAATCATTTTTATTTCAATAATAAAAGAATATATACTTGAAATTATACTAGTAATCAGATTTTTAAAATGCAATAATAATTAACCTTTATTGCCGAAATTGTTGTTGTAATAAGCAATGAAAACCACATTAACTTTTCACTTCACTTTATAAAAAGTCGAGTGGAAGAGAGATAGATGCGGCGCAAGCGTACAAGGAGCGTAACGGGACACAGCGTAGCTAACGGAACAATGTGCGCAACGGGACACTTTTTCGTGCTTGCAGCCGGCGTTCATCGATTTATTAGACGTTGTCACGTCAAAAAAAAAAGAGCGCTCGTAACACAGTACACGTGGCAGAAGCGAAACTTCTTTGGCAATTCAAACCTCGACTGGTACGTACCTACGTATATCGTAAGGGGTAAAACAGCAGAGAGAAAGAGAGACAATTTTCTAAATAAACACGAATCAACAAAACTATTACTCACTTCAAAATAACTGCTCAGGATATCAATAATTATTGATCAATCAATTATGATTAATAAATAACAAATTTTACTCACTGTCACACCATAAAGAAAAACTGTGCGTGTTACTGTTTCTTCAAATAATTCTGTCATTTGGAACAAGCCAAATCTCTGGACGAAACATGAAATTCGTTAACAGGTAACGCTATCTATGCGGTAAATGCAGGGACTATTCCAGCAGAGCTCTCTACGCTGCTGGTTGAACAAGGAGGAACGCGAGCGCGCTGGTAGCAAATATAAAATTCAAGGCACTCACGGCTGACTGTATAGGATACCTATATCTATTTACTGAAACAAGCACATGCGCACATCCTCTGCCTTATTTTATCCCTCTCGGTTCTATTTTTTTGTTTTGGCGGGGGACGAATCATCGCACAAAGACGATAACAATAACGAGCCCAACAACGTATAGGCCTATAGCATAGTGCAATCTGTATATCTCTTTGGCCAAGTACCTATTCTCTGGCCTTTTCGCATCAGGAGCGTTTCACAAGAATGTTTCAAGAAAACGATGCATTAAAATTCGGTCTTGAAATTCTATACTCATCGCGCCCAAAGAAGTTTCATTTCAAAAAATAAAAAACCATCGGGGACGCAGCCTTGTTTGGCGAAACATACGTGCAGAGGGGTGTATGAAGTGACCAAAGAAGCAACTTACGTCCTTAGAATACAGGCTTTCCAGACCACGCCTTCGCTCGCTGTCGCCTTGTGCACAGACCCGCCCACACACTGTAAAAACTATTGTGTAATTTGACACAAAATGTATGTTGCAGACGAGTTTCCACTGACTTCGTGTGTTTTACACCTAGGTACATGTGTTGATGTAGTTTTACTCTTGTGCTCAAGTAAAAATACTGTGGAAAGAGTTAAAGTACAATTGCTATGGTTTCGTAAAATTGAAATGAATGTTAGTGTATTTTATTTTACTCTGTGATATGACACTTCAAACAATCTGAGTGGATTACAGGAGTATCGAACTAACGACGTTGTTAGTCTACCAGCTTAACCACTTGGCCATCGTGTTCGCTAATAAATTTATAAGTAATGGGAATATCATATTCGTAACTTAATGTAGACTAAGTGGGGTTTATTCTGAGTGAATTGCAATTTTTTTTTTCAGTTACTTGGTAGAAGTAAATTTAATCTGGCAGATAGTTTGCACTTTAAAAATGACGTTTATATGTACTGTATTGACAATATAACAGGATACTGATAAATTTAACACTTGATGTATGTGTAAATTCATCTATACATTCTAATGTGTAGCTTAACGAGTTATTTTTTTTATGACAGATTAACATTCTTGTAGTTTTACAGTCTGTTGGACAACTTGGTATGCTAGAAACAGTTCTGTAAAATCACAGAACTGTAGTCCTTGTTTTCTTATTACCACGACAAAAATTTAACATTCATAAAACTTTGTACATGTAATTTTACGACTTTTTTTACAGTGCAAGTACGCAAACATACGCTTGTCGTCTAAGGTCGTCCACACACGGGATAGCTCGGAAGCCCGTCCACACACGGGATAGCTCAGAAGCCCGTCCACACACGGGACAGTTCGGAAGCCCGTCCACACACGTGACAGTTCGGAAGCCCGTCCACACACGGGATAGCTCGGAAGCCCGTTCACACACGGGACAGCTCGGAAGCCCGTCCACACACGGGACAGCTCGGAAGCCCGTCCACCCACGGGACAGTTCGGAAGCCCGTCCACACACGGGACAGCTCGAAAGCCCGTCCACACACGGGATAGCTCGGAAGCCCGTCCACACACGGGACAGCTCGGAAGCCCGTCCACACACGGGATAGCTCGGAAGCCCGTCCACACACGGGATAGCTCGGAAGCCCGTCCACACACGGGACAGCTCGGAAGCCCGTCCACACACGGGATAGCTCGGAAGCCCGTCCACACACGGGATAGCTCGGAAGCCCGTCCACACACGGGACAGCTCGAAAGCCCGTCCACACACGGGATAGCTCGGAAGCCCGTCCACACACGGGACAGCTCGGAAGCCCGTCCACACACGGGATAGCTCGGAAGCCCGTCCACACACGGGATAGCTCGGAAGCCCGTCCACACACGGGATAGCTCGGAAGCCCGTCCACACACGGGATAGCTCGGAAGCCCGTCCACACACGGGACAGCTCGGAAGCCCGTCCACACATGGGACAGCTCGGAAGCCCGTCCATACACGGGATAGCTCGGAAGCCCGTCCACACACGGGACAGCTCGGAAGCCCGTTCACACACGGGATAGCTCGGAAGCCCGTCCACACACGGGATAGCTCGGAAGCCCGTCCACACACGGGACAGCTTGGAAGCCCGTCCACACACGGGATAGCTCGGAAGCCCGTCCACACACGGGATAGCTCAGAAGCCCGTCCACACACGGGACAGCTCGGAAGCCCGTCCACACACGGGGTAGCTCGGTATACCGTCCAAACACGTGACACAAACGCATGCAAACATTTAGTGGATATCAGGTGTAAATTTTCTGGGGCCACATTTCACTTTCTATTTTGCTCGCACATGATTCGGTGATATGATTTTTAGTGAGTTTTTCATTGGAATCTGGTTCTTCAAGACGTGTAAAATAAAACAACCTCTGCTCCGATTACAAGTGGTCAGTAACTGTACACACATTAACAGTCTGGAATTTTCCCAAATTATAAAGCGAATTTTGAAGATCTCTAACCATCAGGTGTTGATGTTTTCCACATATTTTGAGGTCATGAACATGAAGCAGAAGTTTGTCAGTTGAAATAAGACTCTCTCTCTCTGTATATAGCGGAACATCACATTGTAATATTTTGCTTTTGTAAATGGAACCGAAATATTAAAAATAAAATACCGGTATTTCTAAATTTGTACATTAAAATGAATACAACTGTATCACTACAAAATAGTGATCGCAGTAATATTGGGATCGGATTCTTGTCCGGGCATTTATGCTCTTGTGTTGTCCCAGTACCTCCAATAGTTAAAGTTGTTTGTAAACCGTTCCCTGAATAGCTTTCCAATATTAACTGCGCACATAATAAGCTTGATACAGCAAAATAAAGTCGAACTGCTGAATATTCGAATATCTTTTCCATGGTTCAACAAAATTATTCTTGAATGAAACATAAATTAACATATAAAATTATGTGCCAATTTTCGTTATAATTACTCCGTATCATCAGGAAAAAAAACGTATTTAATATATGCAAACATAACCATAGCCATTTGTTGTAAAGAGTAACAATACCTTTCTCGTTGTGTTACAAACTATTTATTTTCCACTGTGTTTTTTTTTCTTTCTGTGCAGTGGAAGTTGCTATTTATGACAAAAAAAATAGGCAGATAATTGTGTTAACTCAAAATGGCGGGGGTCTCATGACCTTCGCCATCTATCATCCCACAACAGATCATGCTTTTACTGCGTAGGCACTCTGGTCTGCCGCGCTTTCTCAGCAAGGCACGAGGCAAAAATAAAAAAAACCAGCACGCCCATAGCACACACGATGATGACATGGTTCGTGGATCACGCCTCTCTCTCTCTCTCTCTCTCTCTCTCACTCTCTCGCAAGGCGCGCTCGCGTGCGACATCTGCCGAAACGCCTTCTCCCGCGCATGCGCGCAGGTCCCACGCCCCCTCTCTCCCCCTCCCCCTTCCACGCTTCTCCGTGTGACAATGCCAGGCGGCACACTCACTTTGTTCCTCCTAGTAGTCGACAACCTCACGACAATGTGACAATACCCCCGCCTGTACCATTTCCCCCCCCCCTAAACACTCACCCGTCAAGGCACCAGTCACTGTGACAACCCATACGGTAGCATTATCAGATTATACATGTATATAACATAAAAAAAAATCTTTTCGGACGCCTCGACCCGGGATTTGGCATGGGTGTAATTGACGGTTGTCAAGAGAAGTTGTGAATGGGGGTCGACTGGAGGTACCAGATACACATAGTGAAATCATTTGGTCGAAAGTTCAAACCTCCTCCTTCAACACCCCGAACAATTTCACGCCGGACTTGTTTTGTTGCGAGATTGCAGCTTGTTTGACGCACCTTTCATTTTAATGGACATCTGTCCACGCGTGAAAAAAAAAACGACTTAATCACTAACTTTCTTTCTTCTGGCTGCTCAAGTTTAAAATTATAACAAAAAAAAAACTCCTTTCCGAGAGTATTTGCTCACATGTGAAAGTATCATTTGTGTGGACAAAAGCATAAGTATTTTTTTTTTATATTCAATGACCTGCTTGAAGACATACTCCTGCTGTGAAATAATAATTACTGACCATGCATTCTGACCAAAAATGTATATTTTACAAAATAAATTTTCCTAGACTTTCTCTAAATGTTAATACACTAAGATGGGACTGATTAGGGTTGGAGTAGATTAATAAGTAAACAATGCTTTGTTGCAAAAGTTCTTTACGAAAAAATCAAACGTGATATATTACGGATAAATGCAAAAAAAATGGAAATATTTTTGTTTTGTTTTTAAAGTGTAAAGTATTATGAAGAACTTTTTTTTTTTCTTTAATGTACATAGGGTTCATAGAACCATGTGGAGGCTAAGGTGATATTTTTATAAGCCTGCGATATAATGTTACCGCTTTATTTAAGAACTGTGCAGATAACCTAAGATTTTTAAAAATATTATGACACTAATAGTTTTATCAAACTCATTAGAAAACAAAGTTTGCTTACAAGACCAACACAGCGTTGTGTAGACTACAACATACCGAAAATCATGGACTAATCCTGTAAGAACAAAACATTTTAACTTAATGTATAAAACTTAGCTTTTAGTAATCACCTTCTTGAAGCATAGACACAATTATCCGAAAAATAACTGTAGTATACATTGAAAATGTGTGTTTGAATATAAATCTTGGTTTTCCTAGAAGCAAATTAAGCTTTAGAAATAGTGATTTGGCTAAGTTTTAAGATATTACTGCCAATTAGTTGATAAAACCAAATTTTGAGCAATATTAACAAATTAAATACTTCACATTTTAAGAACCATAGACCTATCCTTGGTACGTACGTTTGTTTTGCAAAAATACATAAATTACTATAGTTTAAATGTTAATATAGCTTTCATGTATTTTTTACGGATAATTTTAACATCCACATTATAGTTTGTAGTAATTCAAACATTATTTTACATATAATTAAAAACTCTACTAAAATAGAAACAAAACATTGTGTTTATGGATAAAAAATTGAAGACAAAAATATTATAGGTACTTATTAAAGTTTTTTTTCCTTAACCAAACTTTGACCTCCGAATACATATATTAGCTACATATCGTACAATAAATAACTGAATAATATAAACGGGTAGTTTATTTTTTATTTCCTAATTGTTTACAATAAATATACCCGTTGCATGCAAGAAGTGTGAAAGCCATATTACTTCCTCCGGTTGTATGGCAGCCGTAAAAGGATTATCTGTTTATTATTCCGCTTCGAAGCCAAGAAATTTGCTACACAGTAATAATTAAGTCCGTAATGACTAATGACGTTCCGAACCGTTTAATGTCGGGCCAACATGAAGCCGTTTTGCGGCGGTGAATTATTCACGGAAGCGTGCAAACAGCTTTGGCGTGTGTGAGAACTGTCAGCGTCTGGGATGAAACTAATTCCATGGCATTAAATTTATGGGGGTAAATGTCAGTGATTAAGTGGAAACTACGGGAGGGAGATTTCGGTATTTTATAATCGTGTGGCGGAGATAAAATGGTTGCGACTACAAACTACGCCGTGGGACAAAATTTGTATAATCGCTGCGGCTGGTTTTTCCATCGATCTCGGTCCAACCAGAGTTCATGACGCGCTTACGTAAGTTCGTGTCCATGTCATACGCTCGTAGAGGAATTATTCAAGAACGTGACGAGAATCGATCCGAACAAATTCCTTTACACTTTTAAAGCTGGCACCGTGGAAAACAAAACCCCCCTTGCTTCAAATAAGTACGAGGAAAAGTCATTAAGTAAGCCATAAGTAGAGACCGGAAATATTCGCGGATTAATTTCACGATATGCTATAACCCAAACAGCTGTACCTTTATATTCTCTGATTGGCTCACAGTTTATCTGAAGGACTTTGAGCCAATGAAAAACATTCAACCAAAAAAGTATCGAATCGCAAGCGTCCCAGTTGACAGGTGTCACGAGTCAATAGCCAATGAGCAGGTGGCATTTGCCGGAGTGTGTAGGGGATTGTGGAGTCTATCCTAGAGGTCATCCAAAGCGCGAATTTTTCCAGTCTCTAGCCATAAGCTGATACGACTTATCTTAAAGTAGTAGCGAGTAGCTACTTTCCAAGAAGGTTAACAGATGGCAGCATCGTTCAGGTTTCTCAAGCATGCGTTTTTAATTTTCAAAATGTCGACGATGCTCGCTGATAGTACGTTAGAGTAACGTCAACACAAACAGTTTTATGCAGCTGATAATGGGATAGGTGCATACATACAGGTGGAGATTACGCTGAGCAATAAAACATAGTTTTTGAAGTGGTTATCATTGTAGGTAATTTTTTTAATTGTTTTTTGCGACTTACTTAATGGTATTTACTCCTATAGTTATGCTTCCAACATATTAATTCTGCGAATTATTTCAGTCATTTATACAGATGCAAACTGAACTCTAACACATATCTTGGACATTGGTTTCCATCATATCAATTCATTGATCGACCATTCACTATATGGTTTCCTAACTACAATGTTAAAAAATTGTTACCTATATTTTACTAAAAAAAACGCTGGTTACATATTATCCAGGGATCTTCATGATTTTACCGCTTTCTTCGCAAATTTATGGACGTCCGAGTCCAATTACTCTGAACATGAATCCAAAAGAATATTCTTGGTATAGTAACAAAACGTTGAACAAACTGGTGTAAGCACACAGTAAGAACACGAAACGCGACGTTAGCTTATACGAAGATTCAGTAATTACATGTCGGGTGATATGGAATTCGTTTATTTGAGTTAAAATTCTTCGTTGAAAGTTCGCTACACTGTATGCAATCGTCTCCAATCAGCAGGCCTCTGTGAACGTAGGCCCCTGGTGCGTGTCCCGTGGAAACTGGGTGAACATGGAGTTCCGTTCCGTTCCCCGATGAGTTCCGAGTGGAACGTATAAATAGAAGTTATCTTTGAAAGATTTGTGCAATGGGAGTGCATGACTTGATGTAAGCTTTTGGACATACGCCATTGCTAAGCACATGTATGTCAGTAGAAGAAAACTACAAAAAACACAAATGACAAAAAACACAAATTAAGCAAAAAATTGCTGTTGCCAGAATATAAACACCACACAATACTCCACAACAGGAATATGGTCAACAAATAAGGAAAAACGTTAATCCATTTTTCTTTGTTTTTCCTTAGTTGTTGACCATATTCCTGTTGTGGAGTATTGTGTGGTGTTTATATCCTGACAACAGCAATTTTTTCTTAATTTGTGTTTTTTGTCATTTGTGTTTTTTTGTGGTTTTCTTCTACTGACATACATGTGCTTAGCAATGGCGTATGTCCAAAAGCTTGCATCAAGTCATAAATCGACGTGTTCTCATATGGAGGAAACGTGGAACACGAAACAACCCAGCGACGATCTGGTATCAAACCTATATTTATGTGTGATCCCCTTATAATTTCGATAAGTGTATTTAACGGTAAAAATTTATATTTCTGATCTATGTACTGCTGCAAACGCACCCAGTCCTTGTGTTTTGAAATTTTTATCACCGTATACCCGATGGCCACAAGATTCTACTGAATTCTACTGAAATTATTTCACTTCGCTTTTGTTGCCCACACGGTTTGTTATTAACAATTTTTTTTGACAATGCAAAACCTACATAAAATTTTAAATCATAATCAGGCGAATATTCTCTAAACAATGCAGCCAGTAACAAGTCATCTAGATTGTATTTACACCTCCCTGCTGAAAGCTTGGTTCTACACTGTTAAAAATTTTCACCTCGAATCTACGAAGAACACTAGTTTAAAAATATTATCCAAAAAACTTCGCACTGTTACGAAAATATTCGTTAGTTTGCGGACGCTGAATTTACTTAATTTGGGCATGAACTAGATGAAATCATCTTGTAGTGTGAATATGTACATTAATCGATGAGTAGATTGGTTACATAAAAAAGATTGCATACTAGAACGTACCTATACGGTGGTTTCTAAGAAAATTCATCTATTTGAAATTACGAAGAAATCTTCTTTTATTTCAGGCGAACTCTTCGTTGGAAAGTCCGTAAATTTACTGTAATTTCTAACAGTGTAGATGAAACACAAGGCTATACGTAGAGAGCTGCAAAATTCGCGGTTTCGATGGCCTTCAGGATAGACTGCACATACCCCTGTACACTCGGGAAAATAACGCAAGTTCATTGGCTGCCGACTTGTAAGTCGTCTCATCTGGTTTGTCTGTGATTCGATCCTTCTTTGTTAAAGGGTTTATAACTGGTTGAGATTCGTCCAGAAGAATTCGCGAAATTATCCGGGGGTTTTTTTTACACGCAAACATTGATGAAAGATAAGTTAAACACACGAATTCAGGTATTTTAATTAAACATAAATAACTCGCAGAGGGGTTATTACCCCCCCCCCCTCCTTCAACCCAGGAGCTGCTCTTCCCTCGGCTCTGTAACGGCGAACGTCGTTTTGACGCGCGGCCAACACAGCTTCGCATGACGTTTATTGATGTTCTCGACGAAGTTGACAGACAGCCTTGGTTCAAAATGGTACCCTCATACAATATCAGCAGCCGCTTCGAACAACATCGCCCACTAATCACACTGCTCGCAAAGAAAATGACTACCGTCCTCAGGCGCACTCGCGTCGCACGTACCGACGACTCATCATTGCGTGAAAAGGGGGGGGGGGGGGGGTTGCGAGAGAGCCCGGAAAGATGAATATTATTGAAAAAACCGTAACAATACGGTTGGAAGTTTTAAAAGTACGAGTTAATGACGTCAGCGTCGCCCGCGGGCGGGTTGGTAGGTGTGTGTGTGTGTGTGTGTGTTGGTGATGATGTTTCGACGTCGAACGTCGCCCTTCCCCGAGGGAGCTTCTTTGATGGACGGCTCGCGTGCGTGCTAAATAACCGCCACACAAAAAAAAAAGGGGGGGGCGAACAAATTTACGTCACGGCGCGGCGGGCCGTTGACGCGGGCGGGGGGTGGGAAGGGAGGGTGGGTGGTGGTGGTGGAAACCCCTCGAGGTGCGAAACGGTTGGGGGGGGGGGGGGGTTTAAAGAACAACAACTTACCGTCGGACGAGTGCGCGAGGATTACTAATAATTTTAAAATAATCAAGGGTAATGTGTGAGAAAGGCGCGGTAGCGGAGACAAGGCCCACACGAGGCTGGCCTCTCGGCTTGGACTCCGCGGACTAGCCGGGCTCTAGAGAAGGGGTGGGGGGGGGGGTGGAGGATGGATGGGAAGGGATGATGGGGGGAGGTTAAGAAGGGGGGGGGAGGCCCGCGCAGAGACGCCATGTTCCTCCAGTCACGCACGCCACTCTTTAGTTCGGTAACCACACGCTTGGCAGCGCCCGCGTACCGCGGTAGCCGGCGACACACACGCGCGCGCGCGCAGCAGCATGGGCGCAGCCGCCCGGGAGGAGAAAAATAATTCGCGATCTCCCCTTAATGCCGGTGTTTAAAAAGGAAAAGAAAAGAGCCCCACCCCTCCTCGGCGCACTGATAACGATCAGTTGAAGATGAAGAAGGCAGAAGAAATTAGTAGGAGGGAGGGAAGGCCGTGGAAGGGGGCACAGAGGGCAGGTAACCACAGTAATCCTTCATCCAGGGGGGATGTTTTTCTGCCTTTGTGCTCGTTGCAACCGCTACACACAAACCTCCTCCTCGATCCCCCCCCCCCCCCCCGTGTGTGTGTCTAGTAATTACCAAGGAGTACCCTACAACGATAACGATACACCGCTTCACCGCGTCAGAATTTTTACGCTTTAATTCCAGCGACGGCGTAACATTTTTTTCCTGGAGGAGGAAAAAGGAGGAGGCGGGGGTAGCGAAGCCCTTTTTCGGAGACGGGATTAATGAACATCGAAACCATCCTATGTTTTAAAACTGTTTTTTTTTTTTTTTTTTTTTTTTCACGGCCATAATCTGCTCGTCGCACAAATTAAAAAGAAAAATCTCGGGTACACACAGAGTCAGTTTAGTACTTTTTCGAAAAGTCCGGGACAGCATTTCGTCATCCAGTACTACTAAAAAAAAAAAAGAAAAAAAAGTTCTAAGAGAACTTACAGGCTGGAATTATTCATTACTAGGATTCAGACCGGTTTGTTTCGGAAGACGTTAATTAGAGGCGAAGAAAATGCTCGGAGCTCCCGTATCCCATGTAAGGCTCGCCTGACAGAAACGGAAGATAAGCCATCACTGCTCCTGGCGATGTGTGTGTATGTGTGAGTCTGTGTACACCTTAATTAGATGTCCGAATGCGAGGTGCCTTAGGTTGGTAACATCCCTGGACCGCAGAATAAGGGCTGCTGGCATGATATAAATTTACAGAAAACGTAACACTGAGTTGTTTTAGAGACATTAAATTAGCTAAATTTATATTTGGATTTAAGTTAATGATTGAACAATAATAAAATTGTGCTGTAAATTTAGCCTATCATTGAAAAAGACAAACTTAATAGCCTGCTTCAAACACATTATATTTCGTGCGGATCTTTGAACATTTGTGTCCTTAAAATTTCGAGAGCATGCAGAACAAACAAAACGGGATTGCTTCATATCTTTGAAACAGACGTTAAGTTGTTATTTTAATGTCTGATTTTTAACGTTATGACAGAAATGTGAGAATCAGACACTGGTATATGTAGTAAGCTTAGTATAAAAATTTGAATATGCCTGTATATATCGTATTCGAACATTTAATTACAACTAGAACTTAAGTAAATGAATAACGCGAAAACAGACGTTTACGGAAAATCTTTAACAAACATAATGGCCAAACTTTTAGGCATCCAGGGCTGGTTAACTTAATCGCTAAGAAATAATTAAATGGTAAGTTACTCGTATGTCGAGTTGGATCAAGAATGGCATAATTAAAAAAAATAATAACCGAACAAGGATTTATTCTTATAGAAAAGAACACAAAAATATTTGCGCAGACGTCTTGAACAATCTCGCACGCTCTTAATCATAAAATGAGAAAACAAATATACATTTATGATGGAATACAGAAAGACAAAGAATTTCATCGCAAAATATTCTACTTAAATCTCAATGAAATAATAATCTGCGTATTTATACGGGATTAATAACTCGATAACAACGATTAATACTGCACTGTTTGATATTTTAATTTCTGATATGAACTATTGATTCAGGAATTAACGCTACTTAGCAAAGTTAATAAGGCCGAATCACAAAATCAAATTTTCGGTTGGGTTTTCTATGACTTTTGTATTTAATATTACAATGTAAGAAAAAGATAATGTGTTTGCTGTACATGTGATACCATTAGCATAAAATATTAGCACAATCAAATAAAAATTCAAGGTAAATTAATATTTTCTGTGAAATGGCGATCAACAATTGAAGGACCGGTGTTTTTTCTCAGAAGATAGCTGCAAAAAATCACGCCGAAACGTCGGACAAACACCATCAATTTTACGGAAGTGGCCTCAAACCAAGAACCAAGAAGTTGTGACTCTTCACGGAAGCCTATGATTTATATATATATATGCACACATACATATATGTATATATATGCATACATATATGTATATATATCAGTCATCGATCAACGTTTGGTTTTACACTTCTCTTTGTGCTAATTTCTTCATCTTTCTTTAAATACAATATCATACATTAGCTGTAATAAGCTAAAGTATTCATTCATTGTCTACGTTTAAATTTATTGTTGTTTTGCCCCATATTCTTCCTTGTAATACCTACTTAGTGAAACAATCATAAACATTCGGACATATGATGTGGATAATATTATGCGTATAATATAAAATCCTAATGTTACGACTTTTTTCTTCTCAGGAAAAAAAGTTTTATAATACTTTTTTTTTCTTTGGCGTTAAGCCCTAACTAGTTACTCTATAAATACGTCACGAACTTAAAGTAAATTTGAGAAATTTATAGACATTTTAGTAAGATGTAGCCGTCGAATACTGTTCAGTTTGAAATGACTTTTTTTTTTTGGCATCAATACTATTTTACTATCAATAAATATTCAAAAAACAATACTTGACGATCAAAAGGATTTATATATTTAAAACCTTACTATTGAAATTATGGTATTTTGAATAATTATTATTATTCATGTAGACAAAGATTTGCTATCGTGAAGAAGTTGTAAAAACTTTTATGGAAAAAATCAGTTTTTACACGCAGTTTTGTTGTAGGAGGAATAACTGATATATTTAACTTCTTACTTTAAAGTTTTAACGTTTTATATATTATATACTTACTGTGAATAATTTTTTAACATTTCCGAAATTTCCCATTTACTATAAGTAGGCTGTCATAAGCAGGATGCTTTCTTATGCCGTTCATAAAACAGCGAGATCATTAAAAACAATATGTCTATAGTTGCACAAAAAATTTACATTTCTTAAGTAACTTCGAAAAGACTGGTGTAAGAAAATAATAGGTATATGTGCAGGCATAAATAATAATACCGTAAATGGTAAGTATCAAACTGTAAAAACTACTGAGAGTCAGTTAAATCTTAGTGAAAAACTACTGAACCGACTGTTTACAACAAAGCGATATTTTGCTGTTCGCTTAAGTCCTACGAGTCTCGGCACACTATTGTGATTCCAATTCTCAATTAAGCAGCAAAAGCTTATTCAACGAGCTAATATTGTGCTATGAATTAACAGAATAAGCACGCATGAATAAGTACTTATTTACTACTTAATTGAGAAATAATCAAAAGCTCACAACATCCGTCAATGCTTAATGCACCAGCAATGGGTGCAAAAAATTTATTTCAGGAAGGCATTTGAAAAAAGAAAAAAAGAAAATACTTTCGCGAAGGAATTTGAACAAAAAAAACCTTTCGCATCAAAAAAAAACCTACCTCAATTTAAGATTTAAGGTTTAAGATTCCAGGTGTTGTAACAGCCCACCTTGCATCACCCAAAATAACATACCTATTACCTTCGCCATTATTTCGCATGATTTTGGATATATTTCCACAATCCCCCCCCCCCTCCTTTTGCATCTGCCCATGCAGCCTCATTAAAGAAGCACAACTCAACACAAGTCCACCAATCATCTGAGTCTTGGCTTCAGTTATTAAGAGGATAAACATGCAAGTGGAAAAAAGAAGTGTTTTTTTTTGTACAAAGTGTTATTGTTAAGTTTACGTCAAAAGCGAGCAAAACATGGACCCATAAACATACGACGGTACCAACAAATTTACGAATATCGCTGGATGATTTTTGTAATTAGTTTGATTCGTAAATTTAAGTTGAAGATTTTTAACAGTGTAAGCTTGAGGCGCTGAAGTTAAAAAAAGTCGCTTCGTTGGCGACGCGTCAACTTGAACGTAGACAGAATTTTCACTGTCATTTCATGCATTCCTTTAAAAGCTGCTGCTCAGATTCATGGGAGAGAGGTTCGTGCACACGGGAGGGATGCATGGCGCAACAGCCAATGGGAGTAAAAGTGGGATGGCAATTTTGGCGGGAAATTGGAAATGTCTACATTTTCTATCATTTACGACCGTGTGTATTTTAGCGAAAAGATTTCCAAACCAGATCAGTGTGTTGAAACTTTGTATCATCGTCTGTGTTTCGCGGTTGGCTAGGTTACATGCCTACTGTCAGCGCGCCAATCGCAGCCATCCAGTGTGGAATCAAACGCGCCTGGTCAAACAGGGCAATAATGGCTTCTCTTGCAGACGGCCGCCAATCACAAGGGAACAATGGCTACCATAGTCATACTTTATTGCATTCTAATGGGCGATAAGATTATTTCGCAAAAAATACTTGCCCATATATATATATATCTTTATATATATATATATATATATATATATATATATATATATATATATATATATATTTATTTCTTGTGTGCGTGTGTATGTCACTGAACTCCTCCTAGACGGCTGGACCGATTTTGATGAAATTTTGTGTGTGAGTTCACGGGGATTCGAGGATGGTTTAGATTCACAATTGGATATTTTATCTCGATTCTGAGTTAAGAAAAACTAAAAAAAAAAAACACGCTTTAAAAGCAAAAATTGCAACGCATTATTAGAAGCCATTAAGTTTTGCTATTGTAAGGAACTAAGTAGAGAGTAAGAAAAAAATAAAGATCCTGACAGTTTATAGTGTCGCCATATTTGTTTCAATTTTCAATACCCTTTTTGTATATTACAATTTAAATTGCAGAAAAAAATCATGTTTCATAGCCGCACAAATAGTGAGGATGGTTTAGATTCACAATTGGATATTTTATCTCGATTCTGAGTTAATAAAAACTAAAAAAACACGCTTTAAAAGCAAAAATTGCAACGCATTATTAGAAGCCATTAAGTTTTGCTATTGTAAGGAACTAAGTAGAGAGTAAGAAAAAAATAAAGATCCTGACAGTTTATAGTGTCGCCATATTTGTTTCAATTTTCAATACCCTTTTTGTATATTACAATTTAAATTGCAGAAAAAAATCATGTTTCATAGCCACACAAATAGTGAGGATGGTTTAGATTCACAATTGGATATTTTATCTCGATTCTGAGTTAATAAAAACTAAAAAAACACGCTTTAAAAGCAAAAATTGCAACGCATTATTAGAAGCCATTAAGTTTTGCTATTGTAAGGAACTAAGTAGAGAGTAAGAAAAAAATAAAGATCCTGACAGTTTATAGTGTCGCCATATTTGTTTCAATTTTCAATACCCTTTTTGTATATTACAATTTAAATTGCAGAAAAAAATCATGTTTCATAGCCACACAAATAGTGAGGATGGTTTAGATTCACAATTGGATATTTTATCTCGATTCTGAGTTAATAAAAACTAAAAAAACACGCTTTAAAAGCAAAAATTGCAACGCATTATTAGAAGCCATTAAGTTTTGCTATTGTAAGGAACTAAGTAGAGAGTAAGAAAAAAATAAAGATCCTGACAGTTTATAGTGTCGCCATATTTGTTTCAATTTTCAATACCCTTTTTGTATATTACAATTTAAATTGCAGAAAAAAATCATGTTTCATAGCCACACAAATAGTGAGGATGGTTTAGATTCACAATTGGATATTTTATCTCGATTCTGAGTTAATAAAAACTAAAAAAACACGCTTTAAAAGCAAAAATTGCAACGCATTATTAGAAGCCATTAAGTTTTGCTATTGTAAGGAACTAAGTAGAGAGTAAGAAAAAAATAAAGATCCTGACAGTTTATAGTGTCGCCATATTTGTTTCAATTTTCAATACCCTTTTTGTATATTACAATATAAATTGCAGAAAAAAATCATGTTTCATAGCCACACAAATAGTGAGGATGGTTTAGATTCACAATTGGATATTTTATCTCGATTCTGAGTTAATAAAAACTAAAAAAACACGCTTTAAAAGCAAAAATTGCAACGCATTATTAGAAGCCATTAAGTTTTGCTATTGTAAGGAACTAAGTAGAGAGTAAGAAAAAAATAAAGATCCTGACAGTTTATAGTGTCGCCATATTTGTTTCAATTTTCAATACCCTTTTTGTATATTACAATTTAAATTGCAGAAAAAAATCATGTTTCATAGCCACACAAATAGTGAGGATGGTTTAGATTCACAATTGGATATTTTATCTCGATTCTGAGTTAATAAAAACTAAAAAAACACGCTTTAAAAGCAAAAATTGCAACGCATTATTAGAAGCCATTAAGTTTTGCTATTGTAAGGAACTAAGTAGAGAGTAAGAAAAAAATAAAGATCCTGACAGTTTATAGTGTCGCCATATTTGTTTCAATTTTCAATACCCTTTTTGTATATTACAATATAAATTGCAGAAAAAAATCATGTTTCATAGCCACACAAATAGTGAGGATGGTTTAGATTCACAATTGGATATTTTATCTCGATTCTGAGTTAATAAAAACTAAAAAAACACGCTTTAAAAGCAAAAATTGCAACGCATTATTAGAAGCCATTAAGTTTTGCTATTGTAAGGAACTAAGTAGAGAGTAAGAAAAAAATAAAGATCCTGACAGTTTATAGTGTCGCCATATTTGTTTCAATTTTCAATACCCTTTTTGTATATTACAATATAAATTGCAGAAAAAAATCATGTTTCATAGCCACACAAATAGTGAGTGTGTGTCATTTCTCTATGTCCACGAGGTCTCGCCGCGTCAATTTTCTCCCTGGAGCGAACCCGTCCGCTTAATTAAATAAACAGCTTTTATCGTTGAATGATTTCATGATTTATTTAATGAAAATATGCTCTCATAAAAAAATTAGTTAGATAGACATTCAATAGGTGTCTTTCTCTCACTCTCTCTCTCTCTGAAATGTATGTAGCTTGCTCGCGGGTCAGTAATGCAGACAATCTTTACATTCTAGCTCGAGACGGAAAAAACAGTAAATGTGGTTTACAAAGACATTTTATGAAGTGTCTTTCCGTCATTACATTTGAAAGTAGAAACATATTTACTCAAAATTTAGGTAGTAACATATTTTTATTGTAAAGACTGAAATAGAGGTGAGAAAAATTATCATTTGTGAACATAAGAAAACTACTACAACTGTATCAACTGTTATGTTATAATGTTTAAATTTCTAAATGGTGCAAGATAATACAAAATTCAATGCGGAAAAAGTCGTGGGCAGCAGATACGTATAGTTATAGGTGTGAGGCTATGCATGCTGATTTTTCATATACTGCATGGATGCGAACATGTAAGAATAATCTATCCATCTTACTATAATAAAACAGTACTTTTTCTGTCTGTCTGTTTGCACGCGATTTTGATGAAATTTTGTGTGTGAGTTCACGGGGATTCGAGGATGGTTTAGATTCACAATTGGATATTTTATCTCGATTCTGAGTTAAGAAAAACTAAAAATACACGCTTTAAAAGCAAAAAAACTAAGCATTGTTGATAATTAGCCTCCATGGCAACGGGCTTTTGCATTGTTGTTGCCTTCTGCGTAACCATGGGAAAAGTTTTTGGTAACGGCAGTGGCGTGCTCAAGAGGAGGGGTATGTATAATGAGAAGATACAAAATGTCCAGCGTAGAAATACTTACCGCCATATCCATATCTCACAAAAAGTACATTTGGGCAGGACAATGTCGGGTCCGCTAGAAAGATATATAGAGAGATAGAGATATAAATAGAAATATAGAGAGAGTTATAGAGATATACATAGAGAGATAGAGAATTAGAGAGATAAAGAGAGATGCTTAGTATACGTTTAAAAAATTACAAAAAAAATTGATTGAGGCATTGCAACGCATGCCGGGCATCATCTAGTATATATATATATATATATATATATATATATATATATATATATATATATATCATAAATAGGGAAATAAATAATTCGCGAGTTCAATGTGGCCTTCGGAGTAGACTTCACAGTCCTCTGTATAGTCGAGTAAAGTAAGTCAATTTCGTTGGCTGTTTACTTGCGAGCAGTCTCAAATGGTTTGTCTTTGGTTGTATATCTATTTAACTGATAATTTCTCGTTGGCCCAGGGTTCTACAGATAAACAGCGAGACAACTGCGAAAGCAGCTCAAAGGGATGTGTAGTATTTGAATTTTAACCTATTGCGAAATGACTGCGCGAATTTTCCAAATCTCTTATCATGAATGGTGGCAAGAAATAAATTGTCTAAGATAACACATGGTGAGTTGGCGCATCGCGAGATATGGTGCAGTTGCTATAGTTATGTTGCTATTCGCTTCATGTCACTGTTAGCGTGTTGGGAAATGTTCGGCATGTGCATAGCTTGAACGTAGCCGTGCTTAATCCATTGTAAATCGCTCTTATCTGCGGGAAATACTGAAAATTTCTCATAAGTATATTATTACAGCTGTTGATTATTCATTTCATTAGTCTTCAAACGAATAATTTACGAACACACTGCTATTTATGATGACAAATACAACTTTTCGGGTTAATTTTTTTTTATCAAAAGCGATTTCTGGATGCATTATTAGCTAAGTTTATTATTGTGCAATTTGGGTTACTTAACGCACCATCTCACCGTGAATATTGGTCCAACAGCACACCTAGTTTCAGGGAGAGATGACGCAATATTTTCTCTCTTACGTGTTGTTCTTAAACTTATGTTTTTCGCTCTAAGATTTTAACAATCTGATCATTCATGTTGCAAAACCTAGACCGGGAAGGCAAACATGATTAAGTGTTGTAAGAGCAGAAAGTGGTTGCACAAGACATGTCTATATGAGAAGCTGGAACAATTGTGGTAGGGATAAAATGAAGGGGGGGGGGGGGGGAATGTAAACATCCAAAAGTATTTTTATGTTATAATATAGTCCAAAATTCTGCAAAATGTTTTTTATTTGTTTATTTGCATGTTAATGTGCTTTACACCACATTATAAATTGGCTTCATTACCAAAATATATATTCTTTTTTAAGTAGCAAAATATTTACTTGTCTATAACTCTTCGGCCAAGCCAATTTTTAATTATTACACGTAAATATATATTTTAAGTTAATGAATTTTTTCAATCTTTTATCATGTTTCTATAAAAATTGTTTTAGTTATACTTTGTTTATATACAAATATTAAAAGATGTTTTGATAAATATTAATGTCTGCGCCATTCAACCCAAACATTCAGGGAGAGATGACGCGAAACTCTACTTTTGAAAACATGCAAGCAATTTTTAGTTAAATTCTATATATTTTAAGTGTAGGGCATTTATTATAAAGATTAAGCAAGAAGTCACGCACATTATTGTTGCAAAATTTATAAACATACAATTGACAATGTTGTACCTTATGTAAGTATTACAATACTCAGGTTAAGTCCTGCTTTTAAAATAAATCATGCCAATTTCCTGCAAAACAGTACTAGCTATAAATGTAACTATAATATGTTGTGAGTTGGAATTGGTCACAATGACTTTTACATAATATATCATAACGCTAATTCATTTATATATTAAGGTGGCGGTATTTTAATTATTAAATTTCAATGGTTTTTGCCAATGATTTACTTTGATGATTAATTGTCAATACACGGTTTTACCCAATCAACAAATGCTTATTTTATAACTTTAAGAACTTCAAATGTTAATTATATTTCAAACCTAGCACGATCGGATGGCATTTAATCATATGTTATACGTACAGTTTTGAATAATACGATTGCATGAAGCATTTTTTCGTTAAGTTACTTAATTTTAGGATATCGTCCAAAATTCTCAAAATCTTTTGGTTTTCCCAAAACTGAAAAAAATTCACAATTCCAGGGTTTTGAGGAGGGGAGTCGAAGGATATATTTTCGATATGCCTGTATCTGGAGAAAATATTTAGGCTACCTAAGGACCCATAAGTATGGACTGGAAAAATTCGCGTGTTCAATGACCTCCAGGATAGACCCCACAGTATTATGCACCCACGCAAACGTTACTCGGTCATTGGCTACCCAGTTGATACGCTCTCAAATGTGAGAGCGTTTCAACTGGGTAGCCTGTGAGTAGCCAATCTTTTGTTAGAGGGTTTCTGGTTGACCCAAAGATTTCCAGACAATCTGCGAGCCGATTTCATACACAGCACAAAGTTATATGTGTTTGAATTATAGCTTGTTTAGAAAAAAAATCCGAGAATTTTTCCTGTCCCTCTCTACACATGAGTACATTTTCCTGAATAAAAAGACGCCACTCATGTACGTTAATTTCTTACACTTACACTTATTATGATCATGTCAGTTATGTCTAATGCGTGATTCAAAATGAGACTAGTTTATAATTTTGCATTTTCAGTGGCCATAAGTTGAGCCATACTTTAGTAATTTTAAGCAGCCTATTAAGGTGCAATATTATTTTTAAAATCTCTGTTTAGGGAGGGATTTGGGTTAGGGGGCTTGGCCCTACCTTGCTTCTACCTGACTACGACCTGTGCAAAGTTTCTAATTGTTATGTTTGTAATTATTTCAGCCTGCCGGCGTGAAAATCGATTTTTTTTTTCGCGATGTTTCGCGACCTTTACGTGTTCCTTCGGCTTGTTTCCGAGCCGGACCACTGAATCCGAATGTAGGTGGCGTGCCAGCAGGCAACTAAGTAGAAAATTTCCGGAATGGAAAAAAAAAAAAAAAAAAAAAAACTGGTTTTTGTCAGATCGCTCGTGAGAGATACGCGTTGCATGTAAAGATACTCAAATTTTCTTTTCGGTTTGGTTTAACAAGATAATTTTTTTTTCGGTCTTTCCCTTATAGCTTTGAGAATTAAAGAAAAAAAACTTAAATTATCAAAACAAAAAAAAATGGAAATTTTATCCCGAGAGAAAATCTTTGAAATAAACACACCGGTTTAAATGCATCGTTTCACAAGTATGATACGAAAATAATCTCTCCTAAACGTTGTTCCGCCGTTAGAACACTCGCATGGAAATGGTTTCATTTGCATGAAAATAAAATTTAAAAATTTGGAAGATATCATGAAGGCAACAACAAAATAAGGAAAAAATCAAGTTTGCATGAAACACTTCAGTAATTTTATGAATAAGCTCTTGCCTGTATACGCTCTGCATTTAGACTAGGTATAATCGTGCAAAGAAGAGTAAAGTTAATCTTTTTTTTTATCAACTGTAGGTAGTATTAGTAAATATTTTAATGCGTGTACTTGAGTAGTGATATAGGGCTACATGTCTAATTTTGGTATAGTTTAAAAGCTTTGATTTGAATTAAAAACCATTAAATACAGCAAATAAAATTTTACAAAATCCAACAAAGAAAGTCACTATACACTCCCCCCAAATCCTTTTCATGTTCGTGAATTTTCATTTAACTGCAAGTATTACAGATGTAAGCGTTTTTTTATAACAATATGTATGCATATATAATGAAAACTAGAGAAGAGCTAAACATTATGTTCAAAACCAATGACTACGGCCTATGTATTTACTTTAAAAAAAACAGTACCTATATATCAACTTTTGTAATGCGCAAAGCACCTCTTTAAATGTAATAGTTATATTTTTTTCTAATATTTTATTGTTACTCAGTTAAATTATGTAGTTCAAACACACTTATTTGGTTTTGCATTTGTGTGCGGATCTTATAAAATCCTGGTGTATTTTTGTTCTATTACATAGTGAAATAAGTAAAACATTTCTATTTTAGAACGTTCAGAGACGGCGGCGACGTGATTGAAACACCATCTTTTGGCGACAGATTCTGAGGTGCTAATTACTAAAGTACAGAAAAGTCTTATAATTTGGGACGCTAGTCGAGAATAATATGAAAACAAAGAACAAAAAATAAACTTGAATGAAAGAAGTGATGACGCTGTCGTGTATAATCTCATTTATGGTGGAATCACCACAGCAGGTAGGACGCGGTGCGACAGCATAAAATCGCATTGTTATGTGGACGCGGTATTTAAACTCGCGACAAAACAAGACAAACATTTACAAAATTTTTCTTGCCATCAGGTACATTATCACTGTACAGAGTGACAAACTACAGCTGCGAGTTCATCACGACAAAATAAGTTGAAAACCTACACACGTCTCAAGTTATTCCCAAGTCTTTGTACTTGGGGGTGAACAACAATAGTATTGCAAACAAGAGAGAAAGTATTTAAGATAGAACACTGAGTGGTCGTATATGTTCAATTGAATGAAGTTCTACAACTTCGCGAATGACTTGATGTAAGCTTTTGGACATACGCCATTGCTATGCACATGTATGTCTGTAGAAGAAAACTACAAAAAACAAAAATGACAAAAACACAAATTAAGCAAAAAATTGCTGTTGTCAGGATATAAACACCACACAATACTCCACAACAGGAATATGGTCAACAAACAAAGAAAAACAAAGAAAAACGGACTAACAAAACGAAAAATCCCTACAAATGATGACAGCACAAAAATACCGAACCTAAAAAATTCAGCACAACAGTTGCAACGAGAACAAAACCTTGGAAAACGAAAATACGAAACAAACACAATAGTTTTCCAAAAACAGAAGAGTACAAAAAAAAAACTCCACAAATGATGACAGCACAAAAAATATTGAAACCAAAAAAATTTAGCACAACAGTCAAAACGAGACAAAAACTTACATCAAGTCATGCACTCCCATTGCACAAATATTTCAAAGATAATAACTTCGCGAATTTTGTGGCTGTAGAAATAAATAATTAAATAATTTTTTTTCTACAAGATGAAATTCTTAGTGGTTGTCGAACTTCATTCCGTTAAAAATAATCCAAACCCTTCAGTGTTCCGTCTTGAATGATTTCTCTATTATTTACAATAAAAATTTTGTTCAGCGCCAACTTCAAAGGCGCACAACCAGCCTTTGGAAGCACTTTAGATTGTAAGTCGTAAATACATTTTCAACTTAATTTGTCGTGATAAACCTGCAACCGAAGTTTTTCGGTCGAATTCAGTCTCATTCTGTACACATGACAGCCGTCAAGTGTTTAAAATTGTGTCTACTTGAGAAGAGTTTGTTTAATCCATACTTAATAATAATTCGAAAGAAATAATAACTAGAGACCGGAAAAATTCGCAAATTCATTTCGCGATAAACTAAAACACAAATAGTTCTACCTCAGTGCTGTCTCTGCTATTGGCTCACAATTCACCTGGATGACTCTGGGCCAATGAGAAACACCCAACCAAAGCTTTATCGAATCACAGGCTGCTACGTTGGGACGTCTCACAAGACAGCAGCCAATGAGTGGGTGGCATTTGACCGATTGTACGTAGAACTATGGAGTTCATCCTACAGGTCATTGAACCCGCGAATTTTTCTGTACCCTAATAATAACAAAAACTGTATATGTGAATGTATTTAAAAAGATTTCACAAGCGAATTCAGCTAAAAAAAATTTTTAAAATAACTACAAAATACATTAAATATAATTATGTTACCAATGCACGTGTTTGACCGTCATTCGAAAACCAACACTGAAACGCTTGTTTCAGTAAAATTGCGCCCTCCGACGCGATGGAAATAGAAGAAAAAAAGTTCTAATCGGAAAGTCTGCCGCGAAATTTTCGGGTCGCGCTGACGTCACATGTACCGAACATGTGGCGTCCATGACTATTGAGATTCCAGCATAAAAATTGTTGCGTTCGACTCACAGCGACGTTGAACGCTATACAACGAAACTCCCGTGTGTCCCCAGACTAGTGCACACATTGCAGGCAGTCATTTGTTTCCAAGGTTGATTTCCAGCAGCTCTAGGTTAACGTTTAATATTCAAGGCGTAAGAAACTTTGCGCGAAATTAAAGTTTGTATTTTCGGTTCTCTAACTGTTAACTATATTAGTGCGTAATAGCAGTACAATCGCCAATATTTACCTCATATAGGCCTATAAGTGAACAAACGTGACATATTTACGTGTATATATAAATAGTTTCTATGAAAACGTCCGATAAGATAGTTTCAGGAAATATTATTTGCTCCACAAAGCTACAAGCGTCCGGAATCCTTTTGTGAATCTTCAAATAGCATTTTGCTAAGAGGAGCTTATTACCGAATAAACTCACTAAAACTTCAGTTATTTACGTTTACATTCCACTTTTCCAATTAGATGGTTTGGTCACGAAATTACAGAACACGAATACAATTTTATGCTTTCGAATAGATGTATGGACTAAAAAAAAAATATGTGCGTGTATAAATAAGTTTTTTTTTTTTTTTTTTTTAATTTTTGTAGTCTTGCTGCAAGTAAAACACAGCACATTTTCTAAAAGCAATTCTGGGGGACTGGAAAAATGTATGCTGTTTGTAATTATTTGGTAGACAACACAATCATTTATTCAGCTAAACCATTAAGTGTTATAAATTCCACAGGAATGTATAGCACAATTTACACTATTATATTTGTAGATAGGTATGTACAGGAAAATATTTTTACTACTAGTCTCCAAAGAAATTCTTTGTAAAATTACATAAAAATGTTTTATTACTCTGAGTGGTCCAACAATTCATATAATTCATGTTTTTTTTTTTAAATACTGAAATTTCTGTAATAAAAAAATTATTGGACGGCAAAGTATACCTATTCTAAAAAAAAATACGAAAGAAAATTTGAAAGCAAATAAGTAAAATAAAACCGAATAATACAGTGAATGTAAATATGTATTATTTTTTGTTAATTCGTCGAATCAGGTTGGTATATTTTTTTTTTGGGACATATGAACGTCGAGCAAACACTTTTGCTTGCTGGTCAAAAAAAGAAATATACGTTCGCGAGTGGAAATTGCTCTGTCTGCACTCGAAAACCTGGGGGCCGCAGACGTCAACAGAGAACCAAACGAGGAATAAACAAACCCAACTCAGCGGCTTCAATTAGGCCCACGAAAGGGTAGCCATGAAAATAAAATCGCGTGCTCCGGCGTGGATATTTAAACGGCAAGCAACGCAGGCGCGTAATGAATGTACAGGCCTTCCGTTTCTCTGCGGTAACGCAAAGCCCGACGACCAATCAGGCGCGCGGACACGCAGCAGCGATGAGAGGCGCGAGTAAGTGTGATCGCACTCGCTTGTTTTTTTTTTTTAACGTCAAGCGCCCTGCAATGAAGGGTAATGACTCCCCCCTCCCCCCCTTTTTCCCACGTTACTGATCGTGCGATCGTGCAGACGTGCTCATGATCGTTTAGTAATCGTTGAGACCCGGGCTTTCAATCACGATTGCTTTCGATGGCTTCTCCCCAGTCGCTTTCGGCGATTCCGCCACCTACTAAACTTTAATTTTGCATGCGAGTAATTAATACAAATAAAATAATAATAATAGGACTGGAGCATATTTAAAAAAAAAGGTTAGTAAAGTATGCATTCAATTAAAATTAAAAAATAATTAAATAAATACTCAGCATTCAACATTAATTTAAACACGTGCATAAAATTAATTATTCTTTTTATTAAAATAATCGAGATACATTTCAATTTATAATTGAAAATCAATAAAAATGCTGTATTTTATAATACTCTTATAAAACTCTTGAAAAAAATTCTAAACCCTGTCTTTGGGCCTGATTTTCGACAAGGAATTGTAATAAAATACTGCCCCATCTTGATAAAATTAACGAAAACATTAACACTATGAAGTTTCCCTTTGTCTCAACGAACTTTGGTTCACGCCACTCACAGCACCTTAGTTGTTACACATTTCCGTTCCTTGACTTCCACCACATTCACGAAATTACTCCCACCAAATGCCGTATACCGAGAACTAGGATGTTACACATAAATAGGGACTGGAAAAATTCGCGTATTCAACGACCTCCAGGATAGACTCCACGATCCTGTGCACACTCGGGCAAATGTCACCTGTTCATTGGCTACTGACTTGTAAGGCGTCTCAATTGGGAGACTCGTGATTCGATACTGCTTTGACTGAGGGCCTATAATTGGCCCACACTCCTCCAGGTTAACAGTGAACTAATACCAGAAGTTACATAACGGTACAATTATTTGCATTCCAGCATATCGCGAAATGTATCCGCAAATTTTTCCGGTCTCTACACATTAAATATTGTACCTTTTCCAATGATACAATAGTATGGCTAAAAATACAATTTAATAATACATAAAATATTTCAAAACAGCTGGATATGCTACTATAAATCCAGGAATAGTTTATGCGTGTGGCCATTGAGTGAAATCACATACGTTTATCTAGATGTCGTTTATTCCATCCTATAAATAAATATATCCTTAAAAAATTAATAACAATGTTTTGATCACACACAGCACACTAAAATTAAACAAATAAATTTATTAGGGTATTTTTTTAAACAGAATAGTTCAAAATAATCCTATACGTCGCTAAGTTTTAACATGATTTCAAAAAGTTACCAATTTATATTTTTGGAATGTCACAGGCCAATGTTTGCCAATTTTATAGCTCAGTGTTGCCGTTAGAACACAATATTTTGCATGTAAAACACTAGGCTTAAAATATTAATTTATTAAAAAAAAAGCAACTCCACGACAAAGATTAGTATTTTAGGCCTCTATTTCAAAGCAGAGTTTGAAGTGTTGGCCTACCGCACTTAGTTATTTAAGGTAGAATTAAGAGTGAAGTAACGTTTTAGATGGACATGTTAGTCCTGCAATAAGGTTTATTTTTTTTTTCATTCCAAGCCATGATCACAAAAACTATCCGCTTGGGCATTCAACGTATTTCAGACAAGAACTCGTGTTACAACTTTATTACGTGTAGGCTCATGGATTAGGGACCTGAAAAATTCGCGGTTTCAATGACCTCCAGGATAGTCTACACAGTCCTCTTGTACACTCGGGCAAATAACGCCAGTTCTTTGGCTGCCGACTTGTGAGTCGTCTCAACTGGTTCGCCCGAGATTCGTCACTTCTTTGGTTCAGGAGTTTCTCATTGGCCCAGAGTCGCCCAGACGAACAGTGAGCCAATAGCAAGAGCAGCTTGTAGGTAGGATGTGTATGAATTTCAGACTATCGCGAAACGAATCTGCGAATTTTTCCTGTCTCTACTCATGGATTACCGTGCAATACTTGCAGGCCTACAAAACCTTTCTAGCAGCCTGTAGGTGTAGTCTATGATATCCATACTGTGCGTCGTCTGCTAGACTCTTCCCACCCTCATTCCCCGTCCAGCAGGTAATTAATTACGCCCCATGAACCCACCTCTCCCCGACCCGGGGCTCAGTAATTGCCGACAGTCGTATCGGTCGCGAGAAACAACGAGAGAACCATTTACCCCCGTTCGCATTGCCCGGTCTTAATGAACTAAATTACGCCCAGCTCATAGCAGAGGGGTGCGGACGAAGGAGAAAATGGGAGGGGTTGTAATCGTTCGTGCAGGACTCCGCCGAAGTCACCCCCCATCAACCAAACCACCCCTCCCAAAAAAAAAAAATAATAGTCCAGGCGTCAGCCAGGACTCTCGCCAGAGATCCCCCGAAGTTGATAAGGACAATGAGAATCGTAACACAGGTCCTTGCGAGTTGGGTGGTTGGGGAGGCGAGTGGTGGATAAAAAAAAAGGGGGTGGGGGTCCCCCTTCATTGTTTTCAAGACCACATCCTGCGAGGAAATGGTTTTAATAACCCACGAGTTAATGAGGACGGCAGACGGAGAAACTTTAATTCTCTTTTTTTTTTCCTTGTCTCTCTCTCTCTGTCTTCTGTACATCTGTTTCTGTTTCTTCATATCCTTTCTTCTTTTTTTTCCTTACCTTTCTAATTCGCCCGTGCGCGGTTGTAGTATTTATTTCAATTGCACCGCGGCGGAAAGTAATGAGTATTCAGATCCCACCCCGATGCGGGGGTCCCGTCTAATTTTGGTTCGCTGGCTCAGGGAGAGGAAAAGGGTATTATCTCGGAAAGTAAAGGAAAAAAAAATGTTGCGGGAGGGAAGGGGAAAATGTAAGAGGGAAGGGAAAAAAAAAATTTTTTATCAAGGAGAGGGCGCAACCTTTTTATTCTGTTTTATAAATGGTTGTACGAGTTCCAGGTTATTGGCTGCCAGGCCGCTACGTTGCCGACGGTAATTACAGGGTTTGCGTTATGTATGAGAGGTTCTTTTTTTTTTTTTCCTACGTGCCCTCTCACTCTCTCTCTCTCTTTTTCATGAGCGGGAAGAGAGAGAGAGATAGTGAGAGAGATTGAAAAAAGGGGTGGGAGAGGCCCCCGCCATCTTGGCGCGTTCCTCCCTCCCTCCCCCGCCCAGGCAAGCACCGCGCGGCGCCCTGCAATAGATTCTCTTTTGTTTCTTTTTTTCATCCTTATTCCCTCCCCCCCTTTACCGTTTCCCCCTCCACTGACCCGAACTCCTTTAACCCAGTTCGGCGCGTCGTCGCGCGTTACGTCACCGCAAGCCGCGAAGCCCCAGCTCAGAAGTGGGAACCCCCGGGGGGGGGGGGGGTCCCGCCCGAAATTCGGATTCCCGGAGCCGTCTGTTCGGATGTGCCGTCACGTGGGCAGTTGACTGACGTCCGATGAGCACGGACGTGTGTAGTTCACGTGCCGGCCGCCGGCGGCGCAGTGGTGGCAGGGGCGTAGCCAGGGGGGGGGGGGGTTTAGGGGTCAAACCCCCCCCTTAGCACCAAATCTTTAATTAATTTCTTATTCATCACTCACACAAATTTCATATTAAAATTAATAAAATTTTTACCATTACAATATTTAAATTTAAGAACCGAAAACTGCTAAAATAGCACTATTTTACACCTTAAAATCCAAATTTTCCCGGAGGAGGACCCCCGGACCCCCCGTTTTAATACGGGGGGGAGGGGGGGGCATCCTTCTTAACACCCCCCATACACAAATCCTGGCTACGCCACTGAGTGGTGGATCCAGGATTTTGGTTCGGGAGGGGCTTGACCCAGCCGAGGGCCTTCTCGCGGAAATTCAAAATTTGAAAACATACTATACCTAATTAAAAAATGAATTAAATAAGTATGAGTGACGATAATATTGTACTACAGGTATTATAGTAGCTACTAAGAAAGTAGGATAATATCAAGTTCAGTTTGAGATTTGTCAGGTGTGGACCCGGATGCTTTTGAGGGGCCTTTAGCCCATTAGGGTTCACCTTCCCCTGAATCCTTACCCGCCCAGAGCATTAAGAATTCCCCCTTCCCCCCTCTTTTATTTGATCGGAAAGCTGCTGAACATTCAGCATTTAAACGGATCAGTTGCTTCCCAATGTCCTTAAGTGTATCTGAATTACTACGATAATTCCTAAAAAAAAAGTGCATTCGAAGGGTTTTTTTTTTTTTTTTTTTCAGATAATGAAATTTGGATTCAAGAACGCGAAATTATTAAAAACTAAAAACACGTACGCGGTCCAAACATTTGTTTTTTTTTCACGTCCAGTGAAATATTTAATCGCTGATTTTAGACAAATCTTTACTTTAAAAAAAATATATTTTTTATTCGGGTGGTAAAAAAATATAACTCTTAAGCAATAAGCAGAAATGTGAAAGTTCTCCTCAATACGCACACGCTCTGACAACACAGTTCCAAGTCTAATTTATAATATCATTGGAAAACCACAAAATATTTTTAATATTTTATACTTAAGAGTTTATTATTTTTTCTTCTTGAAATTTTTATGTGTAACATCTTAAATCTCGGTACACACATTTGGTAGGAGTAATTTCATGAATGGAACTGAAGTTTCATGGAACGGAAATGTGTAACCACGGTGCTGCCATCTGTGGCGGATGGCGCGAACCAAAGTTCACAAAGCCAAAGGGAAACTTTATAGCATTAACTGTTTAATAATTTTAACAAGATGGGCAGTATTTCAATAAAATTCCTTGTCGAATATCAAGTTCAAAAGCGAGGGGTTTAGTATTTTTTAAAGATTATTTTTCCTTCGCTTTTATCGGAGCTTTTTCATTATATAGTTTCAAGTTTTTCTCTGCAAATGGAATGATTCGATAGTCGACGTAGCTGCTCCGGCTACAATTTATAGCGGCGGGTGCAGAAACTACATGTGATTCGCGTCAAGAAATGTAGTTGAAAACACAATTTTTGTACATACATATATACACACACACATTTTTAGTACATCCATTTCTAAAATGATGGATTCAATTAGTAGGTTCACCACCTCAAGTACCATTGTTGCACACAGAAATCCAGCAATCCAGTTAGGTGTGTTTCGTGAAATTAAGATGGGGAATAGTGACACAGCATCGCTTAACGCTTATTGTATCTGACAATCGAACAAGCATAACCGCTTCTTTAATTTGCATTGGGTTTTATATTTATTTATTTTTCCTTTTTTGCTCAGTATAGATTTTTACGGAGAAACATTTCACAAATAAGAATATAGAAGCAAATTTCTTCACAACAATCCTAGTGAAAGATCACGACACATTTAATCAGGCAAAAAAAAAAAAAAAAACTTTATTTTGAATATTTGCCTGATTCTTAAATTATAGCTGATTAAATTTAGCATGTATCTGAAGATAAAATTAGGAGCAAAACATAAAATGAAATTCTTATAAAGTGAAACATCCGTAGGTATTGTTTCTGATAAAAAAAAAACAATGCCTTGAAAATGCACTAAAATAACATGGCTGGTTAAGAAAAGGATTGGTAAACTTTTGTGTTGGTTATTATTAGTTGGTATTATTTATAGGAATTTTTTGTAAGGCAGGGCATAATCTATCCAAAAATTTAAATATATATTTAAGAAAATTAATTATTTTGACAGCTGGTGACTACCAACCTAATAAATGCTGTGAATTCTCACGATTCTGATCATTTTATGTATTCTACTGCTTATAAGCAACATGAGAACCAAACTTGACAAAAATGACATTTTTATTCGTACAATTAATATTTACTTTGTACGCTCTTATATCCTAGGAATATATTCGAACAAACACAAAAAGAATCAAATAATGCCAAAATGTGGAAGTAAAAACAAACGAAAAATATCTAAACATATAACTGGCATATAACATATTATCCTTGCAAGAATTAACAAATTTGTAAATTTTAAGTGCCTTTTTTTTCTATGTCTCTTGGTCAGAAAGAATTGCCATGCTTTCAAGAATAATTCGCAAGGGTTTATTAGAATACTTGAAACAAAGGTTTTAATAAACTTTTATGATATTCTTTTGTAATTTAAAAGCCATAGGCTTAATTCATTCTGGTATCTCATTATACATCTCAATTAACTTTTAAGTTGTTTCGACGCCCAACAAAATTACTATAGAGAAATTATACATAATTAAATACTCCTTTAAATGAATCTAATAAAAACTGTGGATCAGATTCTAAATTAATGCAGAAATAACTCAGTTCAAGAACAGTTAATAAGATTACAAAATCAGCAAACGCTAAGCAGAAATTATATTCAAAACAAAGCAGAACCAACATTTCGCTCTGCACTGCAGTAGGCATCTTTAGGACTGAGGTATCAACCGAAAACTAGGTGAAAAGGTTCAAAATAGACTTCCGCTGGTCTTTTTCAGGTGCGAATACAATGATAAATAATTACGAATACATCGAAAACCTTTACCTGCACAAATAGACTACTTCACGCATGCTATTGTAAATTTTTTATTCCAATAAAATTTTTTCTTTGATTCTAACGAGCTTGCAATTAAATTTAGTAAATTTAAAGCGTATTTTAATAATTAAATAATTATACTGAATTATTTTATTAAGTCATTAGATATTTATTTCAGGTTCTGGATTGGTCTGTAAAATTGACACGATAGAGCAGGGTTTAGTAAAGCAGTTTTTTTTAAAAAGAATGAAATCGAATGTATTATTTAAAAAACCAATGTTTTTCACGTATTATTTAATTAGGTAATAAAACAGGGGTTCGTTTGGTTTAATAAAAAAAAACGAAGCATAAGTTACTTGGTTATGTTAATACCTAAGCATGCAAAACTACAAACTTCTCGTTACTATTTTCAGAAATATTTTATTTCTGAAAGGGGCAAGGGGAGTTTATTTGGTGTTATAAAGGAAATTTTTATACGTATATCCGAATCCACCAGAGTGAATAATAAACATATCATGATTATAACAAACACAACAATAAAACCTTTTCCATATCTAATTCGGAAGCAAACATAGGTGTATTCGGGAGTTACGACTTAGCGTGCGCACGTATATCAAGCATGTGTTTCCCGCCTGCTGTTAAAATACCGCAGTACTGCCTTCGTAAATAACCCGATGGTAAGGATTGACGTCGTCGTAGGACCATGCACTTTCCGCGAAAACGTTTCCCGACCAACTGTGCACCGTATTTACTTTTTTTTTTTTGTAAACGGTACAAAACCATTCATGTAAAAACTACAGATATAGGTAAATTTGTACATTTACACGGAAAAAAAAACTATATCATTACAAAAAAAGTGTTCAGTTATACTGGGTTCGGATTCTTAAACGGGCATTTATGCTTTGTAATTTCCCAGTACCTCCAATAGTTAAAGTTGTTCACAAACCGTTCCCTGCTTAGCTTCCCAACTATTAATAAGCAAAATAAAACAAAATAAAGTCAAATTATTGAAAATTCGTTCATATTTCCTATTTTAAAAATTATGCTTGGTTGGGGAAAATAATTTATTTATACTCAAAACGTTTTTTTAAAATATTTTATAACAATTGTTAGATATGTATTTTGATCCATGTTCGAAGTGAGTGTACTTACTATAACCAAAAAAAAAAAATATCACCTACACTCTCTGAATAACACAGAGAAAAGTTTTGATGGTATTGGATCGAGCTAGCCTTATATCGTTAGTCACTTTCTCTTTAGCAAAGAAAACTTTTTTCCGGCTGTTTCGTTAAAATTAAATAAATATAGTTTCAAATTCAAAGCAACGATAATATTTAAGAAATGTACGATTATTGCTAGTAAAATTTTTGTAGTACATTTTTTGGCAAGAAATATTATTACCTATTATATGATAGACACAAGCGCTACCATTATTAAAGCAAATACTTATATATATATATATATATATATATATATATATATATAAAATTTAGGCTGTTGATTGTTTCCTTGTTATATAGCCTACGTGTTAAAAGTTTCTATGTACCTACTTTGGTAAAACACTCCAAGCACTTAAACGTGCATTTATTTGACTCATTTCACATTAAGTTCAGCTCTTCCACGGTGTTAAAAAATTAATTAAGAATGCAAGAGGAGTTTTAACAACAGCAAAGGCCTCAATGAAATTAATATATATACACATTTTTTTGAAAGCGAAAAGATAACTGGAGACCTGCAAACATATAAAACATAAAAAGTTATTTATTATCATGTGTCCTAATTCGGCCTTAAAACCCATTCATTATCATTATGGTGAAAGAAATGACAATAATTTACTATCCACAACTTATAATTTTAAATCGATTTGGGCTAATGTCTGTATACTTATGTATGGAGATGTATGGGCTGACAAATACTGTGATGCCATTATTTCATACTTACAAAGTGGTCTTTGATGTTTTCAGACAATTATTAATGTCTCTAACCACCTGCAGCTTCACTCGTGCAAATATTTAGAAAGCACTCCTACTTAAATATTGTAGGTAAAAAAAATATGTGATAAATTCATAACATCCTTAAGTAAAGCAAAAGACCGCGATAGCATTTAATGTATGAAATCTAGTCATTAAAAAATAATTCAGGGTTGAAATTTCGAAAGTGGTTGTGTATTTAAGCCTATATAGGTATTTTAATGTGTATTAAGAATGTAAATTGTTATTTTGCGTTTAAGTGTACGCTGAGATATGTTTAATCTTAGTGAAATCACACTCACCTCATTTTCTTTACATTAGGGAGCTAATTTTGAAAGAAAGAAGAATAGTAAAATCACTCACCTATTTATTTTTGGTGTTAATTATGACAACTTCCATATTTCTTGTTTCCTTATATTTTGCTATAGCTACCGACTTAATAATAAAGTAAAATGTTCTCTTTTTTATCATTATAATAGAAATAAAATTTTGAAAATTTGTGAACCACTTTCATTGTATTTTTAATGTAAATTACAAATATCAAATTTATTATTGCCCGTATTAATGGATTCATAGACATGCTTAGAATTCATAAAACCAAACTTACGAGCTTCTTTAGCCATTTTCCTTTTTCCAGTGGTGAATGGAAAAAAAAATATAAAATAGGCCTTTTTTATTTTCAATGCAATACATGTAAAAATCACACCCCCGCTTTTGTGAATTCAGTGAAATCTATTTCCCCAATAAAGCCAAACTGATTTCGTTTTTACCACCTCAGAGGTAAAATGTCAAATATTTTGAAGTAAAATTTAAATAATTTTCAATATATAATAATAATAATTAAAAATGTATAACCTCGAACTTAAGTGATTACTGATATGTGTTTAGTATTAAAACAAAAACCTATTTTATCTCATTAGGAGTTATTATTCTAATCGCATAGATAAGGTTTGTGTGTGTGATTCATGTTGTATTTTTCAACCATTTTGGTAGATTTGGATTTATAAGATTTTTTTATATAACATCAAATAAAATCCCTCCGCCATTTTTAAGAACGAAATTTTTCGGAACATGGAAACGAGAAGTTTGTATTTTTGCATACCCAATAACTTTTGCTTGATTATTTTATTATTGTTAAAACAAACGTACGCCTGTTTCATTACCTAAGCGGTCCAATTTCTAATAAATAAAATAAATAAAACGTGATAATTTATGAATGGTTATTATGCTTTGTTTCTTTGTCATATTATAAACTAAACCTTTACATTTGACTTAACTATTCCATTTTAACGCCCTTTTGGGCAATATTTTGGCAATTACTTACATTTTATTAGCTTTGAAGATATTAATTTTTTTGTAAATAAAATCCGACTAGCACTTTTTCTCCCACTAAGCCGTAAAAGTTATATAATTGCAAAATACACACTACATAACTATGTATATATGTTTTTAATACGTGCTAACTAACCTTCTTCTTTAATAGATTCAGCAATATGTATTTTTTTTCTTTATAAAATTTAACATACCCCATTTTCACTCACTTAAAACTCGAAAATAATTTAAAACACACTATGTTACTAGGTATGCTGAGTGTCTTATGTTCTGCTTGATTTTTCCAGTGTACTGATATTTTCAAAACTATAAAACAAAAATGTACTTTATTACCACTCATATAGTATTCCACTTTTAAAAAAATGGAAAATATAAACACTACGTAATTATAAATATGTTTTTCGTGCTGATTTTCTTCGGAGATATGAATTTTTCTTCATAAAACCATACTTAACCATTACACACATCATAACAGAATTTTCATAAAAAAATTCAAATGAATTTAAATATATTTGTTTTTAAAATTCATACCTAATATCTGAACTTAAGCTTGATTAGCTCCGGGATATATTATTTTTATAATAAAACCATTCTGAAACTCTTTTCACTCCCATTAAGGGTGGCATTTCATAATAATATAGAAATAAGTGTTCTAATTTGCCAACATTTCTTTAACAGAAAAAGTTTCATGGAAATCCGTTTAGTAGTTTTCGAATGATGTCGCAACAAACATATATAAAAAATACATTTGGGCACAGCCTACAGGCGTAAGTAGATTTTGAAGGACCTGTTTCTTCTGAAAATGTTCTGGAAACTTATATAAACATTGTTTCAGCCAAATGTGTTAGATAATGTTTAGAAATTTTGCAATAAACTATAACGGATTTGATATTAAACTTTCTACAAAGTTAATATATTTTTGTCTTTCGGTTCATTGTACGGAATTTTCATTTCAATTTTTTATTCCAAACAACTTCATCAAAAATTGTTCCAGAAATGTGTTAGATAATGTTTAGAAATTTTCAATAAATTATAACGGATTTGATATTAAACTTTTTACGAAGTTAATATATTTTTGTATTTCGGTTCATTGTACGGAATTTTCATTTCAATTTTTTATTCCAAACTAGGTTTTTAAACTCCTTGCAGTAATGTTTCTTCTTATCAAAACTTGTTTCAAACCAAATTTTTAGATAATGTTTAGAAAATTTACAGTTTATTGTAACATATTTTATAGTTTACCTTATATGGGAGTTATGATCTTTTTTTTTACCTTTAACCCCTGTTTATTTCACCCTTAGCAGCAATGGCTGGTTGAATAAATAATTGTATCTGACAAAATTTTTAGATAATATTTATAAGGTTTACAAACAATCTTAACGAATTCAATAGAGTGCCTACTCAAGGAGTTACGAATCTTTTTTTGTCCTTTAACCCATGTTTTTTCCACCCCGTGCAGTAATGGTTGGTCGTATAAAAATGTTTTTTTTTTCGGTCGAAATTTGTAGATAATATTTTTAGGTTTTACAATAAATAAGAACAGACTTATAAGTGTACATAGTACGGATTATATGATTTTTTTTTCTTTCCATCCTTATTTGTTTCAACCCCTTTCGTCCTTCAACCACTATTTATTTCACCTTTTGCAGCAATGGCTGGTTGTATATAAAAAAAATTCTGACAAAAGCTTTAGATAACATTTATAAAGTTTACAAACAATTTTAACGAATTCAATAGTGTGTCTACTCAGGGGGTTATGGATTTATTTTTCCTTTAACCCTTGTTTTTTCCACCCCTTGCAATAGTAGTGGATCGTTTAAAAATAAATTTCGGACAAAACTTAATAGTGTACATGGTACGGAAATTATTCTTGTTTTTAACTTCTGCCTCTGTTTTTCCAACCCCTTTCAGCAATGGTTCGACTTATAAAAAATGGTTTGAGACAAAAGTTTTAGACAAAAATTAAAATATTCACAAAAAGTTTTAACGAATTTGATGGTGTGACTACTAAGGCCCCTTGCAGTTATTGTTGCTCATATTAAAAATTAATTTACACAAAAGTATTTGATATTACTCCTACGCGTTATAAAACATTCAAATGGGTTTGGTATTTTTCATATTATAGGAATTATAGCGATTTGTCTGTTTAAAAAAAAATCCCCATTTCTACCACTTTGGTCAAATATTGCCCTACTTAAAAATATGGATGAGTGGACGCGCGTTGGAAGCGAAACTTTACAAATAAGAGAGAGAGAAAATTTTAGGGTACTCTAATATTTTTAACACGCGTCATCATGCGTTGGAAATTGTCTACAGTGGCCACTAAAAAACAATTAATGGTTTTATGATAAATAAAATATGATACATAACCCTATTGGAAATATCTAAACAAATTGTCAAAATTTTAATGCCAACATTGGATCCATCCTCAGAGTTTTAAATTGACTGTTGCGAAAATATGCAAAAGCATGCGAACGTATACAAAATGCAAAAAGTTAGAAAAAATATAAACCTGGGCTAGTTATTACTTTTTTTTAAAACGTTATTTAAAATTTTAAAAAAATTATATTATATATTAGCTGTGTGAACATGGAAATCATATGCAGTTTACTAAAAATTAATAATTTTTTTTGCAAAATTTTAGAAAAAAAATTTTTTTGTGGAAACTTAAACTTATTAAACAATTGCAGAATGTAAAAATTTACCCCACTTCGGGGTATGTTGTACTTGATGAAGTCAACACTTGTGAACTGGTGTGACTATCATGGCAGTTGTAGTCACCCGCTTGAAATAATAAGTTCCTTCCTCACGACGCTTACAGACAGGAACCTGTAAGTAAATATGTGATTGCAACAAGATATATGAGGTCTGGGATATATTATTTATGCATTGACATGCCAAAATATTGGAATAAATAGTCAATAATAATTATTATTATATGACCAATGTGTCTAGAGAGAATGCATAAAATCATTCGTTTTTTTCTCTCTTTAATTTCCCAGATTTTCGTTGCAAATTTTTTAAATATATTTTTCATGCAGAGAAACTTACATTACAAATAGTACGTACGCTAGTCCAAATGTCGAGTTTCATCTTGCCAAACCTTGCTGAGCATTGCTAGACACGAATTTTAACAGCTTAAAGTAAAGAAAATAACTTTACTTTAAAACAAAATGTAAAGAAGTATGCGAGATATTTGATTACAATGCAAATTCTGAGAACCGACCAGTCAAAAACCCGTAAAATGCATGCCGAATATGGCTAGTCAAGAAAACTCCAAGCCTTTACGTCAGTTAAGTACTGTAACTTATGCGTAAATGTAGTAAATGTAACTTATAAGTTTTTTTTTTTCAAGCAACTAGTACAAAAGGCTGAATTTCCTCTGCATTTTTATTCTCTCAGTGTACCTTTATGTCATTCATAGATACATACTCATACGTTTGAGATAATAGTACCTGAATTTTTCCTTTGTGAAAACCTTTGCGTGGGAAAACTGCTCATAGAAAATTTAACGACAAGCCATACGAGACAATCGACTTTTTTTTTTTACTCCCTGTCAGTAATTTAGAAAAACTACTTTTAGTTCTTTGTGGAGCGCCATTAAATATGAACTTAACATTTCACGCAATTGAAAAAGACTACAAAAATGGTACCCGAATTTCTTAGGTAAAGTTAAATTAACTTGACTATATTGGTTTTTCTTGTAGGTATCTGATGGAGTAGCATTAGCAGCCTTAAAATAATGAACAGTTTGGTTATGTTGGAGGAAATTGGGGTGGTGGTGGTGGGGAGTTAAATTTTTTTAGGAAATGTAACTTCCGCAAAAATGTTTTTCATTAGTAGAATGAAGCATGGCTATTCTTTGTAAGAATACTTAGATTTTTTTGCAGAAATGCGTAGGTAAATTTTAAAATCGCTGGCAAACGTAGCTTAAGTCCAGGTCAATTCCACCGAGTTGGATCTTGTTTTAGATAAATTCAATTAAAATTTAAAAAAAAAATTACTATTGTAACGAAATCTGGGTTACACGTTAACGGTTTATTTTATTTATTTCCACTAATAGCATAGAGGTTAGTTATTTTCCTTGCTTCGACTTGCATAAGTAGTCTCATTTCGGGAGGAAATATTTATTCGTTAATATTAGTCATCGGCAGGAAGCTAACCGAATTTAAAACCGACGTCAGGGATGAATCGATCAGACTGAAGAAGCTTTAAAACTCTACAACCTCGACATGTGTTTTCTTGGCACTTTTTTTTTCCAATGGAGGTGGTGATGTTCTTTAATCGAATTGACTCGTAACAAGCTCGAATCTAATTTTTTCCATGAGGTGCGAGGGTTCTCCCCCTACCCCCTACCACTTGTCCACAGGCGCCAGCTGCGCCCCAAGGGCGTAAACGAGGGAGCCGACGACGATGGTGCGGAAGGAGCTTGGGAACGCAACTTTTCCTTCCTCTTCACCACTTTCCCCTGGCGGCCATAATGCGTCGTGGCGCGGCTAATAGCAGGTAAATAACGCGCAGCCTGTGTGCAGTTCGCTAACGCGCTGCGTTCATTAATACCCAGGATGCACCTTTATAAAAAAAACAATCGACGGTCGCGCGGGTCGTTTCCGCGTACAACATCCCTCCACCTTTCCCAATAAAAAAACCCCACCTTATAACGTTCCACCCTCCAAAAACACACACACAATCTCTCTCTCTCTCTCTCTCCTGTTTTCATTCCCGCCCTGTCTGGCTAATTCCCCCCCCCCCCCCTTCCCCGATCGATATGGGTGTCGTCCCCCCGTTCTCTGATAGTTAGTCCACCCTCGCCTCATTACCTCTTCGTCGAAGCGCGTGGGTTGACGGGGTTGGGTGGGGCTAAACTCTTTGAACCCTTCACCCCCCCCCCTCCACACTCACTCTTCTTACTTTACTTCATTACCCCCCTCCCCACTTTCCCCGACAAACTATTCACCTCCGCAAAGGTCGACCGAATCATCCACCCCCAATCAATCGACGACTCGTTTCCAGCTCTTTTTCACTCCGTAAAGGGCGGAGGTCTCCCAAAACCTAAACCCCCCTTTCCCTTTTTTTACCACCTGAAATACAACCGGGAGGGGGGGGGAAGGCCTGACCTATTACTAATTCAGCGTCGTGGCTATGTTTGTTTGTATTATATCCCTGGATACTAGCCGGCGTTTAATTTGACGGGATTTTACAAACCATTCCACCCAACTCCCCCCTTAACCCGTTAAAACTTGAACACGGGTCGGGTCGACCAGGCAAGGGGGCAGTTGCGTGGTCGTAAAGACGATCGCAGCTTTCCGCGCGTACTAAATAACACGTGAGTGAGTGCCACTCGCCCCCCCCCCCCCCCCAAAAAAAAAAGAACTTCTCTGCCACCGGGCTTTAATTACCGAATGCCAGGGCGAAGTAAAAGTCGTAACGATCACCTAAAACAAATCACTTTGTCCGATTACCTTCTACGTCTTCTCTTTTATTTATTATTATATATTTTTTTAATGCCAGAACGCAATTAAATTTGTGTTCCACCACCGACTTAATGGTTAATTTGTTTCCAAGAACAAACGCGTAATTTTTTTTAAATTTACCTTCACACTCATTTACTAAAAAAAAAAAAAAAATCAGTTTCACATCTAAAAAAAATTCTTAGCTTCCAAGTGAGAAAATATTTAGGAACTCTCAAAAAAAAATATTGTTGTAGGAATTAAAAGATCTGTACCCACGATCCTCCCAGACTGTTTATACAGAAACTACAAACAATGAAAAAGTTATGAACTACTGTTTAAAATGTTCTTCGTTATGATCATTCTTCTGATCCACGATTATTTCGCGGTTTCATTTAGCTCCAGGCTAGACTCAACTTGCCTAGAGGTACGTAATAAAGACTTTTTTTTAAGTGCTAATTGTTACAGAACGGAAAAATTCGCGTATTCAGTGACCTGCAGGATGGACTCCACAGTTCTACGTCTACTCAGGTAGATGTCACCCGCTCACTGGGCGCTGTCTAGTGAGACGTCCCAACGTAGCAGCCAGTGATTCGATACAGATTTGGTTCAGTGTTTCTCATTGGCCTAAAGTCCTCCAGGTGAGTTGTCAGCCAATAGCAGTGGCAGCAGTAAGCTATAACTTACGAATTTCAATCTAACTCTAAACGAATCCGCGAATATTCCCGGTCTCTACTCATTGGTAGAGACCAGAAAAATTCGCAGATTCATTTCGCGATAGTCGGAAATTCATACACGTATAGCTTTAAGCTGCTTTTCCTATTGGCTCACTGTTCGTCTGGGCGACTCTGGGCCAAATGTGAAACCCCTCAACCAAAGAAGTAACGAATCACGGGCAAACCAGTTGAGACGACTCACAAGTCAGCAACCAACGAACTGGCGTTATCTGCCCGAGTGTACGGAGGACTGTGTAGACTATCCTGGAGGTCATCGAAACCGCGAATTTTTCAGGTCCCTACTCATTGGCCCGCAAGAAAGGACACGCGCATTGACGGACTTCACGTGATTAGGTAAACACTTATCCTTGTTTGTAACTGGCTCAGGGGTTATCAAGGGTGTGTCGAGAGCGCTGTAGTCCAATCATCAGTGTGATGCAGATGCATAGGCTATATTTTTTGCTAACCTGTGAATTTTCGAAATAATCGTGGCTCTACTTACAGATTGTTATATATTATTTCCCATCAGCTCCTTTTTCCCGATGTATATATTTACACTGGGAATCCTCGTATGAGAAAAAAAAAATCCCAGAACAACCAATTATAACACAATGCAAATATATTTTTGTAAATTTAACTGAATTAATTATTCATAAAATAACATATGTTTGTAATTTTTTTTATATATTTACACGAAAGCAACTGTGTCGCTACCAAAAAAAAAATGTTTGCAGGAAAACAGGTTTCAGACTTTTGCCCGGGAATTTATGCATTTGTGTTGTCGCAGTACCGATAGCTATTCCCTGAATAACTTTCCAGTATTAACTGCGCACTTGAAAAACAAGCATAGTAAAACAAAATAAAGTAAAAGGTTGAATATTCGAATATATATATTTAAAAAAAAAAACATGCTTGACAGAGACATCGATCAAAAATTTTAAATAATGCCCCAATTTTCGTAAGAGGGGGAAATAAATATAACGAAATTGTTTCCAAAAAAAAGTGTAGCAATGAATTGTTCACATTTACAAGAGTTTTTTTTTGTAGTATTATGAACAATTTCTTGGCAACTATTTCTAGTTTCCAAAAGGAAACTTTTTTTGAATGTACAAAAAAAAATAACTTTTCCTCTGTATTATCCCAAGTAGCAACGGAAGCCATAGGGGGTTACCTGGAGCCACATGCTCACGCATCACGAACGTTGAACGTCTCCGTAAACCGCGTGACTCGTCGCGCGCGTGGAAGAAACACTTGAAGAAAATTGCGTCCCGAACATCCTTGCCCGCACACGCATGCGGCCGACAATCAGATAACACACACCAAGTTACCCTGCTAACAACTTTGGATTGTCTTCCTCCTTCGGTCGGAGCACATATGAGCCGGCGCTTTACTGCTTCCGTATCCACAGGGGTTTCGAACGCATTACAAACTCAGATCGTCCGAGGAATCTGATTACTTCACAAACAATGTTACGCATGGTAAACACGCGGGGGTTAACTTTACTCAGGCAACTACCACTCGAACGAACAAGGCAGTAATCGCGTGGAGTCTTCTTGATACTTCCAAGTATGTGTCGTGAATTTTGGTTTATAATTCATGTGCTAGAAATACTACACCGTAAAAAAAATATTTCTAAAAATGTATTTGTTGAAAACGAGAACGAGCTATCAAAATATTTCCTGTGACACCGAAAGTATTTAATTGCACATTCTCGAACAAATTTCTGTAGAACGTACAAACATACAAAACGTGTTTTGAGAAATCGTAAGTACAAATAGGCTATAAAAATTACGTTGAATAGCTATAAACGTAAAAATTATTAAAACTTATGTAAAACACCGTCAAAAATACGCTTACACGCGATTACAATATCATTTACACCACAATACAAACTTTAATTGATTTCATATGGCATTTTAAGGACAAACGAAAATTGTAAAATATTAAATTTTTGACGTGATAACGTCTAACAAATCAATGAACGAAAGCTGCACGCACAAAAAGTGTCCCGTTACGCACATTGTCCCGTTACGCTCATTGTACGCTTGCGCCGCATCTATCTCTCTTCCACTCGATTGGAACAACCATCGATTTGACTTTTTCGAGGCACATTAAACTTGAAACACTCCCATTCGTTTCCTACTTTTCCTATCATCGTCCTATCCTTAACAGAATAACACAGATTGGAAGAAGTTAAATAGCAAACATGTATAAAAGTTATAGTTGAAATAATCTCTTCGTTAAAGTAATAAACATATTTGAATTAATGAGTGCAAATAAAAGTAAATGTATCAATTAAATTGTAAATTTCATTTCACTCCTTCTTTGTATCCATACAAAATAGTGATAATTCAATAAAATGATTCAATTTTATTCATAAAAGTACGCAATCGTTTTGTCAATGATTTGTTATGTCATCCCGTTAAACTATTGTCCGTAAACCGACTTTACAGACAACCAAATTTTTTTTTTTTTTTACAAGACAATACTCTGCTCTCTAGCGGCAGTTTTAATAGCTTGTTTTACGAAAAAACTGTTTGCAATTTTTTTGTTTTTAAAAATTTGCACTCTATCGGCTATTTCTGTACATTCTATTATTGTTTTCATACTCTCGTCATTCACGCACGATGCAACCTTTACCAATCCTCCTAACTGCCGTTCACTGTCGTGAGGTACAGCTGTATTTTCCTCACAGGACCCTCGTGGTCGTGTTACCGTGGCGTGGTAAGACGATGGACTTGCGTTCCCGTGTCCGGACATCCGGTTTCCCATGGGTTCCCCCCCCCCCACCAGGGGAATCACTCCAAGCAAATTAATGCTGGCTTGGTTCCTTACTACAAGCCATGGTCAGTTTCTTCCTCGATATCCGTGTTCAGGGTAGTTGTGTGTTATCGTCTCTTAAAGCCCCCGTCCACCCGGGCACACATGCACACCATGTGCAGAGATTCAGAAGAAACTAAAAGCATATAAGAACGCGCTCCGGGCGATTTTCGTTCTTAAGATGTATAGGTATATATATATATATATTTTTTTTGGAGAGTGAAAAGGGCTAAAACGTATTTTTTTTTCGTCAGAAATTTTAAGATATCAAAAGCCTGGTAAAGGTTCTTGAAAGCACTCAATGGTCTAGCATTACACCTTCATCTTCATTACTCCGCAATATAATGTTATGGTTATGGTTACCGCTCAGATAACATAGTCGCCCTGTGCTCGACGGGAGGCCTAAGTGCCAGTCCACAGCCTTGCGCTTAGAGGCGACACCGCGCTGGAAGCACCAGCGAGCGTCGACCTTATCATCCCGGCTCACTATCACAGATACACCCCTGACTAGGCGGGGGCCCGCCGAACGGACTTGCAGATCTCAGGTGCTAACGCGCAATAAATAATAAATGGTCAAACATTGGTTGTCTGTAAAGTCGGTTTACGGACGATAGTTTAACGTGACATCGTCATAACAAAACATTGATGAAATTATTGCATACTTTTATGAATACAATTGAATCATTTTTATTGAATTATCACTATTTTGTATGGATTCAAAGAAGGAGTGAAATTAAATCTACAATTTAATTGATAAATTTACTTTTATTTGCACTCATTAATTCAAATATGTTAATTACTTTAACGAAGAGATTATTTTAACTATAACTTTTATACATGTTTGCTATTTAACTTCTTCCAATCTGTGTTATTCTGTTAAGCATAGTACGATGATAGGAAAAGTAGGAAACGGATGGGAGTGTTTCAAGTTTAATGTGCCTCGAAAAAGTCAATTCGATGGTTGTTTCAATCGAGTGGAAGAGAGATAGATGCGGCGCAATCGTACAATGAGCGTAACGGGACACAGCGTTACGGGACACTTTTTCGTACGTGCAGCCGGCGTTTATCGATTTATTAGACGTTGTCACGTCAAAAATCTCTTGAAAGTGTCTCTCCAAAAAGTTTTTTTAAAGAGCCATTGCACGGGCTGTTATCACGGACGTTTTAAGGCATGAAAAATTCAACACACAGTAATGCCGGTAGACTAGGGACGTGCTTGGAGCCTTTATCTTTAGTATTCCACCATACAGTTACAGGTTCATCGCCTAAAGTCCCATAGAGGCGCGGTACCGACAAGAACACCGCACGCCAGTTCTGTGCCTGGCGCGTAGAGGCGAAGAAGCGTGCGATGCGCGGGCCAGTGTCGCCCTTAGCGACCCCAAGCTTTGAAGGCTCGTGCGTCCGACCAGGGGGGCCATCTTAATCTCTATCGCACACGCCGAGTTGTTATTAAATTTTCCTGTTATTTTCACTATTAAAGGAATTTTTTTTTCGTGTACAATTATTCCTATTTGTCTCTTTGCATTTCTTATTGGACAAGCCGTGTGTCCGATGGGAAAGTGTTTGATCCTCAATTTTTATGAATTACAAAAAAAAATGGCTGACACAACTGACTTATATTCATTAACAGAAGCCTAAACAGCAATTTACATATTTTTAAATTTTAAAAATGACCAACTTCTATACAAAATTTCATCCCCTTTTTAACCCTCTTAGGCGATGAAATTTCAAAAATCGTTTTCTTAGTGCTCACCTACATCATGTAAGGAACTCCTATGCAAAATTTCATGCTTCAGCTGTGCGTTGTCGGTGATTCAGTACTGGAAGTATATCGCAAATTTATGTGACCAGATATTTTATAAACGGGATTTCCGAGCTGTGTAAAGCCACGCTAGTGACGATAGTTAGCATTTGCGTGTTTTGTTTTCACCCAATTAGATAATATTTATTAAAAGTCTGTTGAGAAATTTTTTGGGGATAAACATAAAGTGCAAGAGAGCTACCGTGATGGACTAACAGAAAAATCCTCAAATAACAATGACAATAAAGTGAAGTAATAAATATGGCTTGTAAGTCCGAGCCTAAAGCACGGAGTCATTCGTAGAAATGGTGAATGTATCGCGGATAAATTTAGCGCCAAGATAGTTTGCATTTCAATTTAAATTTCTTTTTACCCTTTTGGTTGAAAGTAGTACATTTTACGTGGCGTAGGTAATTATTTAAGGGTGAATCACAGATGTTCTCTATTGCTGTACTCAGGGGCGAAACTGTATATTCGGGGGGGGGGGAAGGGGGTAACTTTTATCATTCCCATTTCACAGTTACGATTTTGCAAGCGCAAATGGGCCCCCTCAGAAAGGGTATTTCTGATTCCAGGGGGACCCGAGACCCCCCCCCCCCCTTTCCCAATGATCAACGCTCATGGCTGTACTGCATATTTTCTTCTTGGCTGAAATGAATGCGGGATAAGAAGGGAACGGAAAAATTCGCGGATTCAATGACCTCTAGGATAGCCTCCATTATCCTCTGCATTTCTCAAGTAAACACGCGTGTTCATCGGGTACTAAATTGTGAGGCGTCTCCACTGGGTAGCTTGTGATTCGACGCTTCTTTGTTCGATAGTCTCTCATTGGCCCAGAGAGCTCCAGTTAAACTGCGAACCAATAGCAGAACCAGCAGAATTGTACACATGTTTCAATTTCAGCCTATCACGAAATGAATCCGCGAATTTTTCCGGTCTCTGGGGATAACTATAAGTTGATGCGCTGCAGCGCCATATAGCGGCGAGTTACAAAAAATGGATAGCATAAAAACCTTCTCCATGAAAAAAAAAAAAAAAACACTTCGATGTGCCAACATTCATGGCGATCGGTCAAACGGTGTTGGAGTTTATCAGCGTCATACATAACAACATTCTGGTCTTCACGACCATGAGCTATTACGAGAATTAATTTTCCAAACATATACGAAGTATAGCGAAGTCTATAAAACAGTTAAACCAATAATCTGGCAAAGTGACGGTTCCGAGCTAATTTGTGCTTCATCTCGTTAAATTATATTTTTATATTTGACTCATGGCTCTATTTTATTCCATATCTACATGTTCCTGATTATACAAGTATGTAAATGAACTGTTGTTATTAACACGTTTCGCTCAAATGTTTTACGCGTGAGTAATTTTTAGATGTATATACTTAACGTTAAATGTGATTTTTATGTAAAATTATTGCGTTGTGATGGTAGTTTTTCTGAAACGTAATCTTGGGAGAATTTTCTGTAAACACAGGAAAATTTCTCAACATGTTACACTTCCACAGAAACAAACAAACAATTCAATTTTATAAATTTCTCTATACAAGTAGTACAAAAGTAAAATTACATTTGGTCTTTTTTTATAAGTCACTTAGCATTTGAGAGTTGGGTACGACCCATGCTACCCTTACCAACTATTAGGAACAAAAAGAATTGTTTAAACAGCACTTACCTTCCAATCTGCAGAAAATTAATTATTGTCCTACGTATATCAACCTATTTTCTTTATATTATTATATGTTAGATATAAGGAAACATTTTTGAAAAAATATTCTGTTTTTATTTTTCAAGGAAATTTTCCGAACGGACCAAAGTATGTTTCATTGTAAGTAAGTAAATGGCATGTGGTTAACTGTAAGAGACAGTGAAATCCATATATTTGCCAAAAAAAAATTGCAAGGTAATAAATAAATATACTTAATGAAACTCTAACATTGACTGACAGATAGACAACGCAAATCTAAACCAGTGGATCTAGAGATTTGTAATTTAGAGAACATTCTTATTACTTGAGTATCCTATGGGTGTAATAATGAGATTTTTTTAAATTTCATCCCTAAAGGGATGAAAAGGGGTGATAAATTGTGTATGAAGCGAAATACCACTCAATGACTCACTCATAACGAATTCTCCGGAACTATAAGACCTACAGTCTTAAAATTTTGGCTCGCGTATTTCCTTAGCTTCGTGGAAATATGATTAAAAATAAAATTTACGACAACCAGCTCCCAATGAAGGGTCGCGGGGGCGTAAATGTAAACTATTTAACTAAATTTTTCAATGACATCGCATTGCTGATGCCTTCTGCGTCTCCGGACAACGTCTTTTACAATTTTTTAATTCTCTGCTCACACTCGGATCTTAATCCGCTACCAAAGACGGGTTGCGGAAGCGTTAAAAATTAAAAATAAAAATAAAAATTCCCCTCTTCAAATTGCATGTCCGACAGACGCCGCCTGATATATTATTTGCAAAGTCCTGGGCGCACCGGGTACTGCAGCCAGTAAGTGAATGAATCTCTGGAGGTATATTCTCAACCCGTTCATTCGCGGTAGAAAAGCTCTGAGCCCCATCGCCCCTCCCTTGTTCCGTGACGTTGGCGGCCCTGGGTTCGAAGACCTCGCGAGGCGGGAAGCCATCTTTTCACAGACGAGAGAGCCAAAACCGGAAGTTCCCCGAAGTTCATGCTTTTTTTTCCGTACATTTAATGTAGCTATCCTAACCAAATCAACCGTCCACAATGTTTTAAAGTATTCATAATGTAGCTAACCTAACCTAATTGACCATTAGTAGAGACCTGCAAAATTCGCGGATTCATTCGGTGATAAGCTACAATTCAAACACACGTACCTCTTAGATAATTTTGCTATTGGCTTACTGTTCATCTGGACGAATTTCAAACAGTAATAAATAGAGACCGGAAAAAATCGCGAATTCATTTCGCGATAGGCTAAAATACAAATAGTTATACCTCAGTGCTGCCTCTGCTATTGGCTCACAACTCACCTGGATGTCTCTGGGCCAATGAGAAACGACCGACCAAAGCTTTATCGAATCACAGGCTGCTACGTTGGGACGTCTCACAAGACAGCAGCCAATGATTGGGTGGCATTTGACCGAGTGTACGTAGAACTGTGGAGTTCATACTATAGGTCATCGAACCCGCGAATTTTTCCTGTCCCTAGTTATGAACCCTCAACCAAAGAAGGATCGAATCACAGACAAACCAGCTGAGACGACTTACAAGTCGGCAGCCGATTAACTTGCGTTATTTGCCCGAGTGTACAGGGGTATGTGCAGTCTATCCTGAAGGTCATCGAAACCGCGAATTTTGCAGGTCTCTAACACCGCCATATTTATTTACAATGAACACAAAAAAAAACAAACGAAGATGCACGATCGGGCGTTTGGCTCTCTGGTCTGTGAAAAGAAGGATTGCCTCGCGAGGCTCGCGCACGAGTTCTCGCCGGCGGAGAAGAAGGACGGAGGTGTCGAGGAACACCGCGCTTAGTTCCGCCTTGGGTGGGGACTGCAACCGAGGAGGTGCATACACGCACACACGAGACCGACCTGGTCAACTTTCTGAATAAACGTGGCTTAACAAAAAAAAAAAAAAAAAAAAAAAATTGGTTGTCTGTAAAGTTGGTTTACGGACGATAGTTTATCGTGACGACGTCATCACAAAACATTGTTGAAATGATTGCATACTTTTATGAACAAAATTGAATCATTTTTATTGAATTATAACTATTTTGTATGGATACAAAGAAGGAGTGAAATGAAATCTACAATTTAATTGATAAATTTACTTTTATTTGCTCTCATTAATTAAAATATGTTTATTACTTTAACGAAGAGATTATTTTATCTATAACTTTCATATATATGTTTGCTATTTAACTTCTTCCAAACTGTGTTATTCTGTTAAGGAGAGGACGATGATAGGAAAAGTAGGAAACGAATGGGAGTATTTCAAGGATGATGTGAAGGAAAATGGCTTACCCAACACCAAGATGCAGTCAAAAATAATATATTTGTGCCACGGACTATGCAGCAATGCTAAGAGGAACGGGTTAGCAAAGAGCAATGAAAATGTTAGCTACATTGAAATGCATGAAAACAGTATTACGCCACGGACTCGGTCGCAATGCTAGGAGGTTCAGGTTAGCAAAGAGCAATATAAAATGAGCGTAACGGGACACAGCTAAACGGGACAATGTGCGTAACGGGACACTTTTTCGTGCATGCAGCCGGCGTTCATCGATTTATTAGACGTTGTCACGCCAAAATCGTTTTGTTTCGACGATTTAGTTTCCGTACCCACGATTAAATTTTTTTTTTCTAAATTTAATAAAAAAAAAGGGGAGGTTGTCTGTTAAGTCGGTTTACGGACGATAATTTTACGTGATAACGTCATAAGGAAACATTGATGAAAAATTGCATACTTTTTTAATTTTCAAATATTAGGTATTTATAGTTTTTGCAAATTTAATTTAAATAATTTGTTCAAATATAATATCACGAACAATTAGTTAAAAAGCCGGCCTTAACCTGTTTGATATTATAGAAGATTTTCTCGCACGGTGGTTGGCCGGTTCTTGCACGCTCGGCTCAGGCGGAACGTGACAATTTTTCGTGCGAGCAGCCGGCGTTCATCGATTTATAAGACGTTATCACGTCAAAAGTCTATGTTAATCGTTTTATAAACGTTTTCATTAGCTTGATAAAGGTTTTAAAAACATAATCCAGTTTATAATTCAACTACAGCATGAACCGGGAACGTGTATTCAATTGATATGAGGACTATAATCAAACATTTGTACATAATATTTTTAATTTAATTTATTCATAAAAAGGTTTACTATAAAGTATATTATATGAGCGTAGATACGGGTGTGAAAAAAAAAGGGGGGGGGGGGCTCTAAGTTTTAATCTTATCCCACCCAAATAAGTTTCACTTCCATAAGTAGGTATTATGTATCTCATTGCATTTGAAAACGTGCGTTTAAAACCTCACTGGTTTAAAAATAATTTCTTGGACATACGCCTCGCCTAGTTTACACATTTGTTTCGTAGAACCAACATTGAGCATTGGCAACAAAGATGAAGATATATAAACACACGGCTAACAAGCCAATATCAGCTTATGTCAAATTCCACGTGCTTTTGGAGTATGTATGCATAATTCCGTGGAAGCAATTTAATCGAAAAAATTTGCAGCACAGACGAACACGCAGGCTAACAAGAGTGAGACAGGTGCAACAATAATAGTGAATGCAGAAACAACAATAACCTTGGACAACCCAGCGATGAAACGACGCACAGACAAACCCTGCAATGGAACTTTACCAAATAATCTGGAAAACACAAGGACTATAGCCCAGATGAACGCAGTAGCTTCTTTTAGTTCTATGAACAACAAAAAAAGACGAACATAGAATTTTTTTTACAAAATTAGATTTTTATCGCTAATTTCTACTTTAAAAAAAAATATGATTACATATTGTGTAAGTTAGAAAACAACAAATTTCCCTTTATAACTATGTGCATTTTATTAAAAATATATATACTTAATCGTACGAAAGTCATAATTCAAACTATTAACTATTGTTATTCACCTAACCTACTACATAATATAATTTTTTTTCTTGGGAATTTTCTTCCTCCGCATGTCTTTTTGTTATCGCGTTGGATTTTTTTCCAATTTGGACGACTTAGTTTATGAACGCAAAATTATACCTTTACTAGAATTATGGAAATATTAAAAAGAAAGAAAAAAATTGTTTCAACTGTCTTGGCTACCTTGGGTGCCAGATATTTATCGCTTCGAGGCCAGAGGGAGGTAACGAGGAATCGCAACGCGTAATGGCTGGCACGAACAACGATATATCCGCCTGGGGCTAGGAGGAATGTAGATGGCACGATTTAGTCCGGGGAAATAACATGGATCTTGTGAAAGAAACCAGTGGTATGGGTATCTGAAGCATCGCAACTCGCGCGTGTTCGAAGATCGTGCGCCAGAGAGAACATTCCTCGCGTATGCCACACAACTGTTCGAAACGCTTCCAATTTCTTTGTCGTTATTCGCCTCGGCGAAAAAAAAAATCTAAGAGCCGTGATTTTTTAGGGTTAAACTTTACTCGTGCCTATCAGAGACCTGAAAAATTCGCGGATTCATTTCGTGATAAGCTAGAATCAAAATACGTTTACCTTTTTATTGCATCAGTGATTGGGCCACAGTTTATCTGAATGATACACGGCCAATGAAAAACTTTCAACAAAAGAAGTATCGAATCACGAGCGTCCCAGTTAACATGTGTCGCGAGTCAGTAGCCAATGAGCAAAAGTTATTTTCCCGCGTGCATAGAGGATCATGGAGTCTATCCTACAGGTCATTGAAATCGCGAATTTTTCCGGTCTCTACTTATTATGTAATATCTACGTGAAACATTGTTCAAACGACTTACAGGCGGAGACCGGAAAAATTCGGGAATTCATTTTGCGATGAGTTGGAATCCAAAATACGTTTACCTCCATACCGCTTCAGTGATTGGACCACAGTTTACCCGAAGGACTATGAAGAAAATAAATCCTTAAACACGAGAAGTATCGAATCTCATTCATCCTCACAAACCATTAGCCAATGAGCAGTTGGCATTTTCACGAGTACGTGAAGGATTGTGGAGTCTATCCTAGAGGTCATTGAAACCGCAAACATTTTTGAAAACTTTTTATAAACTTCTTAAACGATGAAATTTTTTTATATATGTATGTGTGTGTGCACATGCGTTGAATATGTTTTTTGTTTGCATAATCAGTTGTCTCATTAGTATTTTAAAAACCTTTTTGAACAATAGGTAAAAAGGAAATGGTTTGGCTACTTCAAGACGTGTTTGTGAGTTATTTCAGATACCAAAATAATGTCACATATATTTCTCTAGGATAAACTATAATAATCACGAAGTACGCATTAGCACTACGTTGCAAAAAAATTTTGCTTTGTCTTAGAGTTTACATCAATAAAAAGGAGTCCGTTTTTTGAAGTTTCTTATGACATACAGTGAAACCAGTAATGGCGTATGTCCAACAAATATCTTTAATCAGTCTTCGCCATCATAAGAGCCATCCAAAGAAAGATTACATATAATTCGTGCGACTGTACTAAACGCAATTGTCATGTTATTTGTAAATATTTAAGAGCATAAATATTTTGGTTAAGGATCCCATCCGCGCGTTCAAACTTGCTTCACATTCCTTCCGAAATTGGATATGTAATGAGTCACAAAATATTTTGTGTGAATTTACGAATGTGATGTTTAAAATAAGTTTTTTTTGTAACCATATACTAAACTAAATTGTTTATGACTGGAAAAATTTATATATAGGCTATAATATATATTTTTAAATTGTTAAATGTTATTTTCTGTCACCACAAAACGTTTAGAAAGATAAATAACCAGAAAATTATTTCACAGCTGTAATTTATACTTTTTTTCCCCTTCAATCACTTCATAAACGTGCATCCACGCCAATCGCGTTTGCACCCGAATTTCGAACTCACGATTTCACGAAATTCCTCAACGCACCTATGTACGTTTCGTTTGGTGCAAGCGAAGCTTTATTCTAAAACAACAAAACAAATAAAAATGATAATGGTTAGCCTCTAGACTTGGAGCACGTTTTGAAAAAAAAAAAAAAAACCAACGGCCTCACGATTTTTTTTTAAATTTCTTTTTTTATTTTTAAGTTCGGGAACACTTCCAGAATTATTTTGATGGCTCTCCGTCTTGCATTCCACGATCTGTAATGACATGATTGCTATTGCTCCCTGCTCTTTCCCCCCCCCCCCCTTCTCACCAACAGCTCTTCCACCCCTTTCATACCTCGCCTATTCCTCGCCGCGCCAAGAACAATTCTCCCCTTCGTGGCAATGCTTCGGCTCGAAATAAAAATAATAATAAAAAACATAAGCGGAAAAACCACTCTGATCGGAGGTACATGAACTTGGATCAGGTGATGGAAGGATGGGGGAAGTTAGTTGCGCCGATATCTTTCCCACCTTGATCCCGAAACTAAAGAGACGTATTCCAAGTATCGAAAAATTAAGACTTCTGTGGTAGGCACAGAGACAACGTATTTATTCTGTCAGACAGGCATATTGTATTGAGTCGTTTTTTCGTAGATTGAATGATTAATTAACTCCACTGAAGGTAACGGGAAAAATAATTTAACATTTATTTTTTAAACTTTAGTTGCTCCTATCACTGGCCGAGAATAAAACCAAGGATGGAAGTCGATCGAGTCAGTTATACATTAATAAACGATTTTTTGGACGATTTTAAAAAAAATTTCCCGAATTTCTAGGTTAATTGTTACGTTTAGGTATAGCAATGTTGGTCTCGAGTTTTACAAATGTCTGAAGAGACGAAGGGGTGAAGGAAAACAAAAGTTTTTTTTTTTGGGGGGTGGGGGAAGAATATAGATAACTCGTGTTTTAAAAAAAATAATAAAAAACATTTTGTAAGTGAAGAGATTTGTAAGCTAAGCGTCGCTGCAGCATAACCACTCGGCGCCACACACAACCCTTCTTGTGCTGTAAGCACATAATGGCAAAAAAAGAGGAGGGTGGGGGGAAGAAGGGAGGAGGAGACGCATTATAAAAATTACGGCAGTTTCAGTTCGTAATTTTGTGGATAATCAGGCGGGGTCCTGGGTGAGACGCGGCGTCAAGGAAACCTACCCTCCCCCCTTATATTTCCCTTCACCATCGGGGCGTGATTGCAGGGACAGTCCCTGGCCGAAACTAACACTCCCGAGGACCAACGAAACCACTACCCCCTCCCCCTCTAAAATTCTATCTATCCTGCCTTAACCATAGAAGTAAGAAGTTAGAGTGAGATGGAGTTGGCAAAATTTGCCAAGCCAATAACTAGGGACCTGAAAACTTCGCGGTTTCGATGACCTTCAGGATAGTCTACACAGTCGTACTCGGGCAAATAACGCCAGTTCATTGGCTGCTGACTTTTGAGTCGTCTCAACTGGTTTGCCCGTGATTCGTTATTTCTTTGGTTGAGGGTTTCTCATTGGCCCAGAGTCTCCCAGACGAACAGTGAGCCAATAACAAGAGCATCTTAAAAGTATACGTCTATCAATTTCAGACTATCGCGAAATGAATCCGCGAATTTTTCCTGTCTCCATCAATAACTGTAGTCGCAGCACAGAGTTATACAAGTTTTGATTCTAGCCTACCAGAGATGAATCCGCGAATTTTTTCCGGTCTCTAGCCATGGCAGTGATTGTCGACATGACCAAGTTCCCCTAGACTCAGGCTAGCTGAGATATGCTTGAGTGAATTTCCCCATGCTTTGCATTAGAAAGTTTTTTTTTTCCGTTACATTTCTTCGTCCTGAAACGGAACGTTACAAGTGCAGAGGAAGCGTTCCGTCTTACGTCGACATCCTGTTTTGCGAGACTTCTTGCTCGTTGCTTTAGTGGTTCCGCGCGGTCGTCGTAATTGCGCGGTACCGACAAGCGATGTCCAGCGTCGCAGACGCATGTGACACGCACACGACGCAAGCGGAAACAAAGACCAAACACACGTCACGCAACAGTGATTCACCCAGCTGGAGGGAAAGTTTGTAGGCCTGACGTTTCCGCGAACCTATTGGTCCCCCCCCCCCCCCCCCATGAGAAACCAACAAGTCAACTCGGGAAATACATTCTTACGTGTAATTATGTTGTTAACGGAGAAACCGAGAATTTCGGTTCGCATAAGCGAAATATGTTCCTTGCCTTGTGTAAATCTTAAATAGATTTTTGGTTCACAAATAAGGCTTACATAATTTTTGCGTCGTATTACGTAGATACCTGCAAAATTCGCGGATTCATACGGAGATAGGCTAGAATTCAAACACATATACCTCTTAGATAATTTTGCTATTGGCTTACTGTTCATCTAGACGAATCTCAACCAGTTATAAACCCTCAACCAAAGAAGAATCGAATCACAGACAAAACAGCTGAGACGACTTACAAGTCGGCAGCCAATGAAATTGCGTTATTTTCCCGAGTGTACAGGGGTATGTGCAGTCTATCCTGAAGGCCATCGAAACCGCGAATTTTGCAGATCTCTACGTATTAGTATATATATATATATTAATTTACGTGTAAATCATATGATGTATAATTGTGGTACTAGATCATTTTTAAGTTGCAAAAATTAGTTACAATAAATATAACTATCGAATAAGCATTGTGTTGCAAACCAGACTTGTGATTAATTTAATAAAATTTGGTTACTCAATTGTCAAGTGTTTGGAGGAAATTTTATGAGTTGAGAGAATTATTATATATTTTTCTTTAAAAAATATTAATCAAATACTACGTTAAGTTCAAATATAATATGATGTCATATATATATATAAAGCTAATTTGTTCAGATAAATATGACTACAATAAATGTTCGTGACAGAAAATACATAAACAAGAGTATAATATTCAACTTGCTGATATTTAATGTATGTACATAGGTTTAAAAAAAAAAAAAAAAAAAATCTTTACCTTAGAAAATTATATGTTACGACAAAGAATAAGTTTTTATTTTATTTTAACCTCTGGACAGTTATGTTGTAGCAAAAACAAAATTACAAAAAATTCTAAAGTCAAGCTTGCATTATCTCATTAAAAGTGCAAAGCCTACCTTAGTGGCGAAGTTTGTAACTATAAATATAAAGTAATGTGTGTGCTGCAGGCCAAAGTATTGTAAATACAAAGAAACATAAATGTCATAATATACCAAGTCTACAGAACAAATGCAAGCCGTAAAATACTACAAAACACCGTTAGCAGATTTATTAACATATCGGTGCTCTCTAGCCTAGAGTTTGAAGGAAATTTGCAAGCCTGTCTACTTTCAGTAAAGGACAAAACTCCAGCCGAACCACTTGCTGGGATTTAAACAAAGTAGGTACCATGTCCTGTAGCCTGGTGTAAGGATATCAGTTAACGTTTTGCTCCAATTTAACCTCAAATATGGGTACAGCTGATATATTTGTAAAAAAAAAAAAAAAAAAAAAAAAAAACCACCATATTGGTCCTAATCTCTGAGTGAAATTTGTTTTAATTATTACCTAGTTCGTAAGTTGTCTTTGCCTTTTTTGGTGCTGCTGTAAGCTGGGCGGTACTTGCGTGTCCCTGGTTATCAAAATTAAGACCTATTTAAAAAATTGATTGTCTGTAAAGTCGGTTTACGGACGATAGTTTAACGTGACGTCATAACAAAACATAGATGAAATGATTGCATACTTAATGAATAAAATGGAATCATTTTTATTTTAATAATAAAAGAATAAATACTTGAAATTATACTAGTAATCAGATTTTTAAAATGCAAGAATAATTAACCTTTATTGCCGAAATTGTTGTTGTAATAAGCAATGAAAACCACATTAACTTTTCACTTCACTTTATAAACAGTCGAGTGGAAGAGAGATAGATGCGGCGCAAGCGTACAATGAGCGTAACGGGACACAGCGTAACGGAACAATGTGCGTAACGGGACACTTTTTCGTGCGTGCAGCCGGCGTTCATCGATTTATTAGACGTCACGTCAAAAATATTAATGTGGACTTAGCGTCCAAGTGCCACAACTCCCCGCACGGTAGACTCTATTCAACTCTGGCCAACTCTTCAGCCAGACCATCCTCTTGTCTCACTTATTCTCATACGATATTAATGCGTGCCAAATACATCTCGTACTCAAGTGCCCACGGTTTTTCCCTGAAGGTTTACCTGGGCCCAACTTAACTAGTTATAGTCTAGATTTAAGATAGCCGAGTTAGTCATGGCATCAATCGCTGCCATGGCTGACCAATCCCCGGACAAAATACACTATGCATGCAACCCTCTCCCTGCATGGCTAATCCCAGCAATAATAGGTAGAGACCTGCAAAATTCGCGGTTTCGATGGCCTTCAGGTTAGACTGCACATACCCCTGTACACTCGGGCAAATAACGCAAGTTCATTGGCTGCCGACTTGAAAGTCGTCTCAGCTGGTTTGTCTGTGATTCGATCCTTCTTTGGTTGAGGGCTTATAACTGGTTGAGATTCGTCCAGATGAACAGTAGCCAATAGCAAAATTATCTAAGGGGTTTTATGTGTTTGAATTCTAGCCTATCACCGAATGAATCCGCGAATTTTGCAGGTCTCTAATATTCTAATAGGCGTATAGACTTCGGCCTGAAACACACCTAGGTCCCTTCCTAATACACTTTGTTTTAGTTAGGTCAGGGAGAAAAAAAAACCTCTGAAGATGCTTGCTCCAATGCGGAGAGAAACTACGGTACACACTATCACTACAACATCAACAACAAAAGTCAAGGTAGTTTATCGGGCAATGGTGGCGAAATCCTGCAATCTATTTACTACTATAGTTTATATATTTAATTTAATAAAAAATACACAAAGAATTTTTTTTTCTTTGCTAAGAAGAAAGAGTCCATGCTTCAGAACCTTATGACAATCATTGTAGTAAATGCAAAAATTGTAAACTATTTATGCCATCTAAGCTATGAATTAAAATGTTTGTGGTCTTCACACACAACATTTGTTCAAAATTTTCAAAGCGGTATTTGTGAAACAGATACACTCCAAGTGTTGTCTGTCAAGTATGAAATTCCTAATCCAAATACCATTTTCGAAACAATTGTAATCATTTAAATTAAATTAAATTTGAAAAAAAAAAAAAATCAGTTTAGTGAGCTCTGAAAAAAGTGACTCCTGTACAGTCAAATGCAACAAATTTTTAAATGCCAGACCCCAAAGCAAAATGAGAAGTTTTTTTCAGGTAACGTCCGAATTTTTACAGAAAGCCCTGCGCGTCCACTCACCCAGGTGCCCCATTTTCGAGCGGCCGGGGACTGTAGCTGGAAAAAAAAAACGTAGTTTGTGAAAAAAACCGGCGGTCTCCGGAGGGGGGCGAGTCTATGGTAATGGTGGCCGATATGAGGATATCTGTGGCATGAACTAATAAATAACAGGCCGCAACGCTGGGAGAAAGAAAGGGTGATTTGGAGGGCGGGGGGGGGGGGGGGAGAGGCGGGAACAGTGTTGCGTATCACGAGGTAAGGCTGGGGACGGTTGGGAGGAGAAGTTGGGGCAGAGTTCGGGGCCGGGGACCGGCGTGAAGGAGAGGCATGTGTTCGGAGAATGTGAAATAAGGGGGTTTGGGGTGTGGCGAGGAAAAGGAGGCTGCAATCGCCAGCACCGACGGTCACGCCGCGTGTCTTGGAACCTACGGACCCCCCCCCCCCCAACCCCCCCCCCCCCCCCCCGTCCTCCCCCAGCAAACATCTTGGGACGCCGCGTCCGTGGTCCGACGCCCCACGTACCAACTCAAAAACAGCCGGCTGACGAGTCGGTCACGTTCGTTGCGTCCGGCCCAGTCAGCGGTGAGGGGATTGGTGGAGAGAGAGAGAGAGAGAGAGAGAGAGAGAAAGGGGGAGCAAGAGAGAGACAATGGCTACGCATTCTTTGAGTTAGTTTTTCGCATTCGGAGTGGTCATTTTCGCCGGCACTGCAAACAACGTGGAGATTCGTCTCCCCCCCCTCCTCAATTCTTACCAAACCGTTTCCCCCGCCCCTTACCACGACGATAAGGATAATTTTCTTGTGTGTGTGGAAGGAGGTTCTGTGTTCCAGGCGTTGTTTACCAGGTGTTCCATGGGCGAGGATAACGAGATGATTGGGTGCCGAATAAAAACAAGAAAAAACTTAAAAAAAATAAAGAATTGAGATGGGAAGTTTGAAGTGGCATAGTCTTAACTACACACTTCCCTTCCCCCCCCCCCCCAACTTTTTCCAACCACCACGAGCACGTAACGAACTCTGCCCTAATTCTCGATTGTACCCCCCTTGTACATCCCTCACCTATCGATAATTTGTTCTTTCCTTAGAAGACGTGCCGAGAAAATAATTAATTTGATTGGTTTAATCGCCGGAAGAGGTGCGAAGGAATTACATAATTTTATCGGTGCAACTTCCAGTCGTCCGATATATTCGGAGGTAAGGTTCTAGTTTAACGGCTGATGCCGATAATCTAAATAAATATTAGATTTCCAATTATAGTGTTTTTCAACACTAAAAACCTTCCTCTGTTCACCCTAAAAACAGCATTTGAAAATTCCTACTGAATTCTAAGAAACTTACGTATATAAGTGAAGTGGTGTAGTAATGTCAAAAAATCAATATCTCCATGATAACTATGTGCGTGTATCTGTTTCACTTACTACTTGTGTATAGTGTGGTATTTTATCAATAATGAAAATATTTTCGATAGGTATCTAGTGACGTGACAAAAATACTTGCTGCGATTTTAAAATCCTGTAAAGTAACTATTGTGACGTAAATTTATGTTGTGCTTTAATAAAGTAGCCGAGAATGTTTTCCACGAGAGATTGCTCTAATTCTATTGTCGCCGCCCTACTGTTTTCTTGATACTATGATTTTCTTGATCTCCAGAGATGTCTTGTTCGTTCATTCGACGGCAGAACATTATCAATGCCTATGAATGCATTTCAGTATGCCTTTGTCAGGGGTGCCCACAAGGAGGGGGGGGGGGAGGGGGGTAACGACGCAGACTGCGTCATTAAAATTTCAGGGGGGGGGGGGTTAAAAGACGAGAAAACTGTATATATTATTTACATAATCATAGCTTCTAATGTGAAAATACGTTTCTGGTGCTTTGATAAGTGAAAGGGATCTTGTAAATTAAATTGGCAACCCCGCACTTTCCTCAACAAAAGCAGTTTGGCATCTGTCGGTTCAGGATGGAAGTATTACCTGATATGACCAAAATTATTATTAAAAAATCAGTTTTAATTAATGCAAAATTTGATAAAATATAATACTAAAAAGTATAATATTATAAAATCATTGAGAAAATGGCATAAAAAATTTCGTGGGGGGGGGGGGGCGCATCATTAGGTTAGGGGGGGGGGGTGAGTCATAGTGTTTGGGGGGGGGGGGGGGACCTCTGTCTATGTAGCCTATTGGCAGAATCTGTTGCACAATAACTCAGTGATAAGGTGATATTTGCAGACCTACAAAATCAGTCTATTAGAATACTCGATCACATCTCATATACATAATATAAAATTAAATTAAAAACTAGTTTATTATAATCAATCCTAGCCTTGATATTTAATAAATAAATTTTCTTTGTGGTGTAATTATTTCAACAGTGAGTTATATTTATGGTTAATTAATCATTATTGACGAGTCGAGGTTTGAACTGCCAAAGAGGTTTCACTTATATCACATGTACTGAGCTATACATACTTTTTTTTTAATTTTTAATTTGTGACTAACAGAGGGTTGAACAATACTAAAACGAGTATAAAGCTGATATATAGTGAGACTTGCATTGCATTTAGTTTACTATAATCGTACTACGATTTATTTGATTTCGCATGTCAAATGCACGTCGTCCAGGTCAGCACAGCGTTTACTGAAATAGCAAATATACTAGTGTATTTGGTAGCAGCAAACAAGTTACGACCAGCACGGCAACGGAAGCAGCACGTTAGTAGCGGTAAGCGCTTCCCCATTGTAGAAGGGCATTTAGGCATCTGCACATAATTTATTTACTAAAGAAAAGTTACGTTTTTTAAACAGCAATTATTATGCATACTGTCACTTGCAACATAAATGTTATTTTTCTGTCACGTTTTACTTAAATTTTGGTCAGAATTCAGGCTCTTGCCAAAAATGAACTCGCAAACACCTATGCATATCGATTGATACAAATAACTTGTGTTTTATCAAATATTGTTCTTCTAAAATATTTGGTTTTATGTAGTATGAGAAAAAAAATTGTCTGGCAAGAAATGTTTCTGTGTATTAGAGAAATAAATTGATCAATTTACTTGATTTGCTGCAACTGTAGTCCAATACTAAGAAAAATGCTGAACATGTTGTCGCACGCAAAGCAAACGTAATATGACATTAATTCCACATCCATAACGTTTGATTTGTAAACGGTTACAGTTAGAATAAGATAGAAAAATTAATTAAGAGAATGGTCATATAGGACATAGAGGCTGAGAAGTAAGGTTGGGTGCACAACTGAAAAAATAACAGTAACAATAACAGTAGATCGTGTACACAAGATTTGAACGCCATGTTTCTAAAAATACTGATTCACAACAGCGAATAGAGGAGAGGTCGTGTGAAATGGAAATTAATATTATGTTACAGCCAATGAGAGTGGAGTAGGATGCCATGTTGCGGGATTAGAGAACTGTTTATATTCATCAACCATATCGTAGCAAGAAATTGTCTATATATTACAATGCTCAGGTGTTAATTCCTGTTTTAACAATTAATTATGCTATTACTTATAAACAATTCACCAATAATAAATTAAATACAAATAAAAATGTTTCTTGGGTAGAATGGGTGCTAGAAATTTTGCATAGCCAAAATTAATTTATATGTTGAAAAACTGTGTTCACAAATTGCTTGTCCGATGTCGTGGAATAATTTGATTGTTAATAATTATAGTTTTTTTACTTACACTACAAACAGATGTCGGCTGCATCGCGAATCTTCATTGGCTATAATTAACTGTAAGATTTCAATTGTGAACCAATTTCGCACAGGTCATTAGAACAATCCGTTGTGTACTCACTTGTTTCTCTAATTTTGAACCCAGCTTAAGAAGAATTGTATTTTCACAAAAGTGTTGCTAAATTTTTGAATCCAAATATCCCTCATGAATACTTACTATATAGGTAATGTAGGTTTACCATTTATTTTTTATTTAATAAGCTAGCTGAAATTATGTGATCAGATTTGCTTACGCATTCTCAACTGTAATATACATTTAGCGCATATAGTAAAGAAAAAAGAATTTATGTGTTACATAACCACGAACCCATACTATTTACAGCCACAGTCTCAGATGCACATACATTAATGGCTAAAAATTAAAGAAAAAGTAAAATACTATTTAATATTCATACAATGTTGTATCAAACTGAAATACTGATGTTTATTTTATAAATTAGGTGCAGAAATACGGAGCGAGTTTCTTGTTTCCAGGGAAATTTTATTTTGTTGTGTAATGTAAACACGGAACGAAAAAGAGTTTTTTCGTTTCTAGTGATAATTCCAAAGTATCTTCTTTTTCACCCAGAAACCGTTTAATATCGTTTGATTTAAGGTAAAATATATTTTGAGCTTTAGTGTATGCATTTTTTTTTATTACATTCAGTAAGGTTGTTAATATAGTCTCTTTAATTTTTGGTCTTAAGGGTGATGCATACCGGACCATATTTAGAATTCATTTACGATAACTATTCATTTAATATTCTCTTTCAGATTATATTGCGTGTTTTTAAATTGAAATAGTTTTGCTCATAAATGGAAAATATTATTATAAGTGATACCAGTGTGGCATTGCCCGGCGTCGTAGAGGTTATGTTACACCACATGATGTGACTTGTTTTCATAGCCGCTCTCATTCAGTATTACCTTGCACTTCGTTATTCGGACCAATCAAGGAAATAAGCTCTGAAAATCTTGGTATTTAAAATGTTGTGGGTCAAGTTCATTTAACGATAACGGATTCCTATTTGGTGGAAATGAAGTAGGGTAATTGTATGACGACATGGAAGTTGATGTCGATAGCAACAATGGAATTGCGGAACGAAGAATATTGGCAACAGCAAAAGCCAAAATAGCACTGTAATAAAAGACCAATGATAATGGAGTTATTTTCAGCGAAGTTTTAATTATTTATTTATTTTCTTAGCACCCAATAGACTCAGTTGATGAGCAGTGGCTCTCTGAATATAGGGCTTGTCAACATGGTTACAAAATTTATGAAATATATGTAGGTTATGATTACATACACTATTTCTAATATATGTACAATATATAAATTAGATAGCATTAAAGTTATATTACAAATTTCTAATAATGGATATTATGTTAAACAATTAAAATGAGTATTAATGAGCAGAGTTTGTTGAACATTAGATCAATTAAATCAATCTGTCTATTTCTAGTTTTATTCACATTAGTCACCGTAGTTCACATCATTGTTAAAATTCACTCACTTGCGTTATTTTATACACTATGAACTATCAATAGTCACAATTATTGAACTTTACATTCATGCAATTATTGTTCACATGACACTTCATAGAGCAGACTAGGGTAATGATTATGAGCTAAACACATTAATTTAAGTAGAAAATTTAATGTTGTACTTGCAAAGGCTCCAGATATATTCTTCAATTTCTAGTACACTATAGGTATAGATACTGGTTTTAAATAATGTATTTTATTTTATTGTTAAATTTATGTACCTATATCAGTTTCAGAAATAACTTGTTTAGGTAAATTGTTGTACATTTTCAGACCAGAGTGAAATAGACTTTTTCTAAAAAGTGAGCTGTTATGTTGAGTTATCCTCAACTTGTATGCATTTCTTGTATTGTGTGTGTGTATGTCTTCATTTTTATTATAGTTATTCAGATTTTGTTTTATCAATTTGAGTGCTTGAATGGCGTATTCTGTGTAGAATGTTTTAATTTGAAGAGTTTTAAAGTAGGGTCTACAGGAAGTTCTACAATTAATCCCAGAGAGAATATGTATTGCTTTTTTTTTGTAATTGGAAAATCTTAAAACTGTTTGTAGAATTTCCCCAGAATTCAATACCATATATCATCACAGAATGAAAATATGCAAAATATGTCATTCTTAATGTTTTAGGATCCAAAATCAATCGCAAGGCTCTCAGTAAATAGCAGATAGAAGATAGTTCGCCTTCAAGTTTTTTTATGTGTTCAGACCAAGATAGTCTTGGTATTTCATTAGTATTCATTAGTATTTTTGGTATTTCATTTGGTGAAACTGAGACATTTTACCATAATATTTTCACGGTATCTTGAAGTAAACTACAATCCCACCGGTATAGTCTATTTTGTGGCACCAATATTTAATTTTTGAAGGTGAGAGGTTTTAACATAATATTAAATCAGTATCATGAACTCTCACCTGGTATACTCTATTCTGTGATACCGGTATTTAATCTTTGAAAGTGAGACTTTTGACATAATACCTTATCGGTATCTAGAAGTAGAATACTGTTCCACCCGGTCTAGTCTTATTTTGCGATGTCGGTATTTATAATTTTTGGAATCTGAGACTTTTCGAGATATTTTATTGGTATCATTGCCATCATTGCCACTTGGTCTTAGTTCATTTTGCGATACCTGTATTTTTATTCCTCATAATTCACACCTTTTCAAGCAATTTTTATTTTTCGTATCATGAAGTTTTCTATTAAATAGGAGGGCTGTTATATTTCATAGTACCACCATAAGTTGTAATGTCTACATACATTATTTTTTTTCATAAATAAATTATTGGTATCGTAAAATAGACTAGAGCGTGGGGGGGTGGGGAACGGTGGATTGGGGTGGGAATTTTAGTCTAGTTTATGACACTGAAAAAGTGTAACATTCAAAAAATTAAATACATGAAAAATAGTGTGTTAATATTTCCCCACCAAAAACCCCTACATTCCCATGCTTGTCCTGTAAGAATTTAGGGGTGGTGATGACATAAGCAATGCCACCATGCTGATGTCATTAGTATTGTTATGGAATTGGTATCTAGAATTGGAAAGTTACTTTTCTGGAAAGAAACTAAATAAAAATCCCAAATTTTTAATATGTTTTATTTAATCATTCACTAAGAGGGTGTTGTGTTACTTCAAGTAGGCCTAGTTTACCATTTTGAGATAAGTGGTTAGGTTGCATTTTATAAATACATACTGTTATATTGTGAGAGAATGGTCAATTTAGTTAAGTTAGCTATATTTAAAAAAAATTTATAATAGTGTTGATGTTATGTTAGGTTAGGTTAGGTTACACATATTAAAAATGCTGTAAAATTTTTCAAACGATTGGTTAGGAATGACCACTATAAATTTTAGCTAACTTAACCTAACAATATTTTATGGCATTTTTAATGCAGTTGACCAACCCTTAACACAGTTTTAAAGTAGGCCTATATGTAGGGACAGGAAAAAATTCACGGGTTCAATGACCTCCAGGATGAACTCCATAGTTCTACGTACACTCTGTCAAATGCCACCCAATCATTGGCTGCTGTCTTGTGAGGCGTCCCCACGTAGCAGCCTGTGATTCGATAAAGCTTTGGTCGGGTGTTTCCCATTGGCCCAGAGTCATCCAGGTCAGTTGTGAGCCAATAGCAGAGGCAGCACTGAGGTATAACTATTTGTATTTTAGCCTATCGCGAAATGAATTCGCAAATTTTTCCTGTCTCTACCTATATGTAATGCAGGTAACTAAACCTAAATAAATGGTCACACTATTTGTTAAATTATTTTAAATGCTGCTAACCTAATCAACCATCCACACTATTATAAATTATTTTTAATATAGGAAACCTAACCTAACCAACCATTCTCGCAATTTAATGTTATTTTTTAATGTATCTAACCTAAAACATTACCACTCATTAAAATGGTAAATTACTGGTAAACTATTTGAAATATCACAATGCCCTTTTATTTAATAACTGAAAAATATGTCATGGGAAAAAAAATGTTTTTGGGAGTTTTTTATTATAATTTGTATGAAAAAGTGGTTCTAATGCATTATTATCACCAACTGTTCACATAATTTTACAGCTATTTCAAATGTTGCTAACCGAATGTAACCAACCATTTAAACCACAAACTACCAGGAAGTACCTATAGATTTTTGAGACGATCCCTTTATTTGGTTTTAAAGTATACTTTCTAGTTACTTTTCTTTTGCAAGTTATATCAACTTATAGAGAATTTTGTTACTCTTAAGAACTTATTTAATCAATATTTTAAAATTTTCAATGTTTGTTACTGAAATATTACCTTCTTCTTGATAGCCTTTCACAACTAAAAAAATTTGAGGATCCAATTGCAACTAAAACAACTAGAGCACTTATATTAGGCTTACTCGGTTCAACTACAACCTCGGCACACTATTCTGCACTTGGACACACTTGGCAGAAGATTCACAGCAAGTGATAACAATGCATAATGAAAGGATACACGATTTAAGAAACAAGAACACAAGGTTATCAAACACTCAAAAACGAACATAGATTTTAAAGGTGGAATAAATTCCTATTGGCGGTCACAAAATTATTTAGGTTTTTTTTTTTTTTTTTTTTTTTTTTTTTTTTTTTTTAACTGTGATGAATCATTAATTAATTTGAATATTTAAACAATTTCAAAAAGGCCACAAAAGTTCACTCAGTCACAAATAGAGAAAACCACGACAAAATGCACTGCTCACAATAACAAATTTCATTGAACCATCTTTAGTTACTAGATTTTAAAAGCCAAATGGTTGACTAATGATCCAATCGCAAATTGTTTGGCAAACTAAATTATATTGACATTAGAACACTAAGAAATAAAAAAGAGGGGGGGGGTTTGTAAAGTCGGTTTACGGACGATAATTTTACGTGATAATGTCATAAGAAAACATTGATGAAAACTTGCATACCTTAACTTGTTTGATATTGTAGAAGATTTTCTCGCACAGTGGTTGGCCGGTTCTTGCATGCTCGGCTCAGGCGGAACATGACAATGAGACATGCTTTTTTGTGCGTGCAGCCGGCGTTCATCGATTTATAAGACGTTATCACGTCAAAAAAAAAAAGGATTCAAAAGAATAACTGAGAATAAAATAATAATACAAACCTAATCTAGTTTACTTAGTAAAAAAAAAATACATTTGCTTTCTCGCCATACTTGTGTCCATGTATACTGATTTAATTAATTTGTTATTCATTCCTGTGGTCATGTGCATATACATACATCTTCTAAGAAAGGATTTGACGAAAATTGACTCCCAAGGAGGTTTGGTGGGGGTGTTAAAGATAAAAATTTCATATTCTCAAGTGTAAGTCCCAAAGATGTGAAATTCAGCATTGATGTTCCTTATAATACATAGCCATCAACTGAGAACGTGATTTAGCCCGAGCAACGCTGGATTATTCAGTTTGTGGAAATAGAAAATATTTATAATATTTAATTCTGTCGCATCCACCTGTTTTTTTGCGCTGATGTCTTAGATGTGTCGAACGTGATTGATTAGAAATCTTCACGTCAAAGTCATCTATGTAATTCTTGTCTTAACAAATGTGTGATGTGTTTATCTCTTTTGTTTTACATGAGAAAAATATTAATAGTCATAGCTTTTGTCCAGTGAGTGAATTTGCAGACATCCATTTTTATCACTACTTGTTTGCTGTTGCTTTTTTTGATTAGTTGTTGAAGTCTCAATGAACAGTCACAGAACTGTATTTTATTTTATTTTATTAAATTCTAACTGAAAAAAACTAATAAAGATATAACTAGAAACAATGTGTGATTCACATACAAATAATAAAACTTTACACAAAACATTTATTGAATGAATATGCTTTGTGTAATCAACATTCACTAAGTTAGTGAAATCACACTCACACACTCGCAAGATTTTTGCCAACGAGTAGGCCTAAGTAGCAGTCACTCAATTTAATCAATAGCATCTTATGTTGATAAGTGTTGGTAAAAATTGTTAAAAATGCTTATTTTTACAGATTTACTGTAACATAAATTTAAAAAAAGTATAGTAAATCAATTATATATGGTTATTTGGGCACAAATAAAGTATATTATAATTTGTCTAGTGCCTTTGTATTATAACCAGTTTTCGGTTAGATCTAAAATAGCCCAACCCATAAGCAGTCAACAAAAGTGAACTGCTTCCTAGAAAATTTCTAGTTTAAACCATTTAAGCATGAATTATAGTTAATGAGTTGACAAGCTACTCTATGCTAATCAACTTGTATGGTACAGAATGTGACAAAAGTCCCGAAAGTCGTGAAAGTCGTGAAAAGGTAATGTAACTGAAGGGTTGGTCACAAAAAAAGCCCCTAAACAAACAGTAATGGTGAAACTTTAATATCCTCCAGACTTTTGTTAGCTTGTTTTACATTTTTGATGCTTCACTTCAGTTTATAGTTATGTAAATAGTTGGAGACTGACTACTTAAATCATGTAGAAACCATCCCTAAAAAGGTTTTTAACTTTCTAACCTGAAAATCGACACGTTCCACATTGGGGCCAAAACCTCAAAACTGGAAAACTACATGAAAAAAATAATTTTGGCTGGAGGGGTTGGTAGTTGGATATCTTGGCATCCATTTGTGAAAGTGGATGGTCTTTGCCTTGCATCTACCTTTTATATTTCTGATCAAAGTTAGCCTTCGTAGAAATAGTATTGAGTAACCATTACAGAAAAAAAAAAAAAAAAGCACAGTATTCAGTCACATGAAATTCAAGTGATTAGGATTTTTTTTCTGTGAGTTGGTAGACATTCCTGGAGGATGGAGATTATTTTTTATTGTGACATTACAAAATCAGATCCCTTTATAATTTGTAATTTTTTTTAAGATAAAAAGTTGCACATATCACCATACAACATGAAGATAATAGTTCATGCCTTTAGATCAATCTATTATCTTACAAAATTAGCAACAATTAGCTCCCTTTAGCTGCCTATTTGAATATTAAGTATTTTTCTTTACATGAGGTTTTTTTTTAATGTGTATCAAAGATTTACCTAACCTCAAAAATTTTCTTATTAGTCATATGTTTATCTTCCTTCTGTAAGAAAAATAGGTTTTTAGGTGAGGCTGAATGGCTTGGATTATATTTCAAAGTATATAAATAATGCTTTCTTAACTTATGGCTCAGATTACATTTCAAAGTACAGGGTGGGCACAGAGTCCCATTACCCCCCTACTAACATGTTAAATGGTGAATATGTTGGACCAATACACAGTACCACCAATACATATACACCAGTTTTGTCTTTAACTGTCCACAACATCTGTTTGCATCCCGTCATTCTCCGAACACAAAATAATTCGGCGCCACTTTCTGCGCGACATTTTGTGCAGCATCGCTGGAGTAACCCTTTGAAATGCCTGCCTCACGGCCTCCTTCAAGTCATCAACAGCAACAATGTCTTTGATGAACCCCCAGAGTGAATTGTCACATGTTGTGAGGTCGGGGCTACGGGGTGGCCAGACAAGTGGAGCTGGTAATGCAGGTGATCCACGGCCAATCCAGCGTTCTGGAAACACCTCATTAAGATATTCATGCACTGAAATGGCATAATGGGGAGGCGCACCATATTTTTGATACCAGCGATCCTCTCTGATACCTTTGTCATCCAACAGGGGTAGGAACCAGGTTTGTAACATCTGAAGGTAATGATGTTGGTTTATGGTTCCTTCAAAGAAATATGGACAGTAAATCTGTTTGCTATCCAATGCAGCCCATATCATTACATGGGGAGGGTTACTCTCCACCTCTTCATAAAAATACGGGTTATCTTTTTACCAAAAGACGACATTCCGTGATCGGGAACTCCGGTATATGGCACATTCGTCGCTAAATATCACTTTGCCACGTTTCGGTATTGTGTCAAAAACCTGCAGCAGTGCATCACATGCATCCTTCCGTCGGCGTAAATCATCGTCTGACAATTCCTGCACACACGTTGGGCGATACAGGCGTAACTTTAAGTCGTCTTTCATATGCTTGCGCAAAGTGGACCGGGGCACACCCAGTTCTGCTGACCTTTTCCGTGTTGACTTCATTGGTGACCTTTCCACAGATGCTGCAACGTCTCTGCATTGTTCTTCTCGTGTTGATGGCCGACCACTTCTGGGTTTATCCCTAACACTACCGGTAGCAAAGAGTTTTTTCTTCCACCGCAGAAGTGTTTGTTGTGGAGGTGGCTCACGTCTGAATCGCAACTGGAGGTTCGTACGCACTTTTTGTAATGATTGTCCAGTTCTTGGCCTTTCATGAACCCAGACACTTGCAATTACGCGCTCTTCAATGCTGTAATCACTGGTATCCGCCATGTTTTCACACCTGAAACAGACAAGAATACAGTGTACGAATGTAACAGTCCACAGTAGTGCTCATGTGCTACATTACATCATATATGTTTATGTGTATATATATGTATGTCCGGCTTTCAGGGAAAATAAAGGGGGGGGGGGGGGTAACGGGACTTTGTGCCCACCCTGTATATAAATAATGCTTTCTTATCTTACGTTTCCAACAATGTAATGTTACACCATGTAACCTATCTTAATGTAAGCATGCTGTTTTACAAATTCTTTCCATGATTTAAACATGTTATAAGAACAAGTAAGAACAATTTATAATAATAATAATAATAATCCAATGTCTTGGCAATTGTGATTTTTCAGAAAAAAACATATTTCTTAACAATTAACAGCCATTTAATTTTTAATAAAACTCTTCAAAAAGATTAATTTTATTAATTTCTTTACTTAAGTGTTTTGACAAACCCGTCAGAACATGTTTATCAAATTTTTAGGATTTTAGTACTGCCTAGTTTAGGAGATAAGGGCATACAAATCTTTACAGAATATATTCCATATTCATTGTTCTGTTACAGCTTCTAAAGTTTTGAAAGATATAGCATTGTCAACTCCATCAAAAGCTTCCAAGTATTAAGAATCATATCTATCAACAACAGAAAATAACTTTGAAGATGCTTCACTTTCCTTTTTGGTTGATTATAAATTATTCAAAGGACAAAATCAAGGAATGAGATCTGTGAGCATAGCCAATCACTGTAAACTGTATTCTCCCTATAAGAAAGTAGTGGAAGCAAAAATAAGGTTTCATCCACGTCCTACGACTGTTTTTATTACAGAAAGTAGTGCAGAAGTATTTTTACAAGCATTACTGTACCATACTGTTGAGCACATTTTATTTCTCTAAAATGATGTAATCATAAGTTTGGGTCAAGAAAATGTAGAAGTATGATGGGGTTGCGATGGAAGTTCTGTACAAAGTGAATACAAGCAGACATTTGTTGATGGCAGCAAATCAGATGCAAATGTGTTATTTACTTCAGTTGTGCTATTACAATTTATTTGTGTTGGTTGTAAATCGAAGGTAAAATAGTAGTTTGGAAGAATCCTTGGCCTTTGTCTGCTCAGTTTTGTAGACCAATAAGACTTCATTTTTTGCACAAAGACAGAGAGACAACAGTAGATGAAGTCCAAATCTTCAAACAACAGATAGTACTTGTACCTTTCGAAACTGTAAATGATGAAAAAGAAAATATGATTGTAGACAAAACGACATTCACAATGATCTATACTGAAGTGTGCAATATTTCGCAGTGTGAAAGAGAAGCATATGACTGAAAACTACAAGAGAGTTCTTCAAAAAGTATTTAGTGTAATATTAGGATTACAGTTGATCATCCAAAGCCAGGATACGGAAGTACAAATGATGGTAATACAGTACACTCCCGATTATCCGCGAAATTAAGTGGCAGACCACCGCGGATAGTGAAAATCGCGGATAATCCTCAAAAGAGTCGAAAATGGGAAACAAAAAAGGAAACATTAATTTCAACTTAAAAATATAAAAATTTATGTACAGTTAAAGTTACAATGAATAGTAAAATTTTTTAAATGATGCTAAAATTTTAGTATTTTACTGAATAATTAACATACAATACATTTCAGTAATGTAAACATAAAAGTTATCAGTACTTACTTCGTAACAAGAATACAGTACTGTAAGTACTCAGAGACTTCATTAGACACTAAAAAAGTAACCATACGACTAGAAACAAAGCGCGACAGAGACAAAAAAAAGCAACGCATGCCAGCCTACTGTGTGAGTTCCGAGAAGGCCTGTGGCATTTTACTGTATACTGCACACAATACACTCGTCAGTAGAGTTAAAATTTGCTCGAACTTGTAATAAAATACAGATTTACATATGTGCTGTATTTTTTCGTAGCATGCGCGGATAATCCGCACCATGGATCATCCGCCCACGGATAATAGGGAGTTTACTGTACATACTTTTTTATTTTTTTAAACTGGGCTGTATCTGCTTTGATAACAGGGTTGGATGATAAGTTTTAAGTGTAGGCATTGGAAACAGCAAGAAAATTTGTAGAGCTAATACTCGTAGTATCATATGTCAACTGTGATGCAGAAGGTATTAAATCATGGTCCACTTAAAATTGCTCACGTGTTGTTGCCACTTGGCCATTTATCTGATAATGCTCAAGAAGCTTGTGATAAAGATATTAAACGACATTGTGAAGACTTCTCATGAAAGTTTTCCAGAACCAAAACCATGGAAGATATATTTTAGTAGGCTTATGATTACTTCTAATCCATACATTTCCAGTATCAGAAAATTGCAGTAGATTAAATTAAAGAGTTTATGCCAGAAAGCTATGAACTTACTACTTACTATGCTGACCACTGATGATAAAATGGAATTTGGCCTTACTATGTTGATTCAGACTCTGATGTTGACTCTGATGAAGGTTTCAATTTAAAAAAGTTTTTAATTTTTTTGTGAAAAAAAAAATTATTCTATGTAATTGAGAATATTGAACTATTGAATATAATATTTGATGTGACAAATTAAAACCAAAAGTTGAGAAAAAAATGGTTTTGTGAAAATTAAATTATTTATAATTAACTAGCTGCGGTACCCGGGCTGAACACAGGGTGATATATTGTACGCGAGTTAAAGCAAAATGGACAGCGCTGTATTACATTGTGGTGGACATAGAAAAATGACACACAATTGCTGCTGGTATGTCTATGATTTAAGTTTTCCTGTTTACCCATGGCAATCGATTGAACGGTTTAGAAGTTGATGCCCTGCAGTGGCATCTAGTGGTGAGTTACAAAAAAAATGTATAGCATAAAAACCTTCTCCATGAAAAAAACACTTCGATGTGCCAATTTTCATGACGATCAGTCAAACGGTGTCCGAGTTTATTAAAGTCATAAATACATACATACAACTCAAATTTTATATACATATATATTAATATGAATAATTTTTTTTTTATTATTTGAAATGTAAAGTTTTGTACTAATAATAATTAGCCCTTTAAATTCCCCCAAACGTTTACTATCTAATTTCAATATTTTTACACTTATATCTGCTAAGTTGTTTGCAGTTATTTTTTTATTTTATTTGTAACCAGTAGCTGTGAAATCCCTTATCTAATACAATTTTCTGCTTGAATACAAGTTAATCTGAGGTTTTGACCAGCTCTTTGCGATTTGACCCCACTGTGCAGTCCTGCGAATAGTAGATCTATTTTGTAATTTTGTTTTTCCTTATAAAATATAAATAATCCTGTGATAAAAAAAGTTACCTATAACATAATTTTATTTAACAGTCCTGAACTTCCTTCACGGGGTATTTTAGACACCCGGTGTAAACAAAAATGCTCGATAAAATCATGTTAACCTGCCTATCACTTAGTTCAGTGAGTAAAGATAAAAAGGCTGGCTCAATTGTATTGTTATTTACAATTACTTTATTTTGGTTGGTTATAGAAGAGTTGAGATAAGGGCTTTTCGGGATATTTTTGGGCCTGTGACTCAAGGTTCATTATTTTTATGCTTCCCGGGAAGAAAATGCAAACCAGTGACCTATATGACCTCATCTTATGTCAAATGAAATTTTCTATCCTAAAGTGTGTTGACATTTATATTTAAAATGTGAAAACAAATTTCATGTCCTATGATGTAACCTTGTAATATTAAGCTAATTATTTTTGAAATGAAAAAGAAGGGGAATACCCTAATAATCTTTTCAGGAGATTCAGAAGAGTGAAATCTGAAACTTTTTTTATTATATTGGGCAATGAAATAATTGTGACATGGTTTTATTTTTTAGTTTTGGTTCTTAAAGTCCTATCAATTAATCTGCCTCTTCATCAGTCAGAATGTTTTAAATTTCGAACAAATATTTTAAAACATAAATTTGTTTTAAAAGATATTTAGGTGTGTTTTAAATTAAATTTTTATTTATTGAATATGTGAATATAAAGCATGTTTACAGATCTATCTTTCATTTTGTTTATTGACACATCATGTGAGTTTATAGTCGCACATAAGATAAATATTTTTAGACATATGTAAATCATAATCAAATTATCTCTGAAAAGGTTTTAGCATTCTAACAAAATAATCTGTGTGTTCCTACAAGTGCTTGATCTGTTTGTATTATGTTAACATTAGTTTGTTTATATATATATATATATATATATATATATATATATACATACACACATATACATACACACACAGACATGTGTGTGTGTATGTGTATGTATGTAAGAAAATCCCCCTTGGATGTTAAAAAGGACATAGAAAATTTTATATAAATGCCCTGAAATTTGTTTATCTGGTAGGCCTATTTGCAGACACACTGATATATACAGTAATAGACTTATATAGTAGCTATGTCTCCCCAGTCTGAAGTTTCCCCCATTTTTTTACTTTAGTTTGTGTACTGCATACAAAAAATAGTTCAGAAGTGACCACACGCACGATAATAGGTACCTTTAGGTCTGCGAGCTAGCATTCGTGCTTGGGAATAACATGCGAGTGCTTATTTTATTTTCAGAAAAAAAATTACATTGTTTGTAGTTTATTCTCACAAAGCTGACATTCCCGTTATCAGGAACTCGTTTAATATTAATATTCTTTGTCAGTACAGAACCTGACAAATATTTTTTTTTGTATATTCATTGTTTCATGAATGTACCTAAAATGGAAACAGTTGTCAGAGATATTATTTAGAGATAAAAAAAATATATGAGCTAGTTTTTTAGTACTTGCCAGAGATGTGTAACATCTAACCTCGGTAACGAGCAAATATATGTGTTCTCGTGTTGCAAATAAACTTAATGATACAAGTGAAACTCGGACACAAAATTAAATCTAAAATTCTTTAAAATAATGCCGCACGTGATAAATATTCGAAAATTGTGTTTTCATCTACATTTCTCGATGCAAATTACACGTGGTTTCCCGAACCCGCAGCCAGAAAAGTTGCTGCCGGAACAGATACACGGACCATTGAATCATTTGATTAGCAGACCAGAATTTTAAAACGTATAATAAAACGGCTCCGATAAAAGCAAAATAGACTTGCCAACCCGAGCCCTCTGTCGCATTGATTGCCAACTCAATCACTCTCGCTCACATGGCAAATATTGGATGTTCAATCTGCACCTCCAGCATGACTCATTTTATGGGCACTGATTTGTTACCCAAGTGTTTAAAGACCGCATTAACCCAGAGGACCCTCAACTTAGGTCTCTGTGGTTAAATTTGCTATGCAAAAACTAGTGATTGGTAGGATCCTAATTATCTCAAATATAAATCTTGAATTGGAATCTCGGAGAGTATCTCAGATGTACCTCTCGAATCCAAATCTAGTGTCAAGAGTCAAAAATAAAATCATGTTCAATAAATGAAAAAAATATTAACCATGGTGTTGGAAAATTCTACCCGTAAACTGGTTGTTTCACAGACTATGTTTCCAGAATCAATACACATTGTAATTTTATTTATTTAATTACATGTTAAAAGTACAATATCTTGGTGAATGGTAACAGGATAGGTATGAAGAGAAAATTGAATTAGTAAACAAAAAATTTGCACAGAAAGGAAAATTGCTACCATATAGGTTATCTGCATTTGTACCTCTTTGTGTAAATGCTGTGATAAATTACAATTTTAGCTAGCATAGTTTATATTAATATATACTGTCTTATAACATTTTAATACTATCGCCAATGCCAGGGCTGTCAAAAGAGATGTTTTTTAATGCATGAATTGATTGACCTTAATAGTAGTGCAAAATTACTTGTTTATTGCGAATAGGTAAGTTATGCAATATATATGTAGTTCACATTTACGGTTATGGCCATGGTAATGTTTAGTTTTTTTTTTTTTTTAATTGTGGGGTTTGAAAAATTGCACATTAAATAATAGGGAAGGGGGCTCAACCAAATTTGCTGTCCCCAGGCTCTTAGTTTCCCTCGATAGCCCTGGCCAAGCGAAGACTTCTTGGTCGTATTATTTATCATGTGTGTGGATACTAAATGTTTGAACATTTGATGTAAAATTTGATGTAATGTCATTTTACTATAGTTTTATTTTTAAACAATTTTCTTTAAAAAAAAGTATTTGGCTCTTGGCATATTTCAACGCGATGACTGCAAGGGCACTGGAATTTTTTTTTTGATAACTTGTGAAGCATGGACATTGGTAAATTGTTTTATACTTGTGTGAATACGAGTCAAAACTTTGAAATTTAAGGCAAATGGTCAAATCACTCGCCTCCCACAGCTAAGGCAAGTTACAATTAGTTCTGCTCATGTGAGAACTGTAAATGCAGAAAGAGAATTTAAAATTGCTCATGTTCTAATGGATGGCAAAGTTCTGTTTCTCATCATGAGTACATGTAATGTGCACAAAGTTTCCTTAGGCCTATTGCTGTTTGCCCCTCATACTTAATGCAGCCTCGTTAGTAGCATCTGCATGGCCAAAAGTGTTACCCCCTTACACTACATCTTGTTGGACCACTGTTATAAAATAACATTCTATAATACACAGGTTATGCTATTAAGAGTCCCCCCTCCCCCTAGTCAAGGGTGTATTTGTGTTGGTGAAGTGGGGTGGAGTGTGACGCTGGCGGGTGCTTCTAGTGCTGTGTCGCTTCTAAGTGATCATAACTTTACATAGAGGAGAAATGAAGATAAAGGTGTAATACAAGGCCCTGAATGGTTCTAGGATATGGTAAATTCAACAGAATTAGGGTCAAAAGTTTAGCCACTTTTGTAAAATTTAAATTTAAGTCCTGTGCTAGAACAGGAATCAGAACCGGGGTATGTTTTGGATGATTATTCCCTACCAATAACTCATGCTTAATCATGCTAGCATAATCAATTCGAAAATAATTTGCAACTCTGTTTCAGATCCTTAATAACAATCTTTACTGCTTTATTCATAGGTATTATTTTCAAAGATAGCACTATATGAGCAAACATATAACAATGACAATAATGCCTGTAGAACCCTCAGGTACAATACATATGCATCAAACATGATTCATAGATTAAATACATAGGCCTAATAGCGCACACTATGTTTTAACATCACTGTCCTACGTAAATACACAATACAGAATATACGCTTCCTACAGTATCATATTAAATACTGTAATGCCGCCTGGTTAGCATATTGAATAAATTTTTTCCTTTGTTTTTAAATTTTATACCAGTTAATTTTAAACTAATAAATACTAATATTAAATAGTAAATTTATCAAGCATATTGTTTTTCTTTAATTAAGGGAGCATAACAACTGGTTCTGTTACTGTTGCAAATGGGTAATACCTACTACTATTTGTTCTCATTCTATCGTAAAGTCATAAGCATGAAAATATATGTGGGCTCTGGATGAAGGCAGAATGTTATTTAGAGTGATGCAAGGTGAGATGTTGCACTTATACACACCAGTGATGTATATAGAGAGTGATGATGTAACTGTCCAAACTCCTTGTTGGTGTAAGTTTTTAAAAAAAAAAATCTTTTTTTATTTTATTTTTTAAAATCCTCTTCAGAAATAAATTCCTATATGCACTACTGTATTTTAGAAAAGAAACTTATTTATGTGATGGATAAGATAGGAATCCCAAAACGTGTTGAAATGATCGGGATTGGTAGTAAACAGAGGCAAGACATGGATGGTAAGTAAAAAGTAGTGAACTCTAAGATTCTGTTAGTTATGTTTTAAGAATCAATTTGAAGACTGTTACATTGAAGTTATGAGGAATATATTTTGGATGGGAGCATGCAAAGTGTAATGGGATTAAAAATTTTACCCAGTTAAGGCACATCACATACAATGTTTCCTAAGATGATGTTGGATTTACATAATAGGAAGTTAAAACCAGTTTAGTAGGATGACATATACACAGGGAATAAAACAAGGTTTGCTTATAGACCTCATAAATGTTTAGAGGCTAGCTCCTGCAATATTACTGTTATAATTGTTTTATTTTTTTTTTGTGAAAGTATTATTATCAAGTGATTTATATTTTTTATTTTTATGCTTTGGCTTTTGTCAAGTTTACAGTATTCCCTTCTCCAAATAAGAAGTAACATATTGCTTGTCCGGAAGATAGTTACAATTCAAAATATTTTTGTATTGTGGTACACACACATAAAGAGTCTCTCCATCACTCTCTATGTATATCTCTATCTATCTCTGTATATCTATACATATATATATACCTCTCTCTGTCTTCTTTATTTTTCTCTATCTCTATATATGTATATATTGATAGCTATATCTCACTCTGTATCTCTATCTCTCTCCATATAATACATGTATCAATATATGTCACTATAGAAATGAAAATATTAAAAATGTATGTTTTTACCTATCTATATATTTAACTATAATTTTACCTGCCACAGGTGTGACATAGGTTTATAAAAACACACGTGTATTCAAATGCAAAGTTATATTAATATTTCAAAGCAATCTATGAAGAACTTTCTGAGATTTAAGATCAAACAAACATACATTTACATTTTTATTTACATAGATAAACTAATTATAAGTTATTACAAGTTACTCAGGTACGAACATTTATATATAGTTTGTAAGAATTCTATTTGAGAGCTGTGAACTGTCATATGATTAGTTTTCAATAATACAGAATGAATTATGAATTATTTTTCTTTTGATATGAGACCTTTTGCTTTTTAACCAGCAATATGTGTTACCAGGGGGGGGGGGGGGGGGGATAGATTTTAAATTATTTAATAATGTTTGTAATATTTTGTTTCAGATAAATTAATTTTTTTTTTTTTAATTTTTTATCTTTTAAGACTCTTAGACTGGTTTGCAGAGTTAGGTAAAGAAACCTTTAGTTGAAAACTTCGCAGGTTAATCAAATTGAGTAATGTTTTTCATTGCTAAGTCACAACTGTGCAAGCAGGCCTTAGTCCAACCATCCCATTCAAATTTATTTGTATGGACCAATTTTTTGGTTTCAGTATTTTTTATTTATATTGTGCAGTGTTCTGGAAATTCATTTGTTGTTTATTTATTTTATTTTCATTATTTTGGTAATGTACACATCAGTTATCTATTGATATATGAACTACAGTTATTGCTAACGCTTGTACTCACGCATCACTCTAAAGTGTTTTTTTTTGTACACAAATGAAACAACGTATAATATATAAAAACATTATGTAATGCAAATAGTCTGTCAAATTATACCCAATATTTTTCTGAATTGCTGCAATGTGATTTCAGAGTTAAAATAAAATCAGAATTTAAATACAAATAATTATAATTCATTCCATTAAAAAAATAATTTGATGTATTTAATATTTTTTATATATTAATGATAAATGTTCTTACTATGTTGTTACCAGTACTAATGTTTGGGACCATGTTCATATGACATGGTGTTTTTGATTCTTTCTTACTTTCTCTATTCTACTGAAACACTTTTTACATAATTTTGTTGCACATTATTGTCACCATCTTCATGTATATTCATACTGCCTCAGAATACTGGATACTGATTAAATAATATTGTTAATGAAAATGGTGGGCTGTAATAATTATCTTGGCCATTTGGACCTGTAAAAAGAAAAAGAACAATTGTTTATTCCACTCATGTAACCTTTGTACACATGTTGAAAATAGTTTTTAATTATATAGATTTGATTGATTTGATTTGAATTTTTATTTCATTCAATAGACCATACAATGGTATAGAATATGTCAAAGGAAAAATTACAAATAAACATAAATAAAAAAACCACATAAACAGGTACAAGAACAGTATTAAAAGCATTACAAAATTAAAATAATAAAATATAACAGCTGCTCTTCCATGAATAAGCACCTATTATATATTATATATATAAAAGAAATTAGATATAAAAGAAAAGTCATACATAAAAAAATTAAAAAGTTACGAAACTATACCTCCTGTTCATAGTCATCTATATTATAAAAAGCCTTATGAGATAATTAAAGAAATAATTCCTTTTTAAAGTTAGCATACTTCATCACTTTACATTGCCAATTGTTAACTGACTTAAATCACATTTACGTAGTGTTCATATCCTACCTTAAATACATATGTGAAAATATGAAAAGTCAGCAGGTCTTTCAGTACATGCCAGTGATGTGTAAACATCTAACGTCGTTAACGAGCAAATTCATGTGTTCTCATCTTATAATTTGAAAATAAAGTCCAAATATTTTAAATGTAAATTTCTTAAAAATTATAAATAAAATACTTGCTTTTCAAGCACCAGAATTTCTGGATGCAAATCACACGTGCTTGCAGTGAGCATTCACTGCCTGAATCGTAAAATTGCTTTCAACCATCACGCACATACAGCAGAATGAAACAGATGTAAACTTTAAACTATTAGAAACTGCTCCAGTAAAAGCAAAATGGACTTGAAGAAAAAAATTCTAAACCCTGGCTTTGGACCTGATGTTCAACAATGAATTTTATTAAATTACTGCTCACCTTGTAAAAATTCACTAATTAGAATTCACAGTTAATACTTTATAGTTTCCGCACACATTAGAAGTTATAATTGTGTGGCATTAACAAAATATTAACCTAAAACATTTTAAAACACATTATAACACTAAGTATGTGTTTGTATATTTGTTTTCATTTTTAACGCCTGAAATCGGTATGTGAATACTTCCTACAAACAAACCTTAACCTTATTTTGCCGATACAACATTATTAAATATAATATTATTAAAAAAAGTAAACAAATTTTTTTTTCAGTGACGAGGTTTGAGCTACGTCAAAAATTACCTCTTTAGTATCTCAACCATACCTGTAAAACCCTCAGGTACAATACATATCAAACATTATTCTCATATGAAATAATCTCATGATTTAATGCATTATAGCTCACACTTATACGATTTAACATCAATGTCCTACATAAATAAAAATAAATAAATACTCAAGGGCGGATTGCCTTAAATATTCATTAATTATCTACGTGACAGAAAACGTGCATTTGAATACACGCCAAACACTAAATAATCTAATGGTGTCATGCATGACCTTTACGTATTATCTTCACTTCTTCACGTTTTTGGCCTTGGGTCTACCCGTTTAGCCATTACGTATTATCAGATGTTTACAATTAGTTCTCACTGCCGTATTGTCAAGCATAGACTTGTAATTAGATAGACTGATTCTTGGCTTTTGCTCATGGTGCCATAATTGGCTTACTACTTGGTACCTGCGTTTGTTAACATTTCTAGATTGTTTGGGAAATAATTGGCCAAAATGTATTTTATTTTAGTATGTTTTCTATTTGATATTAATATGTGCTTATATTGAAAGCTAAGCTGTGACATATATTTATAAATTTTGTTTCAAAATACACTGTACACAAACCGTACAAAACAGATTACAGTGTAATGTTAAAAATAGAAGTCTCTCCTGAAAAACATACTTTCTGACTTACACGCTTTTAACTAAACAAGTCTAGATTTTGGCTTTTTTTAACAGACATGTTATTTGATTAAAATTATTGAGTTTAAAGTTGTTATTCGATGCATTTCGCACTTGAATGGACGTGTCACGTAATACCAACGAACAAATGCTGTATTCGCTCTTCTGGCAAGAGTCGTGAGTTCAGTTTCAAAAACACCTGGCATGACTTTAATTTACGGGAATCCTAAGATGTCCATCAAGTTCTGTCCCTGCCCGAATATGCCCGAATATTCACCTTCGGCCAACCTCGGGTTTATTTATATATATTTATATTTCTCTGTTTATTTTAATGTAGCTAACCTAACCGACCACTTTTAATATTTGAATTCATTTTTCCTGCGCAAAAATAAAACAAATCCCGAAGTTGGCCGAAGGTGAATATTTGGGCGTGTTCGGGCAGGGACAGAACTTGATGGACATCTTAGGCTTCCGTTAATTTACGAGCCCCTAGTCGATAACCAAGTGGTTCGGAGACCACTTTAATCTTGAAGGTCCCGTGGCCTGAAGCCCCTGTGCATGATCATGTGACGTAAAACTATTGTCGGTCAAAACTTGGAAACAAAATTTTTGTTTTACGTGAGATAGATTATTTAATTTCGACTATGTGCCAACGTTGCCCGACCCGATGTGTTCTTTTGCGTTGGCAAAAAAAAAAGGTCACCCAAATGCTTTTGAATTGTTGCGTCACTAACTGCATTTTAATCATCATCATCATCATCATCATCATCATCATCATCATCATCATCATCATCCTGTCTCTGAAGAGTCTTCTTTCTCGCCGCGCTTGTTTTAAGCAATCTTTAAAAGAATCAAATGTGCTTCTAGCGGTTGTTTTGTCGCAATGAACTTGTGTCTCTGTGACGACATTCACTCTAGGCTTGATGTAGTACATTTCGAATGCCTGCGGTACCGATTTCATAGTTTCCTTAGACGCTTCTTTGTTGGAACTATTATAAGTTTCAAGGGTGTCATCCCCTAAGCAATAATTCAATAACATTATTTCATCTGTTTAACCTTCGGATTCTACAGAATTAATTAACTTCAGACACCATGTTTAATTATATTCTATTCATTTATACTTAACAATCCAACATACAACTTCACTGAACCAACTCATTACTATATATACTCGTACATATATACATTATTAACTTGTAAGTCACGCTATCTACGTTAACTGTACGAATATTTTCTCTACTTCACAACATGGCTTTTTAAAGTGTATATTTGTTATTAAAGCCCTGATTAGTCTTAAAAAGTGTATGTTTTATAGTCTTTTTATTGCCGGTTTTTACATTGTACGTACATTTGTACAATTAACAACCCTTACATTACTCCAAACATTTGAAATGAAGTATTTTCTTTAACTGTGCCAATCACCTTAGATTTGTACAACATAATGTTTTTATTTTTTTTATTTTTTTTGAGAAGAGCAATAAAAATGTGGTAGTGAGTACAATGATTGTCTTGTGGTTAATCGGCGTTAGGCGTTCGGTATCGCACTCACGACAACAGCTAAAAAAAAAAAAAAAAGAGAGAGAAAGATGGCGGTTGCAGTAGAGTGAAGGACAATTGGCCTGTCCGGTACATCTCACTGGGTGGGAAGCCTTCTTTTCACAGACGAGAGAGCCAAACCTCCGTGCATCTTCGGTTTTTTTTTATCATTGTAACTCATGATAACTAATGGTCAATTAGGTTAGGTTAGCTACATTATAAATACTTTAAAACATTGTGGACGGTTGATTTGGTTACGATAGCTACATTAAAGATACTGTGAAATCATGTAAACGGTTTCCTAGCGCTGGATAGCTACATATTAAAAAGTTATTTGCTAAGCAACCATAAAATGATTTTACAGTATTTTTAATGTAGCTATACTTACCTAACATAACCAGCCATCCACAATGTTTTAAAGTATTTATAATGTAACTAACCTATCCTAATCGACCGCAGAATGTAATGCCACACCGGTTTGTACAATGAGATAGAACGGGGGGAAAAAAAAAAGCTAGCATGAACTTCGGGGAACTTCGGGTGTGGCTCTCTCGTCTGTGAAACGAAGTCTTCCCTCACTGGGTGTGGCCGTCTCCCGCCGTCGTTGGCCTCGGCTTCGCGACACGGCCACAAGCCCGCGATCAACAGCGGGCGGACACTCTACGTCGTCCGTAGTCTATGGACACCCGACCACGCCGGGGTGACACGGCGGTGACGCGACGCAATTATCGCCCGCAATTATCGCGCGGTCTGCGGCGCAACTGTGACCAACCGCCGAGAGGCGCGCTCTCCCGGTCGTTTCAATCTCCTGTTGTACGTTTTCCTAGACAGAGATAGCGAGAGAGAGAGGAAAAAAAAAAGAAGAAACTGGTCATTTCTGGTGAATCCCCCAGGGAACCGCAAAATATTATATTCCTCTGGAGGAAAATTGGCAGGTTGTGTTGCGGTAATAAGCTATTTGGAAATGCTCGGGGAATGGGATTGTGCAGAGATTAAAAGCCACGAACGTGAACAATTCAGGTGGGGAGGAGATTTTTTTCATTTTTTTTTTGTCTATCAGTGGTGAGTACTGAATCAAATTACGAGGGAGGAGGCATCAACTTTGTTTGGTCGTGTTTCTCGTTTTGACTGCGGGTGAGGTTTTTACGTTCACCTCAGGACACGGGAGTCGGGAAATGTCGGGAGAATGCAAGCTTCGACGTTACGTTCTAACTCACGACCGCCATATTGAAATCGCTCGAAGCATTGCTGAACTGGTGTTTGACCCACGCTATGATGGTCGGTAAGTGCGAATCAGAATTTTCGTTGTTAAACCGAGTGATTTCCATCAGCAAAAAAATAAGTTCGAAGGAGCATTACGAAATAGATTCTCTGGCTTGGTGGGGAGGAGGGCCAATGGTGCAATACAATAATATACAATAACAATAGAAATAACATTTTTATTAAAAAAAATGAAGCAGTAACTTATATTAAATATATATTTTTGTAAATGGAACAGAAATATTCATATAAAATAACAGATATTTATACATTTGTACGTTTACATGAAAACGACTGTAGGTATAATAAATTATTGTTCGCAGTATTACTGGGTTCGGATTCTGACCAGGGCATTTATGCTTTGTGTTGTCCCAGTACCTTCACTAGTTAAAAGTTATTTACAAACCGTTACTTAAATAAACTTTCTAGTATTAACTGCGCACATAAGAAGTGTGATACAGTAGAGTAAAATTCTTGAATATTCTATTGACTTTTCAATTGTTAAAAAAAAATGCGTAAATAAAACACCTATTAAAATCTAACACTATGCGCCAATTTTCGTAAGAAATCTTTCAGTATTATCTCGAGAAAAAAAAATGTTTTTCGTATATGCAAAATTAACCATAGCCGTGTATCGTTACAAGTTACAATATATTTTTTCTTTTTAGTTTCGTGTGAATATTAGTTTTAAAAAAAAGTGTGTGGGAGGAGTACACGCGCTACAGAAGTGAAACTTCTTGCTTATCATGTATAGATAACGATAAATTATTGGTATGTTTTTATTGTATAAGAGATAATAATTGAAAATAGTAAGGATGCGGCTGTGATCTCAAATTTAAAAAATAAAAATTGGTTGTCTGTAAAGTCGGTTTACGGACTATAGTTTAACGTGACAACGTCATAACAAAACATTGATGAAATGATTGCATACTTTTATGAATAATATTGAATAATTTTTATTGAATTATCACTATTTTTATGGGTACAAAGCAGGAGTGAAATGAAATCTACAATTTAATTGATAAATTTACTTTTATTTGAACTCAATAATTCAAATATGTTTATTTATTTAACGAAGAGATACATGTTTGCTATTTAACTTCTACCAATCTGTGTTATTCTGTTAAGGATAGGACGATGATAGGAAAAGTAGGAAACGAATGGGAGTGTTTCAAGTTTAATGTGCCTCGAAAAAGTCAAATCGATGGTTGTTCCAATCGAGTGGAAGAGAGATAGATGCGGCGCAAGCGTACAGTGAGCGTAACGGGACACAGCTTAACGGGACAATGTGCGTTACGGGACTCTTTTTCGTGCGTGCAGCCGGCGTTCATCGATTTATTAGACGTCTCGTCAAAAAAAAAAACTGAAGAGTATACAAACACAAGCAGCGTTACGAGAATTCCGTAGCATAACCGGTGCGTCATTTCTACCTCTCCCCTGCCGTATCCCATTCCGGCCGTTACAACTAGCATATAGCATGCTTCGCTTCGTACCTATCCCCCCTCTTTTTGCTGTCTTCCCATTCAACAACTAGCGCATGCGTTGTACGCACTCTCCTCCTCTACCGAAAAAAAAGGGTCCAAATACAGGTTACGTGGTTTGTTGAACAAGCTGTGACCAATGTGTTATTTTTAAATCCAATATGGCGGTCGGTAATCTCGCATCAAATCTCCCGCCATTCCCATTACCGTATCCTCGTGTATAACCATTCTCAAGGTCGTAAAGTTCACTCTCAACTCTGATACGGATTTAGCATCCATTCATTTCATAGCACTTGATTTGTACATAATGGTTATGAAACAAGCACGTTCTTCGAAAACATCCCAGTAACTTTATTTTATATTGTGAACAACAGGTTACTTATCCTTGCAACACTTCAACAATTTGCGTCCACACACACACACACACACACACACACACACACACACACACACACACACACACACATACACACGCGCAAGTTTTCCGAGAGACTCATGTAATTCATTAGTTTAACCATACGTTTCTCGGATGTTAACTAAATTCCCCCCCCCCCTCCCCCGCCCGAAATTTCAGGAATGAAATTACTTCTGAACGAGAACCGTGTCAGATCGGCCGCAGTTCAACAAAAGAAAAACCCTTAATCATAATTTTTATTATTAGTAAATTTATAAAAAAAAGTAAATGCCTCCCGGATAAGGCGTTTTTCGAACGGCGTAAAGAGTATGATCAGGATGTGGGGGGGAGGTAAGGTTTTTTATTTTTTTTGTTTCGTTCGGTTTAATGGAAGCCCCGAACGTGGTCTTTACCTTCCACGCAAGTCGTGTTGTTCGTAATACGAAAGCTTAGCCGTTTTTATTAGTTTTTCGTAAGAAGTTAAGGGTTCGATCGTGGGGGGAGGTGGGGAAAGGGGGGAAGGTAGATTTTTCGGGTAACCGTCCGTTGTTTGCGAGCTGCCCCTCTCTTTTCACGGCATGGAAATTCCGGGTCATTTCCATCTCCGGGGCGCAACAGACGCGTTGCGATAATCACGGTTATTGCGCCCCGGGGGGGGGGGGGGGAGAGACAGGCCAGGCCGTCCCGGATTCGTGGAGTCGGCGGGGGTTTGGGAGGCGTGGTTCCGGGTCGGTCTGTGTGTGTATGTGTGTATAATACTCGTTGGCGCGTATGTCAGTTGGGCCCAAGGGCGTTCCAGGGGCGTGTATCGGCCTGCCCCCTTTTTCAGCCTTCGCGAGCCGTGGAGCCTGCTTTTCCCCGATACCATCTCCTCCTCAACCCCCCCTTGTGTAGAACCGCGCAGCGCACCTATCTAGCCGATGCCTGTGCCGATACCTGCATCAACATCGGCATCGTCCTGGAAACGAGAATACCGATCAAGGGGTGGGGGGGGGGGGGGGGAACGGTATATATATTTTTTTCTTTCTTTTGAAAAGGGGGGTGGGTGGAGGAACGAGAACGCGGCGGATGTAAATTTCAGAATCGGGGCTCTCCGTCCGGGACTGCTAACCCTCACACACACACACCAGCACTCTTCCAATGATTGGCGGAGTAGCCGTGCTGTTGGGTGTCCATTTACGAGGAATCTGGTTTCTGAAATTACGGGCGTTTTCATCTGCCTGCGTGCTCTGTAGCCGCCGGCCGGCCTGTTCCAATCATCCCGGTGTTCCCCCCCCCCCCCCACTCACTTCCCATGCTTTCCTCCTCAGCACACTTGATTTCCACCCTCACCCCTCACATACCCCCACCCCCCTCCCATCGCCCCCACGATAATTACATTAATATAGATCCTCCGTAGCGCTGTTATTTTGTTTTGTTGAATGCGAGATCGCTGTGGGATTGCCCGGGAGGATATTTCCTTCTTTTTTCATTTTCTTCTGGGCTCCGCCGCCCGTATCGAAATCTTACTCCCGCGGCCCATCACATCCGTCATTAAATGCATGGGCCGGACTACTTTAACTCCCTCCCTCTCCTCCCTTTCACCCCCCCCCCCAACCCTTCCTCACGCCGCGCGAGAGTTATACACGTACGGGGCGATCCCTTACGCGAGATTAAAAGATCTCTCGTTAGAATTTCCCGCAAATAAAAAAAAATATAAAAAATAAAAATATTGAAGTAGAATCGGTAATTCTGGGCTGGCGTGGAATAGGGGGGGGGGGGGAAGAGAGGTGGGATTTGATTTCGCAAAAAAGAGCAGCGACCACTACTGCGTGAACGTATGATGGGAGGAGGGGAAGAGGGTTGTTTTGAACTGGTCACGAGATGGATAAGGGGGGTATGTGCAAGGAGGTAGTACCTTACATCCCGGGGATGGTGAAGGGGAAGGGGAGACCGCACCATCCTCGATAGTCGGTCCTCCCTACATTACCATATTTTACTTCTTTTCTTTTTTTATGTTTTGTGCTTGTGTGGCCCCCTTTTTTTACATCTCCTTCCCTCTCTCTTGTTGTTCCAGTCGGCCCCCCTCGCACGCGCAATGGCGCCCAAGAAGGTCGAGGAGCCGGAGCGGAAGCCCCTGATTGGTCGCGTGGGCACCAATCTGAAGGTGGGCATCGTGGGCATCCCCAACGTCGGCAAGTCCACCTTCTTCAACGTGCTGACCAAGAGCCAGGCGGCCGCCGAGAACTTCCCCTTCTGCACCATCGACCCCAATGAGAATAAGTAGCACCCTTCTTCCTTCTCTCGCTTCGGCTTCCACCGTTCCACTCCCGAAATTTGAGTCGTTGCATCTTCATCCGGACCAAGCAGGATGAGTCTGAATTATTGACGATTCATTTTTTTTTTTTTGGCTGCAGGTTCATCACGAAATATTTAAAAAAAAAAAAAAAGATCGCAGGCTTCCACGGCCAATTTTTTGCATTTTCTTGGCTTCTGGGTGCAGACTTAGTCTACCTGATATTATTATCTTTGAAAGATTTGTGCAATGGGAGTGCATGACTTGATGTAAACTTTTGGACGTACGCCATTGCTAATCATCGTTTTTTTTCTTTCTATTTTCAGTGTTTTGACCATAGAAATAAAATGATTAGAATCTTTGACAAAATTATCTGTCTGTCCTGCTAGTGGCTCAACAATTTTCAGGAGATATTTTGGTATTGTGATATTATGATTAGCAATGGCGTATGTCCAAAAGTTTACATCAAGTTAAGTCTACCTGATGTTGGCAGCTGTAATGACTGCCGAAACGTCGCAAAACAATTAATTACCTGACACTGCCTTACACCCAGAAGCCAAGAAAATGCGAACAATTTTTAAGTTGGAAACATAGAGAGGCCTATATAAGTCCTCTACAAAATCTCTGAAAATTTTGGAGCCAGACACAAAATCTGAGAGTCGGTGATAAAAAAATAAATAAACATACATGTACTCAACCTAGTTTAAAATACCTTCCCGGATTCTTAAACCCAGTCATTTCTGTTTAAGATGTTGTAACAACATTTGCTGATGTTTACGAAACCTCTGTATAGTTATATCTTGGCGTCTTGGCATCTTGGCATCTTGGCAGAAGTTAGTCGCCTTAAGGAAAAGTTAAGCGTCATGGCGACCTGGCGCCTGGAATTTGTAGAGCCTTAGCCTCCTTATAAGTTTGGAGCTAAACAACTGGAATTTTTATATCTTATAAAAATAATTTTACTACAGCTACAAGTTTTACAACGTTTTCAGAACTTTGTTAAATGAAACATTATACAGGCGCCCAGTGTTTTATTTCGAATGCTTTCTTTATTTTTTTTGTAGTGAACCAATTTATTGTTTAGCCGCAACTTCAAATGCTTCAAATGTTTTTGCTATCCTTGAGAACGATTTTAGACACACGAAGTCGTGTTAACATGGTTTAAGCGTATTTTTCTACCATGAACCTGCAGCCGAAGTTGGTAAAAGCTGTATAAGCAATGCATTCATGTAATATTAATTTTTTTTACAAATATTTTCGCTAAATACGTAATGCTGCATGTTTTTTTTTTGCGATTGGTAAAAAATTTGGCAACTATTCATAACTGAACTCTTCCATAATGGCTAATTGCGTCATGATCGCTGTTAAAAGTTAATTTTCCTTGTTTACACAATACTCTTCAATAATTTGTAAAAAAAAACACTTCGTTATAAAAATAAGAAAATAGCAAAACAAAACATAAAGTTGGTGAAGTCTAGATTTAAGGTTCATTGTCGCCCGTCAAGTAGGATTTGGTTTTGGATATTCCAGATTTTTATGAAGAAATGTAATAAAAGATGGGTTGTTAGAAGTGAAGTTGTACGCAGTGAACAATTATGGCGACACAGGAAACAAACTTACTGAGTTACCGTGACACATGTGCAACATGTTTTGATCATGAATAAATACTTGCATGACGTTTTACAAAAAGCAGAAAGCGTAGTCGCATACATCTTGACGGCTACATTTTCAATATGTCGTAACAGGCCATGCTTATGAAGTGGAACATCCGTAGGGACTGTATTGAAACAAAAGTGATACGAAAATGCAATGAACCAACATTTGTGGGTGGGGCTGAGCTGACTGAAATCACTTATTCAGAGCATTTAATAAGTGATTTCAGTGTTCTGCTTTTCACTTCAACTTTGTTAACTAATTTATGCTAACAATTCGGCCGACTTCTTTGGTAGGCCGTTCCTGGGTTTATGAAATGCACATAAAAATCTGTAAATATCAGCGGAAACCACTGATTAATCAGTGTATTTTTATTGTTAAAATAATAAGTATGTTTTCACTAATGTAATTGAGCCCTTTCAACTTTTTTTTAGCAGTTTCTTTTGCGTGGCTTACATTAGCCTATTTAAAATGAAGAGTATTATTATATATTGGATACTATATTGCATGTTTTTGTTTTTTGTTTTGTGGTCCTCTTTGTGCACCCTTAAATGTTAAACTGTAGAAATTACAGAAATTAGTAATATTACATTAATAAACTGTTATAACTGTTCCAGGAGCGATTCCGTTTGGAATAATTTTACCAGTTGCCAAATCATTTCACTCGACTGTTAATTTTAGCAAATCGACGTAGAATTAACGGAAATTTTCAGTAAATTAATGAAAATTTGAACCGTAATTTCTAAAATAATAATAATAATAATTGATTTGATCTCCGTACTTTGAATCAAAGACGAACATTGCCGAAAGTTCCTTCGCTGATGAAGCCCCGGAATTCTCTTTCATTTTTCAATCGAGACTGTACGCTAAGTGACCCTCTGATAACTCATTGTCAGTTTAGAATTTGATGCTACTGCACATCTCGAATTAATAATCCTCAATATGAGAATAAATGTATTTATGCGTTATTGAATTTTTCTTCAGTTGTTCATCAACTTTTATTTTAAGGTAAATATTATTCTGTCTTTTAAGTCTGTCGTGCGTGTGTTCTTGTTAGGTACAGATTCTGTTGGCTTTCTTTAACTTAAGATGTTAGGATTTTATTTTTTTGTTCTTCTTAACCGAGATTTCTATGTGCAATTATTCATAAACTGAGACATTTGAGTATATTCAAACGCAAGTGAAATGAACAGCTATAAAACATATATTCTTTGCATGAGTTACCTTAATTATTTTGTGTGTCACTTAAGCAACATTTAATTGAATTTCTTACTCTTAATACAAAATTTTTGCATTCAAAATGCGTTGTATTCACACATAGTAGCTTGCCTGCACTAACGTTGTATAGTTCTTCATTTTTATAGGCTCACTTAATACACACACATACATATGGTTTCCGTACATGTTCTGAACTCCATTTAAAAGATGTATTAGAGAATGTAAGGGGTTGACGATAATTAACGACTCTACGAGACGCCAGTGTTGAAATTCTGTACCCTAATCTCAGAGTAACACTAAGCAAATAGAGTTACATGATTTCTAGAATATAAATAATTTCGTGTTTAAGGATTAGCTATACATAATTTTATTTCCTAATTCGCTGTTTCCCACGACTTCTCGTAGACAATGTTCGTAAACCTCCTTAATATCTTTAAGTTCTTAATTTGTCTTTTATTGAATAAGGGCCCTTAAAATTCCTTAAATATTCACTTATAATCCTTAAAAAAAACTCCTTAATAAAGACTGATCGGGTGCAAATTAGGGATAAACGCGGGTATTTTAATGATATTTTGTTTCCTACTTGGAAAAAGCAACGCATGGGCAGTACAATTTGTGGATTTCGGGCCACGTTATTAGATTTTATGTATAAAAATTTTTGGAATTTGTTTTTCATGATTAGCATCTCACCTTTATACAAAAAAAATGCGGTTTTTACTGTATTACTTTGAACTTATCAAATAAATGTACTTAGTGATAAAATTTAATGTTAGGGATGTAAATATCAGATAGGCACTATGCTTGGGTTAGATAAATGTGTTCCAGAGATAATACTGGACAATATGGGCTTATCTGTAAGAATTGAACTAACCTACAAAATAATTTTTTTGTGCATTCACACTTTAACAATTTTCGTGAGGTATTTTCTGATCGTACAAATGGTTTTATACCTATATAGTGGCATAGGTGTCCTTCAAATATCCTTAATTTGTGATAGCACAAGAGGGTTCGAGCCATGCAAGAAAGTTTTTTTTTTCCGTTATTGGCGTGATCTCACGTATCACTGATTTCTGACTGAATTTCCACGCATGCGTAATGTTTGCCTGGGTAACGTGGGGGTCCGTACTCGTAAAATGTAGGTAAATGGTACCGCGGGAGAGGTTGCTTGCAGGGAAGCCTAAGATGTACATCAAGTTCTGTCCCTGTTCGAACACGCCCGAATATTCACCTTCGGCCAACCTCGGGTTCATTTATATACATTTATATTTCTCTGTTTATTTTAATGTAGCTATACTAACCTAACTAACCGTCCATAGTGTTTTTAAAGTGTTTCAATGTAGCTAACCCAACCGGCCACTTTTAATATTTTAATTCATTTTTTACCTGCGAAAAAAATAATAAAACAAATCCCGAGGTTGGCCGAAGGTGAATATTCGGGCGTGTTCGGGCAGGGACGGAACTTGATGTACATCTTAGGCTTCTCGTTGCTTGCAACACAGTGTCACGTGGTTGCGAGGCGCGCCGGAACACGTTGGCGAGGCGCGGGCTTGGCTGGCTCCAAGGTCGTCCGTTCGGGCGCGCTGTTAATTCCACCTCGGCAGCAGGAGATCTCAGGAACAACTCTCAACACTCCCGCAATTAAAGCATTCGGGATGATGCTGCGACGTCTTGTCTCGAGGGATGTCTCTATAACCTCCCTCCCTCCCTCCCTCCTGTGGTCCTCTCCGAGTCGAGGGTGAGGGGTGAATGAAGTTGAGAAGGTCCCTCATCAGCCCCCTCACGGTGGATTACTCTCCGTGTAATGCCCGGCCTCCCGCGTAATGAAGGCGGCGGGGGAAATGATACGCTCGCGGCGGCCGCCTCTGCCCGCGGTATTAGCGTCTGCAAAGAGTCGGCATGATGCATACATTACGAGGGGTGGGGGGGGGGGAGAAGGTCGCTAATGGTCCCGTCGGGACCACCCAGAGTTCCTGACCCTGTCCTTCCTCCCCTTGGACACCCACCATGGTAGCTGCGCGGCTGAGCACTTTTCCAGAGCTCCGTGGGCTTCTGTAGGTAGCCAACAATCGGCATATTTAGCCCGCAGCTGAGCTCCGGTAGTAGGCAAAGTCCTGTCAGAATCAGGTGTCTCGGTGATAGGTGAGCACCAATAATCGACATGTCCTAGTCTGAACTTAATGTCTTAGTGAACAATTACCTCCAAATATTGGCATAGTTGGGTCATCGTTCGTGGTAGCCGAGCACCAATAGTTGGTTCGTCCTGGTCAGAACCCGATGTATTAATGATAGCTGAGCTTGATTGCCAGCGTGTTTTTTTTTTAGTAGAACAAAAAGTTCTTGGTGATAGCTGAGCTCTAATATGCGAACTGTCCTGGGGGATATCTCTGATCTCTAACGGTCAGCATGGTCTATAGCCAGGACCGAAGTCATACTGCTAGTTGATCTCTTGAGTATGAATAAATCATGAATGAATAAGAAAAAAAAATATATATATATTCCTAGTTGATCTCTGAATCAAGGTCTGGACAGGTCCAGATGTCTTATTGATAGCTAAGCTAACTCGGTTGGTACCGTGGTGTTAGCTGTATTAAAAGTAGAGTTCCACCAGTAGGTTCGCAAGTTGGAAAGGTGGTTGTTGTTGCCTTGAATTAGTGAGACGTCTCGTGGTACATTTACCACGCATGCCTTCTCCGCTTCATCTCACAGTTTCAATTTCGAATATCACTAGTTGTTAAATCTAACTTCCGCAAATTGGTGTTTAGGGTATTGGGAAGCTTAATATAAATCAACATCGCCACCATTTGCCAAAACAAAATGAGGAACATTTTTCCGAGATACAGTACGAAAACAATCGCAATTGGATGTTAGAATTACAACTAGAACAATGTTTTAGGTGTTTTATAAGTTCGCTTTCATAGACATTTATATGTATGGTATTTGGTCCGATGCCCAGTTTCAACATCAGTAGAGAGATGTAAAATTTGCTTTGTTTCTGGTGGCAGGTTATTGCAAAAAATGTGTGCATAATCAAATGTCTCATGTGTTCATTGGTTGGAGCCACAGCCACTTTATCGCTTCGACGCACATGATCAGGTCAGATGATTTTAAGGTCTCTGTTGCTGGCTTTTAGTGATAAAATAACTTGGTTCATTCACTTTACAAACATTTGCAGTCTAGACTGTCGCCGAACAATCTCAGCAAATAAACCAGCCGGTGTCGATTAGCGCTGTCATGAGTGACGAATACATGGGTCAAGCTCGAATCAGCACAGATATCTGGCAAATGACATTACCATTCAGTATAAACAATACATAAGGCATGGCGGGTTTTACGGAAACCACCTCGAAGTCTGTCCACTCCACATTTTTTAATGGAAGCCTGTCATTGGTCGGCTCGGCCAACGGACAAGCTCGCCCACGGGCACTGATTGGCTGATTGTTTTCCGCCATTTCGCTGGGCATTCGGGCCATTTTGCGTGCATATGCGGCTGGAGTTGGCGATGAACACAGCAGTTTTCACTTACAGATGCTATGTTATTCTGTGGTATTGCCACCACTGAGCGAGGAGTTCGATGAAGGGTAGGTTGGCTGTTTCGAATTTCCCCCCCCCCCTCGATGACCAGCACTAAAATGAATGCAGGAATTTTGCGTATGTTATAATGAACACATTTATAAGTATACTAGCTGATGTACCCGGCGTTGCCCGGGCTAAACACATCATAATTTGAGGAACATCACTACCGAGTTTCTAGGCTGTAGTACATACACCTGAGAAACGGGAAATTTTGATTTTTAAATTCGCATTGATTGCACAGTCTTGCTGCATCAAGGCTACGCATAAGCAAAACAGGGATGCCAATGTTCAGCATCATTTTGTGGGAAGTTAGGTAACCCCTAGGCAAGTGACGGACGTACCAAACGATAGCATGTTACAAATTCAAGGCAACGCCATCTATTGACGAAGTTCTAAACTAAACTGTTATTAGCGCCTTTAGTTCGCTAAAAAGCCGCGAGTTTCACTAAGCGGATGGGTTTCACCAAGGAAAGGGATAGGAAGTTGCCAGACCTACTACATGACCGTGGGGCGAACATAGAGAAATGACACAAACTGTTTGTGTGTTTATGACTTACATCCTATGATTTTCTATTATAAAACTGAATTTATCCCTTTTTCACTCCCTCAGGGATGGAATTTCATAATTATTTTTAGTATATGCCACTCTCCGGCCCATAAACTACCTATAAGTATGCCAAAAATCACGTCGATCTTTTGCTCCGTTGCTGCGTGAAAAAATGACAAACAGACAAACACACTTTCACAATAATATTGGTAGGGATCATGGAAAGACTTTTTGTAACCTTGATCTCTAGGGCCTTGTACCCTTGGCAGCTTGGCGAGTCCGGTCTGAAGTTTGTCATATCTCACGGCGTGATAACGTAATCACTCATTGCCCTTGGTGATAAGGGGAGGTGGGTGGTTCCACCTTTTCCTGTGAAATGTCTGTAAATGCTCAGGCATCGAAGGCTTGTGGTTCGACGGATGAAATGCCTCAGTAGAGCTAGTGCACATATTTGCCAAGTCTTGCACCTTGTAAATGGGCCATTATCATCATCGTCAGCTTTCAGCATGTGACCGGTTCATCGAAGTAAAACGACTTCAATTTTCTCTGTCCCTCTTGTTATTCCTCCTCCTTCACTCTGTTTATTCTTCTCTTCTCTGCACTCTTTAACTATCAGCTCTCACCTCCTCCTCCGTATTCTTCCTTGGCGAGATCTTCTCGTGTACTTCAGTTCCATCATATTCCTAACTTTTCTCATTCCCTGCACATGGCCATACCATATCTCATTCTTGCTTTTTCCATGATCTAATTCATGTCCTGTACACGTGCTCTTGCTTGCACCATCTCATTCATGATCCTGCCTCGCCTCGTAACTGCCAACATACTCCTCTTAAACTTCATACCAATATAACGTTGTGTACATGCATGGTTTATATCAGTGACTTGTGTCTCCTTTGGGTTGTTCATTAAAACGCCTTATATTATCCTATTTAAAATAAAATTTCTCAAATAAATAAAGCTAAAATAGTACAAAATTTCACACAGACTACTAAAATGACTTAATAAAACTCTGTACAAAAATCCTCCAATTTTTTTTTTTTTTTTTTTTTTTTTTTTATAACTAGAGCTCACTCTTAATTTGTCACACTCATGCATGACAAGCGTTCATTGATGCACTTCTGATACTTACGTAATAGAACTCTGTGGTAGTTTGGCCTTTAAAGCTTTGCAGTATTGCCAGATGCGACTAAATAATTTTTCTGATCTGCGTTTGGCTGGCTGAGAGTTGCGTCCCTGGAGAATCTGCCTAGACGTTTATTTTGTAATTGTAATAATTTAGTCTTTAGCATTTTCGAGTGTAATTATGAAGCTTTTTTTTTAAAAACGATTTGCGGGCTTGCCACAACGCTAGTTCCGTCAGATTGCTTTCTCAGTTTGAAGGCATAAGCCTCATCAAAGTGAAGATAATATTTTCTTTGGATTGCCCTCCCCTTCCCTTCCCTTCCCTTTGTACCGTTTCTTTAATAATCCTCTTCCTCTATCAACTGCACCTAGTCAAGTTTCTTGCTGCAAGGCAACTCCGTCCCTTGAACTTCTTATCAAGGAAATCCGTGCCGCTTGTGCCTTCGGCAGTTTAATTGCAAGAGTCCCGTAATTAGCGACTGCCTTTTTTTCTCTCTCGCAAGCGTTGTGCATAATGTCGGACGTGGCTGGGGCGTTAAACGGGTTTCACGCCATTCCGCAGGTCGCGACGAGCCGAGGACCTGTTCTGCTGAGATCCGCGGAATTGATAACATTTTTTTTCTTTTACGGAGAGTAAAATGTGCACAATTTAATATGTTAAACAGGCGAAGGTGTTGATGAGATTTATTTTATAATAAGATTGTGTGGTTTATTTCAAACAAAACAAAAAGTAAAGGTACACCGTAATTACTGATGCATTTTTTTGATATGTAGGTAAACTTGTTAGCTTTAAGTATACGGCGTTTGGTAGGAGCAGTTTCGTGAAAATGGAACGGTGCTGCGTCTGCGCAGAAGTCTCAGAAACCTCGGAAAAGATGGCGGCGGACGTACGTGTAGCAACCTAAACCCGTATATAGTCACTTTGGTAAATATTAGGGTACGTACCAAATGTATTGGCATGTGCCAAATGAAACTTTATGATGGCGAAACTATCCTGGAATAAATTTTGTACACTTTAGATGGTCATAAAAACAAACAATCGCAACTTTAAAAGTACTTGAGAAATTTTAATTCGCGCGAGAGTACTGCTACCTGTAGGTTTTTTGGTGTAGCAAATGTACCGATGGTTGAGAAACGTCCGCTAGAATGTGTGTTTTATCGGCAGTGAAAAAGTCTAAAGCTGGAGTTAACAATGCTACGACCAACACGACACGACAAATCCGATTAGTCGTGGTACATCGTTCCAGCACGACAGAGCTAATAGAGTAGGGTCACATTCCCACGACAACATGAACAAGACGAACTCTAAAAATTACTGTGGACAAATCATTCCGAGACAAATGCGCCGAAAACAGTGTAGGCCCTATAGGAATCTTTTATTTTCTGTCGATTGTTGAAGTGCATAAGAATATACTTAAATTCAGTCTTCTATTGCACAAAGTGGGATTAATTTCATATCGGAGGACGTACCAAACGTATTAGGAGTACCAAATGAAACCTTATGGTAGCGAAACTATCCTGGGATACTTTTTGACGATTTAATCATAACAAGAAATAATCGCAGCTAGAAGTACTAGAGAAAATTAGAATGGAAGTTATATGTTTTTGCGATGGCGCTGCTATCTCGAATATATTTTTTTTCCCCGTAAAAAATTGTATCGGTGGTTGCGAAACGTTTGCTAGAATGCGTTGTAACCAGTTTTTAGCCTCGCGCGGGGCACCGTTCATTAAAACGGGATTCGGTTTGGGGACGATCTGGAATACGACAGTCTAGGAATAACGCCCTAAGTTTTTTGGGCAATTATTACGTGCTCGCCGCTATCAGTGCGGTACCACGTTAGTATATTTCGTTTCGTTGAAGTCGTCACTTAAAAAAAAAAATTTAATAGCTTTTTTTTTTTTAAGGCAAATGTGAAATAATGTCGGGAAAGATTACGCAGGGCCTTAACAAGGCGGCGGAGCGTGTGTCTCGTCTCCCGCAGTGAGAGCTTACGTACGCCGGACCGCGAGCTGACCCCAGGGGCTCGAACCCGCTGGTTACGTCTTAATTGTGTTTTTTTCTCTCACCGAGGAGGTCGTGGCGCGCGTTTCGGGGGAGAGTTTATGAAGGGAAAGGAAATTTGGAGGAGGGGGGGGGGTTAAAGGAGGATGGCTTGTTTTCGTGCTTTAGCCCCGGCGACGGTGGGCGACCGCAGTGGCATCTGCCGTCTGCGGTCGTCGACGCAGGGGGTTTGAGGCGTTCCACCCCCCCCCCCCTCCAACCCAGGGTGGTCGTCGCCATCCAGGTCCTTCTGCGGTCCTCGCGGGGCCCTTTTAGGGGGGCAAAGGGACAGGGCGCAAGAAGAATAGGGTTTCAGACCGCCGGGGAAATCTCTGCAGTTGCGCATGTTGAGGTCATTCAGCCCTCCCTTTAGCCCCGCGTCCGCCTCTTATAAACCATCTTCCTCGTCACAGGTCCTCGGGCGCACTACGTGACTGTCGTCTAATGGCGTCCAGAGGAGTGTCGGAGGGTGCGACCCGTCTTCCGTTTTTAGTAGAGTTGCGTCGTGTTACCTTGTCTCCCGAAATATGTGCCTCGGCAAAGTATCGCGTGATTTTTGACGTGTGGCATCTTAATATATAGAACCCCGTGCACGGCATCTGGCGAGAGTGATTCCGCGAATGCGACGGTAGCGAAGGAACGGGGAATGTGTAACGGACTGTGCTGCCACCTGTGGCGGATGGCTCGAACCAAAGTTCACAAAGCCAAAGGGGAGACTTTTGTAGTATTAGCTGCTCGGTGAATTTCCAACAATATGGGCAGTAATTTAATAAAATTCCTTTTTCTAAAATCGGGTCTAAAGAAGAGGTTTAGTATTTTGTTTTCAAGTTTTTTTTTTTTTTTTTTTTTTCGCTTTTATCGGAGCCATTTCATTGTATAGTTTAAAATTTCGGTCTGCAAATCGAATATTTCGACAGTCGACGTAGCTGCTCCGGTAAATAATTCTAGAGGCGGGTGCGGAAACTACGTGTGATAAGCGGACTAGAAATCCAGTTGAAAACACAATTTGCGTGTATATTTTTATCACGCTCGGCATTATTTTAAAGATTTCTACCTTTCAATGTCATGTCCGAGTTCCGTGTCATAAGCTTAGTGCGCACATCTCCGACGGGTGTCGGAAATCTTGTTCACATTTTGTTCGAAGCGAGCGCGGCTCCAGAAAGGGGGGGGGGGGCGGTGGGGGGCGGTGGGGGGCGATAGCCCCTCCCGAGACCAATTTTATTGATTAGTGTATATTTATGTTTACTTAATTATTTAATTTCATATGTTAAACTTTTATCTCATCAAAAGTTGCATGGAGCTACTAAGGTTCTGCATTTGAAACATGTAGTAATTTGTAAATAATATTCCAAGGCCAATATCTGACCACTTTCATTTTTTTTTTGCGACTACGACCTTTCTTCGTGCGATAGCCCCTCCCGAGAAGTCATCCCGAAGCCGCCATTGGTTCGAAGTGCCGGTAAATCAGATAAACGGCAGTGGAGTTGCAGCTCGACGAGGAAGAGTCGAACCGAACGCGGCGCCGAGAGGTACCAAGGTCACATCATCCCCGGTTGACTTGTCGGAACGGCGCCAGACACTGATTCGCGAAAATTTCCGCGAAATTGCTGGGTCTGCTTGGCCGATGTGCACCCGACGACGCCAGTAGTCAAGACTCGCGAAACAGTCGCGGGAGCGCGTTCCGCTGCAGTGAAGCCAACTGCTCAGTCACGTCCAATTACGGCGTATTGCCGACGATGTGCCCCCCCCCCCCTTCCTTCCTCCTAACCGCCTCTTCAATTTCTTATTAACCTTCCCTCCACCCATCATGTTCCTTACACAGCGAATAGACGGGTAATCGACGTCCGACACGTAAAAACACCCCCCCTACCCCGCCAACCCCGTTAGTTTTTTTTCCACCGCCAATTCCCATTTCATCATTTTAATGTGCTTCGAAATTGGTCGAGCCGCCCAAATAGTTCGTAATTGCTACTCATTTAAATTTCGCATACTGGGGTATTATTTTTTTTTCCCTCACTCTCCCCCCTCTTCCTTTTATTTTTTTTTGTCCCTTCCTATCCTTCTCTTGCCTTCCCTCCTCCTTTCTCCAAACTAATCTTCATTTCCCCCCCCCCCCCAAATCGTTGCTCAACGTGCAGGTCTTCATTACGTTCTTTTCTTTGTTAGTCCATTTCATTTCTGTTTGGAGTAGACGCGGTAGCAGCGAGATTAGAGAAAGTAAAGAATAAAGAAACTGGTAAATTTGTTTAGTATTTTTTAAAATTATTATTTCTAAATGGAGGACATCAGCGCTAAACATCGAGGTCTTGACCTGGACGTGAATTCCCCGAGGCTACGCGATCTGGCAGGACTCTTTCTCATTTCTTTATACTTTTGAGTTCGTGATATCTTTGCTAAGCGAAAAATTGGTTGTCTGTAAAGTCGGTTTACGGACGATAGTTTAAGGCGACAACGTCATAACAAAACATTGATGAAATGATTGCATACTTTTATGAATAAAATTGAATCATTTTTATTGAATTATCACTATTTTGTATGGATACAAAGAAGGGTGTGAAATGAAATCTACAATTTAATTGATAAATTTACTTTTATTTGCACTCGTTAATTAAAATATGTTTATTACTTTAACGAAGAGATTATTTTAACTATAACTTTTATACATGTTTGCTATTTAACTTCTTCCAATCTGTGTTATTTATTCTGTTAATGATAGGACGATTATAGGAAAAGTAGGAAACGAATGGGAGTGTTTCAAGTTTAATGTGCCTCGAAAAAGTCAAAACGATGGTTGTTCCAATCGAGTGGAAGAGAGATAGATGCGGCGCAAGCGTACAATGAGCGTAACGGGACAATGCGCGTAAGGGGACACTTTTTCGTGCGTGCAGCCGGCGTTCATCGATTTATTGGACGTTGTCACGTCAAAAAATATACAGTTTGACGTGACAAACACGCAAGGCCATTGTATGTTTGTCACGTCATTTTGGTGAATCACTTGTGTCTCGAATGTGTAGGAGTGAGTACAGAGTAGCTGATCGACCTCCGTTTTATTTTCGTAGAATGAATGCCGAATTTGCGTGTGGTATTTCTGGCCATACCAGAAGGAGAAAGAAAATTGGTTATTTAAGTGCACATAGATAATGGAGAAAAAATGCATTAGTAAAAACACTCATAATTCGCATTTAAGTGATGATATTATATGAGGTTTCTTTTAATGGCTGCTGTTTAGAAACCGGCAAGTTGATTGCGTTTGTTAATAAATAAACTAGTTATAAATGCATCCTTAAAAATTTTTTATATTGGTTTAAATTTCCAATACATTTTTAAAACCAGTTAGGGTTTATCTTTTTTTATTTTTTGTTTGGGAATTGGCGTATTTGGTTGTACGTGTTGAGGCTTTATGCACTCTCAGTTCATACTTTAGAAGCCTTTATGGTATGCAACGTCTTGCCGTCATCACATTATAAACTTATTTTTACCAGTGGAAAAATTGTAATCTCTTCCGTTTAGTTTTATCAGTTTTTGTTCTTACTTAATGTGTTCGTAACAATTAAATTATAATAAAAAAGCATATGTAATTGATATTTAGACAAAAGGTTAGCCCAACGATTTTACCGTGTGTTTTGGGCAATCCCCCCCCCCCTCAGTGTATAATTTAGCCGTTTGCGCAAGGGAGTTTGAAATGAAGGTTGTGTTTTTGAATTCCTTTCTTAGTTCGGATAATCTCCAACCCGAATGACGTTAGGAATTCCCCCTCCGTCCATTTTTTTTTTTCCATTTGGCACAGGTTTCAAAGGGGGACGCACCACAACGCCGAAATACCACAACGCCGAACGGACAATAACGTCGAAAACCATAAACGCCGAATGCCAAATTGACTACAACGCCGACAGCTAGAAAACTGCTGTGTACCACAACGCCGAATTACCACAACGCTGAAATACATTAATGCCGATAAATGTCATTGCAGGACTGCCACAAAGGTAAGGTTAGGTAAGGTTAGGTTAGACTAGGTTAGGCTAGCCTAGGTTAGGTTAGGTTGTGGTATTTCGGCGTTAAGATACATTTAAGAAACACACACAAATTCATTCAATTGTTTTTCATTTTGCTACTGTGACCCCCCCCCCCCTTCCCGCAGCAACATTTTTCGGCGGCGTTACTGTATTTCGGCGTTGTGGTACACAACAGTTTTCTAGCTATCGGCGTTGCGGTCAATTTGGCATTCGGCGTTATGGTATTCGGCGTTATTGTACGTTCGGCGTTGTGGTAACTACCCGTTTCAAAGGCCTATTTCGAAGACTTGGGGGGGATTTCCGGAAGGGGTGTGGGGATACGACGTTGTTTCCATCCGGTTACTCGGCGTATATTCTGTACCGCGGAGGAAATGATCCAGTGACAAAATGCTCAGTGATGATGTGAACCACGAGATGTCGTGTTTGCAGAAGTACACGTGGTGGTGGTGGTGGTGGTGTCTGATGATCTGTAATCGATAGAGACCGGAAAAATTCGCAGATTTATTTGGCGATAGTCTGAAATTCATATACATATACCTTTAAGCTGCTTTTGCTACTGGCTCACTGTTCGTCTGGGCGACTCTGGGCCGATGAGAAACCCCTCAACCAAAGAAGTAACAAAATCAAGGGCAAACCAGTTGAGACGACTCACAAGTCAGCAGCCGACGAACTGGCGTTATTTTCCCGAGTGTACAGAGGACTGTGTAGACTATCCTGAAGGTCATCGAAACCGCGAATTTTTCAGGTCCCTAGTAATCGACGACTTGAAATGAGGTGTAAGCAGTTGTGCGTAGAAAAGTGAGCGCTCTATCCCTCCCTCCCCCCCGCCCTTTTTTTCAACCCTTGTTTTTCTTTGCCCAGATATTTTTTTTTTTTTAGGAACTCGTCCAAGGGGCGGTAAAATTTACGGACCGGGAGGTACAGGGGTTCAAATCGTTTCCGAAGTCCCGTCCCCAGAACTCGTGCGACGGAAGATTGAGACTTGGGAAAGAAACAAACGAGGTCAGTTTCCTATCAGTTCCGCCTTTGAATATATATACTGTATAGAAATCGCCAGCCCAGGTTAAAATTTCTAATACGGTTTTGAGGTAGTTGGTTAATTCACCGCCGCAATCGCCACCATCTCTAGGGCATCGACTTGTGGTGGTCCCTAGCGGACAAGTGTCGAACTCTTCAAACACCCTTTCCTCCTCCTGTTAAACGACCTTGAGCTGCAGTGAATGTTGGGTGAGTGGTGCGGGGAATGACAGCGGGCGACATTGCTGCGCTCTAACGGGTAAATAACAACTAAGACGATACAGGGCGTTACGACGGCAGCGCACTGCAGCGGTGAAGTTCCCAAGCTGCTCATCATACGCTCCTGAAAAACGTAGAGTAAATCCTATCCACTCGCGACTTCTATACAGTATAGATATTCAAAGGTTCCGCCGAAGGGGTGAAGGGATTAGGTGGGTGGGGGGGGGGGGAGTAGGAGGTTAGTAAATGAAAACTTGACAGAAATGAGGTTTTAATTGACGCCACTTTAAAAAAAAAAAAAAGTGACCTTCGGCTCGTTTGGTGTCATTAACGGGGCCACACCGGACTTGGAAATGCTTCCGAGAAATGATATCTCTTCATCTCTGGGGGGAAAACAACGAGAAAGAGAACTAGTATATATTTTTTTTCCCTTTTTTTTTAAATTTATTCTTTTGTTTTTCTACTCGCCCGAGTAACGAATGGTCGTGGGTGAGCGTTGAAAAAAAATAATTAAAAAAAACTTGGAAAATATCCCAGGACCGTCAGCATGCGATGTGGAAATGTGTTCCGGAAAACACGTTATCTGCCGGACACGCGACGTTTCGGATTCCGAACTCTTTCTTCGCCTCGGGTTCCATCGAAATCAGGCGGGTTGAAACTGAAAACCATCCTGCATGAACGCTCAGTTGATTTTATTCCTTTTTGTGAGGTTTGTTTGCTTTTAAAAACAATCTGTGGCAAATTAAAAACATATCCGACAGTATGTTGAAAATAAATGCATCTAAACATTAACTCAACGATAATATTAAATAATCATGTAATCATCGTTGCAAGTATTTTTTTTTATCTTAACCTGAAATTCATTGGCTTTATTTAAACATAAAAACATTATGATTTAAAATAGTTGAGGGTATGTTTTGTACTTTGGTCATTTTATTTTAGTTGTAATATTTCTTTTTAAATATATGGATGGTATAATTTAAAAAAAAATTAATTGTCTGTAAAGTCGGTTTACGGACGATAGTTTAACGTGACAACGTCATAACAAAACATTGATGAAATGATTGCATACTTTTATGAATAAAATTGAATCATTTTTATTGAATTATCACAATTGTGTAGGGATACAAAGAAGGAGTGAAATGAAATCTACAATTTAATTGATAAATTTACTTTTATTTGCACTCATTAATTCAAATATGTTTATTACTTTAACGAAGAGATTATTTTAACTATAACTTTTATACATGTTTGCTATTTAACTTCTTCCAAATCTGTGTTATTCTGTTAAGGATAGGACGATGATAGGAAAAGTAGGAAACGAAATGGGAGTGTTTCAAGTTAAATGTGCCTCGAAAAAGTCAAATCGATGGTTGTTCCAATCGAGTGGAAGAGAGATAGATGCGGCGCAAGCGTACAATGAGCTTAACGGGACAACGTAAGTAACGAGACACTTTTTCGTGCGTGCAGCCGGCGTTCATCGATTTATTTTATTGTCACGTCAAAAATTAAGCTAGTCTTCCATCACTCGCCAGAGATGTGTAGCAGCCAACCTCTGCACCGAGCAAATCCATGTGTTCTCATGTTGCTGCTACACTTATAATACGAAACTCGGACACGAAAGTTAACGTATAATGCCGAGCGGGATAAGTATTTATGCAAATGGTGTTTTCTACTACATTTCTTGACGCGAATCACACGTAGTTTCCGCAACCGCCGCTAGAATTCGCTGCCGGAGCAGTTACTCGGCTATGGAAACATTTCACTTAAGCCGACTCTAAATTAAAAAAAAACAACATATGTATACATATACATAATAAAACGGCTCCGGTGAAAGCGAAAAAACTTGAAAAAAAAAAATACTAAACCCCGGCTTTGGACATGATTTTCGACAAGGAGTTTTATTAAAATACTACCCATCTTGTTAAAATTCGCTAAATAGTCAATACTGCAAAGTTTCCCTTTGTCTTCGTGAACTTTGGTTCGCGTCATCCGCCACAGATGGCAGCACCGTGGTCGCACATTTTTCCGTACAATTCTTCTTTTTCGAATAAAAATAGTTTCTAGTTTTTTTTTTTCTGTATTATTTTGCAAGCATCTTAAAGACGTGTCCTGAAGACGTAGTTCAGGTTCAGCCTGCATTGCATTAGAATGATGACTGTACGTATTCAGTGAATAGTTCTAAGTTGTTCTGAATTTATTTACGTATCCGAGTAATAGCCACGAGGGCGTATTTCACACGGATACGTGATTTTCTGCACGGAAAGTTTTCTCTTTTTTCCTTCTTCTTTTTCTTTTTTTTCTTTTATGCTGCATTTTTTTATGCCAATGGCATCACTCTTACCAAGAAAGCAATTGAAACTCAGGGTTTCAAGGAGAAGTTAATTTCGTGTTCGTAGAAATCAGTTAAGTGGGAATTATTTTCTTTCCACCACTGCGACCCCTCCTTCCCCCCCCCCCCCCCCCCCAACCTTTCTCCATCATTTTCCTTCGGATGTCGGCTTGTGATTCATACATTACTTAAACCTTTAAGCTCGTACAAAACGTTTTGAAGGAATCTTCCTCCTTGCAAATTCCTAGCTGATACGGCATATCACGTTGCGAGGGGTATTTAAAGTTTTGCTTGTAATCACGTAAAATTTTTGTAGCATTCAAACCCTTGAAACTTCGTTTTGTCTTTCAAGAAACATTTCGTTTCCATCAAATATTTTTAGTAGGTGTGTGTCGTGTAATTTAATAAATTGAATTTTTAATTTATTATTTTTAACCGTTCAAGTGTTGTGTACATGCCAAAACCTATTTAATTATTTTTCTAATGCTTTGAAGTTATATTTTGTAAAATAAATGTAATTGTACCGCAAACACCTGTAAATAAACAAGAGTGAAACTAATTTGTGGCAGTAAATAAATTTATGTTGAATAAAACCTGACATTAACTAAACAGCTCACCTTCAAATCTCATTGACCCAGTCTTTTTAAGTGCATGGTCATGTTTCGATACTTTTTTGTTTAAGTCAGCGCCATTTATTTCGCTGAAATAAACTTTGCTGGGCTAACAAGCGAAGATGTTGTGTCACACAACGTCTGTTCTTTTGCCTGAAAATAACCGGGCAATTTTTAAAAATAATTTATTCGAACGAGCAGATTAGACGTTTTCAAATTTCGGAAACTATGTTGCAGCTAAATTTTTTGTTATGGTTGTTAATCGCCATCACTCTTAACAGAAGATTTTAGCTCACATACAATGTTGATGGTTCTCGTTTAGGTTTCTTTTGCAGTAATAGTTTTTAAAAAAAATCTCCACTCTAACTGCGTATAATTTGACTCTGGCATTGCGTGCGCGCCACACTCAAGCAGACGACAATGCACCAAAAGCATTTCAATGCCGCGCCTTCTCATTAAGAGTGTAATTTTTCAATTGGTAGCCGCAGCAGTTATTGTGCCTGTTGTGTATGCATTGTAGTGAGACGTATTGGAAGGGTATTTACGTGTTTATTTTATGTCGCGAGTCGTTAGGCCCGTGGAAATGTTAATTACGAAATCTGGCTATAGAATACTAGACTCGTTGACGTAGCAAACGGAGTAGGGTCTTGCAAAATTGATCAATCAACTAACCGCAAGCAATTTCCAAGCGGAAGTGCGTATTGGTACTATGCAAACCAAAACTACGCTGTCAAAAATTATATTTTTCGTATTCGAAAATTACTCAACAAAAAATTGTCCTTTTTTTTTTTTTTTGTAATTTACCGTAATTGAGACAGATAAATGAAGTGTTTTTTCTGAGATTTTCGAATTATTAAATATTAAGTTGGTTTTTTTTTCACGTTAGCCAAATTTAAAGTTAAAACAAAATTATGTATGTACGAAATCATTTAACTCAAGATCAGTTGATGATGTTTGCTTGGAAATCAAACAAGCTTTCGACAGTAACACCACGGTTCACAAGGTGATATAATTGTAAACCAATAAAAAACAATTATTTAAAGCATCAAAACGCATAGTTGTTACTTCACTGGATCAAATATACATTAATGTTGAAAATGGACGTTTAGTTTCTCCGCCTGAGGCAGGATCGGCATGGATGGAACGAGGCTGACACTCACAGGAGCAGGCTGCCCTACCCGAGAGACAGACCTTCCTGAAGAATACTGAGTGAAGAAAACTGAGAAAACCCACAGGTCACGGCAACGTCCGCCGCGTTTCCCACTTGCGAACAAGTGTTGTGTTTATTCTTCAAATGATACGTGCAATTTGGAATTTTTGATTTAATACAATTTCTTGGCCTTACGCCATTGGCAGTTTTACACTGTTTGTCATGGAAAAAAAAAATTCAAGTACGCAAAAGTAATAATTAAAAATGAAAACAATAAAGCCAACAGAGAACAAGCCTAAAATCAGCTGATGTCAGGCAGACAAACCCAATAGGTTTCATATATAACTCAACGACGACAGCACATACGATCACGTTCTAACTTAAATATCATACAGCACAAGAATTCCGTTGGAAGGGATTTAGTCATGAAAAAAAAAATTGGTTGTCTGTAAAGTCGGTTTACGGACGATAATTTAGTGTGACAACGTCATAACAAAACATTGATGAAATTATTGCATACTTTTATGAATAAAATTGAATTTTTTTATTTTAATAATAAAAGAATAAATACTTGAAATTATACTAGTAATCAGATTTTTAAAATGCAAGAATAATTAACCTTTATTGCCGAAATTGTTGTTGTAATAAGCAATGAAAACCACATTAACTTTTCACTTCACTTTATAAACAGTCGACGAAACAGTTCACGTGTAGATGACTTGTAATTAATTTTAAAAACTGGCGTTTAGCTATAAAGTTTAAATATAATTATGAACAAGTTTTCATATAAATAAACTCTAATCAAATTTCTATCATCAGTTGTATGAATCACCATAATTTTTTAGTCAATTGTAACATAACCTATTATTACTGCACTCGCCTACAGCGAAACGGAACACAGCGTAACGGAACACAGCGTAACGGAACAATAAGCGTAACGGGACACAGCGTAACAGAACAATGTGCATAACGGGACACTTTTTAGTGCGTGCAGCCGGCGTTCATCGATTTATTAGACGTTGTCACGTCAAAAAAATTAACAGCACAGGCGAGCTAAGTGGGTCTTACAACGACGAGACAGTTTCAACAGCAACTGTAAATGCAGACAGACAACAAAACCTGCACAACACAGCAAATATACGAACACAACGATGAAGATAAACATATATTATGGACAACACAAATACGAAGACACCGATGAACACAGTATGTTTCCTATGACAAAACAGTTGGCGACGATTCGGGAACAGATGCCAGTTTCTCGTCGTCATTGTAGCCAGATTGACACTACCCCCGGCTTGTTAATATGGAAAATTAATTTTTTTTTATATGATTGATAATCATTAGATGTTTTAGTTAGGATTTTTTTTTTAATTTTACCATTTGTAGATTTTCCTAAGACCATTGAAATAGTGTCTTGTGACTGACAGCATTATTACTGTTGTATACATCCGGTCATAATTAATAAAACATTTCACTAATTATGATCTGTGGTCAAACAGAGCCAACATTTTTAATATTTAATACTAAGTGATGGCGAAAACTGTTAAAACCAAGATGGCGTCTTTCAGTTATTTTTTCGAAGTAAGAAATTCCTATTAAAAGATTATGGATGCTCTTAATGAAATACAGGAAGAAAAAAAATATAAAAAAAATATATTTTAAATTTCCCTTTTGAATATAAAGTACCTATATTTGTGTGTGTGTGTGTGTGTTTTTTTTTTTTTTTTAAATTCTCATTGGATTATAAAACTTTTGCGCTCTATGGCTTGCATCTGGAGGAGCCTAAGATGTCCATCAAGTTCTGTCCCTGCCTGAACACGCCCGAATATTCACCTTCGGCCAACCTCGGGATTTGTTTTATTTTTGCGCAGGAAAAATGAATTCAAAATATTATAAGTGGTCGGTTAGTTTAGCTACATTAAAACACTTTAAAACACTATGGACTGTTAGTTTGGTTAGTATAGCTACATTAAAATAAACAGAAATATAAATATATATAATTAAACCCGACGTTGGCCGAAGGTGAATATTCGGGAGTGTTCGGGCAGGGACAGAACTTGATGTACATATTAGGCTTCCCCGTGCATCTGGCAACAGAAACAAGGACACCGCTAACAGCAGATATCGTGCATTGGAAAGAGAGAGTGAATGCCCATTAGAATGCACACTGCACGCTACAGCGGCGGACATGCGAAGCTCTTGTGAGGTGTTCTTCCTTCCCCCCGGGTGCCGTGTCTTTGTTCCCGTGCGTACCTATCTATGCCTTCTGCGGCCTCGCGTGAGGCGGTGAGAGACAGCGCTCGCTAATTGCGACGACCCCTATCTACGTGGCGAGGAACGAGCGTGAAACAACTGCCCCCTTTTTTTTGTTTGTTTATTTCATTCCGTGTTTGTTATAATTATTCGCATCGCGAGTTCGCGGTCGTTTCGACTCATTCACGAACCGGATATATATCGCGTGGTGTTTTTGTTTTTGTTGGAAACTGCTTTTAAGTGGAAGCTCGGGTTTTGCTCCGGAGCAGTGGCGTAGCCAGGATTTGTGTATGGGGGGTGTTAAGAAGCATGGCCACCCCCCACCCCGTATTAAAGCGGGGTGGTCCGGGTGTCCTCCCCCGGGAAAATTTGGATTTTAAGGTGTAAAATAGTGCTATTTTAGCAGTTTTGGTATTTAAATTTAAATATTGTAATGGTAAAAATTTTATTAATTTTAATATGAGATTTGTTTGAGTGATGAATAAGAAATTAATTAAAGATTTGGTGCTAAGGGGGGGGGGGGGGGTTGAACCCCTAAAACCCCCCCCCCTGGCTACGCCACTGCTCCGGAGAACTCGTGTTATTCCCTCTCTCCTCCCCCCCTCCTCCCTCCTTTTCTCACCATCTTGCTATTCCGTCTGTTTCTGTAGAAAAGATCCCGCAATTTACTGTGAGAACTTCTGGTTTTTGTCTGGTTGTGTTTGGAACGCGGCTAACAAGTGCGCGCGCTCAAGTTCCTGAAGACGCGTGGTGTGTTTACACGAGGAATCTTTTCACGGTTGCTTTGGAGATACATTTTTTTTTTTGTTCCTAATCGTGCAACAATCGTGTGTTCCTGTATTTATTGTTAGAGACCGGAAAAATTCGCGGATTCATTTCGCGATATGCTAAAATGCAATCAATTGTACCTTTATGCAATTTCTGCTATTGGTTCACTGTTAACCTGGAGGACTGTGGGTCAACTATAGGCCCTCAGTCGAAGCAGTATCGAATCACGAGTCTCCCAGTTGCGAATTTTTCCAGTCCCTATTTATTGTATATTTCAGGTCTCGCCGAAAGCGGTGAAAATTTAACTCTGTACCTCCCTTGCATTTGATGTTTTTTTTTCTTTTTTTTTTTTCACAAATCTTTTCAATGGATGTTCACGAAGCGTAATATAATAGGTGTAAAAAGTCTCGCGAGTCTTCGTAATTACCAACACTTGGGCGACTGAGTTAATATCTGCCCTATCATCACTTGGTGAATATCATAGTGAATATCAACACCTAGTGGGTATCTGTTGAAAATGTGTGTCAGAACAACAAATGCGAGGGAGGTACCGTTTTGAAATTTCAGAAATAGGCCTACCCCTTAAATAATAGTAATGACACGACATAAAAATCACGGTTACGGGATTGTATCATGTTCCATGTTATATATATACATATATATATACATATACATATATACATATACACGCATATACATATATATACTAAAACGATTGAAAGAAAAAATTAACAGTGAGTATTTTGGATTAAGTAGCGCGTGATTGTATCAGATCCAGGGGGCGGGGGGGGGGGGGAGATCCCAGCAGCTACGCGCCAAATTGAACTTTGGGAAAATAAATAAAACTTTACAAACCACCTTTATTTTGAGTGAGGGTCCACTCTGCACCAGAAGGTACTTAGCGCACTTCCGTAGAGCAGTTTGATGCTCAACCGGCTTACGGTTTCGTGGGGGGGGGGGGGTCTGGGTTCGAATCCCGGGAAAAGCACGGGCGCACTTTTGAAAGATATATATATATATATATATATATATATATATTATTTTTAAGAGCGACGATTGAGGATTGGAGTCTCTGGTCGTTGGCGTAAAAGCTGTCGACCATATTTAACGTCCTACAATGTATGGTCGGACCCATGCAAAGTGCTCCATTTCCTCTGCCCCGGAGCGTACTCGTTCGCGCACCTCTCTAGCCGCGACTGTACGCGGGCAGCGTAGAGCGTGTCATTACTGTCTCTCGTGCTGGCGAGGGGGGGGGGGGGTAGGCGCTCTTTCCCCCGAGTAGCACACCTGCAGTCTTTCCGTAAGTACTGTTTTCAGCCAGCGTGAAAAAAAAAAATAAAAAAATATCGACGCGTGTTTTCGTTTGGCGCGGGGTCTTCGCTCGCGCCTTGTCCGACCGGAAGAAAATCGCCCCGTGTCTTCGTCCGACGGAGCCTCTTCGAGCGTCGATGTGAGAGGCTGGCCCCTTAGGGGGGGGGGGGGGTTGGTTCGCACATATACTTACGTTAATTTCAAATATTTCGATACCGCTTGGAATAAAGCTTACCTGCCGATTTTTGAAGTGAAAACTTCTTTTGCTGCGTTGAGCGATTTTTTGGTTGGGGAAAAACTTATGGGTAGAGACCGGAAAAATTCGCGAATTCATCTCACGATAGGCTAACATACAAATAGTTATACCTCAGTGCTGCCTCTGCTATTGGCTCACAACTCACCTGGATGACTCTGGGCCAATGGGAAACACCCGACCAAAGCTTTATCGAATCACAGGCTGCTACGTTGGGACGTCTCACAAGACACAGCAGCCAATGTGAGTGGGTGACATTTGACCGAGTGTAAGTAGAACTGTGGATTTCATCCTGGAGGTCATTACACCCGCGAATTTTTCCGGTCCCTATTTATGGGTAGGAGCATGCTTATTTCGCGAAAAGATTCCGATACTAGCTGAAAGTTAAAACACTGCAGCATCGTCTGTGTTTCGTGATTGGGTGAGTTTCATTCAGGTACATGACGATTGTTGCAACACCAATCACAATAATTCATCGCGGAAGCAAACGCGTCCTGAGTGGCTCAGCCAAATAACGCAACTACTTCTCTCGCAGACGGCCGCCAATCACAAGGAAGAAACAGCTGGTGCTGGTATACCTTGTTGCAGTTTAATAGGCGTTCAGGTTTATTCGCGAAAAATGCCTGCCCCTACTTATGGGTTCGCGTCACCGACGTGCTAGCTACATTGTACATACTCGACTGTATCATGTGCGTGTCGGACACCTTTTTTTTGGATGGGTAAAATCTTGTGAGTTCGCGTCACCCACATGCTGTAGTAGCAGTAAGTGAAGTTAAATTGACCACGTGAAAAGTTTAATTTGTGTATATTGTGCATTGCCAAGTGAACACATGACCTAGGTCTGACATCACTTGTAAGTCATAGCTAAGTATTGAATTTTTACGTAATTTTGACATACCACTGACATATGTTGTCTTAAAAAAGTATGTAAGGATATCATTCTGACATCATACTGATATAATACCAAAATCATTTTCTTGTGTACATTTGACGTAGAAATGATGATAAATTACACATGAAAAAAAAAAGAGTTCTAGGTTTTCACTTCTGTCGGCAGTCCTCATTACTGCCTTTTTTTTTTGACATAGCACAGGACTTAGCTTTGGCTACTTGTTTTAGTCAACACTTATGAACTGGTGTAGTATCACGATAGTTTTCGTCGCTCGCCTGAAATGTTAAGTTATTTCCGCGCGGCGCTTACAGACTGGAGCCTGTCAGTAAACATGTGGTTGCAACTAGGTATATAAGGTTCTGATTCATGCCTTGACATGCCAGAAATCGTGATAAGTAGCTCGGAATTGGAATTATATAAAAAAAATTGAAAATCCAAGATGGCGGAGCTTAGTACCCCTTAAGAAATGGATAGAGACCTGCAAAATTCGCGGATTCATTCGGTGATAGGCTAGAATTCAAACACACATACCTCTTAGATAATTTTGCTATTGGCTTACTGTTCATCTGGACGAATCTCAACCAGTTATAAATCCTCAACCAAAGAATGATCTTATCACAGACAAACCAACTGAGACGACTTACAAGTCGGCAGCCAATGAACTTGCGTTATTTGCCCGAATGTACAGGGGTATGTGCAGTCTATCCTGAAGGCCATCGAAACCGCGAATTTCGCAGGTCTCTAGTAATGGGGAAGGGGAGCGACAAAATATTTGCCCCCGGGTCCTCTGTTTCTCTCGACAAATGGATTTTGACGGATGTATGACGGGTGTATTGACGGATGTATTGACGGATGTATTGACGGATGTATTGACCGAAATGTTTTGTTTCAGGCACGTCGCGTACCAGTTCCGGATGAAAGGTTCGACTATCTGTGCGAATACTTCAAGCCCGTCAGGTGAGTTACTTGGAGTGTAAAAATTCTGGCCTCGACAGCGCAAAAATGATAATATATAATAATATAAGGTGCAATGCAAGTCCCTTGATTATACTCTCAAGAATCTTGACCAGGCGTTTCACGCCTTTCTAGCCGTTTTCATTCTTCAAAAAAAAAAATGCAGTTTTAAAAAATGTAATGCGGAATCAAAACTACCCGTACGTCCTCGGCGTATTTAAATGCGTTTGTAAACAGACGCCGCTCTGATATCATTGAGCAGTTTTCAAATCACGTAGTGTGTGTGTGTGTATATGTGCGCGCGCCCAGGTAAGTGGGGGCCCTTAAAATATTGTATCGACGTTCGTTGATTCGGCATGCCGGATTGAAGAAAATGCGGGAGGGCCGGATTGTGGGGGGGGGGGGGCTGTTTGTGGGCAGGGGCTGTGCCTGGGCGGGCATCGGTTGGTTCTTTAATGGAACGCCGGGCAATGAATTAACGTGACAATGGCGCCGGCGCCTCCCCCCGGCGCGATTGTAGGTGTTCCCCCCCCCCTCACACCCCCCCCCACCTCCGTCGGGGTACCAATTCACCGATCAGGGGAAGGGGTAGGGGGGAAGAAGGGTGGCTCCAAAGCCGGCGTCTAGTCGGCGCCCACTTTACCGAAATAAAAAAAAAACAACTCGTTACCGTTGCGGAGTGAGGGCGGGGTCTTTAGGTACCCGTGACCCCTCCACACCTCCGCCGTCACAGTGTACCCGGGTACCACCCTGCCCCCCCTCCAACCCACTTTCCAGAAGAGACAGTTAGGATGGGTAAGGTAGGGGGGGAAATAATTGTTTTCGTGCGCCGTTGGGCGGTAGAAGGGGGTAGAGGTTGCCCCGACGCGACGCCCCTAATCGACGACTTGCCGCGAGTTAACGCGCTGGTTAATCGGCGCCCGACCGACGGACCGAAACGCGGACGAAATGGCTTACATCCCACCCCCCTCCCCTCTACTCCACCACCTCGGTCACTTCCCGGTTGTTAACCAACTGTTCTTGCGGTGGAGGCAGTGTTGCGCGGAAAGCAATGAGTTAAAATTAATTATATGATTAAGGGCCCCCCCCCCCTTCGTCTACTCGGGCGCGCGCACACACACACACGCACACGGTGTGCATAGCTTCAGATGAATCCACGCGATTTGGAAAAAAAAACTCAAGATATCCGAGTGGTGTCAGTTTACGGAAAAGCATTTAATAATACCCTTTAAACTGTATTTTTTAGAAGAGTGTAAATGGCCAAAAACGCTTGTTCGGGATATTTTTTTTTAGACACGGAGCCCCCCCGGTAGATATTCTCGAAAGCACTCGCGGGACTTGCATGACACCTTTATCTTCATTCCTCGGCCACGTAATGTTTCGGTCACCGCTCAGATCTCACAGTTATCCTGTGCACGACGAGAAGACTGCGCGCCAGTCCAGAGGAGACACCGCGCTAGAAGCACCAGCGAACGTCGCGCTTATCATCCCGCCTCGCCAACACACATACACACCCCTGACGAGGCGGGCCCCTTAACGGCTTTAATTTATCTTAGCTGTGTTTTTTTTTGGGGGTGGGGAGGGGGAGGAGGGTTTTTGGGGGGAGCGCAAGCGAGCGGTCGAACTGAGGAGGACGATTTATTTCCGCCCGCGAAACGTGGCGTGTGGCGTCACAGGTTGAAATCATGCCAGGAACCGTGACTCAAAGACTGTATTTGGGATAATATGAACTTCGCGGGCAGATTTATAGAGCGCGCTCAGTTAAGAGGCTTAAGTAGCAATAAAAAAAATTACCGTGCTTTCGGGGGGGGGAGGGGGTTAGGGAGATGGGTAAAATTTTTATTTTCTCTCTGTGCGTAGCCCGGGGGGTTGGCTGACGTGCGAGCGATAGCTCATGATGCCCCCTTCCCCCCCATTTTTTACCCCTTGCAGACGGTAAGGATTTTTAAGTGGCTCGCGACGCGGTTGGCCCCACTGCGAAAATGGAGGATATTTTAGCGGCGGAACTGAATGTGTTTAGGACCTTCCTGCCCCTTATAGTGCAAATCCTTGACGTAACGACAACGCATTTAGGAATTTTCCGTTCCCCATTTTTCTAGACATGTGCGTACGTAAAAAAAAAATGATATAAAAAAAAAGAATGAGCTTAATGTTGGGGGAAGGAAGGGGATGGGGATGAAAAAAAAAGGTTTGGTGGAAAATGTCGTCTCTCGGTATTTGCGTTTTCCTCTTCTCCCGGTTGCTGCTTTTGGCGCAGTCGATTAAATTTGCAATTCAGATAAGCGGAGGAGGGTGACGGTGTGGAAGGGGTTGGTGAAGAGGGGGAGGGGTTGAGAACCGCGGAGGATCCTTGTTCGGGGAAGGGAGGGTGGCGCTCTGGCGGTTGAAGCCGCTTTCCCGCCCTCCTCCCAGGACGCTCGCAGCAGCTCGGAGACCGCGGGCGCGGCCATTACTCTGCCGCCGCCGGTCGACACTCGGCTACACTCGGCTACACTCGGCTACACTTGTCGGCTGGCGCCCGGCTCTCGGGTCGCGCTCGGGGAAAAACCGTCTCGGCAAGAAAAAAGAACAAAAGGAGAAATACGACTCTCGCTTCTTTTTGTGCGGTCACGTGCATTTTCAGGACTGTTCCTTTGAAGTCGAAAATCACATAACTTGTTCAATGAAATTATATAATCCAAAATTAAGATTTTAAATAATAGTTATATAATAAGCTTTAAACGTACACTATAGCTAGATGTTGAAAAACATAAATCGTCTCAAATATATGTTAAAAGTAAATATATTGCATATTATATTTAATTAATATAAATTATATTAATTTTATTGTACAAATATCAAAGACTGTCTGTTATAAATGATATAAAATAAATAACTTCTTTATAATTCTTGATAAAAAGAATAAAACTCATTAAAAACATTGTTCGTCTGTAAAGTCGGTTTACGGACGATAGTTGGGAATCCTTCTTTTCACAGTCGAGAGAGCCAAACGCCCTATCGTGCATCTTCTGGTTTTTTTTTTGTCTTCATTGTAAATAAATACGGCGGTGTTGATAAAAGGATACTAATGGTCAATTAGATTAGGTTAGCTACATTATAAATACTATTTAAAAACATTGTGGACGGTTGATTGGTTAGGATAGCTACATAAAAGATACGGAAAAAAAGGCATGAACTTCGGGGAACTTCGGGGTTTTGGCTCTCTCGTCTGTGAAAAGAAGGCTTCCCACGATAATTTTACGTGATAACGTCATAAGAAAAACATTGATGAAAAATTGCATACTTTTTTTTTAATTTTCAAAAATTATTTATAGTTTTTTTGCAGATTTAATTTAATTTATTTGTTTAAATATAATCACGAACAATTAGTTTAAAAAGCCCGCCTGAACCTGTTTGATATTATAGAAGATTTTCTCGCACGGTGGTTGGCCGGTTCTTGCACGCTCGGCTCAGGCGGAACGAGACAATTTTTCTTGCGTGCAGCCGGCGTTCATAGATTTATAAGACGTTATCACGCCAAAAAAAAATATTGTGTGACTTCATGCGGATAAGATATTTGTCATACTGCCTATTAACGAACTGAACAGATTTTCCGTTACTTTATGTTGTGGAAGTGATTTGTTCAACATTACGGCAGTTATCGTGTCCATAAATAACTAAATAACCCACGCAATGTTGATTTTATTCTCTTTTTCTTCATTATTCTTATTTAAAGGTTATTTATATGTTATAACTCGATACCTCCCTTCGGCCACGAATATTTTCAACATATATACCCTTAGTGTAATATCAGTTAAATGTTCGCACAAGTGGTGATAACAAAGACATGCGCGCCTTTTAACACCCATGATATTACTAAGTGAATATCTGTTGACAAGTTCAAGGAGGGCACAGAGTTAAAATTTCAATAATGGTCCTTAAATAAAAGTAATGATAAAAAATGGGTGCGTGTACTTATATACGCGCATTATGAGATATACTTACTTGGCTTAGTTAAAAATTTACTTATAATTGCATGCAAATAATTAATAGAAATAAAATAATAAAAGGACTGGAGTGATATTATAAATACTGTTGGTAAAGCATAAATTCAATCAAGTTAAAAAAATTAAATAAATACTCAGTAGCCTATTCAGTATTAAAACCTGTATAAATTTAATTATTTTATTTAGTAAAAGTAGAATTAATTTTTTTTGCAAATTAATCGATACATATTTTAATTCATATGAAAATCAATAAATATACAGAATATTCATTCTTATTTATTAATATTAATTATTTATCATATGCAATAATTTATAATGCAAATTAATCATACATACGGGAACATAACCTCACGTATATAAATACAGAATAAATAAAGTTTTTTAATGATATGAACCAGTATTCGATAGCTATCACTAAAATATAAGATTTAAAAGCACATATATAATTTTTATCTATATGCAGCTTTTTCTTCTTTCAACCAGTTAAAATTTCTATGCTTGGTGCGCGCGCATCTTCAAAATTCACTCTCATAAATTTTTTTAACGCTCCTAAAGAAGTATAAAATTTTAAAATTCACATCATTTCTCATGAAAGAGGTAAAAAAAAAAAAGTAACTTAGGAATAATTTTTGCAATATCTGCTATTGGTTTATTAGGTTTTGTAGCATGAGCTCACCGTATATTTACAGTAGGAATAAATGTACCTAACTCGAGCATATTTTACGTCAGCTACTGTAATTATTGCTGTACCGACAGGAATTAAAACTATTCAGATGATTAGCATTACAATGTATGTATGTGGTTTCAAAACTTAACGTTTGGACCATAATGTTTATGAGCGTTAGGTTATTTGTATTCTTATTCACATTAGGAGGTTTTAACCAGGAATCGTGTCGTCTAGTTCATCGATTGATATTGTTGGGGTTCCTCTAATAATACTTATGACTCTTGGTACTCTATTACTTTTATTATTGCCAATTAATCACACGTACACTAATCACAATCCTTTACTTACTCTATGATCACAATTACGATGTCTCGGAGTAAGTACACATCTAACTTAACTCTTACATATCACGGCCATCTTAACCTATATTTTCTCGACAGTCTCGCCAACTTGCCCGTATACAGCAGATATTGCATTGCGTGGCACTTACTGTGTGGTAGTCCATTTCGGGTCGTTACCACAACGCCGAAATGCCAAATTGACCACAACGCCGACAGCTATTTTATATATTTTTATATTTTTTTTATAGAAAACTGCTGTGTACCCCAACGCCGAAATAACAACTGAATGAATTTGTGTGTGTTTCTTAAATGTACCTTAACGCCGAAATACCACAATCAAACCTAACCTTACCTAACCTAATCTAGTGTAATATAACCTAACCTAACTTAACCTAGCCTAGCCTAGCCTAGCCTAGTCTAACCTAACCTAACCTAACCTAACCTAGTCTAACCTAACCTAACCTAGTCTAACCTAACCTAGTCTAACCTAACCTAACCTTTGTGGCAGTCCTGCAATGACATTTTTCGGCGTTAGTGTATTTCGGCGTTGTGGTAATTCGGCAGTTTTCTAGCTGTCGGCGTTATGGTCATTTTGGCATTTCGGCGTTGTGGTGCGTCCCCGCCCATTTCCATTATGTGCGTGTGTGCGTGTTGTGTGCGTGCGTGTGTGTGAAGACCTCGTGCGTCCTGTGCGCAGCAAGCAGCCGGCCTGGCTGAACGTGGTGGACATCGCGGGACTGGTCAAGGGCGCCGCCGAGGGACAGGGACTGGGCAACGCCTTCCTGTCGCACATCAAGGCGTGCGACGCGCTGTTCCACCTCTGCCGTGAGTTCTTCTGCCGCCCCCCCTACCCCCCTACCACCTACCCCTTACCCTCTACCCCTTTCCACCTACCCCTTACCACCTACCCCTTACCCCCTACCCCTTACCCCCTACCACCTACCCCCTACCACCTACCACCTACCCCCTACCCCTTACCCCCTACCCCCTACCCCTTACCCCCTACCCCTTACCCCCTACCCCTTATACCCTACCCCTTACCCCTTACCCCGTACCCCTTACCCCTTACCCCTTACCCCCACCACAAACCCAACTCTGGAACTTGATATTATCTTTGAAAGATTTGTGCAATGGGAGTGCATGACTTGATGTAAGCTTTTGGACATACGCCATTGCTAAGCACATGTGTGTCTGTAGAAGAAAACTACAAAAAAACACAAAAACACAAATTAAGCAAAAAATTGCTGTTGCCAACAGGATATAAACACCAACAGGAATATGGTCAACAAACAAAGAAAAAACAAAGAAAAATGGACTAACAGAACGGGAAAAAAAAAAAAAAAAAAAAAACACAAATGATGACAGCACAAAAATATTGAATCCAAAATAATTCAGCACAACAGTTGAAATGTCACAAAAACACGACAAAACGAAAATACGAAACAAAAACAGAAGAGAACGAAAAAAGCCCCACAAATGATGACAGCACAAAAATATTGAACGCAAAAAAAAAATCAGCACAACAGTTGAAACGAGACAAAAACACGGCAAAACGAAAAGACGAAACAAGCACAATACTTTTCTAAAACAGCAATTTTTTGCTTAATTTGTGGTTTTGTCTTTTGTGTTTTTTGTAGTTTTCTTCTACGGACTTACATGTGCTTAGCAATGGCGTATGTCCAAAAGCTTACATCAAGTCTGGAACTTGAACTGGTCTCGCCGATGATCCATCCGTCTCCTCATTCGTCCGTCAAATCACGCGACCTGTAGAAGAGCCAATCGGATGGCCCGTCCGTCCATCCGTCGAAACCTTAAGGGGGTGCGTCCCATTTCAGGTCAAGATTTTACATTTACAGTAATTACAGATAAACTTGTAGACTTTTTCAATTGTTTAACTTTCACGAAATGAAAAAAATATATATACAGCGCATACTTTTTTTTGCATAATTAGTGGCCAAAGTTACATTTTTTAAAGTTTTTGGGTTGTACAAATAAGGGGAATTTAATTTATTGCAGAACGGAAACTTTTTAGGTTTAACTGCAATGCCACTGGCTACTTCAAGAAATGGTTTGAATTTATTTCAAAGAATATTAATTAATGTTACCTGGCATTTCAAAATTCTCATATTTATTACGATTTTGACAGCCAAGTAACATGAAATGAGTTTTTGTGATAGAAATGCAAACCATTTCTTGAAGTAGCCAGTGGCATTGTAGTTAAACCTAAAAAGTTTCAGTTCTGCAATAAATTAAATTCTCCATTTTTGTACAACCCAAAAATGATAAAAATGTAACTTGGGCAGCTAATTATGCAACAAGTATATGCTGTATATTATTTCATTTCGTGAAAGTTATACAATTGAAAAAGTCTAAAAGTTGATCAGTTATTAATATAAATGTAAATTCATGACCAGAAATGGGAGGCACCCTCTTAAAGCAAGCTTTAACTTTTCGACGGACGGACAGGTAAAATAACCACCAGAATTTTAGAAATGTACCTATTGCCGGCAACCTTAACTATATTTTTTACTTGTGTAGCTTGTTCCAAGAAAAAAAAATGTTTGAACATAAGTTACAGTGATTTATTAAGTGCTTAACTTTCATGAACATCCGTTTTTGTGGATTTACATTATTTTTTCCTAAACATCGCAGTCGTAACCCAACGACGATCTTTTCGTTTTAATTACGATCACCTAGACAAATGAAACCTATCATTACGAAGACAAAAAAGAATCGATGTATTTACGTACGTAACAAGACCTAACCTTCATTTTACTTAAAAAAAAAAATTGGTTGTCTGTAAAGTCGGTTTACGGACGATAGTTTAACGTGACGTCATAACAAAACATTGAAGAAATGATTGCATACTTTTATGAATAAAATTGAATAATTTTTATTTTAATAATAAAAGAATAAATACTTGAAAATATACTAGTAATCAGATTTTTAAAATGCAAGAATAATTAACCTTTATTGATGAAATTGTTGTTGTAATAAGCAATGAAAATCACATTAACTTTTCACTTCACTTTATAAACAGTCGACGAAACAGTTCACGTGTCGTGGATAGATAGCGCGATTCGTTCAGTTCGCGCCTGTCACCGTAGATGGCAGAACAGTAGGGAAATAATTTTATTTCGTTTTTATATTACGATTTTATAACATATACGCATATCAAATACACCAAACTTATTTATAATGTGTTACAATATGTTTTAAAACTTTGTGCAAAAAACCCCGGGTGTAATTTGAATTATTATGTGTAACTGTAAAACACCATTGTTCGTACAAAAATGTATTTGAAAATTCAACATTACTTTTAAATAACCGTACCGATTGTGCTGAAAATCGGTGGACGATCGTTAAGTTACATAATATTAATAATTCAAACGACGAAAACATTATTGAAAAGTCAAATCTATGGATGTTCCAATCGAGTGGAAGAGAGATAGATGCCGCGCAAGCGTACAATGAGCGTAACGGGACACATCGTAGTGGGACAATGTGCGTTACTTTTTCGTGTGTGCAGCCGGCTTTCATCGATTTATTAGACGTTGTCACGTCAAAAAAATAATAATAAATAAATCGTAGATGCACGAACGTGGATTTTTGGGCGTCTGATTCAGGAGAGGCGAGTAGTAGGTTTCCCGGTGAAACACGATCGTGCGAAAAACAAAAATAAAATAAAGCGTCGGCGGCGGCGCATGTTGCGTGGCAAAACAAAAACAAAAACAGAGAAATTGCCGTAATTTTCGCGTTGTAATCACCGAGCCGCATTCCGCCCCGAACGGTGGCTTTAATTATGTTGTCCGAAGTAATGCACATGCGCGGTAATTAGTCCTTTAATTAGCGTGGCGGCGGCTAAGTGGCCTGTCGGATAATTGAGCGAAATGTGTGCACGTTGCCACGCGGATGTCACAACCGGACATACTGCACATTTCCCTCTCCTCATGCCTCTACTGTCTCTTGGTGTTTGTTCTGGTTCCCTCAGTTTCCACCAGGGCTCTGGAATACATAACACACCTCCGACCCCGATGTATATCCGGCATAAAAAATATGCACGTAAACGAATGTAACTTAGACTGGTAAAATATTTAAGAAACTTTTAAAAAAGAAACATTATTACAGCCGGTAGAGTAATATCAGAATCACAGCGTAACGAAAGTTAGTAGGTAACTGCAAGGGCGTCGCCAGCCGATGGCCTAAGGGGGGGGGGGGGGGGGGGAGGGGGGCTAGTTGTTGGAAAAGTATGTATTTTTTTGCATTTGGCTACACTTTTTTTAATCTCTAGGGCTCTAGGGGGGGGGGGAGCGGCAGCAGCCCCCCCCCCATACCCCCCCTGGCGACGCCCTTGGGTAACTGTGTTAATGTGTGTAACGTATGTAACTAATATTTCTCGATTACGCGGGTCTTTTAAAAAAAAATATCTATTTTTTTTAAATGAAACATACCGGTATACAGCCGGTGACAAATGGCAGCAGTATACTTTCCAGTACTTTTGTAAATGTTTGCATACTTTCTCATTGCAAACTTTTGCCTTATTTTGCCTTTTGCATAAACTTGCATACTTTTGCAACTCCGTAATTCGCAACTCTAAACTCTCGTCTCTTGAGGTTGGGTCCGGCGTTGGCTTTAGAATTGTGACAGTTTGTGTAGACATTCAGGGTAGACTTTAGGGTTATGTATCGTATGTTAGCTATCATTAACCCATTATTTCGATAGATTCCTTCTTTGAAGACATGAACAGGCAATAGTAAATAAATGTCTTTTTTTTTTTTTTTCGACGCATGATTACTCGTGTTTCAAATACTATATAGAGTAAGTGCCCTAAAAATTTCCTATCGCTCTGTGTGAAGTTTCACTTACAATGCGCTTGGTGTACACGCCCATTTTTTTTTAATTTCGAAGTTTAATGCAGTTTTTGTGTATTTTTTATATACATTTGTATTCAAGATGTTCCGTTTTTCAGAACAGGTAAATTAGCAACAAAGAATTTATTCATAAAAAAAAAAAGTATTTTATAGGTAGTGTGGACTGTTTAATCTATAGTTGGTGCCATGTTAATATAACTAGCATTTAAAATTCATATTTTGCTTATTCTTACTTTCTGCTTGGCATTCAAAAGTTAAAGAAATCGTCATAATTATATTCTTGCTTTGGTTCAGACAAATCAGACCGACTATCAAATATAAATATACCTATACAAGTCGCCAAGCTATTAGGATTTTCCATTGCGCTTTTTTTTAACGTTGGCAATTCTGCCCGACACGGAAATGTCATTTGTAATCGTCTCTCGTGTGGCGCCGTTGTGCGGTGAGCTGGGAAAGCAATCATCCATCGTTTTCTTTTTTGTCTTGAGAAATTACGTTTGCTGGTTTCATGAATGACCCTGGAGAAAACAAGACTACTGATTAAGTTGCCTTCTTCCTGCTTGCAGCGGCGGATACAAGGGGGGGGGGGCACCGGGGGCAAGTGTACACCCCCCCCCCCCGAAAAACCAGTTGTCTGCTACATTAATATTGCCGACAAAAATGATTGTTTCTGAAACCAATAAAATATTTTAATATAATTAATGAATTTCTTGTAGAATCATAAAATCTTGTGGTTGGATGTTATGTGTAGTGTGAGTAGATTAAATACAAATTTAGTAATTTTAAGACATTTTTTTCTCTGGCTGTTCTGAAATCCTAGAGTGACCCCCTCCGAGGCGAACCTCTGGATCCGCCACTGCCCCACTCCCCTCCTCTACTCCTCTTTACGAGAATCCCTACGTTTTTTCGTCAACCGTCGAGAAGTGGAAGGAAGAATAAATTCGGCGTTGGTGACGGAAGCCGTCTCTCTTGTCTCGATGCTGATGACGTCGCTCTCCTCTTCTCGTTATTCTGGCGTCGAACTAATTCCCTTCTCCTTAGCCCTTTTGTCATAATTACTTGCCGGCTGCCTTTCCTTCTTCTTCTTCTTCGTCTTCGTCTGGTAGGCCGCTGACCAAAACAAGCGCGTCCGTTATTCCACGGAATTGAAGCACACGCACCCTCCCAATTTAATTTTTTTTTTTTTTTCGAAAACCTCTTCCTTCTGTTCTTCTTTCCTGCCGCCTTCCCCCCTAAAAGCTGGACGCAACAATGATCCGTCGCGTCTCCTTCCGTCAACCCCCGTGTCCTCCAGCCAATCAGATGGCCCGGAAAATACCAGCCGTCCGTCAAAAGCTTTCCAAAGGGGACGCACCACAACGCCGAATTACCACAACGCCGAAATACACTAACGCCGAAAAATGTCATTGCAGGACTGCCATAAAGGTTAGGTTAGGTTAGACTAGGTTATGTTAGGTTAGGCTAGGATAGGCTAGGTTAAGTTAGGTTAGGTTATATTACGCTAGGTTAGGTTAGGTTAGGTAAGGTTAGGTTTGATTAGGTTTGATTGTGGTATTTCGGCGTTAAGGTACATTTAAGAAACACACACAAATTCATTCAGTTGTTATTTCAGCGTTGTGGTACACAGCAGTTTTCTAGCTGTCGGCGTTGTGGTAACGACCCGTTTCAAAACTTTCCCTGCCGACGGACGGATGGATGAAAAATTAACCTCCGAAATGTTAGAAGGCTATTGCCGAAAAAGTTATCTATCGTAAAAAAAAAAAGTTTAGAAAGTTAGTTTGTTTAGCTGCTTCTGTTAAATATTCAACACTTTTAAAAGTTTGAAAAATTGATAGAGGCATAGACGTGTAATCACGGGAAAACTGTAATGTATTAAAAAAATATCAGAGCGGAAAGAAATTCAGTTTAAATGGTTTATAAGAGCTTAACTTTTAGTGATCGTCGATACAAATCTACATATACAAGAGAAATTGACAACTTTTTAAGCCTTTCGGTCTGTTGGCAGCATCGAAATGGAAAAGTATTTGACGGACGGGCGGATCATTGGGAATTGCTCGGCCTGACGACGGACGGATGCGACCGGATTATTGGCGAGTCCAGCTTTATTCTGGCCCTCCCATCCACCCCCACCCCCCCAAGCATCCCCCCCAACTCGTTACTATTTCTTTCGCAACCCGTCGAACCGACTGGAAAAAAAAATGACGTCAAAACTCGGGATGATGGCCGAGTCGAATGGTTGTGAATGGCCGCAATTGAGTCAAGAGGTGGTTGGAGGGATTGCTTTATTTTCCCATTAGGTCAACTCTCTCTCCTCTCTCTCTCTCTCTCTCTCTCTCTCTCTCTCTCTCTATCTGTGTCTTTATCTATCTTCCCCCCCCCCCATCTTTTCTCCTTCCACAAATCCGCGAGGAGTTTTTCGCGGTTGAGCCCGAAGAACAATTTTCTCGCTGGGACGAAAAAAAAAATTTAGAAATAAATGACGGCGCCAGAGAAGCTGGAAAAAATTGTGGGATTTTCTGTGGCTCACCCATATGTGTGTGTGTATGTGTGTGTGTATGTATATATATAATATATATAATATATATATATATAATATATAAGTTTTGAAGGCATCAGACACCACTCCAAAGTTGTTGGGTTTTTTATATATATATACCTCAGCTTCATGACTGATTGACAGCGAGGTCATAAGGGCTAAAGCATGTGGGATTGTTTCGGAGAAACCTCGGGATTCAGATACAACGACAGCTGGCCTTCGAACTCTAATTCTTCCGAATGCGAGTCCAGTACCGAGCATTTCGCTCGGTAGTCGCATAGTGACTACGAAACTTAATTATTTTTTTTCCTGCCTGAATGCATTATCAATCTAAATTCAATAGTAGTTTCCTGACAAGCATTAAAAACCTGTATTTAGTTATCATCAAACTATTTTTTTTTTCTGTGAATTTTGTTTTTCATTATTCCTAACCTAACTTATTCTAAGTGTATTGGGTTAGAAGGGTGCTGAGTTAGGAAAATAAGTCCAAGCCTACGCTTAGTCATGCTGGGTTTCAATCACGCGGGAAGGGTAGCATGCTTCGTGTGCTTTGATTGGCGATTGTCCAGCGATTGGTAGCGATTGACTCCTCTTTAATAACTCTAGACTGTAACTATGTTAAGTTTGGGCCCAGGTAGAACATGCATGGAGACGCGGGGTGCCGTTAGGGCATGCCTTAAGGGGCCCGCCTCGTCAGGGGTGTATGTGTGTCAGCGAGGCGGGATGATAGAGCGCGACGCTCGCTGGTGCTTCTAGCGCGGTGTCTCCTCTGGACTGGCGCGCAGTCTTCTCGTCGTCACAGGACAACTGTGAAATCTGAGCGGTGACCGTAGCATTATATGGCCGACAAAATGATGATAAAGGTGTCCCTTAAGTACTTTTAAGAATTTGTACCGGTTGTTTTAAGCCTAAAAAATTACTCGGAATCATGCGTTTTTAGCCATTTTAACACTTCTAAAAATACTGTTCAGAAACTTAATCCGAAATTGAAAGTACTTTTCGGCGTTAGTCGAACTCTTAAATGCTTTTCGTAAGCAGACCCCACTCGGATAACTTGATTAGTTTTGAAATCGCGTTGTTTTTCCTGAAGCTCTGCGCACCGTATGTGTGTGTGCATAGGGTAGGCGGGGGGCTTAAGCAGGCAGGTTAAGTACATGATGGTCCAGGAGAAGAGTTGTGCTGGGCAGAAAAGAGACCGCCGCTTTGTGGTTTGGATGCTTGGAGTCGAGGCCCGCATTACGTTTGCATCCGCGTATGGATTTCGTTTGAACCAGAGGGGCGGGCGACTGTACTTTCACCACCCATCTGCCTGCCAGTCTGCTCACGAAACTTAAGCCCACCGCACACGGTACAATATCTTCTACTAGTTTGCTTACTAGAATGCTTACTGGTTTCTGTGCTGTGTAGGCTACAAGCTGAAACACTAGGTGCGCTACAAGTTTCTGCTGCACACGATTCTAGCTGCCTCACTAGTTTTGTTAAGAGGATATTCTCCACAACAAAATTTTATTATGATAATTCACATTTTTTTTACTGCATACAAACAATGGTCTTCTTTGTATGCATTTATTAAAACGAGGAGTTGGTCACTATTCCACTTCTTTCCGTCCATGTTTATCACGACATGCGCGCTTAAACGTGTAAACAACCCCCTCGTGCTGTCTTCGTGAGTTCTGATTGGCCACTCCTTAAATATTGGAACACACCAAGCAACGAAAATAGGACGCAAGTCTATTACGCAAAACCAGTAGCCCTGCTCGTACAGTTACTAGTATCCAGTTTGAATTCGGGTGAAGAATCTAGTAGTAGAGCCGGTACGACTCCTAGCTTACAATATTGTAAGGAATATTGTACCGTGTGCGGCGGGCTTTACAGATAGAGAAGAGAACTATTGTGTGTTGAAATTAAATCTGTGGCTGGTGCAGTTGCGCCGCACTCCAGATGCAGGGGAGTTGAATGCTTTCTGGAGCTGGACTCAACGCAGGCACCTCGGACGAGAGAAACGACTGTCCCCTCTCCCACCGTGATTCCTCCTCTTGCTTGCGCTCCCGTATCACTCCCTCCCCCTCCCCCTCCCCCTCCCCCTCCACCTCCTCCTCGGACACGCGAAAGGCACATCCATCACTCGCGACCCGCGACCCCTTGGGGCGGGCGGCAGACACGACCCATGTGACGTCACGTCTCCTTCCTCCCCCCTACTCCCTCTCCATGGTACTACTACATCCCCTCCAAAGGCGAGGAAGCCGTGCCAGACACCCGTCTCGGTGACGTCATCCGGACGCTTCCTTTTCGGCATTCCCACAAAGAAGCGACTCGTTGCGCTGTTAAAAAAAAATTCTCGAGGGACCGACGGTTATTGTTACCGAGATGCACGGTAAAGTAGAAAACGTAGTCCGTTATGTTGAGGGGGGGAAAAAAAATTGTTGTCTGTAAAGTCGGTTTACGGACGATAGTTTAACGTGACAACGTCATAACAAAACATTGATGAAATGATTGCATACTTTTATGAATAAAATTGAATAATTTTTATTAAATTATCACTATTTTGTATGGATACAAAGGAGTGAAATGAAATCTACAATTTAATTGATAAATTTACTTTTATTTGCACTCATTAATTCAAATATGTTTATTACTTTAACGAAGAGATTATTTTAACTATAACTTTTATACATGTTTGCTATTTAACTTCTTCCAATCTGTATTATTCTGTTAAGGATAGGAGATGATAGGAAAAGTAGGAAACGAATGGGAGTGTTTCAAGTTTAATGTGCCTCGAAAAAGTAAAATCGATGGTTGTTCCAATCGAGTGGAAGACAGATAGATGCGGCGCAAGCGTACAATGAGCGTAACGGGACAATGTGCGTGACGGGACAATGAGTCATTCTTTTTCGTGCGTGCAGCCAGCGTTCATAGATTTATTAGATTTCACGTCAAAAAAGTTGTCCTACTTATCAGGATGTCCAACATTGGAGAAAGTATAGTCAGGAAATATTGGATTCCTGGGGAAATTTTTAAAACACCCAGAGTAGTCAGAGAAAGGCAGGTAATTGTGTTTGTGGGTGTTGCTGTACACTCTGCTTATCCTTGAAATAACAGAACTTAACACGAACAAGGACAAACACTGCCGAAGCTACACGAAAGAAGAAGAAAAAGCTCCTCCTAGTGGCATCTAGGACACTTACGCCAGTTACGTATTAGTTGAAAAAAAAAATTAAAAAAAAAGAAACCTTCATGAGCTTTTCAGATAATTTACCAAAGATTTTTGGTGATCATGAAATATTCTCAAAGATTTCTGAAAAACATTCGTATCTTTTTTCAACTCAAGACTATTTTCCACACACGACCAAGAGTAGTAAATTTGAGGACGCAGCATGATTAATTTTTAAATGTTTTCTTCAATCAAAATTCAAAATTTGTATGGATTTACTAACGTTCAGATTTGAGAGTATAAATTTTGTAAGTATTCCAAGGCAAGTGTCTTGACTTATTTAATGGCATGATTTGCGTCTGTATTCTGCTTTGTCCGATAGCCCTTCCCGGAAAGTCTTCCTGGGTGAAGCAGCTTCATTGTAGCTTCGCACAAATATTAATTTTGCAAGATAACCATGCAATGCACTATCGACGTTCACCTCTAGTTATATCAACGTATCCTGTGCATTTGTTAAAAGAAAACTTAAAAGAAAGTCTTTATAAATACACTATCAAAACTATTGATTAAAAAAACCAATTTTACTAGATTAAAAATATTAAATCCACCAAATCTTAATCAAGTGCCCCTGTGAGCAGGCGGGCCTCTTCAATCAGTACCCGTAAGCGTAGAAGGTATGAGCGTCATAGGTCCTCAGTCTTACGTCAGACACTCGCTCACTTCAGAAAGCAAGAGCAGGTGGGAACAGTCGATAATTCGGAAAGAGATCAATCAGCAGAAGCCGGGTTTCCCGGGGATATACAAGTTTTTCTTCAGGAATTACAATTTATAATACCAGCTTAAGTCAGGAATACGATAGTCTCTGAACTACTTATTTGAGACTGTCCACTTAAATCACACGGAAATAATCTTCGAAAAGTTTTCAGCTCGTTAAAAAAATCAGGATATCTCTGCGAAATAGTTGATAAAAAAATAACCCTGTGATATAGTAAAATGTAATGATTTTTTATTATTATTAAAAGGTTCTGAAAAATAAAATTCCTGAAATTGGTTCACCAGGTATTTGTGGACTAAACTGGTCTGTTATTTTCAGTTTTCGGAACAAGGGTGGTTACAGGCCTGTCAAACTTTTCCGTGGCCGCGACCATTTTCCCGGAAATGTCGTTCGTCGGAACGATGCCTCGTTGATTATTCGTGAGTGACGTCGATATATCAAAGACGGGGAGTCGATCGATTGGTCGTTCGGCGGTCGTCCGTAACCGCAACCGCGGGCAATTGATTTATCGGAGCTGTGACCCGCACGTCCTGGCGACTTTCACCCCCTCTCTCTTTTTTTATGGGCCTATTTGCCCTACCGGGGGGTGTGTTATACCGCGTGTTTGTGGGTGAGGGGTGGTGAGGGTCGGAGGAAGACGTCTTATCTGCCGTTTGAATGCGGAGTCGGGAGATGCGTATCAACGTGAAATTTGTTCGTACGGATCAGTTTTCGGATCGCTGTTGTTTTCCTCTGTTACGCAGAAGCCCTTATTTAGATTACTACACGACGTTTTAGGACGACAAAAGTATTTCGAAAAAGAACTAACTACCCCTTGTTGGGAGTTTCTTTGTAAAATAAAAATCACTTTTAGCTATCCATACATAGTCAAACGTAAAATGCATTTTTTTACGTGCTTTATAAAAAATCATTTTAAGATTATTTTTATAGTATGCCGTCCTAAAATGTATAATGTTTTTTAGTAAAATTTCAGAAACTGGTTTCTTCCTCGAGATATCTTGCAAATATAAGTCGAAAAATATTTTAACTAAAATGAAAGAAAACTAAAAAAATGTGTACTGATCATCACAGTGCAATAACCTTATGTAAATGGCATGGGCAGGGTTGGCGAAAACCTGAGATTTTTTAAAAGAAAAAAAAGCGTTTTTTTTAAACTAAAGTCCGTTTTTTAAATTACATTTTTTTTCCAAAAGTCTGAATTTTGGTGGGTTTTCTGAGAATTATTTTTTATAAACAATAAAAAAAATATTAAGCCTGTAGAAAAATCTTTAGTTAATTTTTCAAGTTTTTCTGAATTAATTGTTATTTATCTATAACTTGTATCAATTCCTGAAGGGTTTGTTATAATAAGCTGAAATCACTCAAGTGTTTTGTACCTTTGTGAATCTGTAATTTACGCAAGTACTTTGTGTGTATTATTTCTGTTGAATTGCGCAAAAAAAAAAAAATGAGCGCGTGTAACTAGTGGGAAGCCTTCTTTTCACAGACGAGAGAGCCAAACGACCGATCGTGCATTCCCGGTTTTTTTTGTTCATTGTAAATAAATATGGCAGTGTTGATAAAAGGATACTAATGGTCAATTAGGTTAGGTTAGCTACATTATAAATACTTTAAAACATTGTGGACGGTTGACTTGGTTAGGATAGCTAAATTAAAGATACGGAAAAAAAAAATTAACTTCGGGGAACTTCGGATTTGGGCTCTCTCGTCTGTGAAAAGAAGGCTTCCCGTAACTCAGTACGCGTGATAGAAGTGAAACTTCATTGGCGATTCAAACCTTGACTCGTAAGTCTTTGGCCAAGTACCTGTTCTCTGAATAATGTTCGCAAGCTTTTCACGGCGGCAATTGTCTGAAGTAGCTTGGCTTTTCTGGGTTGTAGCCGTGTCCTTGACGAATAATTCACCGACATTCCGGTCAGTGGCGGATCCAGAGTTTCTCCTCGGAGGGGCACTCTAGGATTTCAGAGTAGCCAGAGAAAAAATGTCTTAAAATTACTAAATTTGTATTTAATCTGCTCACACTACACATACACTACACATAACATCCAACCACCAGATTTTATGATTCTACAAGAAATTCACTAATTATATTAAAATATTTTATTGCTTTCAGAAACAATCATTTTTGTCAGCAATATTAATGTAGCAGACAACTGGTTTTTTGGCGGGGGGGGGGGGGGGCACTTGCCCCTGGTGCCTCCCCCCCCCTTGAATCCGCCACTGGTTCAGATCGACATTGTAGTCGCCATCGTCAGGGAACAGTTACCTCTTCTCTGTCCTTTTCGCAACAGAAACCGTTTTCACAACAAACATTCCACGGGAAACATTTGCAATTGAAAATCGGCCTTTGAAAATTTTTCACACTCCCCGGTCGCGCCCAAAGAAGTCTCGCTCGGACGCGTGGCCGCGAGCAGCAGCAGTCGTGTGGGCCTGTCCTCCGCAGGGGCCTTCGAGGACGACGACGTGACGCACGTGGAGGGCGAGGTGAACCCGGTGCGCGACCTGGAGATCATCAACGAGGAGCTGCGCCTCAAGGACCTCGAGTTCCTCAACTCCGCCGTCGAGAAGATGGAGCGCAACGTGCTGCGCGGCACCGACAAGAAGCTCAAGACGGAATACGTGAGTGCCTCCGCCGCGACTCCCCGTCTCCCCGTCTCCCCGTCTCCCCGTCTCCCCGTCTTCCCATCTCCCCATCTTCCCATCTCCCCGTCGCCCCGTCGCCCCGTCGCCCCGTCGCCCCGTCGCCACGTCGCCCCGTCTCCACGTCTCCACGTCGCCCCGTCTCCACGTCGCCCCGTCTCCACGTCGCCCCGTCTCCCCGTCTTCCCATCTCCCCATCTTCCCATCTCCCCGTCGCCCCGTCGCCCCGTCGCCCCGTCGCCACGTCGCCCCGTCTCCACGTCTCCACGTCGCCCCGTCTCCACGTCGCCCCGTCTCCACGTCGCCCCGTCTCCCCGTCTCCACGTCGCCACGTCGCCCCGTCTCCAAGTCGCCCCGTATTCACGTCGCCCCGTCGTGTGCGACGTCCTCAGATTTTTTTATGATTTTAAAATGCTAAATAAAATTAGATAAATATAGTCTATTTAAACCATACCACGCAGTATCCACCCGCATTACCTTCAAACCCAACGTTTTTCAGTTATTTATTCCAATTGGTGACTCCTACACCATACTGCACAAAAATTTTTAAAAATTCAAGTTTGCCAGCTAATTATGCAAAATGTATGAACTGTGTGTGTATATATATTAATTTGGCCACTCATAAAGTCTACATGTTTAACTGTGTTAAACGCAAACAAAATTAATAATAACTTGGAAAAGGGATATACGGCCATAAGTATTGCTTCGCCAACCATTACTTAATCAAGAAGTACTTTTTTTCCGAGGTCATGAATTCATCAGGCGGATAATTAAGGCTTATGCGAAGTACTGCTCGGTTGCCAAACAAGTCCCCGATTGTGAATTCCACTTAAGTGCGTCACAGGCTGTAGGGCGGTGTTAGCAACCATGCATGAAGTATAGAGCTTAAAGAGGGGGGATTAAGTCTCCGCCGTACTGGAATTTACCATCTTTTTTTGCTATCGCAAAATTTCAAACTCGACCCCAAATATTTGGCATGTCAAAGCAAAAAAATAAAATCATGTATCTCCAAGATCTTCTGTACCTGGGTGCAACCACAGACCTAATGACAGGCTCTGGTCTGTAAGCGCCTAGAGAAATAAGTTATTATTTTCACGCGAGCTACTGCAACTATCATGATAACCACAAAAAGTAGCCAAAGCTATGCCCTGTGCCACGTGAAACGAATAGGAAAAAAAAATTGGTTGTCTGTTAGGTCGGTTTACGGACGATAGTTTAACGTGACGTCATAACAAAACAGTGATGAAATGATTGCATACTTTTATGAATAAAATTGAATCATTTTTATTGAAGTATCACTATTTTGTATGGATACAAAGAAGGAGTGAAATGAAATCTACAATTTAATTGATAAATTTACGTTTATTTGCTCGCATTAATTCAAATATGTTTATTACTTTAACGAACAGATTATTTTAACTATAACTTTCATACATGTTTGCTATTTAACTTCTTCCAATCTGTGTTATTCTGTTAAGGATAGGACCATGATAGGAAAAGTAGGAAACGAATGGGAGTGTTTCAAGTTTAATGTGCCTCGAAAAAGTCAAATCGATGGTTGTTCCAATCGAGTGGAAGAGAGATAGATGCGGCGCAAGCGTACAATGAGCGTAACGGGACAATGAGTCATCCGTTTTCGTGCGTGCAGCCGGCGTTCATCGATTTATTAGATGTTATCACGTCAAAAAAATTAGTACGGAAGCTTTACTGCGAGGAATAACAAAATATATTTAATTGGTAGATGACGAGGCCTAATCCCCTGCAATTGGGCGTAGGCCATATGTCGCGGGTGTCTCGCAGACAAGGAGTGAGCCCTCAGCGGGACAGAAGGCGACCTTGGACAGTTTCGGTGCAGGGGTGCAAGCGTAAACACACAAGTGCCAATGCTTCATTATGAGTTACCTTTACATTTTGATTCTGCTTTCTATCTTATTACCTGTTCTATCGTCTATTATGTTTATATTATGTTTATATTATGCTTAATTTAATTGCATGATGTAATAGCATTAATGTGGTTTAATTCCATGATAAGGTGTATCTCCGTAACTTTGTCACCAATAAACACGATAATCCTTACTGTCCCTACTAATATTATAAATGCGAAAGGGTTTTTGTCGGTTTTTCCTTCTTTCACACAGCAACGGATCGCCATGAATGTTTGTGTATAGATAGATTATGGGTCGGGGAGTGACATATACTACGTATAAGTATAAAATGCCATACCTAAGGGAGTGAAAAAAGGGGTGAATTTGTTTTTATAGCAGAAAATCATAAGAGGTAAGTCATAGACACAACAAATAGTGAGTTTGTGTCATTTCTCTATGTCCGCCACACGGTCATATAGTACGGTCTGGCAACTTCCTATCCTTCTCCTTGGCGAACCCGGTCCGCTAGCGAACTAAAGGCGCTAATAACAGTTTAGCTCAGAACTTCGTCAATAGGTGGCGTTGCATTGAATTTGTAACGATTTATCATTTGGTGCGTCCGTCACGTCTTGACTAGGGGTTTACCTGCCTTCCCCACAAAATTGAAGCTGGTAATTGGCGTCCCGGTTTTTGCTGATGCGTAGCCTTGATGCGCCGAATCAACGGGACTTTTAAAAAATCAAAATTTCCCGGTTTTTTTTTCTTTTTTTTTTTTTCCCCCAAGTGTTGTGTCCCACGGACTTGAAACTCGGTAGTGATGTTCCTCATGTCATGGCGTGTTTAGTCCGGAGAACGCTCAGTACATCAGCTAATAATAAAAAAAATCGGTTGTCTGTAAAGTCGGTTTACGGACGATAGTTTAACGTGACAACGTCATAACAAAACATTGATGAAATGATTTCATACTTTTATGAATAAAATTGAATCATTTTTATTGAATTATCACTATTTTGTATGGATACAAAGAAGAAGTGAAATGAAATCTACAATTTAATTGATATTTTTACTTTTATTTGCACTCATTAATTCAAATATGTTTATTACTTTAACGAAGAGATTATTTTAACCATAACTTTTATACATGTTTGCTATTTAACTTCTTCCAATCCTGTGTTATTCTGTTAAGGATAGGACGACGATAGGAAAAGTAGGAAACGAATGGGAGTGTTTCAAGTTTAATGTGCCTCGGAAAAACTCCAAATCGATGGTGGTTCCAATTCGAGTGGAAGAGAGATGGATGCGGCGCAAGCGTACAACGAGCGTAACGGGACAACGTGCGTTACCGGGACACTTTTTTTCGTGCGTGCAGCCGGCGTTCATCGATTTATTAGACGTTGTCACGTCAGTAAATGAATAAATAAATGAATAAATAAATAAATAAATAAATAAATAAATAAAGCTTGGTGCCCCAACATTCAGCTTGGACCGCGGCCGAGAGGTGTTTCGCGGTCGTACCCCCCTTCGGGGGCCCGATCTAAATGAGAATCAGGAGAGGGTCCCGGAACACGTGGGTGGGTTGGTGTTTGTCGGTGGGGGGAGGGGGAGAGGGGGGGGGAGGGGTGCGCCGCGTGACGTCGCCACCGCGATTCTCGCCGAGTCACGGGACGACCATTTACGCCCCCCAGCCCACGCCCCGTCGCGATGCCGCGGTCCCCCGCCTTCTCTGTGGGGAGGGGGGGTGTGAGGGTGGGCCCATCAGCAGCATCCTAATCATTTTGCGTCTGGCATGTCGTGTCGTTGCTCGTGATTTAAAAAAAAAAAAATAATAAATAAATAACTGACCACGTTTAATTGTTCGTAAAAGGTTTTATAAACGTAACGAGTCCTCATATAATTGTCGTTAAAAACTTGAAACAATATATATATATATATATATATTTTTTTAATGTAAGTCCCGGCCATGGCCATCACGTTCGATTACGGACCCTGGACCCAAGGATCGGAGACGTACGCCCCCCCCCCCCTTTTTTTTTTGTCAACCAATTTTACAGTCACGTGCTACATTTTTATTGCATGGTTATTTCTTACCTACACTCTTTTTCAGAATGTCATTTAACCTTAAAAATACGGGGTAAAATTATGTTTACTGTTTTGTAAGTCCAAACTAAGCTTTATTTGTGAAATATTCCAAATGTTTATCTAGTTCGTAAAAAAAAATTATATACTGGTTAAACGTTTAAAAATAAACGGTGCTGGGCTCGGGCCCTGGACCCAAGGGCCCACCCAGGGGCCCACCCAGGCCCACCCTTGTGGGGGCCATGGTCCCGGCATGTATTGAAAGCGTGAATTCGTGTGGTATCCACAGGGACCGGGAAAATTCGTGGGTTCAATGACCTCCAGGTTAGACTCCGCAGACCTCTGAAAAACTCGGACAAAAATTGTCACCTGTTCACTGCAATACATCTCAAGTGGGGTTGTCGGTAGTTCGGCATTTTTTTGGATTTGGGTTTTTTTTTTTAATTGTCTCACAGTTCTCCAGATAAACTTGGACCAATCTTAGAAGCGGAATAGAGGTATAGGTTTTTTTTTTTTTGGGGGGGGGGGAGGGGGGTATTTTATCCCATTGCGAAATGAATTCGCGAATTTTTCAGGTTTCTAGGTTTACATTTTTAGTATGTATTTCAGCAAATCAATAAAAATCAGGTTGTTCCCGGTTCTTGGAAAAACCTAATGTTTATTTACCCACAAATGATGTATATTTGCAACGAAGTTTTAAATATTTATGAATTATTATTCACGATAGCTCTTGTGTTGATGGGACAGAAATTTTCTCATCAGATATTCGCTGAACTTTATTTTATATTTGTCGCCCCCCCCCCCTTTTTTTACCGCTATTTTATATTTAGTAAACATATAATAAGAAAATTTCAAACGAAACGTGATAGGCAATAGCTCTATCGTGATAAATTTTCAGGAAAACCTGTCAAATAATAGGGATGTCATGCAATTACATCCTCTCATAATAATTAATGAAATTTTCAGGTGATTAGTTCCTCTGAGAGACGTTGACAGGATATCTGAAGTTTATATATGCTGCAAACATTTGCACACTGGGCTGGATCTTTTCATTGGATCAAGTGTTGTTTGACTCCCCATGGATAGAGACCTGCAAAGTTCGCGGATTCATTCGGTGATAGGCTAGAATTCAAACACATATATACCTCTTAGATAATTTTTCTATTGGCTTACTGTTCATCCAGACGAATCTCAACCAGTTATAAACCCTCAACCAAAGAAGGATCGAATCACAGACAAACCAGCTGAGACGACTTACAAGTCGGCAGCCAATGAACTTGCGCTATTTGCCCGAGTGTCCAGGGGTATGTGCAGTCTATCCCGAAGGCCATCGAAACCGCGAATTTTGCAGGTCTCTACCCATGGAGGACTACAAGCCAATGGCAAGCGCCGTAACAACGTCTGACTGCATAACGTGCGACCCGGGGAGGGGGTGAAATGTTCCAGCAGCCAATGAACACGGGTGATCGGCTTGATTATGCACACGTGTATGGAGTCTAGACTCAGGAAATAGTGCGAACCTTTCAGCTAGCCATGATGACTAAAGTTTCAGTGAGTGCTCTCTGAAGTGGTTTTTTTTTTCTTCACTGTGTGTTGTTTTTCAATCATTCTGTATGTGTTAGTTTTTTTTCCTTTCGTAAAGCAAAAATTAAAAATAAAAAAAAATGGGAACGTGTAATGAAGAAATATGCTTTTGAAGAAAAATTGGTTTGTTACCGCGATGGTCGAAAACAAACCTGTTAACGACGGTTTACGACCGAGACATGCCACCGGAGACAGTAAAATAAAAAATGACTCATTCTATTTTCCTACAGGCAGCTTCAAGGTAACAGATCATTAGTTGATGATTTACGGACGCCGTTTTCCCATTCAGCGATCTCCGTGGGTTTAACACTGGTCAGCAGTTTCGGGCAGTAGGGATAAATGGCGTCTGCTGTTAACGTCTTTTTCGTCGCTAGGCATCGAACAAGTTTTGGCCAGTATTTAACAACTGTACATATATTTCTTAATGCACTCCAATTTCGACTTTTGGGAGAGCAAGATAATACGCGTTGTTTCCCCTGAAAATAATTAGTTGGCGTAAATTAGCCTCATATTTCCTTCGTCTGGAACAGCTGAAACTGGCCAGACTGATACATACCGTGGTTGTTAACGCCTCCATAATTTCCTTAAGAAAAATTGGTTGTCTGTAAAGTCTGGTTTACGGACGATAGTTTAACGTGACAACGTCATAACAAAACATTGATGAAATGTAGGAAACGAATGGGAGTGTTTCAAGTTTAATGTGCCTCGAAAAAGTCAAATCGATGGTTGTTCCAATCGAGTGGAAGAGGGATAGATGCGGCGCAAGTGTACAATGAGCCTAACGGGACACAGCGTAGCGAAACAATGTGCGTAACGGGACACTTTATCGTGCGTGCAGCCGGCGTTCATCGATTTATTAGACGTCACGTCAAAAAAGTTCTTAATTCGCCAGAGAGAAAAAAAACTTAGGGAAATTGTGTGCGGTAAGATTCTCCGTCAGTCCATCTCATGGTGTTTGGTATTTGAATGTAGGACGCATTAATTAATGTTCGTACGGATTTATTTGAGACGTGGGAGGCGTGAAGCGGTGAGGATGGAATGCATTGGTTTTGGGAGGGAAACGTAAGCACCTCGAGGGGGTTTTGTCTGTAAAGTCGGTTTACGGACGATAATTTCACGTGATAACGTCATAAGAAAAAAACATCGATGAAAATTTTGCATACTTTTTTAATTTTCAAATATTATTTACAGTTTTTGCAAATATAATTACAAACAATTAGTTAAACAGCCCGCCTTAACCTGTTTGATATTATAGAAGATTTTTTTCTCGCACGGTTGGTTTGGCCGGTTCTTTGCACGCTAGGCTCGGGCGGAACGTGACAATTTTTTTTTTCGTGCGTGTGCAGCCGGCGTTCATCGATTTATAAGACGTTTAAGTCACGTAAAAAAAAAAAAAGGACAACGGGAAATGCATTGTTGGTTCGGGAGGGAAAAACGTGAGTATAGGTACCTCGATTTAAAAAAAAAAAAAAAGAAAGGATAATGGCAACGCCCGCCACGTGCGCAACTTCGTACGAATCCCCGGTGCTGATGAAGTTGGGGGAGGTCGCCGTCGGCAGCGGGCAGTGACTGTCCGCGCGGGGGTCCCTCGCCGCCGGCACGGAGCTTACCCCCGGCACGAGCCACCGAAACCCTCGTGACCCTCGATGGCCCCCTGGCCCCGACAACACCTAGAGCCCGCCCCGTCCCGGCACAATGCGCTCCCCCGCCCAGGAATATTAGTAACGAATAACTGCGGCGCCCCGCGGAGTCGCGCCGGGGCGTCGAGGCGAGACCTCACAGGTGTGTCTTCGTGTGGTGTCGGCGCGCCATCCATCATCCTCTCCTTATCCACCTCTCTCTCTCTCTCTCTCTCTATATATATATCTCTACCTCTCTTCATCTTTCTCTGTTTATAATATCTATCTCTTTCTATTATCTTTGAAAGATTTGTGCAACGGGGATGCATGGCTGGATGTAAGCTTTCGGACATACGACCATTGCTGGAGACCTGTAAAATTTTCGCGATTTCAAATCCCTGAAGGATCAGACTCCAATATGATCCTCCACGCACTCGTGCGAATCACATCTGCTGATTGTTCACCGACTTGTAGCACCCGTTGACTGGAATGATCGTGATTCGCTGATTCTTCTGTTAAAAGTTTTTTTTTTTATTGGCCCAGAGTCCTTCAGATAAACTGTGGCCCAATCACTGAAGCAAAATAATGTCGAAAGTATTTGGACTCTATCCTATCGCGAAATGAATCCGCGAATTTTACATGTCTCTATGTCTGTAGAAGAAAACTACACAAAAAAACCAAAAGACAAAAAAACATAAATTAAGCAAAAATTTGCTGTTGACAACAGACATACATGTGCTTAGCAATGGCGTTTCAACAGCAAATTGTTTTCTTAATTTGTGTTTTTTTTTGTCTTTTGGTTTTTTTACATGCTTTATATTAGCTTCACCTGTATGTTTGTTTGTCTGTCCGTCTGTAACTCTTTCGACTAAGAGTGAGTGGCTCATCACTGTAAAATGTCCCACCAATTTCATTACGTTCGTTAACCGAGCGGTCTAAGGCGCGCGACTTCTGTGACGTCAGCTTTCGGATTCAGCGATCTTGGGTTCTACTCCCGGCCACGCCGAAAAAAAAAAGTTTTTTTTTTCCCGGTAAATTCTAAGATTATATCCATACATTAACTGTAAATGATTCGGAGAGACTTTACCATTTCTTTGTGACGTTGCAACTCCAAATAGTTATCTCAGATGGTAATAGGTAGTGTCGGTAACTCATTTCCCTATGATAATTATACATAAATATAGTTTAAAAAACAAAAAAAAACATGCTTTTAAAGAATATGAAACTAAAAAGTTAAAAATAAATATAGTTTAAAAAACTAAAGAAACATGCTTGTAAAGATTATCAAACTAAAAAGTAAAAAATAATTTTAAAATTAATTTATGACAATAGTATATAAGCAATACTAGTATAAATGAGAAAAAAGCATGGGGCGCTTAATATACAAAAAATATGGCACAAAGCGCCTCAAGCTTTTTTCTCATTTATACTAGTACCTATTGCTTATATACTATTGTCATAAATTAAATTTTAAAATTATTTTTTACTTTTTAGTTTGATAATCTTTAAAAGCATGTTTCTTTAGTTATTTAAACTATATTTATTTGTAGTTTTCTTCTACAGACATTACATGTGCTCAGCAATGGCGTATGTCCGAAAGCTTACATCAAGTTAATCTCTTTCTGTTTCTTTTTCTCTTTATGTCTTATTTCATGTCTGAAAACTTTTACGGTTTTTCTCGTAATTTGTACCTACGGAAAAATAATCTACGTCACGGGTGTACGGAAATTCTGAATATCTTACACGCTTTTTGAATTTGAATGTTTTTTTTTTTAAATGTTTGCGTTTCGTTTTTCGTGTTCTGGAAAAAAATCACGTATTTCTCACTATGTGATGTCACTCTGTAGAGCATTGGTCTTCAACTTTTTGAAGTGAAAATTTCTTTAGCCGCGTTCAAGCGATTTTTGGTAGAGGCAAAACTTAACGATTCGCGTCACCGACATGTTAGTGACGTGTTGCGCCGGACTGGAGACGCACAGCCGCCTGTGTACATGTGTACGTATATACACACTAATACATGGTATATACTCGACTGCATCATGTGCGTGTTGGACCCTTTTAGGATGGGTAAAAAATCTTGTGAGTTCGCGTCACCGACATGCTGTAGTAGCAGTAAGCGAAGTGAAAATTGATCACGTGAAAAGTTTAATTTGTGTATATTGTGCATTGCCAAGTGAACACATGACCTAGGTCTGACATCACTGGTAAGTCATGGCTGGGTAATGCATTTTTTACGTAATTTTGAGATACCACTGACATCTGTTGTGACCAAAAAATGATGTAGGAATAAATTATATCATGCTGACATCATACTGATAAAATACCAAAATCATTTTCTTACGTACATTTGACGTAGAAATGTTGTCATATTACTAAAGACCGGAAAAATTCGCGATTTCAAATCCCTAAAGGATAGACTCCATGATCCTCTATGCACTCGTGCAAATTACATCTGCTGATTGGTTACCGACTCGTAACACTTGTTGACTGGAATGATTGTGATTCGCTAATTCTTCTGTTAAAGATTTTTCATTGACCTAGAGTCCTTCAGATTAACTGTGGCCCAATCACTGAAGCAAAATAATGTCAAAAGTATTTTGACTCTATCCTATCGCGAATGAATCCGCGAATTTTACAGTTCTCTACGATATTACACATTTAAAAACAAAGTTTTAAGTTTTCACTTCTGTCGACAGTCCCTATGACTGCTACTTATTTTATTTTATTATAACAATCGCTGTAGAATAAGGAGCTAACCAGGCAGTTTCGATTCAAGAAAAACTCACCTCTGCACTATTGTCTCCTCGCACTCGATAATGGTGCCTATCCAGACTGTTGGACCCCGTACCCTTCCCCCAGCTATTAACAATTATTGCATTGTTATTAGCTCACGCCCTCGTCGTTCACGACGTAGTTCACAGTAAAAGAAGCCTTCTTTTCACAGACGAGATAGCCAAAACCCGAAGTTCCCCGAATTTCATGTTTTTTTTCCGTATCTTTAATGTTGCTATCCTAACCAAATCAACCGTCCACAATGTTTTAAAGTATTTATAATGTAGCTAACCTAACCTAATTGACCATTAGTATCCTTTGATCAACACCGCCATGTTTATTTACAATGAACAAAAAAAAAACCGAAGATGCACGATCGGGAGTTTGGCTCTCTCGTCTGTGAAAAGAAGGATTCCCTTAGGAATTACCTACGGGGTGGGTAGATAATAGAGTGCTAACTACGGAGCAGCTCTTAACCTCACTTTAACCAGCCAAAACCGGTGTTTTAGAAAATTTTTGTATTTAGTGAAGTGATTATTACCCAATTTGGAAATATTTCCTGTCAGTGTGCCGAAATTGTTTGTTACAACTAATTCCTAGTATTAAAAAAACTATTTTCATTTGAAACAAATATCTTATTTTACTATCTCAGCCAACTTTAATATTTGTTATCCTTTTTTTTAATGCGGGCCCATTATCCCAAATATTATAATGTCACATTTGTTATCAGGTACAAGCTTGTTCGATACCATTGTAATTAGTATTTTACAGTGCTGTAGGTCGGGTTTATGAATTTTCCAATGAGTGCAACACGCAGTTGACGCAAGGAAACAGCTGTTGTTTATAAAAGATCGAAAGTTGAAAGACGTCACCAACGGTACAACTTGAAATCGTAAAACTGAAAAATCAAATTTAATTATTGTGATTTTTTTTGATTATCATTAATATATGTGAAATTCTCAATCATTTTATTTTAAAATGTTATTTACGTTCACCATGCAAAAGTTTAACACTTGAAAATGTGCTTAATTTGTTAAAAAGAAAACCATATAGTATTGTTTGCACCATAACGTGTGCATTTTAAAAGTTTTCGAAATACTCAAAGGCGGATACGCAAGGCGAAATGCGGTAAGTTGAAATTGGGGAATTGCTTGCTTTACATTTTTTTTTGCGTCTTTTAATTTACAAACTGGTATTCAAAAAATATGTGTTTTTTTTTTTTTCAACTTCTTTGCGTCTTGTTTTACCTTTTTGCGTTACTTGCTTAGTTTACAGACCTAGCCTAATAGGCACGGTCTGATATATTTTATTTTCTAGAAACATTTCACAATAGTTTTTACACTGCCGTAATGAGCCCGGTCTGATTAATTAATAAATTTTTTTTCAGGAAACTCTTCAGAAAATTCAGCACGTCCTTGATGAGGAGAAACAACATATTCGTTTTGCAGATTGGAACGCTAATGACGTAAGTGTTTTTATTTTTGTGTTTCTCTTGCGTGCAATCAAGTCTCTTGTCTCACACGCAGTGCTGATTTTGTTTTCGTTTTTCCTTCTTTGCATCTTTTGATTGGGCTATTTCTAAAAAAAATTACTCGCTACATACCTTTCATTTGTTGTTCTGCCACAAATATTTTCAACGAATATTCATTTAGTGTTATATCATGTCTGTAATAAGACGTGCAAATATTCGTAATTATCATCACTTGCGCGACTTTTTACATACATGATACCTATTACACTAACTAAACATCTGTTGAAAATATTTGTTGCAGAACAACAAATCCAAGAAAGGTATCGAGTTAAATTTTTGGAATTAGCCCTTTAAAAAAAATTAATAATGAATATATCCACTTGGCATTAAAAATTTTAAAATTTAATGCTTGTGTTTTGTCTGAAAAGTAAACATTATTTGTGATACAAATATTTGTTTACGTAAACACTCAGAAAAATTGATTCCTGAGTTTTTTTGTATAAATAAGAATAATGTTATCCTCGCCCCCTTCCCCAAAAATTAAAAAAATTAAATGTTTTATTGTTTACAAAAATGGTAGTTTGCTTCTGTTGAAATTATAAATGCAAGGTTTTTACGTCACACTGCTATGCACAGAAATGTAGGGCGGTAGCATCCAAAATAATTTTGTTTCGTAATATTTTGTGTTTTTGCGCATGATTTTAAATAAATTTATAATATAAACTTATTTAATGGTTATTATGATTTCAAAGGCAATTTTTTATGTTAGTTCTAGCATGTACTGAAAGCATGCAATCATGTGGAACACAATTTTGGAATTGACCGTTTGTATGTAATGTAGCCTTTGTATTAAAACTTTTTATTTTAGTGTATCAGTCATTGAAAAACTTTTTTTTTTCACTTCAAAACACTGATATACTCATGTTTCTATAGTTTCAGGAAAAACTAATTTTTATTAATGTATGAATGATAAACTAAAAATAAAGTGTTTTGAGGGATGAAAACTACATATGAAAGATTAATCCAAAACGGTATTCAACATCTTTCATGGTTTCAGTATGTGCTAGCACTGACATAAAAATTTAACTTTAGTTTTATACAAAATTAAATAAAGGCTTGTTTAGTAGGAAAAAAACACATATTTTAAACAATGAAACATGGTTATATAATGAATGTATTTAAAAGCATGTGCAAAAACACGTAATAATGGAAACGAAATAATTTAGGATGCTATACTGCCTTAAGTAGTTTGAACAGCCGGGATTATTTTGGACGTCGAATCACTTGGGCTCTAAAGAAGAGTTTCGCATTAAGGTCCCCGCCTACATGAACACACATACGGTGTGCAGAGTTTCAGAAAAAACAACGCGATTTCAAAACTACTCAAGATACCTGAGTGGGGTCTGCTTACGAAAAGCATTTAAGAGTTCGACTAGCGCCGAAAAGTACTTCTGATTTCGGATTAAGTTTTTAAACTGTATTTTTAGAAGAGTTAAAATGGCTAAAACGCATGTTTTCAGAGCAATTTTTAGACGTAAAACAACCAGTACAGATTCTTGGAACCACTTAAGGGACTTGCATTACATCTTTATCTTCATTTCTCAGCAATATAATGTTACGGTCACCGCTCAGATCTCACAGTTGTCCTGTGCACGACGAGAAGACTGCGCGCCAGTCCAGAGGAGACACCGCGCTAGAAGCACCAGCGAGCGTCGCGCTTATCATCCCGCCTCACCGACACACACACGACCCTGACGAGGCGGGCCCCTTAAGTGTTGAGATCGAACCCGAGACCCTCGTCACATGAGCACGGCTCGTTGTCACGGCCGCTGACAAACTCTTCCTTCGTCTTTCCAACATCTACGCTGGAATCACAGTAGCGCGTCAGACACTAGCTGATGTATGCGATGAACAGCGATCTAGCCAATCATGGGTATCACATTGTTGTGCCTAACACGCCAGCCTCTTGATTTACTGAAATCTGTAAACCATGTTTTACAACCCGAATTTTGCACCTATACCGTGAGGCTGCTCAAGGTTCAGAAATGTAAGCATCCATGTTTAGATCTTCTTGGATCTCTTCAAAGGTAAGTGTAGACTACAGATTTCAGTAGTCAAACTTACGACATGGTTTACAGATTTCAGTAAATCAAGAGGCTGGCGTGTTAGGCACAACAATGTGATACATTTAATCATACCGCCAGAGAATTACATCTCTAGCCAATCATGTTAGACGCATGTGTGAATCATCTAGTGTGACAAAAAAATGGCGGGCGTGACAGACTTCCCGATTAGAAAAGTTGGTTAAAATGTTGCATTACTATTAAAAATTTTATTCCTTTATTTTTTATGTTTTATTATTTACCAAAGTCGTTTGGTAAATATATTATTTATTATATTCGTTCACGTGCAGTGGCTTTTTGGAATTAATATTGATTTCGGACCAAACAATTTTTTTTCTCGCGACAGTTCAGTTGAAATAACTTTGATGGCCGTGCGTGACGGCAAAGAAACATTTTGTATCTAAATTATTTCTTTTTCTGTTCAAAAATGACATTTTTACTGCAACTAGATGTTTGGTGTCGCTTCGCGTCTGCCGCGATATTATGATGTCAGCGTTAAGAGCATAGATCGAACGGTCGTTTATTATTTGATAATTGCCACAGAGTCTGCGCGAGCTTCGTTCTTATTCGTTAGTCGAAGTCTCTCCCGCCCACGGCGATATTGTGAAAGACGGTTTGATCTCGTGTCATCCCTCCCGCTGCGATTCCCGCCGGGTGTCTTTTTATTTATTTTTTTTTCTTTTTAAGTGAATCGCGCCCGGGTATCTTGGACCAACCCTTTGCTCCGCTCCCCCACCCCCTCCTCCCCCACACCCCTCTCCCACACACCTGCAATAGCCAACCCACCCCTTGCGTGTTCACGTTTTATGACAATGGTTGGTTATGCCCCGTCAAGGTTTGCCCCTTGCTGGGGTGGAGGTGTTGTGAGCCCTTGTAAAAGTGTCACCTCCAATACTGCCTCGTAACTGCCGTCTTCGCTACACGGAACCGGCGAAGGGGTTGGCTTTGGTTTTGTTGTTTTTGTTTGGGTTTTGTTTTTTCCTTTGTCCAGGGTATTCGTGTTTGTCCAGATCTTCACAATTTTTTTTTTGAAGTTAACACTTAATTCGTTAGGCGCGTTGAGGGTGAAATGTTAGTAAACAAATGGAAATGCGATTAAGTGTTTTGGACGGATGTTGAGCATTGTTAAGGTTAAGTGTGCATGCTCGTTTCTGCTGCGCCCACGAGCAGAAGTCCAGACAGACTATAGCGCGAGGCAGCGTTTTATCGTTACTTCCGTGATGATAATCGGGGAACGTACCAAGCCATTAGTGTGCCAAATAAATCTTCGTAATAGCAAAACTATCCTTTAATACATTTTATGAATTTTAATGGTCATTAAAATAAATAATTACAATTTAAAAAAAATACTTTTTTCAATACTGGGATAACATCATTTATAATTCAATATTCTCCGTAATTATTTATTGCATCTCTGTAGCTCAGGGGTAAAAAAATACTGAGGCCTGGATCATACGGCACTAGGAATTACACCACTGGGCATACGTTATATTTTTTTATGCAACTTATTGCATTTAAATCGTATTATTACATCAACGTAAGTACAGTCAAATTAACGTGGTTGACATATGATTCGTTGACAGCAGTTGATGACACAGTTCAGTGTTATAAAGTTAGTTATTCACGATGTGTTAGGAAGTTAATACAGAGACGCCGGCCATCATTCATTATTTGTAGTCGTAAGAAAACGCTGAGTGGCAGCTCTTGTAAGAATATTATTATTATATAGCATTACATCGCCTTAAGGGCGAAGAGAAACCAGTTTATGGTCTGGTCTCACCGAGTGCTACAATATTACAGTAATAAAATGGGCATTAAAATTAAAAAATATATGTGAAGCAAATTGATTTGCATAATGGTATAAAATCTACAATTTGCTCAACTTGTATTTTGTTCACCTTCCGAACGGCCTTTATCCTGCGGCCTCGAAAGCTGGAACACTGTTATCGTGCGTGAAGACATGTATTTGCAAGATTCACACATTTGCGTGAGCCTCTGTGTTCAATTATATGCCACGCTCTCTCATTATGCGTACGCCCCTTAAGAACCAGCCGTGGACAAACTTGCGTTTCAGAGGCAAACGAGCCTAAGTCCAAATTTTGCAATTTTCTTTTTGTTTTATTGTGCCTTCAAAGTTATTTTCCACCTAACTATGACATTTTAAGATTTTTTTGCATGCACCGGACAAAAAAGGATGAATTCGCAAATACAGAAAACAAGCCAAAAAAAATCAGCCTATGTCAAAAGTTAAAAACATAGGCAGCATAGAAAATTCCTTGGAAGGAATTTTATCACAAAAATATTACAGTAGGTACAGATGACAGCGACGATCGGACAGTCGCAAAAAACTGTAAATAAATACAAAATAGACCTTTTACAACACAACGACATCAGGCGAACTCAACGATGATATGAAACAAATAATGTAGACACTAAAACGACAAAACAGAGCCGCACAGGCGAACACAAGAACGTGACAAAATAGGTACATGTTGTGGACATCACTACGACAGCACAGATTATTTCATAATCGGATGTAGAAGATATTTTTTTTTCTTATTCTGAATGCCAGGAAGTACCAAAATTCTACTTAAAAGGGCGAGAAGGGTGGATTGGGTAAAAAAATGAAGGTTATTATGCCTACCTAGAGTAAAATAACCAAACTAAAGAACTGTGTTATGAGAGAAATTTGTTAGGAAGAGTGGTAAAAATTGCCATCATGACGTGCGTATTGTTAAACAAAGATTTTATCAATACATCAGCACGAAACTAACATTAAACTTCCTTATAACAAAAAAAATCATTTTTCTGTCCAGAAGGCATTCTCATTTTCACTTGAATTGTTAACGTGGAAAATATTGCACACGTCCTCTCTCTGGCTACTTATATACCTCCATGGTGTAAATGACAGTGTTGTACTTGTGAAAGTAAAAACTATGGTAAATGATACTGTTAACAATTATCTGGGGGTGTTTTTCTCCCCCAGATATTTTGTTGCATCATTATTATTATTATTATTTGGTTTTAGAACTGGTTGATTTACATAGCTTAACAGGAAGCATGAAACATCAAAACGTTATGCAAATGTCTGAAATTTTCACGTCTCGTGGTTTCTTCCGAAGCTCACCACGGCGATACGGGTTCGATTCCCGACCAGATCAGACCCGTATTTCTCGTCCGCCCCTTCTTTTCGCCAATGCTCCGTTCTCGTCTAGCCACCCCCTGTCACCTGTCATCTGTCATCTTTGGAGACCCCCTGTGTCGACCGAGACTTTAGACCCTGGTGCGTCCACGTGCAACGTGCGTTATAACAAACAAGTCTCACATGCATTGTTTACATGTGTTTTTTTCCTCGCCATTATTAATTAATCACAATTACTGTAAATTTGACACTATACCTCTATTGCTTTCGTTGTTCTGTCACAGATTTTTCAACGGATATTTACTAAATGTAATTAATATGACACATATGTGTAAAAAGTCCGCGCAAGTGATAATAATTACAAATACTTGCGATGAGGAAAAAAAGAATCTTCATGGCGTGTGAAACTTAGAGGCTTTATGTAATATTAGCAATATAGGTTTTCTATAAGGGGTGTCTACTTTCTGCATAATTAGGCCTACATGGTAAGAATGTGACGCTTTTTTTTTAAAGCTAATTGTTGCGCCATTTTGATTAGATGCCCAAGACACTGACTGAAGTGTAGTGTTTGCATTATTATGAAAGTGACCGTTTTTAACGCGGGAGATTTTAATTCGTAATTACTAGAGACTGTAAAATTCGCGGATTCATTTCGCGATAGGATAGAGTCCAAATACTTTTTGACATTATTTTGCTTCAGTGATTGGGCCACAGTTTATCTGAAGGACTCTGGGCCAATGAAAAATCTTTAACAGAAGAATTAGCGAATCACGATCATTCCAGTCAACAGGTGTTACGAGTCGGAACCAATAAGCAATTGTAATTTGTACGAGTGCGTAGAGGATCATGGAGTCTATCCTTTAGGGATTTAAAATCGCGAATTTTACAGGTCTCTTAGTAATTACTAACCATCACCTGACGTTTCCGAGCACCATTTCCACAATGTTTTGGGCGGGACATTATGGCGATGGTGAAGTTACATCACAGCATGCCGTCTCCTGATAGTCTCAAACCCTATATTGACTGATCTTCATTGCTTTAGTGCCACGCTCAGGTGGCGAAATAAAATGCATTTGGTTCGATCCCAACACCCGAACTGATTAGTCTTGTGGTTCGTGAGCTGCTGTTGAGCTTAAATATATGTGAGCACAAAAAACCTACGCGCAAAACTCTTACATGATTTTTGTGTATTTAATTTCAGATTGAAGTGCTCAATAAGTACTTATTCATTACGTCGAAACCTGCCATTTACTTGGTCAACCTGGCTGAGAAAGACTACATAAAAAAGAAGAACAAATGGTAAGTAGTTATTTTTTTTTTCCTGTTTTTAAAATCGAACGCGCGTAACTTTGGTGATAATCGAGGCACTAGGAGTCGAGGTTGAAAATGTTTCTTCCACGTGAATACACCAATTTTAGCCATTTTCGCAAAAAAAAAAATGCAGACTAAAAACAAAATATATATTTTAAACCTTTTTTTTTTAAATATGTTTATAATCATAACATATTTCCTCGGCAGTTTTTTTTTTTTTTTTTTAATATTGTAGATCACACATCAGACAGCCAATCAAGACGCCACGTTTAAAACCTACCATCATGATTCTATACGTGTTTTTACTCTACTTTCCATTTTGAATTATTCATAATTGGCGGACGCGACAGCCGTACCGATTTTTTTTCCTCCAGATCTTTCATAAGAAGGGTATCAAAACTGCTACCATTCTAATGTTACAGCCAATTCTCAAGTGGAATACCTTATTTTAGTGTTTGAAATGTTTTGCTATTTCGTTTAATGCTTTACTTTGTATGTTAAATAGAGGATGTTAATATTTCAGACTGCTTTGATTTATTCTAACTTTTAAACAACAGTACGTGTTTTCGTTTTTTTATTGAAATTGAGCCAGCGGCCGAATGTGCTGCTATCTGGTGTGAACAGCATTAATAATTGGCTAGCCATGTCGCAATAGATTGTAGCGACTCATATCGTTCCAGCCACCAATACAATAGCACCTAACATTTGCTCGACATTGCTGCTATTTGTGACGCAGATTAAAGATTTTATTTTTAAGTGAATACGTCTTTAAAATGGCTTCCATAGTGGGAGGCAATTCAATAAACGAATGATAACTAAATCGGGGGATACAGTTTGGTGTTGCAGCTACATATCTATCATGTCCATCCAGAATTTAAATACACCACTGGATATCTAAAGGATAAAAGAAATTCGTTACGCTAAGTGAGGACTGTGACGCATCGCGCGCGGTGGAGGGGGGAAGCGTCGCCATTTTGAGGTCATTTTGCTGCGTTTCGAGATTTCCATTTAGTATAACTTTTGACTCGGAGAAGCTACGACATTCGTTTTGAGTTTCAATCGTCAGCTCTCTTCAAAATCTATCGATTGCACATATAAAACCTATAATTGATGAAGTTACAACACGGTAATTATTTCTTTACTTGATTTCTTTCCTGAACCCGACGAACGGAAATAGTTGCTATCACAAACAAAACATGGAAACCCGAAGGACTTCTTAAGTGTTCAAACATGATTATAACATACATAAAATAGCGTATTTTATATTTTGTATAGAAACTATTACCTGTTACGTACACATATTCACGTACAATAAACGGCCGTGTCCATGACACAGCCACACCACTTTTTTTTTTGACGTGATAATGTCTTATAAATCGATGAACGCCGGTTGCACGCACGAAAAAGCATGACTCATTGTCACGTTCCGCCTGAGCCGAGCGTGCAGGAACGGGCAACCACCGTGCGGAAAAAATATTCTATAATATCAAACAGGTTAAGGCGGGCTTTTTAAAGGCAGCAATTAAAAAAAAATGTGATTTATTTGTCCAATTTCGTCATTTCAAATTAACAATTTATTGACATTGATTTGATTTCAGTTTATTTCTATAACTAATTGTTCGTGATTATATTAAAACAAATTATTTAAATTAAATTTGCAAAAACTGTAAATAATTTTTGAAAATTAAAAAAAGTATGCAATTTTTCATCAATGTTTTTCGTATTACTTTATCACGTAAAATTATTGTCCGTAAACCAACTTTACAGGCAACCCCCCTTTTTTTTTCTGAGATCATTTGGATCGCCGTTCGGAAACGGACGAAGCACGACTGGAAGGGTTGTTGGATTGCGGAGTGGACATGAGGGATGCGACCGCGGTCGAGTGCTGCTTGCTCACACGACACGTCTGGGAAGGCGGGAAGGCTCTGGCGGAGAGGGGGGGTGTGCATCTGTGATCTGTCGCAGGCTGATCAAGATCAAGGAGTGGGTGGACAAGAACGACCCGGGATCCACGATCATCCCCTTCTCAGGGGCGTTCGAGAACAAGCTGGTGGACATGGACGAGGGCGAGAGGCGGCGCTACGTGGAGGAGGTCAAGGCCACGAGGTAACCTATGCCTATATGCCTATCTGCCTACCTATCTATCTGTATATATAATAAAAAAAATGGGTGCGTGTACTTAGGTACGCGCGTGAGAAGTTATACTTCTTTGGCATCATTAAATAAATTTGTAACGATTCATAGATTGATTTTCAGAGAGAGAGAGAGACATATTGAATGTCTATAAAACTAACTTCTTTATGAGAGCAATTTTCATAAAATAAATCATGAAATCATTCAACGATAAAAGCTGTTTATTTAATTAAGCGGATGGGTTCGCCCCAAGGAGAAAATTGACGCGGCGAGACCTCGTGGACATAGAGAAATGACACACACTCACTATTTATGTGTCTATGAAACATGATTTTTTTTCCTGCAATTTAAATTGTAATATACAAAAATGGTATTGAAAATTGAAACAAATATGGCGACACTACAAACTGTCAGGATTTTTTTTTCTTATACTCTCTATTTAGTTCCTTACAATAGCATTCTCTCTCTCTCTCTCTCTCTCTCTCTCTTTCTCTCTCTCTCTCTCTCTCTCTCTCTCTGTCTCTATATTCGCCCTCCCAGGAGCGTTAAACTTTTAACGCACCTTGTTGGAAGTCGCATTAGAAGTATAACTTCAATAAATAAAATAAAATAAAATTGTAAATGTTCGTTCGTTCAGAATTTTAAATCTCAGAAAGTTCTTCGCCGATTGCTCTGAAATTTTGACACAACGTTGCATTCGAATATGCGCGTGTACCAAAGGATAGGCACCTGGCCAAAGAGATATAAAGAGAGCACTATGCTATATATGTGGCTGGGCTCGTTTTCGTTCTCCTATTTGTGCTATGATTCGTCCACCGCCCATAAAAATAAAATAACCATGAGAGAGAGATAGAGGGGTGAACGAAATAATAAGACAGAGAGTGTGCCATGCGCTTGTTTCAGAAAATAGATATAGGTATCCCATACAGTCGGCTGTGAATGCCTTGAATTTTATATTAGATACCAGAGCGCTCACGTTCCTTATAGTTCAACCAGCAGCGTAGAGAGCGCTATTGAGACAGTCCTTGCATTTCCCGCATATATAGTGCTACCTGTTATGAATTTCATATTTCGTTCATAGATTTGGTGTGTTCCAAATGGAAAAAAATTGTTAAAAGAAACAGTAACATGCACAGTTTTTTATGATTTATTTCAACAGTGAGTAATATTTATTGTTAATTAATCACTATTAGATAATTGTCTTCTTTCTCTCTCTCATTCTGTGCTGTTTTACCCCTTACAATATACTTACAAGTCGAGGTTTGAGTTACACACGCTCTTTTTTTACAAATAGAAAATATTTGGATGAGTTTTGGAAAGGCTTGAAAACACATATTATGATTAGCAAAATTTAAGTGTTATTTCATGGGGTATATAAAATTAGCAAATACAAATAATTTTACAACAGCGTGGGATTGTGTCTCTAGATTGTCATATCAAAACTCTTATGTCATTATGTCTCCAGACACTAAAGCTTACTGCTGAGATACAGGCTAAGTTTGTTTAAAATAATACAACCAAACGGATAAAATTCATCATACTATGTAATGTTGTTTGACCATCTCAATTTTTATTTTGTTTTATGAATCTATGATTATGGAAAAATAATGAGTTCAATACCCTTTACGATTACCTGTGTCATAAGTCTTGATTGTTATTGAAGGAATATTACGATTGTTTACTACAACTTGTTTCGTATGATAATAAAATGCGTCACTAGACAAGAATAATAAACCCTGAAATCGCCTTTCAATTTCAGTAATTGAAATTTTCTGCTTACCATGTTTATAAGGTTACAAAAAAAAGTATGATTTATGATATGTGGAAATAAGTTGCGGCGACCGTAAAAGTGAAGATGCTTTTCATCCTCGTGAAAATGTAGTTGTAATGACTTCCAGTAGGTATACTACTTATATGTCAGTGTTGTGTATGAGGAATGTTTAATGAATAGCTCTAATTGAATAGTTGGGGCTGTAGATGTATCCTCCAAACCACAATTACGGTGTTTGAGGGGTCGAACATGAAAGGGCATTCGTGAGAAGTGGTCTTTCATTCGCTGATGACAATTTCTTTTTTTTTTTTATCTCTAACGGGAGTTGTAGTTAGCCTTTCATCGACGTCCTGAAATCACATCAAGGGAAGAAGATCGCTGCCTAGCTTGATTCGTTGTGGCGCTTCGCCGTGCGTAATTCTAGGTTTGCGGGTAGTTTTCATTGGGGGAGAGATGTGTTTTTACGACTTTGTGCGGTGCGGGGGAGGGGAAGGGGGGTGGAAAGGTCTCGATTCCCCTTTAATGTTCCCCGAGAGGGACGCGTCTGGCGACTTGGAGCGCAGACGGGACAGACGGACGCAGGTAGTAAATGAGCGGAACAGAGATGGCGGTCGGCATTCTTTCAAAAATATCGCCAAACTAATAACAGTTCTTTTCCTCGCCGCCTCCGCGTCTCCTCCGCCGACGCCCGCCCTCCAAAAGATCTACGAATCTTCTCGGAAGGGTTAAAAGTTTTGTGTCTCAGGCAATTAGGGTTGCTGCCGAGTGTTTGTGATTATCATTATCGGAACGAATTTTCCGGGGCTATTTTTTTTCCCCCTGTTTCGGAAACGGGGATTGCAACGAAACCTGGGTCGTAAAACAATGGTATTACGTCCCACTACTTCATCTGGGGGGAGGGGGGTGAGTGGGTGAGATAGTTTTGGGTGGGGAAGAATTGGATATCATAACCCCTCTTCTGTTTGTGAGGGTAATTGCATACGAAATCTCGGGACTGGAATATCATCAAAGGTTGGCTCAGAACTCGGCTGTGGGCCTTATTATTATTTTTTTTTACATTGTGCTTAATGGAGCCGAATTATTTCCCCAGGTATACGTGTCTCGGCGCCTAGACAGTCGCCTAGTCTCCCTCCCCTGGATTTTAAAAACTATCATTTTGTGAGCTGCATACAGACAGCAAAGTAAGACTTGAAGCATGCATCCAGGATGTTCGCGAATTTTGGGAGGGATACATTTAATGGGGTGGCATGGAATGCCAAACGAAGCAATTTGTATTGAAGAACGCAAGTCCGTAAAAGCAACAGTGCAAAGCTAGTGCATTAGAGCGAAAATTTGAATTTCGTTGCATTCCAGTGCCTTATCATTAGGGGCATGCAGATTTCGCGAAAAGATTTCGAGACTAGATGAAAGTTAAAACACTATAGCGTCGTCTGTGTTTCGTGATTGGGCGAGTTTCTCCCAGGTACAAATCGATTGTAACAACACCAATCACAGTGATTCAGTGCGGAAGTAAACGCGTCCTGGGTGGCTCGGTCAAATAAGGCAACGACTTCTCTCGCAGACGGCCGCCAATCACAAGGAAGAAACTACAGGTGCGGGTATACCTTGTTGCAGTCTAATAAGTGTTCAGGTCTTTTCGCGAAAAATGCCTGCCCCTACATCATATTCAGGTGCTCAACGACAAGCAGGTTTAGAACGTTTAGAGTCAGTCGAATGGAATAGCGAACATTTGGCTGTGTTACACTTACGCGTTTAGCTCTGGCCGTTAGCGTAGTGTTGACGGCTCAGTCAGAACGGTTCTGCGGTTACGCGTTTTGCGCACAGCAACAGCACGGCAAGGCTCTTAACATTTTCAGAGACGCCCGTTATGCACACATGGTGTCCATCGTCACAAATGTTCGTCCGTCTGTAACTCTGTCCGTCTGTAACTCTGTCGACTAAGAGTGAGTGGCTCATCACTGTAAAATGTCCCACAAATTTCATTACGTTCGTTAGCCGAGTGGATTGGTCGGCCTCCGTAGCGCAGTCGACGGCACACCGGGCTACGGTGCGGGGGCTCCGGGTTCGAATCCCGGGTAAGACATGGGTGTAATTTGTATTGTCTTAATAACAACCTTCAACGAACACTACCATTCCTCCATGACTCGGGGTGACTTCCAACTACAACATTAAGGGGGGGAGATTGTTGCACACTGGTGACTGTCCAAACTTGCCAGTGTGCCATCAATCTTATAAAAAAAAAAAAAGTGGTCTAAGGCGCTCGACTTCTGTGACGTCAGCTTTCGGATTCAGCGATCGTGGGCTCTACTCCCGGCCACGCCGAAAAAAAAGTTTTTTTTTCCCGGTAAATTCTAAGATTATATACATACATCTAACTGTAAATGATTCGGAGAGACTTTACCATTTCTTTGTGACGTTGCAACTCCAAATAGTTATCTCAGATGGTAATAGGTAGTGTCGGTAACTCATTTCCCTATGATAATTATACATAAATATAGTTTAAAAAACTAAAAAAACATGCTTTTAAAGAATATCAAACTAAAAAGTTAAAATTAAATATAGTTTAAAAAACTAAAAAAACATGCTTTTAAAGAATATCAAACTAAAAAGTTAAAAATAAATATAGTTTAAAAAACTAAAGAAACATGCTTTTAAAGATTATTAAACTAAAAAGTAAAAAATAATTTTAAAATTTAATTTATGACAATAGTATATAAGCAATACTAGTATAAATGAGAAAAAAACATGGGGCGCTTAATATACAAAAAATATGGCACAAAGCGCCTCAAGCTTTGTTCTCATTTATACTAGTATTGCTTATATACTATTGTCATAAATTAAATTTTAAAATTATTTTTTACTTTTTAGTTTAATAATCTTTAAAAGCATGTTTCTTTAGTTTTTTAAACTATATTTATTTAGAACGGAAGTCGAATTACGGCGTAGTTTCCGCGAATATTAAGCTGACGATCGTGTGCGCTAAGCACTTATAAATGATAAATCAAACCCCAAAATATATATTTCAATATATTTGCGAGTTAACGTGCATAATTAATTACTGTTGTGTCTTAAATTTTTTTTTTGTTTCAAAGTTAGAACTGTGTTCATAAGCAAGTTAAAAAAACATAATACGGAAGCAGCTTAGCAAATAAACATCTTTAAAAAAAAATCCTTTAAAATAAACACAACGTCTTTGAGATATTTTTTGAAGTTATAATTGCATCCGTCTGCACGTCTGAAGTCGATGGTTGGCAGGTGTTTGACGGACGGGTAGATATTTTACATTTCTTAACCCCCCTAACGTTTTGAAAAAATTTTCAATATTTTTTATTCAAACTAAGGAGAAATTAACTGTCTTCAATTGATTCATAAAAAAAGAGGAGTCACTGTCTACATTACATTTCGTAAAACAACCCCCATTTCCCTTTTCCACCCATCAATGCATAATATTCTGGTACTTCTTGAAGTAAATGAACATACTTGACATTCAAAATAAGAGTAAAATTACGTACTTTATAAGATTTATAAAAGGGTGTAGGTCATTCTCTTCGTGATATTTTTAAAAACCGCCCAATCCCTATTTTCCATACCCTGAACTCTGGATTAAATATTTCACATTTTGCTTTCAAGCTAAGGAGATTTAAAAAAGAGGAAAGTCACTGTTTACATGAAATTTCGAAAGAAAGAAAAAAACCTTTCCCCATTCCACTTTGCGGTCCATTAAGGCAGATTTATAGTACCTACTCCGTAAAGAAAATTTTTACACATGACGTTCAAGCTCAGAGGGAAAATGTTGTCCGTATATGGTTTAGAAAAAAAAAGTTTAGGTGACACACTACATGAGATTTTGAAGAAAAAAAAACACTCCTACCAATCTTTCCACCCCCTAAAGCATAGATTACGTTCTTTTTGATGACATTTTTCTTGCTTAACAAAAAAAAATTAAAATTTCTGGATGTACTTTTTTTTTTACTATCCACATTTCTATTTTTCCACACGTTAAAGCAGATTCGGGCCATCTGATTGGTAGAGACCGGAAAAATTCGCGAATTAATTCCGCAATAGGCTAAAATACAAATCGTTATACCTCAGTGCTGCCTCTGCTATTGGCTCACAACTCACCTGGATGACTCTGGGCCAATGAGAAACACCCAACCAAAGCTTTATCGAATCACAGGCTGCTACGCTGGAACGTCTCACAAGACAGCAGCCAATCAGTGGGTGGCATTTGACCGAATGTACGTAGAACTATGGAGTTCATTCTACAGGTCATTGAACCCGCGAATTTTTCCGGTCCCTACTGATTGGTTGCATGTCGCGTGATGACGGATGGCTGGATGACACGAATCTTTGTAGCGTTCGTGGAGGCGAGAGAAACTTCAGCAGAAGCAGCAAGCGCTCCCCCCTACAGACGTGACGTGTGACAAATAGGGAAGATCTTCGTAGTCTTGACCAGCGACTGCCGACCTCCGTAGCGTAGTCGGATGCACACCGGCCTACGGTGCGAGGGGTCCTGGGTTCGAGTCCCGGGTAAGGCATGGGTGTTCCTTTACATACAGAGAATTGATTGCTGACGATATGATAAGATTTTGGATAAGGACAAAGTACCCTCTGGCTGTTGGTGTAAAACTGTAGGCCACCCTAATTCAAATTTTAAAAAAATTGACCAGCGACTGCACGAAAAAAGGTCTCGTACTCTCAGCCAGTGGAGTCAAGGAGTATAAAAGTAAACAGAGATTCCTCATTTATTTCTCTGAAATCAGTCACTAATTATTCTCACACTACCAACCAACCGGCATAAAACAAAATAAAAAATTTTCGTTTCGTCTCGCATGATATCGTACTAGAATTTTTTTTTCCCGGGTGGATTCGGGCTTCAGTCGATTTGTGGAAGCAACATGATATCGGAAACATTTTAAACAGAGGCTCTAATGTGCGTTTTCATTGTCATAGACTAACTTGTTAAATTTGTTTCAAACATCATTGCAGTGAATTAATTTTTATTTTTGTATTCGCATATAACTCTACATCGATGTGTCTGCAGGTCACGAAAGTTGCAAAGGTCACGAAAAAGCCTCGGAATAAACATTAACGTCGTTAAATGTCTTAACTTTACTTAAATTTTTAGCTTTTTGCTAACTTGATTTTTTTTTTCAAACGCCTTACTTCACTTTATTGTCCCGCACATTAAATATAAATATTTATTTACTGTTCATTTGAATAATGTCTAAAAAAAATTCTCTGAAAAGTTTTTAGCTCTCTGTTATAAAATAGAAGATCAATCTCGTATTAAGTTTAATTATTGAATTTGGTTCACCTTTTATTTGCAGACGTCCTGAATGTTGACGGTCGATAATCCGACAAAATCGCTAATTGTACACGGCCTTAGTCCCGAACGTCAAGAGCGTACGCAGCATTTCATTTCCAGTGTTTTTATTTGGGTTGGGGGGGGGGGGGTGTTTATAGAACCACTTAGCCGGCTGTTTGTTTTAAGTAAGTAGTTTATTGACACATTAATATACATAAAATGGCGCCTAGTATGTGAGGCTACCCTTAATACAATTTGAATCATTACATGCTCCAGCCATATCGGCTCTTTCATGTGACACATTTTCTATTTACCGAAAAAAAAGAAGACGAAACACGTTACTTATTCTGAAAATAATCAGGAAAAAAAAAACACTGATTTCCTAGAATATCATTTTTATCCTATCTATGAAATGAGGAGGAAGGTTCTGGTTCACCTTATAGCTTTGTAACAACTGAGTAGGTACATAACAACGATAAACGCATGTTTACATCTCGAAAATAAACATGATACATAAACACGTGAAAAAACAAAAAAAAAAATAGTGCGTGGAGTCCCTCCGCGCGGAAGAAGTGAAACTTCACTGTTTACTTCGCTGCATGGCAAGAATACCACGCGCATGTGCTTGGGATCTACCGACTCACTCTCTTTCTCTCTCCTACTTTCTACCTTTGTGTATCTTTCTTTCTCTCTCCCTCTTGCGTTGTAATATTGGACGCTACTCGTTGCTAACGCTCGCGCTGGCCTGTAACAGGTATACCTACTACGCGCATGCGTTCGAGTGCCACGCATTCACTCTCGCTCTGTCTCTTTCTATTCCCCCTCCCCAGAAAAGTTAAACGTTTAACGCAACCTTGTTGGAAGTCGCATTAGAAGTTTCACTTAAAAAAAAAAGAATTAATTGTTGAGGGAATGAGATTTTTTTTTAAGGATTTCTTTGGCCTGGGGGTGTGGGGAGGGGAATTAAATCTTCCCTAGCGCACGCATTTGCCTGACGTGCAAAGTATCAGTGAAGAGTGAAGACATACAGTATGTTACTGTGTGAGAAACTGCGTTTGCCTACGGCTGATATTGTAAGGGCATGTGTGTGTGTGTGTGTGTGTGTATGTGTGTGTAAGCAGGGGTGCAACAAATAAATTTCCAAAAGGGGGGGGGGGGGGGGCAATATACCTTTTTATATAGAATCATCGACCCCCCCTAATTGAAGCGGGTGGAAAATGGTGCTATTTAAGCAGTTTTATTATCTAAATATTGATTACGCAGCACTTTCTTTGCCCCCGTTTGCCCCCACTTCAAGGTTTCAGAAGGGGGGCAAATACCCTTGCCCCCCCCCCCCCTTGTTGTTGCGCCCCTGTAGTTTAAGTGTGTGTTATTGTCAATAGTAATGTAAGTATTTGATGTGTAACATCTTGGCTCTCGGTATACGGCATTTGGTGAGAGCAATTTCGTGAATGGAACGGAAGTCGCACGGAACGGAAATGTGTAACAGACGACGCTGCCATCTGTGGCGGATGACACGATCCAAAGTTCATAAAGCCCGAGAGAAACTTCACAGTATTAACTTTTAAACAGTCTTTTAATAAAAAATTCCTCGTCGAAAATCAGGTCCACAGCCGGATTATTTTATTTAATTTTTTTTCAAGTCTTTTTCGCTTTTATCGTAGCAGTTGTCGTTTTGTTAGTTTAACTGTTCGGTCTGCTAATCAAATGATCAATAAGTAGGGACCTGAAAAATTATTGCGGTTTCGATGACCTTCAGGATAGTCTACACATTCCTCTGTACACTCGGGCAAATAACGCCAGTTAATTGGCTGCTGAATTGTGAGTCGTCTCAACTGGTTTGCCCGTCATTCGTTACTTCTTTGGTTGAGGGTTTCTCATTGGCTCAGAGTCGCCCAGACGAACAGTGGGCCAATAGCAAAAACAGCGTATACGAATTTCTGACTATCGCGAAATGAATCTGCGATTTTTTCCGGTCTTTATCCATAAGTCGACGTAGCTGCTCCGGCAGGGAATTTTAGCGACGGTTGCGGTGTCCAGAAATGTTAAACGGTTGAAAATACAATTTGGGTAAATTTATCACGCGTCGGAATTATTTTACGTTAAATTTCGTGTCCTACTTTCGTATAATAAGTAGGGGCAGGCATTTTTCGCGAAAAAATCTGACCGCCTATTAGACTGCAACAAGGTATACCCGCATCAGCGGTTTCCTTCCTTGTGATTGGCGGCCGTCTGCGAGAGAATTCGTTGCCTTGTTTGACCACAGCCACCCAGAAAGCGTTTGCTTCCGCGCTGAACTACTGTGATTGATGTTGCATCAATCGACATGTACCTGAAAGAACTTCATCCAATCACGAAGCACAGACGATGCTACAGTGTTTTAACTTTCGTCTCGTCTCGGGATCTTTTCGCGAAATATGCGTGGCCCTAGTTATAAGTAGGGCCATGCAGATTTCGCGGAAAGATTCCGAGATTAGTTATAAGTTAAAACACTGTAGCATCGCCTGCGTTTCGTGATTAGGTGAATTTATTTCAGGCGCATGTCGATTGTTACAACACCGATCACAGTGATTCAGTGCGGAAGCTAACTCATCCCGAGTGGCTCGGTCAAAAAAAAAGAAACGACTTCTCTAGCAGACGGCCGCCAATCACAAGGAAGAAACCTCTGGTGCGGGTATACCTTGTTGCAATCTAATAGGCGTTCAGATTTATTCGCGAAAATTGCCTGCCCCTAGTTATAAGTGTATTTGCGACATGAGAACGCGTGTTGCCGAGGTTGGATTGTTAGACACCACTGGCCATGTGCTGAGAGACTGGAGTGTTATAGTGCCGACGCGCGCCGGCCTGTTCCAGCGCCCTCGACAAGATAATCGTGCACGGCTACAAGGCATTGCAGCTGCAGTACTTCTTCACGTGCGGCCCGGACGAGGTGAAGGCGTGGACGATCCAGGTACTCCCAACAGCCACACGCCGACATGATCCCGTGATCCCGTGATCGGATCCCGACCACGAGGGCTTCTTCAACAGCCGTCTTCGGGGACGCACCACAACGCCGAACGTACAATAACGCCGAAAGCCAAATTGACTACAACGCCGACAGCTAGAAAACTGCTGCGTACCACAACGCCGAAATACATTAACCCCGAAAAATGCCATTGCAGGACTGCCACAAAGGTTAGGTTAGGAAAGGTTAGCACACAAATTCATTCAGTTGTTTTTTAATTTTGCTCCTGTGGCGCCCCCTCCCCCCCCCCCTCCTCCCCGCAGAAACATTTTTCGGCGTTACTGTATTTCGGCGTTGTGGTACGCAGCAGTTTTCTAGCTGTCGGCGTTGCGGTCAATTTGGCATTCGGCGTTATGGTATTCGGCGTTATTGTACGTTCGGCGTTGTGGTAACGACCCGCCGTCTTCCTGCCCTGGGAAGGGGAGAGGGGGGGGGGGGAGCAATTTTTCGAAAAAAAAGAATCCAAACCTCTTTCATTGTTAAGGACAGTTCATGAGACCACAACAAGAAAAAAACATTATTTATTGGTAAAATTTTTTTTTTTCGAACAATGCTTAGAGATGGTTAGTTACAAAATTTTTCTACCTACAGTTCCTTGCTCATTGTTTTTTTTTTTTTTTTTTTTCACTTTGGTGGGGGGGGGGGGGAGGGGTTGGCAGTTGCCTTCTGGATCCGCCCAATTATCAAACGATGCAAGTATGGAGTGCTCCCGCACTCCGAAAAGGATCTGGGTTCGAATTTCGGTCGGATCATATCCTGATATCTGTTTTCCAGTGGTTCGTCCTGGAATCACTCCATGCAAGTGCTTGTTAGGGACGTAACAATACTAAGTTTCCACCCGGGGCAAGAACTTATCGTGCCCTCACCCATCCCTTATTTATCAAACCAACCAAAACCAAAAAACTTCCGCGACAACGCCTCATTCATATCGCCACCTCATTACTTATTCCGCTTTTCCAGGTAGTTTTTATTCAACTTAGATGGTGAATAAATATATTTATTTGCAATTGATTTCATTTTGATTACATCGCAAGTTGGATAGTATGCAAAAAATACTAGTTTTTTAAAATATTTGACGATATACATGTGTTTATCTTTCAACACAATTAATTCAGTTCATCTCTCGCGAGCATTTTTTTTGTTCCAATACTACGATATTCAAGTAAATAAATAAAGTAAAAATTAATCTGTCAGTTGAACGTCTTCCCCGCCCCCCCCCCCCCCCACCAATGCAACACCTGGGGCACAAGCCCTTCTTCTAGTTATGTCCCTGTGTGCTGTGGCCTGAATTTCCCTGTGTCCCTGGCCTTTGTGTTATGTTGTTCGTTTCCAACGAACTACCTTCAGTTTGCGATGGTTCAAGTTCTGCAAAGAACAAAATAAAAAAAAAACTTGGAACTGTCAGGGAATTTGGAACTTCTTTAAAAACTAGTGAATTTATTTGGACATAGACTCATTTTGTATCGCTAACCCATCAACTATTGTCATTCATATTGTATTTGGGTCTCTGTTGTATTGCTGGTGTGCCAGAGTATTTTTTTTTAATGATTTGTATTTACTTTGTTATGTGAGGCTGATTTCCATCTGTGGTGGTGTTTCAGTGCATGATGTAAGAAATTTAGAAACATCACTTTGTGCATAGTTTCCAGGATTTTTGTTACTACGTGAACAGTTTTGTCACGATATGGAAATAACCTGTTTGCACATAGTTGACTATAGAAATAGCGCAAAAATAAATGGAATTGGTTTGTTTCATTTGGAAAAAAAATTTGCACGTTTTTGGTCAGTGAAACTTTAGAGAAGTCAAAAAAATTCAAGTGGATCCAATTTTTTGGGGTTTGCTGGAAACCCTTGAAACCCTATTTAGTTAAATGAAGAAAAAAATTGTGTATTTTTACTAATGCAAAATTTTTAAACATTGCAGAAGATTGAATTGTTAAAACTCTGTTTTGTTTTTTTTGATGTTAATTAACAAATTTTTTAGGGGGGAGGGTGAGAGAGGAAGACCTGAAGGCCTAGCGACGCTGGTGTTTAGGAACGGCTGTTGGACGCCACATCAGGACGTCTGTCCGACGTATCCCTCTCCCTTCTTTCTTTTTTCCCCTCTCCACCCCCACGACATCAGCATAAAATATTTTTTTTAAGGAAAGTGCCCTTTTTTTTACATATAGCTATACACCCCTGTTTTCGACCCCTGGACTCAGAACCACCTTCGCAGGCCCGTTCCTTCAGTCGGCGCCGCCATTAGTCCGTTATTTACTTAATATGGGAGTAAGAAGCGTGCAATTTCCCCCCTCCCCCCTTCCACAAGGGCCCCCCCCCCACGAAAATGGTCTCTTTTCGGAGAGGGGTGGAAGCTCCGAGCGCGACTCCGCGTCATTAGAACCTCCTTCATTACGGATGCAAATGGCGGGTCCCGGATGCACCCCTTGATCGCGGGTCTTACGGTGGAAAGGGGTAGGGGTGGGGGGTTGAGAGAGGAGGTTAGATGCGGTGAATGTTTCCTCTTCCCTGTTCAACCTTAGTTGCGGCGGCGGCAACCTTTTCGCCAGTCCCCCCTCTTGTCTGCCTACGAATTTCTAATTTCGACCTCTAATTTCCAGGATCTCCCCCCCCCCTTTTTTTTGTCTGTCCCCTCCTTCACCCCCTAAAATTCAATATTTTTTTTCCCTGGGTCTTTGCTGAGACTTCCCCCCCCCCCCCCACCGTCCTGCCGTGCGTATGCTATTTTTCTTATCTTTTCTATTATGCATCTCTTTTTATATATATATTTATTTATTTGATCCAACCAAAAAATAATAATAATAATAATAAAGGAAAGAAACGGTGGGCGTGTTATACCCAAGTCGCTGCACGGGAAGATTAGAGATTCTGTCCCTCCCTCCACCTTCCTTTTTTTTTTTCTGTACACCCCCCAATATTCTCTTCATCTTACCAACAGCCATCTTCCCCATTCTCCCTCGGTGCGTTCTGAATTTCCAAAATTGTTCCCCCCCCCCCTTCCACACGTGCGCGCACGCCCCGTCGGAACGTTCTCCCCCCCCCCCCTCGTCTCGGGGCGACCGCTTCGAACCCCCCCTCTCTCGTCGTTGGAGGGGGGGGGGCGGGACGTCACTGCTCTATGATTTGCATGAGAAATGGCGTCCCTGTCCCGAAAACTCCGAGCGTCCTGCTCTCCCGCGCTCTTCTTCGGGCGCCTTCGGGGGGGTTTTATACTGTGTCCGGGGTAACGAACCCTTTTTTTTTTTTTGTTTAAAATCGTGGCCCCCCGGGGTTTTCGGGTTGATTGGAGGGAGGGGGTAGGGGTGCTTCTAGAAGTCTCCCGGCCGGACGCGTGACCGCCCAGGCCTCAGTCGCTGGCGTCCATGCCCGTGCGTCGTCGTGTGGAGCAGAACCGTGGTCACACATTTCCGTCGCATGCATTCACGAACGAATTACTCGCACCAAATGCTGTGTACAGAGAGCTAAATCTCAACTGAATATATATATACATATATACATATATATACATATATATACATACACACTAGCAGACCCGGCCACGCGTTGCTGTGGCTTAGTGATTTAGAAAGGATTTAAAAGACAAAATTTAACACAGATTCAACACATAACGTTTTCAATTCTATAATTCTATTTTATCATTAAATACTCTGATTACCTTTACTTATAATGTAGATTGACAGCTGAAGATAGATATCAATAATTAATTGTAAACACATGAGAATAAAATCAAAAATAATATTAAAAAAAAGCGAGGTTACGTAGTAAGTACATTGATCAACGAAAATGTGCACAACATGGAGAAAAATAAAATTTGAATTGAAACGTAGCGCCATCTATGAGATATTTATGCCAGATAGTACAACAGTTGTCTGTAAAAAAAAACTGATTTAAGGCGCCATCTGTTTGAGACTTTTGAAACTTACGATTAATAACACCAATCAACTTTAATAATCAGTTTATTATTAATTATAAATTATTAAGACCATTAATCGAAATAAAAACTATCCTATCTCTCAAGTTGGAAAAAATTACACATAAATGCCAATTTTCATCGAAATCGGTTGACTTGGTGAAGAGTTCACTGGAAACAAACATCAGGACACTGGATTTATATATATTAAGAAGATATATATATCTATTCAGTTGAGATTTAGCTCTCTGTGCACGGCATTTGGTGCGAGTAATTTCGTTCGTGAATGCACGCGACGGAAATGTGTGACCACGGTGTCGCCATCTGTGGCGGATGGCGCGAAACCAACGTTCACAAAGACAAAGGTTAAACTTTATACCATTAACTGTTTGATGGATTTTTTTTAACAAGATGGGCAGTAGTATTTCAATAAAATTCTTCGTCGAAAAAATGAGGGTTACAAAGCCGGTGGTTTAGTATTTTTTTTTATATATTTTTTTATTTCTCGCATTTATCGGAGCCGTTTCATTACATAGTTTAAACTCTCGGTCTGCTAATAAAATGGTTTGATAGTAGTCGTAGCTGCTCCGGCAACGAATTCTAGCGGCGGGTGTGGAAAATGCGTGAGATTCGCATCAGGAAGTGTAGTTGAAAACTTATCACTTTCGGCATTATTTTTAAGAATTCTACGTTGAAAATCGTGTCTGAGTTTCGTATGACATGTGTATTTGACCCATGAAAAAACACGAACTTGCTCCTTACCGATGAGTACTGTAAGACTCGCTCACATTTTTTAATTTTTTGCTCATTTTTTTACTCTTGGATAATAAATAACTAAATCAAACAGGAAATGTATCACTTACAAAAGCAGACGTGCGTGCGAGTTAGGTCACTTTAAATACGTGCGATATTTTGAATAATTTAAACATTTTTTAAAAAATTGTAACAATTAATAAATTAATAAACAAAAATATCTTAAAAAATCTTGTATTATTTTTTATAAACATAAAAGTTAAAAAATAATTCAAGATTTCTTAAGTTATTTTATTTTGTCAATTGTTACTTTTTAAAATTGTTATAGCTATTAGTCAAAATATCGCACGTAGATTACATTTTTCTTAACATCGGTACAGTAACGTGACTACAATAGTTTGTCACATCTATGACGTCAGCGCGAACAAAAATGGCCGACATGACGGACTTCCCGTTTGGAAATATTTTCTATTTCCATTCGCGTCGTGAACGCGGCGTTAATGAAATGCGTGTCAGAATTTTGTTTTCGAAAGACGGTTAAACTGGTTACTTGGTAACGGTTGTTATTATTATTATTGTTTTTTTTTTGTTTTTTTAGGTTTTGTTTACTAAATTTGTCTGCGAAATCACTTAAATGTGTTTGCGTACATTGACTGTGTTACAATTGACGGTTAAGTAATTCCTCTCTCAAACATATATATTAAAAAGAACCTGCAGTCGTTGATAGTTTTACGTTTGGTGCGTGTGAAACAGCAAGAAACATTTTTTATATACAATCGTTTATTTTTGGCGTTCGCGTGGGTGATAATGCGATAATGCGATATTTTGCTGTCGTGTCGCCATTTTCGCATCGCGCCGTCGCGTTATTGTTAGAGACCGGAAAAATTAGCGTGTTCAATGAACTTCAGGATAGACTCCAATATCCTCTACACACTCGGGCAAATGCCAATTGTTCATTGGCTGCTGACTTGTGAGTCGTCCCGACTGGGTGGCCTGTGATTCGACACTTCTATGAGTGAGGGTCTCTAATTGGCCCTCAGTCCTCCAGATTAACAGTGAACCAATGACAGAAGCAGCACAAAGGTATAATTATTTGAATTTTAGCATAACACGAAATGAACCCGCGAATTTTTCAGGTCTCTAGTTATTGTGATTCCAGCATGAGGCCGGGTTTATTAACCACGCGAACGTAACGACGCAGTAACGTAGACGCAAACCGACGCAAGAAAATCACAGTCGTTAATAAGGCTCGGTTCACAATTAAAATCTTTCTGTTAATTTCAGCCAATGAAATTTCGCTATGTATCCGACATCTGTTGGCAGCGTTAGTAAGTAACTATATTAACTATCAAATGATAATCCCGTGACATCTGACCAGCATTTTGTGAGCACAGTTTTTAGTGCTAGTGTCTTTTAAATGATATTAATTTTTAAAGCAGAAATTACATTTAAGCAATGTAATATCTCTACAATTTCATGCTACAAATTTTCTTCCTGCCAAAATGGCTTCCTACTCTACTCTCATTGGCTGTTGCGCCATGCGTCCGTTAACCGAAATAAAATATATTCATTTCTATCCTATGTGTACGACCAGCTTGCGCAATTGTGAATCAGTGGGTTCGAAAACATGGCGGTTAAATCTTGTGCGCATGACTGCTGTTACTGTTACCGTTATTTTTTTTTCTTCAATTGAGCTCGAAGGTCGCAAGACGTCACCAACCCAGCAACTTAAAATTGTAAAACAGTAGAAAACAAAATTCCTCGCTGGGCTTCTTTTGTTAATTCATCTTTATCATGAAAACATACTGAATTGTCAATAAATTTATTTTAAAGTGTTATTTTCATTCACTGGTACACAGCCGTTTTCTAGCTGTCGACGTTGTAGTCAATTTGGCATTCGGCGTTATTGTACGTTCGGCGTTGTGGTATTTCGGCGTATTGGTGCGTCCCCTTACCAACCCTCAAAACTAACCACCATATAAAAAAAATTCTGGCATTCGTTTCAGTAACGTCACGCCTGCGACGCGATAGAAATTGATAGAATTTATTTATAATTGAGAAGTCTGTCGCATCCGCCATTTATGTCGCATTGGTGTAATGGATGTGTCGAACGTGATTAGTTAGAAAAATATTAACGTTCATCGCATTGCACCCTTTACGCTATTGTTAATTCCATTGTTAGTTCATTTCCACATTGCGACGCGTTCGTCCGTCCGTCAAATCAACCAGCAGACCGATTCACAATGATCCGTACGTCCGTCGTAATGTATATTTTTTGATTAGATGCTGCCAAATAACTAATAATAATAAGTCTTAGATTTTCGAGATAATTTCTCCTTGGGAAGAATTACTTGTTTGACGATCATGTACGTTAAGCGCTTATAAATTATTTAACTAGCTCTAAAATATTTAAATGATTTTTTTTTCGTTACTGTGCGTTATTAATGAATTTTTTGTCTCCAGTGAATTTTTGTTTCAAATATCAAACTTTAGAACGTGTTTATAGGCATAATACGGAAGCAGCTAAACGAATTGAAAAAAAAAAAAAACTGTCCATAAAGGCAATGCATTTCAGACATTTTTTTGAGGTTATGATTTCATCCTTCTGTCCGTTGGAAGCATAAAGCTTGTTGAGGTTTTGACTGACGGGTGGAATTTTTTTAAGGCCGTGTGATTGGCCACAGGTCACGTGATCGACGGACGGATTGCTTTATACGAATCACGCTTGTTACCGAACCAACCGAGGAGTCGTGTATACGCGCGCGCGCGCGCGCGTAGAGCCGCCGCTACGAGCCATGGGGGAGAAACTAATTACCGAGACTGAGACCTAGTTTTTTGAAGTAGTTATGGGCCCGTCCGCTAGATAGTAGTTTTCATAATATATTGCTGACATAACTACATTAATTTATTAGGAGAAGTAATGTATAAGCTATTATCAGGCAAACAAACCAGTGAAAATTCACTCTATTTAGGTAGCCACTAATTTTGTGGTGTGTAATACAATGAGTTTTTGCACTTCCTACTCCTTTATTTATTACATGACGGTTTATTACAAAACAGCATTTAGTATTTTCGCATCGACTAATTTAGTTTTGCGCCGTCAAGGAGATAACTTAATATAACAAAAAAAAACGTATTAACTAAAAAAATCTTGTATGAGAACCTTTATTCCGATTTTTTATTTGTTATTGCTGGTAGTTATGGGCCCGCCCAACAGATAGTGACACATGTCGCGTGAAACATGGTTTCAGTTTCCACTGTAAGAGTCGCACTTCTTTATCTCCCTCCTTGCTCTGTGCTCCGAGCCGGTCTGCTGAGACGAGGAGAGTTAATTTCCCCCCCCCCCCCCCTTCCGCAACCGCCCTCACGACATGGGGAAGCCCGCTTCTTCCTCCCTATGCATCCATCACGCGTCCTGCCTGTCCGCGCCGCTGAACGCAGCGCCTGGTGCCATCTCGTGGTGGCGCGCGGTACTATAGCGCTGTCCGCGCGCTGCCTGCCGGCTAGCTCACCAACTATGTATCCATTCCGTTACAAACGTATTGTAACGGAACGTTTGATAATTGAGATAATTTTCCTGTTTTTGGCGATCTGTTAACATAACCATATAAATAATTTCTTTTTTAATGAATTAGCTGGATAGTATGATAGTAGTATAGTAGTTTTATTGTCCAAGTCGACTACAAAAATATACAATTATACTGTACATGTAGTAGGTATAGGACTCGTCAAGAATATTAAACATTATGAATACACATTTAAGTACAATCATATACACATAAACAAAAATAATAGTAAAAAAAATAATGTACATAATATAATAATAATACATTTTTAGCATAGTTTTGCTTCCATAAAATCATTAATAGAATAAAAACTGAATTCCAACAGCAAAATGATATGTAGCTAATATTTCAGATTAAAAGAAAATTCCAAAAACATGCAACGTGACTTGTCTTTTTAGTATTAACATAACCCACAGAATGCTAGATTTGGTTTGTGCAGTACTTAATCACATTTTAGGGATTAAATATAGTAATTCTGGTTGGCTTAGAATTTGCATTAATTCTTGGCAGAAATAATTTGGAATAACAGTTTGTATGTCATAAAGAGTAAGATTTAAATGGGCTCAAATACTTTTAATATGTGTAACATTATTTGAAATCATATTTTGGGAGACAAATTAATAGTTATCAAATGTGATAAATTAATTGTATTTAAGTGTTTGTATTTTACATTATTAAAACCTTCTTTAGTTTAGAAAGGTATAAATAGTATTTGGTGTTTTTCTAAGCTCAATGGACAGATTTTTATAATAATAAAACAATTTAAATGCAAAATCTGTAATTATTAGTTTAAAAATTATAATTATGGATAAGCATAGATGAAAAAGTTAATGGTTTGCAGTTAAAAATGAACTTTATATTGCTATGAGAACATCAAAATGCTAATACCTATAAAACCAGAGTGCTGCTAGTTTAGTCCAAAGGTTACAAGTGTACAATTTTTTTTTTTTTTTTTTTTTTTTTTTTTTTTTTTTTTTTTGCAGAAAGGCACTAAAGCCCCGCAAGCCGCTGGTAGAATACACACAGATTTTGAGAAAGGTTTCATCATGGCAGAAGTAATGAAATATTCCGATTTCAAAGAAGAAGGCTCGGAAGCTGCATGCAAAGTAAGTAACGGCTGTGACAAGGATTCCCGCAGACAGGGTAAGCTCAGGAACTTGAAAAAGTGTCTTCAAAACTGGGAAAACACAGAAAAGTTGTAAATATTAGTACAACACAGTATCAGTAATTTGTCATACTATGCAGTATCTTAATGTCTTAAAAACTGAGTGTACTTAATCATAAATGCATGTGCTATTTGTAGGGACAAGATTATACGGTAAATTGCGATAAAACCGAAATATCACCGAATAGTGTGTTAATACACAAATTGACACCAAAATGCAACTAAAATCATAAAATTAGTCAGCATTATTAATCAAAATTTAACTTAGATCACAAAAATGTTATCTTTTGATGTAATAAATTCATTTAATGCAATTTATTTAGCAGGAAATTTGTACCAAAATGTATGTAGTAAAAAGTTTGTAATTTTTTTTTATCTTGCCCATGTTATTATTAACTCATTACATTATGCCATTGGTACATTTTTCAACGACACAAATACTTGAAAATTAATTTTTATTGTACAGAGTAATGAAAAATGTTTATTAAAAATTAGTTTATTGTTAATGTGCAATATATAATAGCTAAAATCATGTGTCATATAAGTTTAATAATTTGCTATATTTATGAATCAACAGAATTCAAAAAATAATAAAATAATAAATCCAAAATCCCTGTTTTCAAAATGTAATTAGCCTAAAAATGAAAACACATAATCTTTCCCCTAGCTATTTGTAATTCATATCTTTTCCTAGCATTAATTAAACTTAAGGATACAAACAACTGTGTATTACGTAATTTGAAGCAGAATAAAATATCTGTAGTCTTTAGTTTGATAAAATCAATAATGTATTATTTCAAAGTTAAATTTTAAAAAATGTATTCATTATCTGTATCATACTGGCAGTATTGGATACTTAGTGCTGATCAAAATGATAGCAGTGCAAATTGTATATTATGTCAGAAAATTCAGAAAATATTATAGTCAATTTTGCATGATGTGTGTATTTGACGAATTGTGTTTTTATAGTAATTTGTATTGTAGTATATCTGTTATTTTGCCTGATAGACCTATAAAATGAGGAAAAAATGTTAGCATGGCTAGGGAAATTAGCTGAAGTAAGATAGTGGGAACCCTGCTTTTATACCACTGGTAAATGGATGCATATTGTATGGGGATTGCGCTTTTTGGCATATACGTCTGCAAGGGAAAAGAGGAGAGGGGACAGGGTTCATATGCCCACATAATATCCTCAAAAAGTCTGTAATTGGTCTTTAATTAGTTTCACTAAGAATCCGTAAAAACTCCTTAATAAAGATTGATAGCTTGCATGTAATGTATAAATGTGGGTATTTTAATGTTCTTTTTTTTTTCCAACGTGGCAACTAACAATGTTTTTTGCATGCCCAGTGGTGAATTTCGAGCCACATTATTAAATTTTATGTATAAAAACATTTTCAATTTGTTTTCCATAGTTTGTATCTAACCTTAACAACTAAAAAGGTATGGTTCTTTGTTTTGTCTTACTTTCAACTTTAAAAGTTATTATAATTAGTGATCATATTAAATGGTAGGAGTATAAAATTGAGACACTGCTTGGGTTATATGTATTCCAGAGAATTCTGAACAGTAGGGGCTTATCTCTAAGAATTGAATTACAGTTCCATTAGGTATTAAATGCAATGCTTGAATTTCCTCAAATTTCATGATGACACAACACAAGGTGACCCTAGACAAGAAATATTACTGATTATTCTGAATTATTGAAAAAATTAATATTATCATTGGGGTCATTGGAGTTCATGTAATAAAAATGACCTGTGTGTGGATGCAATAGTAATTAACATAAAACATTTGCGGATTTGGCTTGAAATAGAACCTTAAAAATTATTAATGTCCTTGCCATATGCCAGGTTTAGTTTGGGGGCGGCTTGTGGACTAATATTCTATAACAACCATGTCTAAGATGGAACAATAACTCATTACCCAAAGACTAGAATATAAGAATGGTAACTTTAAGAGCTGGCCTGGGGACTGCTACTACTGATACTACTGCTACTACTGCTACTAATGGTTACTGCTAACACTGATACTGCTGCTTCTTCTGCTACTACTGCTACTGGTACTATTGCTCCCATTGTCAATTTTCCTGAGCCGAAAAACCTTAAGGCAGTCGTGAGATTTTTGGCGGTTTTGGGGTATTTCAGCAGATTCATTCAGGATTACACTTCTTCGTGCAAAACCCTAAAAAAGAAAGAGGTAAGATTTAAATGGTGTGATGAGAAAAAGGATGCATTTCAGGATTTAAAACATGAAATTTCTCACCCTTTTTTTGTTTTGTTTTAACACTATCTACCCTTGACCAAATAATAAATTTGTGGTACAGGTACACGCCTCGAGCTTAGCTTTAGGGGCGGCTTTATTGGAAGACTTGGGAGAAGGTTTACAACATTACAACCTGTTATTTATTATTTCAAGTATTAATATAGTGTAAAAATATTTATTTTATTTTTTACTCTTTTTTATTTTTAATTGTTTGTAATTCCATGTAGAGAATTTTTTTTTTTACTTTTTTTTTTCAACCCAGCATTATATTATGTTATTCCATGATAGTGCCTGCTATTCTGTACGCCATTTATGGGTCAAACCATATTCTGTGTGTCTTCACAACAAGATTTTATTAATGTCAGTTTCACATTTTGTGATGAGTTGATGCTAACGAGCTCTCTGTGTCTCCTGCCGCCAGGCCGCCGGCAAGTACAGGCAACAAGGGCGCAACTACGTGGTCGAGGACGGCGACATCATTTTCTTCAAGTTCAACGCCGGTGCGGGCTTGAAAGACGCGAAGAAGAAATGATGCGAGGGCCTGCTGTTGGCGTTGCTTGTCCACTTGTACCTGAACCTCATCCTGTTCACGTACTGCGTCGACCGTTGAGGTCGGGTGTTCGAATGTCCTCCCTCCCTCCCTCCCTCCCTCCCTCCCTCCCACCATCCCTCCATCCCTCCGCCCCTCCACCTCGGTTGTCAGGTCATCCCGTTCTTTCGAATGTAATCCCAGAGTCACCACTGTCCTTTTCAAGTTTTTTTTTTTTTCTTGTTTAAGCGGTTAAAAACTTTTTAATTCGTCTCAACCACTTTGCTTTTATTTTCGGATTCAACAACATGCAGTTGTTTTATTTTCAGTTGTTTTGATTCATTATACTTAATTGTGGGAAGATAAGAATTATGTATTTCCGTTACATATGAATAATATGTCCCACTAAATATTTGCCTTGTGTGTGCTGTTTGATATTTGCTGTTTGTTGATTCCCTTAAAATGCAGCATTACACTTTTAGAATATTGTTGTCACGTTATGTGTATCATTTTTTTTTTCCTTTTCAATTTTATGTTGTAAAACTTCTGAATTTTGGAAAAATTTCTCACCATTGTTATTTTATTTTCTCGCCATATTTTTGAACAGGGAAATTGTAAAAAAGGACAATAAAACACCTTGGCCAATATAATTTGAAATATAATTTTTGTTTTATATTATGCTTGTTTAATAAAATCTTCTGTATTTGCATGCATGATATTAAGTACATACTTACTTTACTTGTCACGTTAAACATTTAGTTAGATTACTTATTATTATTATTATTGTTATTATTATTATTATTATTATTTATAATTTATAATTTGACTGCAAATTCTAGCTGAAATTTGACATTAGTATGTATACTGTGACTTTCCTTATCATTTCAAACTTGTTTGATTCTAAATTGTTATGGAGTAGTTAAAAGAAAAAAAAATGCAGTGGGTAAGTAGGACAGCTTTCAAGGTGGAAGAAAAATATTTGACATAGGAAAATTCTGCAGAACACATTCTGAAAGACATTTTGAACACAATTACGGTTTCATTTTGAAATCTAGCCTAGTGTAAGCAACACATCACAATATTTTCAAATGCCAGTTGCTGTCTGCAGGTGTTGCAAATGAATTAATTAATGCAAACTTTTTTTTTTTTTTTTTCATCTTTTTTGGGATAGTTCAGAAATTTAAATCCTTTTCCACAAACCTACCAAAGAAAGTTTTACAAATGGTTTTACAACATTCACACAATTTATAATGATCATGAAATTTTGTGTTGCAAAAAAATCAAGTATACATTTATTTTTGCATTAATTACAATTTTGTTACACCTGAACCTTGATGTTGCCATACAAATACAGAAAAGCAAAAAACAAATTTATTATTACAAAGTTTACAAATTATTTTAGTTTATGTAATTGCTAACTGCAAAAACACTAATCACACAACATAAATAAAGTAAACAGCACAGTTTTGCTATGAAAAAACTTGAAATTTAGATAGCTAACAGCAAGATCACCGTATAGTAAGGTAAGTAGGGTGAATTCCAGTCTTGTATTTCCACACAACAACCAGCACATTATTTTATATTTACAATTAATGTAATAATTTGAATAACATGTATGTGTAAGTTGTTTAGCCCCAACCAACTTATTCAAATATCTAAACACTTGTATGTCTAATCCATGTAATTACATAGGCTGGTATTCAAACACACAAAAATAAGGGTTCAGGTGTTCACTATGCCACATTTGTACCCTAACCACATTCCTAGTGCACGGCCAGTCACTCATTTTTAGGGAACGGATTTTTGTGTCTTATCCATGGCCGTTCTGCTGCCCAAATTCTGTGCTTTTGCAGAGCTCACTTTTTTTGTTGATTTCGTCATGTTGTTGGACCTATTTCTGGCATCATTAACTCGTATGCAGTCATTTTAGTGATCATCGCAGTACGTACCAAGCATTTTATGTGCCAAATTAAACTTTATGATAGAGAAACTATCCTTGGAATATATTTTGTACTCTAATGGTCATAACAAGAAATAATCTCAACTTTAAAAGTTCTTGGGAATATTAGAAAAGTGGTTCTATTTTTGTGCGTTGGTGCTGCTATCTTTAGAGTAATTTTTGCCGTAGCAATTGTATCGATGGCTGAAAAACATCCGCTAGAATGCTTTGAAACCAGTTTCCAGCCCCGCACAAAGCACCGTGTATTAAAATTGTTGCTGATTTGTTTCCTTATTGGGATTCAGTTTGGATACGTTCTGCGATACAGCCCGCAAGTTAGGTTACGGTTTTATCTCAAAAACGGCAGTGCTTATTTGCTACCTTACACGAACGTCTTGGAATACCGCCCTTAGTTACATTCTCTTGTGGGTAATGGCACCTCAGTGTGTGCATAATAAGCTTCGTGGAAAGGCAGTTAAATATATAACTAACTGTAGACATAACTTTACTCAAAGTGGAGAAATGTCTCCAAGTTGACTGGCCATTGGCCAATTTGCGTAAATTTCGTATGATGATCTGCTGTAACTAACAGCATTAATGTCACAAGCCAGTTTTGCTGCAGTTGAGATGTGATCTAGAGATCCCTATTACTTGAAGCCCTCCAAATTCACTGGATTTTTTTTTTTGCCCAAGACCTGAAATAAAGTGCTCTCTGATTCTAGATACAGTCAACATTTATGGAATTGTGATAATCAATGAATAAAAATTTTAATTATATATTGCTCAGTTGCGTAATATCAAGGGGAATAAGGTAAAGAGGGTGGTGGTTACTGATGCATAAAAGACCATACAGGAAAACAGACTGGCCTGCTGGATTGTTAATTTTTTTAAGTGGTCCACACTACTTAAAATTTGACCACCATTGCAGTAGACCATTGATGTGGCGAAACTTGCCCTTATTAACAATACTGGAAATGAGTGTAAAAATTTAAGAATGTAGACAAAAGTTTTCTAAATACTTGTTTACTGGGACGTTTGAGCTGGAGAACAATTTGTGGTTACTTAGTGTAACTGAGTTTTCATATTTTTCGAACAGTTAGTGGGAGCTTATGAATATTTTAGTAACCAACACAAAGTTAATTAAACCATCATAACTCTAGGATCATGTATTTTTCACGAAATGTTTTAGAGATTAGCTGTGTATCACACCACTGTGATGGTTGAATTTTATGACTCATAGAGTTTCGTTCAATTTTCTTGCCTATTGCAGGCCTGCCAATCTCCGACTTTTTGTGCAAAAGCAAGTACGCCATTAGAGGCCCAGCCACATAAGGCATTGGCTTCTCTTGCAGACGGCTTCCAGTTACAAGGAAGAAACCACTGGTGTGGGCGTACCTTATAGCAGTCTGTTGTGCGTTCAGAATTTTTCGCAAATTATATCTGCTCTTATTTACTTTGGTTTTTTTTTTCAGGAGAAGGGAAATAAAAGCAAGCCATTAGTGTTGTCTTATGGGTTTATTTTTCTAAACTGTTGTTTGTATTATTTTGAAATAAATTTGTGGAAAGTGGTTTTTTATGAAATTTTTTTAAAAGTTAAGTGTTGGAAAAATGTGGAATATCAAAATAAACACAGCATGAGCCGTCTTAATGCTGTTGCAATAAAACTGTCAGCTTGCTTGTCAGACACAGAGACAAAGATGCACTCTGTGAAAGTGTTTAGGTAAACGTTGTAGCCATTTTTCCTCATGAGGCCACATTGTATACTCATCTCTTGTGTGATTTTCAAATTTTGGCATCTTTAAGGGGATATATCCTGTTCTAGGTCATTGTTTTATTTTTACATTTAACCCGTTTAAAGTTTTAGACTCTTTGAGTCGCTGAACTTCAATAAAATTAAAAATTGTATATATGGTGCATAAATATTTGCATAATTAGGTGGTAAAGTTGAATTTTTAACATTTTTGTGCAGTATAAGGAGAACCAAATAAAATAAATAAAAGAAAATTTTTGGGTTTAAAGGTGGCTACTGCGTGGTATGGTTAAACCTTATCACTTAGTAGTCAATAACTATGCTCAAATTCGTAAATATTTTTGGATGATTTTACAACCTTGTAGTTAGTTTCTTCTTTCATAATGTGATATTTTAGGTAGTAAAAGTGTCAGTACATGTGTATAATTTTTGGGAAATACATCACCAGTAGCTCAGAACATTAATGTCTGAATTTGTGAGAAATGTATACATAGTATTCCACCCCCCCCCCCCTTTTTTTTTTCTTTTCTTTCCCCCCCCCCCCCCCACCCCCCCTCCCCCAAATAAAAGCTAATACCTCAGAATTACGCTTTATCAGTTTCGCATAAAGATGACATATTAGTGATGTTAAAGCAGAATAATTTGTTTTATTTAAATCTTTGTACCTGAGTTTGCCTTGAACGAATTATAATACTTAATCGCACAACTTTTTTTTTTCTCATTGACACAAACTCACAAGGTGCCTTGGATTACATTGTTTCCTATCCTTTTCCCTAAGCCCTCGTTACTCGAATAACAAGCACACTTCGCTAAATGGCAGGATTTACAATGTGTGAACTGAATGGATATTCCAAGTGTCCACAGATGCTAGAAGAATTTAATATTGTTGCTTATTCGTTTTCATGTAGTGTTTACTGGCTTCTGCATTTGTAGCTTAATAAAAACATAAAGCTTGCAGTGTTACTGAAATTTTTAATTTTGATTGTATTTAAATGTAAGAACTTTTTTTTACTGTCGATTTGGATGTATTGAGTAACAAATAAACTGTATTCAAAGTGTTGTGTATATATATATTTTTTTTAAATTTGGTGTTCTGAAGGTTGTTTTAAAATATTTGTTTGCTACAACTCAGTGGCGTAGCCAGGATTTGTGTATGGGGGGTGTTAAGAAGCATGCACCCCCCCCCCCCGTATTAAAGTGGAGGGTACGGGGGTTCTCCCCCAGGAAAATTTGGAATTTAAGGTGTAAAATAGTGCTATTTTAGCAGTTTTCGGTACTTAAATTTAAATATTGTAATGGTAAAAATTTTATTAATTTTAAAATGAAATTTGTTTGAGTGATGAATAAGAAATTAATTAAAGATTTGGCAATTAAGGGGGGGGGGGGGGTTGAACCCCTAACCACCCACCCCCCCGGCTACGCCACTGTACAACTATTTAGAAAATAAGTATTGTTTTGGTAGCAATCGGCACGTAAACAAATTTGTTGGTCAGCAAGTCAATGTCTATTTTATTATAGATTTGATTTAAATCCTTCAAAATAAATTCTGAAGTTGACCATGAAATTGAATTCTTAGTATAATATTTACTTTATGATGCTGATCAGAACTTATGGAACATACATCAAACTGAATAGTTAAACTAATAGTCATCTTAAATAACTCTGTCCTGTATTTATGCTATTTCTATCTGTTTGTTTGAAACAATTCTCTTTATTCAGCAGTAGCAGCATTCTTCACAAATCTGCATGAGAGTTGGTCAAGCCAAGCTGAAGGGTGCGAACCAGTAGACTTCCAGACGCTTTAGTCATACACGACCCGTCTCGAGTGGTTTCAGCATACCGAAACTACGTCCCTTTCGACAGGGGCGCAACAACTAAATTTCCAAAGGGGGGCAATATACCTTTTTATAAAGAATCATCAGTCCCCCCTATTGAAGCGGGGGGGTCCAGGGGTCCTCCCCCGGGAAAATTTGTATTTCAAGGTGGAAAATGGTGCTATTTAAGCAGTTTTATTATCTAAAAATTGATTACACAGCACTTTCTTTGCCCCCGTTTGCCCCCACTTCATGGTTTCGGAGGGGGGAGGGGGGGGGCAAAATACCCTTGCCCCCCCCCCCTCCTTGTTGTTGCGCCCCTGCCTTTCGAGCTAATGCTACATGACTTCCAACTCGTGTGCAACTAAAAACTGAAACACTGGGCCTCAGGCTTAACAAGAGGATTGTTACACACCATTCCATTTATTTCACACACACACCACATATAGGGGAAAGTGGAGGAATATGGATCACCTTAGGAAAAAAGTCTACATTTTATTTAAATAATCACATTTTGAGCTGTCATCGCTCCAGTGCTTTCTTTACAATATATAGAACATAGTTACATAAAACTTGTTCGCATTTCACCATAAGTACTGGAGTGGAAATAAAAAAAAATTGGATCCATCACACTGCGTCATTTTACCCGAAGCTTCGGGTAAAATGACGCATTCGTTCAGGCAATATGACGCACAGCAGGAAATTGGGAGGAATAAAAGAAAACATTCGTTAAAGGATGGCTAAATGATATGTAATAGACTAAAGGAATACTATATGACAGACAATAAAAAATATTTTTTTTTTTTTAATTTTAGTGAAGAAAAAGTACTTAAATTTCTAGCAAAGCTTTTCAGTCCCATAAATAACACAGATCAAATATAAATACAAGTCTATTATGTTATAAAAACATTGAAATTGTGAAAATAAAATGTTATTTAGGGATTTAGTACAATTTTTGAATAAGCTGTTGTATGCTGTTGTATTGGTTCATAACAAAGTAGACCTATATCATGAAAGAAAAATTATGAATCAAGTGACATAGACGTTCTAGTGCAAAACATTAGATTAATTACTAAGCAACAATACATGCAACTTTATTTCAATGGGAAGCCTTCTTTTCACAGACGAGAGAGCCAAACGCCCAATCGTGCATCTTCGGTTTTTTTTTTTTTGTTCATTGTAACTCATGATAACTATAATGGTCAATTAGGTTAGGTTAGCTACATTATAAATACTTTAAAACATTGTGGATGGTTGATTTGGTTAGGATAGCTACTGTGAAATCAAAAAATCAAAAAAGCGAGCATGAACTTGGGTGTGGCTCTCTCGTCTGTGAAATGAAGGCTTCCGTTATTTCAACCCACAGTTTAAAATTGTTGTTTTGTCACTTATATAGCCTACAGTGCACTGTCCCATCCACTGCAATGACCATGACGCTCTAGAGAACACACAACACACAATGCCAAATTTCACCGTCCTTCCCGAATTCACCACAAACCAAACAAACATTTATTCCCAAACAGTTCTTTCATTTTCTCTTGCATTTTTAAGTTTGCACATTAGCTTCATCCGTTAGAGATTTTGAAGTTGATTTTAAATAAAAAGCAAGTCGTCTATTAGGTAATGATCTTTGAAGAATTTTTGACTTCGATATGGTGTTCGGTGTTCTTTTTTGGCTTTTTTGACAATTTTTCTACACTTAACAATTGGAGTCTCTGACCTAGGATGATTTCTTTTCTTCTTTTGCGTTCAGAATAACTTAATTTGGTGTTGCTGTCAGAATTTGAGAATGTTGCTTTTTTTTCTTTTGAATGGTTTGTAGTCATGAATGCAGGTTTTGGTATTGGTGAAATTTCTTCTACATTTCTATGGACATTAGATATGTGGATGGGATAGGAGAAATGCTGAGTGTTTCTGCATTTGTCACTAGGAATGTATTGGGGAAATACTGGCGGGTTTGAACTCTCATTTTCTTCCTCGTCACAAATCTGCATTTCGGGAGGAGTGCTGGGAAAATGCCCTAGCTGAAGCATCAAAATCGTTCACGGCAAATTTTTCCCTGTTTATAAAGTAAATATTTCCGCTGCTCTGAATCATCACTGGACTTTTTCTATTGTTGCCACTTTGACGCATGCGTGGTTAAAAAGTTCAGCCAGTTAGAATGGTCTAATTCTCATATTTTCGTATGAAGTTTTCAAAAACAAGTCACTTTTCCTGTTGAGTAAATTTTTCACTGGGCCGAAAAAAGTCAGATCAAGTGGCTGAAGACTGTGAGAAGTGCGTGGAGGTATTGTCAAGAGAACAATTCCATTTTGTTTGCAAAATTCATAAGTTGGAAGATGAATATGACTATTGTGGTTATCAAGAATAATTAGAACAGGCTCATCAGTCGTTGGTTACACAAAGCTCTTAAAGTAATCAAGCCAGAAGGAAAATCTCTTCATTACTCCAACCATTTTCTGAGTATTTGTAAACGGAACCGATTGGTCCATTTCTACATAGATTTCGATCCATTCGTTTTCGAGGGAAAATAAAGAGAAGCACCGAATACACATATAGATAGTTGTCTTCCCCCACTCCTACGAAATTCGTGATCCAAACTCTGTTTCACTCCTTTTGGCCCGAGCGGTTTCGGAAGTTTCTGGACTGTGGTTATCCCTGTCTCATCAACGTTGAACATTCTATTTTCCATGAACTCGTACTTCTCTAGTACATTTTCTAAGTTGTCAAACAAGGTTTTCAACGATGCCTCATTAAAAGCTGTGATTCTGTTGAGACTTGTGCCCTCTGGTTTTTTTTGACTTAGTTCAGGGTATCGTTTAATGAAAAGGTAATACCAATCCTTTCCTGCAATCTTTTTCTCCTTGTTAAAGTTATTGAAATTTTGTTAACTTCAGCATACTGGAATGCCAAATTTCTAAGCTCATAAGGTGTCTGTTCATAGTAGGTATAACTTAGCTAGTTTCAACACATGAGCAGCGAGTTTATTTACTTGACTTTGCGAAAATGAAGGTCTCCTGCCTAAGTTTTTCTTCAAAAGTTTGCTATTCTCACTTTGCTTTGCCACTTTCATTTTTCTCCATATTGTAGCTTCTGAAATACCGTGCTTCAAATGCACTCTGTCTTATCGAAATCCCAGATTACACACCTTTAATAGCATCAACTAACTATTCTTCTGACCACAAGGTTCTATTAAAATGCATTTTATAATTTCTAGACATCTGAAAAAAAAAGCCATAATGTAACCTATATAATATAGGCTTTGAAATTAGGAAATGAAGCACATGTGTGTGGGGTAATATGACGCACTCGAAATTTGTGCGCAATATTACCCTATCAGTGTACAGTTAACTAAGAACGCATATTTTTAATAGTATTTTTTTAATATAGTGTTATTCAAATATATAAAATAAGTGGAAAAAAGATATACTTTTTAACTACTTTATGCATTTGACAAGATTATTAATCATATTTGCGATTCCTTTTACCAAACTGCAACAAAAAAATTACATGAAAGATTCACAAAAACTAAAACCCTCCACTATGAGCATGACTATCGATATCTCGTTTTGAGCAAGTTGTCTAAGGGATAAGTGCTAGAGCACAGCATTATTCACGCACATATAGGTCTTAAGTAACATCTAAGTATTGTGTATGATAGTCCAGATACTTATATAATTTTCTTATTTAATGAAGTAAAATGGTTAGTAGGCTACTATAGATAATATTGTAGGTTTGTTCAAGAAAAACTTCACATGATAGTTGCAAAACAAATCATATCCAGATCGCGGACGGGAAGGAAGAACTGTTTCCAAAAATGTTGTATAGGTAGTACTGCATTCTTATGACGACGATTAAAAAAAAATAATAAAAAAAAACAAAAAAAAATGTACATAGTATTCCATTCTGCAAAAATTTCTTATACAATCTACGGAATGAGGAAAACGGCCTTACTCGTAAAACTGTAATGTAACTAGCTTCATAGAATTTACATTTTTTCACACAGGAATAATTTAGGTAATTGTAGATCATTATTTAATGAGTGCAAATCCAACGCAAATATTAAAGGATTTTCTTATGTAATGATTTCTGTGACTGAACAGAAAAAAACTCAGATATTAATGTTTTTAATGTCTTGACGTCGTCCGGGCCTGCGGCCCCTTTGAGCCCGATATGCCACCGCCCAACCACCGTCTCAGTTAAAACCTCCCGCTCGTGCGTGCGTGTGTGCGTGTGTTTCTAGCCCGGCAAGAGGGCGCTTAGATGCAGTGCGCCGCACCCCTAATATGTATTAACTAATATTGTAATCCTTTTTCTTTCCGCCCCAAAACAGTGTAACGATGGCTATGCATGTGAGTGTCTTTTAATTAATAACTTCATGATCTCTTGTTATTTAATAAGTCCAAGCACGAACAAGGACGCTCCCTAGCGGGCGACGGAGGAACTAGCATGAAACCCATTTGAACCCTGTTTTATGTTTATAAGTAATTATTACAGACGGTCTGGACATGGAAGTAATTTAATAATTATTGTAAAAGGATTTATGTATTTTCTAATAGTAACCCGGGGCACGCTACAGCAAAGTTGTAACTGTAATTGTGTTCGGCGCGAAGGGCGCCATGTTGCCTCCCGCAAGCCATGAGCTCACCCCAGTCTATCTCCCCCGCCGGCCGAGGGCGGACGTGTCTGTACCTTGAGGCGACCACGTGCGTGGTCCGCCTCCTCACTTAATCCGATTCGTGCCTCGGGCGTTTAAAGCTGTATCAACGGAGGATCGTGTAAGGACGTGTACCGCGAGTAAAATAAAAACCAATTAACTGAGTTACGTGTTTTGTGTTCGGGGGGACCACGTGGGTCCTTAACCTGGTCAGCGGCGTGTTGGACGCCCTAAGAGCCCACTGCGATAATTAGGAGCGTGCCCGACGCTGAGAGCGAGCCTAGGTAGGGACAGGTGATACGTAAAAAGTCAGGAGGGCTAATATCTCGCCACACACGGGCCACGTAACGCCCTGAGTTAAGAGTTTTCCAGCCGGGTCCACGTGCCCACTCACGTGGTGGCGCCCATTAATCTCGACCGATATTCACATCTCAACACCGGTACGCCCTCAGTCTATAATAAATTATTTAAAGTTTACAACATGCGAGGGAAATATTTTTGTAGAGTGTAGTTTGTTGGCACAGGGCAAGCTGCACAGGCGCTCTAGAGGATTGATAGGCTCGTACATTTCGAATTTTTATGGGCTTCGCACAGGCTTGCAGTCTTTCAAAAACAAACTCTGCTGAAATTTAAGAATTTTTTATATTATAAAATAAAAAATCTTACTATGCGTAGCATATTATCCTGCTTCATTAAAAATGTCAGATCTGATTGAAATTCAGTTTTTGTGCCTTACAGCACCTATAAACGAATTATGACATAAAATAACAACAACAAAAAATGCAACAAAACTAAAAACAAAAGATGGATAAAGATGGATAAAGTTCAGTTAACCAATTGGTTACTTTGGTTTTCACAAAAATATTAAAACGGAACTAAAATGGTGTATACAAAATAAATATGTATATTACAAAAGTTTTACCAATGATATTTGTAGATTATTCAAAAGGAGTTATAATTTTTTACATACCAATTCTGTAATTGCAAGTTGGAATTCTTAATCCAAACCCAGTCATTATGTCTAATAAATAGAAAATGCATATTCAAAATAATTTAAATGCCTAAAATTTTTAAATATTAATTTAAGACTTTTTTCTGATTAGTTTCAATTCTTTTCTAATTAAAATCTTTTGATGCAGAGCAAGTTTTAAATTTAATAAGACCTAAAGATCTTCATGTGTTGCTTTATCTACATGTTGATGAAAAAAGCTTGGCATCCAAGGACACCACCTTTAATGTCATTAAGTACTTATACTATGTGATAATTCTGATTAATTAAATTAGTTTTTTTTGACTAAAGGTTATACAGTAAATTCTATCGTAATCCAGAGACGTTTGTTAACTTGAAAATCAAATACGGACAGCAAAATATCTTGCTGAATAGTTTCACAAACATATTTAATTTTTTTTTTCCATCAGCATATATTCTTGATCAATTCTTATTACAGTTGGAATATCATTTATTAAATCTTAAAGAGTAGTTGAGATAAACTACTACTTTGCGGAACACCTTACACCATGAAATTGCATTTGCAAATTTGACTGAAAAGCGTCTATTTGTAAGATAATTAAAACATATATACAACGCATTGCTTGACGAGGCCTAAAATTTATAATAAGATTGTTGGAAAGTATCAAAGGCTTTGCTCATGTTGAAATAAATAGAATATTTTATTTACATCTGAATTTATACTGGTACGCACGCACTTACACCCCCCCCCCCCCACACACACACATATATACATATATATATATATATATATATATATATATATATATATATATGAAGGCGTGTGTTAAAGACGATATTCCTGATTGAAAACTATCTGGTTTTACAGAAATAATATTTTTAGGAATAAAATTCATGTGCCTATAAATATTTTTTCGTCAAAAACTGCTAAAATACTACAAAACAAAGGTTTCTGACTAGAATTTACCGTAAATAATTCTTCAAGAAAATATATACCGATAAATGGTTGAACACACAACCACTCTCTGACTGATGTACACTTAATTAAATAATTTTTGTACAAAAGCAAAATTTTTTTTAATGTTTTAAATGTTTGTTTGAGATTTATTTATAACATGTTGGAATGATAATGCTACAGTTACTAAAAACTAAAACGATACAAAACTAAAAAAATATATATATATATTTTTGCAAAACTCCGTTCCCCCGGAGAAACCCCCGGAATGGCCACCGCATGGGGAGCCCAAGAAAAGAAACGGGCTCCCCATTGGAAGCCACCTGGAAGGTTTTTTTCTGTTCCACCTACCGTTTCTTTGGTAGCCTGACTTGTTACAAGGAATTGTATTCCTACCATTTTATCTGGGCAATCCGCCTTGGAGGAGCCGGGGCGCGAACCCGGGTCCTACAAGTCACAAGGCAGGCGCTCTACCCCAGAACCAGAGTGGTAGAGCGGATACTTGCAGTCTTCTTAACACTGACATGATATTATTCCACGAGGTTACTGTAGTTTCGTGTGTCATCAACACGTGCAGTACGTACAGTAACATCTAACCTCGGTAACGAACAAATTTATGTGTTCTCATGTTGTTCGTTCAGCATGAATTATGTAATTTCATAACAGTGAAATATAATTTGTATAACTAGTCTGGCAATTTTTTAGTTACTTTCCTGCAAACAAACTTACAATCCCGCTGTACAATAATTATATAGAAATATAGACTAGTAAAAACATATGTAAGATCTTACACTGTCGATGGTAAAGTTATTTTGAAATAAATGTTAGATATTAAAAGAGTGAGTTTAGTTAAAATATGTGTGTGCTTACAAGCATGAAGTTATTGTATACATATTTTATTTATTTGGTTTTAAAGCCACAGAAAAGTTAACTTTTTATATTACTTTTCGCTTTCTTTTGTTTTACCGTGCTTAACATGCACAGCTAATCCCTGGAAAGCTATTCAAACAACTGATTGCAAATAACTAAATATTGGAGGTACTGGGACAATACGAAGCATAAATGGTAATACTATTTTGTAGTGATACAGTTATTTTAATGTAAATTAAGTATACATGCTGCGTTGACAGTTTGTGTCTGATCCAAACTGTAATTCTGGCAGTGGTTGTAGGCGAGCTACTTCCGCCTCCAACCTGGCCAGGACTATGCGTTACGCTACCTTAGAGGTGACAGATAACAGAGATATGGGGCGGTACGACGCTGGCCGGCTGGCGGCGCCCTTCCCCTTGAAAGTTAGCGATGCTGACCGCACGGCCACGAGGCCATACTTGTACAATAATAGTTTCAGATGTTATATACATATTTATAAAAATTTTGTTCATGGTAGGGGAATAATATTATTTCGTTTTCATAACACGATTTTATAAATGATATTCCAATTGTAATAAGAATTGATCAAGAATAGATGCTGATGGAAAAAAAATGAAATATGTTTGTGAAACTATTCAACAAGATATTTCAGCTGTCCAGATCTGGTTTTCAAGTTAACAGACGTCTCTGAATTACGATAGCATTTATTGTATAACATGTATTAAAAAACTAATTCAATTAATTAGAATTATCACATAGTAAGAAATGACATTAAACTTTTAATACCTTCGAGTTATATTGGATGCCTGGTTTTTATTTTTCACCAACATTTTGCATTTCAAGATCTTTGGTCTTATTAAATTTATAACTTTCTCTGCATCAATACCTGATTGTATACTTTGTTCTTCAAATTGATTAGCTATGAAGTAGAATATTGTGTCGTAATTTGGAATAAATAACTAATTTTGATTGTAATATAATTGAAAGTAGGCAGAAAAAATTCTTAAATTAAAATTTCAGGCTTTTTAATTTGCTACATTCCTATATCAATTTAATTTACAAGTTATATTTACTAGACGTTCAATCAATGATACATATACGTTGTATTACCATTTTTGATGCTTCAGACATAATATCTCGGTTTGAATTAAGAATTTCAAGTTGCAATCATAGAATAAGTGACACTTTTAAAAATTATAATTCCTTTTGAATAATCTCGAAACATTCATTGGTAAAAATCTCCAGCAAAAACTTATTTAAATTTTTATAATCTACATATTTATTTTGTAATAACCATTTTAGTTTCTGTATAAGATCTTTGTGATAACCATAATAACCAATTAGTTACTATGAACTTTATCAACATTTTTCTATCTGTGTGTTTCGTGTTTAGTCGTACAGTTATTGATATGTATCATTGTATGTCTTGTGTTAATGTGTTTTTGGTTGTTATTCTGTGTGCTTATATGGTACCTATTTTTTTAATGTATGTGTCTTATTTCGTTTATAAGTGTCGGAAGGCACAAAAAACGAAATTCGATTTGATCTGTCAGTTTTAATGAAGCAGAATAATATGCTACGCATAGTAATATTTTTTTTATTTCGTAATAGAAAAAATACTTAAATTTTGGCAGAGTTTATTTTTGAAAGACTGAAAACTTGTGTAAATCCCACCAACATACGATGTACGAGCCTATGTCTCCTCTAGAGCGCCTGTGCTGCTTTACCTGTGCCAACAAACTACACTACAAAAAAATATCCCCCTCGAATTTGAGCATCTCAAATATACATTTTGTAGACTTAAATTTAATATGGACATTAAATCCTTAATCTCTGAGATTTTTGTGTTCTATCACCCTAATTATGAAAAAATTACATAAGAATGCATTGGATTTGCACTCATTAAATAATGATCTACAATTACTTCAATTATTCCAGTGTGCAAAAATGTAAATTCTATGAAGCTAGTTACATTACGATTTTATGAGTAAGGCCGTTTTCCTAATTCCGTGGAATGTATAAGAAATGTTGGCAGAATTATCCTTCGTCCATTTTTATTATGGAATTCTTCCATTATGGTACTTTTCCGTCGCCTTCGTCAAAACAGGAGGAAAAGTACCTCAATTGAAAACAATTCATTGCTTCGCACAAGCTTAAATTCCATTGCAAAGGCCACCGTGAATATCTTAATGAGGTGCAGCGGGTGACGGACGAGCCCTTATCGACCCAGTGGTAACGAGGGGTGCTGATTGTGTGAGCGCCAGAAGTAACTCCCGTGACTGATGAGACATTCGCCAGAACACCCGGAGTGTCTGTACGGCAGCTTGTATACAAACGAACAAGCTGGGCGAAGACAACTCTCGTGGCGGCATCCTTGGAAGACGTTTATCCTGCTGGGTGAGTGATCAAGTTGGCAAAAGAAAAAAGGTAAAAGCAGAGGTTTAATGTAGCATGGCTATGCTCAGAAGTATGTCGCCAGTGGCAGAAGCAAGGAATTTACTTTGGTAGGTTTGGACTGTTGCATTATCATTCTCAACGTTCATCTCTACTTTTGTGGTCAGTGATTCCAGGTGTTGTGTAACTGCTCACATTGCATCACCCAAAATTGCATACTGCACTAGCCAAAATTTCACAATTTGTTTTTCATATATTCCACTGCATCCCCCACTGTATGACACCTCTAAGATTAAAATGGTCAAGGTTGTTGAATGATTATATCACTTACATCAAACCAAGGCGATCCGGGTTTGATTAGCATTGGAAGCACGCACAGATTTTTCACTAGTGGCACACATTGCTGCACAGCTCCAAGATTATAATAATAAGAGTGGTAGTGTATTGCTGTACCCATCTAAGCCTCAGCCTTGCCATGGCGTTGGAGATACTGTGCATCAATGGAAAGAGATTTCGCACGTAACTGGAATTGTACCTTTACCAGGTTTCCAAGAAACTGGATTACAGGAGTATGCCACAACTCCCTGCATAAATAAACAGCAGACTTTAAAACAATTATCAGGAAAACGGCGTAACACCCTCCATACTTTATTTGTTAATGTGGCATCAGCAGACGAGCCCAGCGATCCCCATGAGCTCGGGAGAATGGAAACGCCATTTCATTGCATTTGGGGCATTCAGTCAACCAGATAGTTGACTCATGTCTAAAGCCCCAAACCTGAGCACTACCTGTTGGTGACCCCAACATATCACATCATCTGGGAATCATCAGACACCCAGAATACCAGTGATCCTGTGGAGGCCTACCCAACCCCTCCTAGCTATTACTGGGGTGGTATGCTTACTCACACATCCCCCTGTCACTGGGATAGTAATCTCTGTTGAACATGCTTCAAGATTAGGAGTCCATCATGAGTCCAAACACCAGTCAGTCATAATATAATTTCTTGGAAATGCGCCATTGCAAATTTGCACTGTTTGTCAAGGGAAGAAATGGGGTGTGGCTGTGTCATGGACACGGCCGTGTTTTGTACGCGAATATGTATACGTAACAGGTAAAATTTTTATAAAACATCTACCAAGTGTACAAATAAACTGAAGTATAGCGCGAAAATGTTTCCTAATCAATATTATAAATGTTTGGAATTTTATAATTTAGTCTTGGGCATTATTTCATTGCATTTGTATCGGTTTTTCAAGAAAGATAATTTGTATCGGAAAAAAACGTAAAAAAAATTGTCCATAATTTCCTAATATACATCCATAAGCATGATGATAATAATAAAAACAGTTTCAAACCAAAAATATACGAGTCTCTTAGTTAAATTTTCAAGAAATGTGATGAAAACATATCAATATTTTAAATAATATGTAAGTTATTTGTCTAAAAGAAAAACGAGATATCAAAATGTTTCAGACAGTATGGTCGGCCAAAACGGTCAGATATAAATGCGCCAATGTGGCAGGACCCCTTGGCCATGCAATATTCTGCTACTGACGTAACAAAACAGAACGTCGCTCAGTCAGATGATTGTGGACCAAGGTTCGCCCGGTGGTTCCAGATTCAATGGCGACGGCAGATGTGGAGGCCTTCCTGGGTTGCGTGCGGCCGCTCCGCTGGGCGGCGAGGCTTCTAGCCGTCGAACCTCCCGGCGGCGAGACGTCCCCCCTGATGCACCACCTCCACAAGGTCCTCTTCAGCCTGGGACTGACGGTCCTCCAGGCGCTCAAGATGCGCGCCTGGCTCTCCGCGGACGAAGGCCAGGTCGCCAAGACCTACTCCATGGTCTACGCGCTCGCGTCCAGCGCCTCGTTCGTCGCGGCCCAGGTCGGCATCCTCGCCTCGTGGCTGGGCGGCCGACTTCACCGCGAGATGGCCGGGTTGTTCTCGCAGGTCGACCACCTTGTGGTCGCGGAAGGCGCGGAGGTCATGTACCGCAGGTGGTCCAGGCGCCTGTCGGTGACCGTCGCGTCGGCGGCGGTCGCGCTCTCGGCCAGGTTCGCCCTCCACTACGCCACGCTCGTCCGACCCGTCCCGGGGCACATGTACCTCGGCATCGTCGCCAAGGTCCTCGTGATCTGCGTCACGACCGGCGGCTGCCTCAACTACGTGCTGCTCGTCAGGCAGAGGCTGGTCCTCCTGAACGGCAAGCTCCGCGGCGCTTCTACCGTCGGGCGGACGGGTCGACGCTCGCGCGCTCCGGGACCCCGGAGGACTCCCGGACGCCGTGGCTTGAGACCTCGTCCTCGCGTGGCGGACGTCCGAGTGCCCTTGGCCTGGAACGGCGCGGAAGGAGGCCGCTTCGTCGAGCACGTTGCCGGTCTGAGGCTGGCCTTCGGCAAGGTGTACGCCATCGTGTCCCTGATCGACGACGCCTACGGGCTGCCGATCCTGTTCAACACGCTGCAGTTCTTCGTCGCCACTGTTCTGAGCTTGATGTACGTGCTGCTGGTCAACTTCAGGGCGTCCTACGTGACGCAGGTCGACGGCCTGGCGAGTCTCGACTTTTTCGACGCGTTTCCGACTGCGGTGATTTCCGTCCAGACCGCCGTCTTCCTGCACGCGTGCGGCTCGACGATTGACCAAGTGCACGTCACTGAAGAAATAATATACGACTTGATGCTGCAGCCTGGCTTGGGCAAGGAGGAGTTGGAAGAACTTGCGTTGTTTTCGGACCTCATCTCCAGCAGAAACGTGGCGTTTCGCGGAGCCGGGTTTTTCGAACTTAACTTGTCCCTGCTGCCGTCAATGGCTGGATCAGTGATGACGTATGCCCTGGTACTGTTGCAGTTTTCTTTTCCTGAAAGAGAGCCAGATAGTAACAAATAGTAATTAATTACGTACCCAGTTTTTTTCTTTCGTTGCAAAGATAATTTTTATTCCACTCTCGTGGTTTCAAAAATTATTTAACGAACAAATGTGTTATGGTTGCAGAAAACACAGACCGACAAATAATGAAATAAATGCATGTTAAAAGTCGAGATTAGATTATTTAAAAGAAAAAGCAAAAGGAAGATGAGTAAAAGTGGAGAATGAGTGAGATATCTCCTTCCGAAATCCTAAAAAAAGGGGGGGGGGGGAATAGCGGGCAAAAAAGGGAGCGACGGAAGACTGCCATAATGGAAAACTACCATAATGGTAGTATTCCGCCTGGCCTATTCAAAAAAGGCGGAAAAGTACCAAAACATAAAGCTGCCACAACGAGGCGGAATTCTGCCATATTTATTTATACACTCCATTGAATGAGTACAGCTGCTTTGCTCTCGAAGTAGCGTATAGAATACGTCGGTAGGTAGTGCTGTTAACCCCCTAGCTGTTTCTTAGGTTAACTTAAAAGGCTACAGATAGCACTTCTGGCGGTGATTTTATGTAGTCCGTCATAAATCAACTCAGCAGATCGCGCACTAGTAGAAACACATGTTTTCAAAAATGGGTTATAGGAAGCAGCACTGTATACTTATAAACACGATCTTTAAATAAATATGGTAATTTTCCATTATGGCACTATTCTTCCTGTTATGATGGGGGATGACGGATGACTGCCCTACTGGAAACTACCATATTGATAAATTCCGCCTGGGGGCGACGGTAAACTAATGGAAAACTACCATAAGTTAAAACTCAACCATACAGTCCTAATACTCGAACGACATGAGTAAATTATATCTGTTATCCTAGAAATAATTTGTAGAAATAAGCAGCATACAAAGTGTTGTAATTCTAATTCATATGTTAACTCCAGGTCACTAGTTGAAATTAAATGCAATCTAGTGACCGAAAATAACAATTCCCTAACAACTGACAGTTAAGTATGTAAAATATTGCATGATTTATGTATTTATGTTTAAAATACCACGACAGATTTTCACCATCAAGTGTATAGCCATCTATAGTACTGAGGTGGCAATTCAATTGATTTTATTTTACTTCATGTCTATCAAAAGAACCCACAGTATGTTTCTGATGGCCTGCTGGGGTAAAATTTTCATGGGCTGACTTCACAACGACCTTACTTCTTAATGGCTGTGGTGTTGTATTTGTCGTGTCGGAGCTGTCACAGGATATTGTGATTCCAGCATTATCGCTAGAAGAGTATTTTAACATTAAGATCAAAAGAAAAACGATCCATTAAGAATAGATAAACAGTCACAATTTTTCCAACCTGAGAACTGTGAATACGGAATATTTGTTATACTTTACTTGAGAACGATTCACGTTTGCTGTTTAAGTTTTATTGATTAAGTAGTTGTGAAATTTGGACCATATTTTAATTACGTCACTGATTACGAAATCATTTAGAAATATGAATTTATGAAAACCTTGAATATAATACTTTCAAACAAAAAAATAATAATAAATAATTACTTTGAACGGAAATAAACATTACCAAACTTTAAATGAACTTTTGGTACTGTAACAGTATACTATTACACGTAGAAATATTACACAAACAAAATATTTAAAACATCGTAGTCCAACTTTTGTTACATTTAATTAAAGAGCGATGTCACTGTGACGTGCACAAATATTTTAAAAAAAAATTACTTTCTGTGGTTGTGTGCTCATGTTTTATAATTTCGATTATTTAATTAAGATTCTGAGGGTTTCATTGCATGAAATAAAACATTTTGCTCCTGCTTAACCCTGAGGTAAGCTGTTACCAAGAATTCTGTACTCAGGAGTACTGCAAGTTCCAATAAAATATAGTTATATTCAAATAATGTGAATATTTCTATATACGTAAGCAAATCTCACAAAACTAGTGTCATCTAAATTCTTAGTCTTTACAAACTGATCGATTTAAGGTCAGTACTATCATTAAATGAAATTCCGGCGATGTCAGTATAAAAATGTAATTTTTAATTTGACATCTCCAACACTATCATATATTTAATACTTAATTTAAGATATTGAAAACGCCTATTTGCAAACAGTTGTTTGAATACCTTTCCATTATTAGCTGCTCATATTAAACACGGTAAAACAAAAGAAAGCCAAAAGTTAACTTTTCTGTGGCTTTAAAACCAAATAAATAAAATGTTTGTACAATAACTTCATGCTTGTAAGCATACACACTTTTAACTAAACACACTATTTTAATATCTAAAATTTATTTCAAAAGAACTTTACCATCGAAAATGCAAGCTCTTACATATTTTTTTACATGCTTTATATTAGCTTCACCTGTATGTTTGTCTGTCCGTCTGTAACTCTGTCTGTCCGTCTGTAACTCTTTCGACTAAGAGTGAGTGACTCATCACAGTAAAATGTCCCACCCATTTCATTACGTTCGTTAGCCGAGCGGTCTAAAGGCGGGTACAGACTAGAACATTTTAGCGAACAGAACAGCGAACAGAACAGCGAACAGTGTTCGACACATTTTACGAACAGTGTTCAGATTTCGAAAGAACATTGTTTGCGAACATTGTTCGAGGTGTGTTCCCTGTGACCCATTCCGTACTTAGCAGTGGCACGATGAGTACACAGGCGCAAGTAGCAGCAGCTGTATATATTTACATTCACTATGCGGTTAAAAAGCGAAGGAAATCTCGCCGTTGGTGGATTACAAAACTGTATGAAAGTAGGACAACATATAGTGGCTCGAACTTGTTGGCAGACTTAAGTTTTCAGTCAGTCAGTGGTCTTTACAAGAACTTTACAAGAATGCACCCATCAGATTTTGAGTGGTTGATCAATTTGATAGGAGCGAAAATTGGTAAGAGAGATACGTCGTTCAGAAAAGCAATTCCAATTACAGAAAGACTGGCATTGACATTACGTTTTTTAGCAACTGGTGATTCGTATACCAGCCTTCAGTATGTATTTAAAATTTCAAAACAGACTATCAGCACAGTTATTCCTGAAGTGTGTTCTGCTCTCATCGAAGGACTTGAGGATTACATTAAGGTAAGTATTGACTTATTCTGCGGTACTGTGTAATTGAAAGATTTATTAACGTAATTTTCTACATTTATTTATAAGAAATGACAAAGTTTTTTACACTGTGTTACAAATCATTAGGAGCACTGTAATTAAAACAAAAATATTTTATAAGAGATCGTGAATAATGAAATCATCATCATCAGACGTCAAGGTAGGTGATCCTGCTGAAGGACACGGGGTTGTAGGGTTGGACAATACAGTGTTTGACTGCATGACTGAGTTGTCCGATGGAAAATGACATGGATAGTGTGGTTGTATAAAATTCTGAGTGTTATTGTAGAAACCCCTGTTAGCGCGAAGGAAAATACCCATAATGTCATTTTCAATTGTACATCTAGTATCAACGTTGTACTCAGTGGCGTCTCGTCAGGGCAAGCAAGGCAAGCAGTGCTTGCCCAGGCAGTTTCCAGACATTGTATTTTTTAAATAAATATTTTTTTCAGAATAGTATTTTACTTTGGCTCGTGCAGTTAGGTGTATGTATTTTTTACACTATCTTCTTGGGACCCAATACTGTGCGCTGTGCGCTATAAAAAAAGAACTCGTTGACACAAAAACATGCTGTTTTAGAAGCGTTGCTAGGTTTAGAAGCGCTGGCAGGACCGCTTTCAGCAGGAAGGCTGCCGCAGTAGTTTCCTTTCGGGAGGGGGGGGTGGCATGGTACAAAGGTTCAGGGAGGGGATTGGCTGGAAAAATACGCGGTAGAAGCTACGAAGGTAACGCTTTCTTGCCGAACTGGAGCGAACATGGCCGAAGCAGACTGTGGAATTTTTCCGCCGACTGCTTCGGCTATGTCCGCCACAGTTCGGCAGGGCAGGTGGCGATGTCGCGTTTCAGTCGGCGGTCGTCTCTCGGGGCGCGCGCATCTCTCCCGCGGGCTGTTGGCTGGCAGTGCGTGGGGGATTTGTGGGCGTACGATGATACTCCACTCCCACTTAGTATATAAGTAATGTAGAGTAGGTATTTTACTATCAGAATAATGTAAGTCAATCATTATTTTTCAAAAATAATGTATTTAAAAAAAATGTCAATTTTTCTACCTGTGGAATAGTCAATGTTCAGTTAAGAAAACTACTTAAATAGCACCATTTTGTACCTTGAAATCCATATTTTCCCGGCGGAGGGCCCCCAACCCCCCCCCCCAACCTCATCATGTTTTGGTGTGAACGGAGTTATTGCTTCCCCTCATGTAAACCTCACGCCTCGCCACTGGTTGTACTGTCTCAACTTAGATGCGACCAAATTTCCAAAATGTTGGCACTCATCGTTAAGCTGACTCGCGGTGGACGACAATATATGAAAGGCTTTGTCCAGACGTGCATCTTCGACTCGCTGCTTCTTCTTTTTCGGTACAGTTTCCTGTGCTGATTCTCCAACTGCACCACATTCTACGTCTCTCTCTTCGCTTTCTACTCGCATCTGAAAAATGTCATAATAAGTAATTATAAATAAATTATCGTTTGAGCCAAATAATGTTTCACTGGTTTTATAGCTACATCGTTTAAATTGTTATTACACCACACAACAGTAATTCTTGCATTTTGCAAAATTTCAAGTCAAATACGTGTGTATAATAATGTTTCTGCGTCCCCTTCATTGGACTAGTTGCCACTGAGTTAGGCAGAAACATAAACATGTAAATGAAATAAATGGGATAAATGTCAAAGGAGAATTATAACAACCGGTCGTTACATGTGGTTCTGAATATATCTGTTACAGATTCCTACTACTGAAGAAGAATGGGCGGCAGTAGCAAGAGAATTTGAAAGCAAGTGGCATTTCCCACATTGTGTAGGCGCGCTCGACGGTAAACACGTTGTATTACAGTCACCTATGAATAGTGGAAGCGAGTACATAAACTACAAAGGATTTTTCAGTATAGTACTTTTTGCTTTGGTAGATGCCAATTACAATTTCTTATTTGTAGATGTGGGATGCCAAGGCCGAATATCGGATGGTGGCGTATTTGCAAATTCTGAGCTGGGCAAAAGGATTGCATCGAACTCATTGCATCTTCCTCCCGCCGCCCCATTGAGGAACAGAAACACAGATATCCCATATTTTTTTATTGGGGATGAAGCATTTCCTTTGTCGGGCAACCTTATGAAGGTATATGCTGGTTATCATCGTAAAGGGACAAAGGAACGGATTTTTAACTACAGGTTGTGCAGTACTCGCAGGGTTGTGGAAAACGTGTTCGGCATTGCATCTTCAGTTTTTCGCGTGCTGAGGAAACCTCTTCTCTTAGAACCACAAAATGCTGAGCGAGTTGTAATGACTGTTGCCTTGCTTCACAATTTCTTGAGAAAAAGACCAGAATCTGCTACAGTTTACACACCCCCGGGAACATTTGATAATGAAGAAGCGGGAGACGTAATACACGGGCGTTGGAGGGATGATGGTACAGATATGGGTTCGTTGTTGCCAGTTACAAGGGTTCCCCGCAGATCAAAGAATGCGGTACTTGACGTAAGGGAAGAGTTGGCGGAGTATTTTACACGAGAAGGGAAAGTAACGTGGCAAGATGAATATGCTTAGTATGAACGTTTGGTACCAAGCAACTTGTACTTACCGTCGAAATTGTCTTTCTTGGTTTATTTTTGTCCAGCAAGAAACGTAGACTTTCGAAAGCGAACCAGGAACTTCTGTACATTTCGTCAGTTCCTGTAACAAATTACTGTTTGTAGAACAATTTGTGCGACTTAAAATTTTGTTTACGTAATCAAAATGTACTAATGTTTTAAAAGAATCCACTTTACAAAATAAAACTGAAATGAACCCACCTTTTCCAGTTCCAGCAGTGTCTTTCATTTTCTTCCTCTCCCTTCTTAATGCTGATAGCAAACTCTCCATTTTCTTCTTACATTCGTCCACATCTCTGTCCATTTCGGCCCCGATTTCTTCCCACGCGTCTTGTTTTCTAATTTTGTTGAAATGATTAACATTGTTTGGGTCCCATATCACTGTTTGTTGTTTATACAAATCTATCAGTTTTATTTGATCTTCCTTGGACCACTCCATTCTCATATAACAAAAGAGTCACGCACCGCTACTAACTCCGTGAAGACAACACCGCTCCACGTCGACAACTGAATGTTCGCAGGAAGTGTTCGCAGCGACGTCCAGACTGTTATCCGAGCCACGGCGAACATCCTTTGATGTGACGGGCAAAAACCGACAAATATCGGATCGCAACCGAACAAACAACCGAACATTTTTTGGTACGGGGAAATGTTCGTTTTCCCGTCCACATTGGTTGCAAACATGTTCGCGAACAATGTTCTGTCCGTTGAAATGTTCTAGTCTGTACCCGCCCTAAGGCGCGCGACTTCTGTGACGTCAGCTTTCGGATTCAAAGATCGTGGGTTCTACTCCCGGCCACGCCGAAAAAAAAAATGTTTTTTTTCCCCGGTAAATTCTAATATTATATCCATACATCTAACTGCAAATGATTCGTAGAGACTTTACCATTTCTTTGTGACGTTGCAACTCCAAATAGTTATCTCAGATGGTAATAGGTAGTGTCGGTAACTCATTTCCCTATGATAATTATACATAAATATAGTTTAAAAAACTAAAAAAACATGCTTTTAAAACATATCAAACTAAAAAGTTAAAAATATAGTTTAAAAAACTAAAAAACATGCTTTTAAAGAATATCAAACTAAAAAGTTAAAAATAAATATAGTTTAAAAAACTAAAGAAACATGCTTTTAAAGATTATCAAACTAAAAAGTAAAAAATAATTTTAAAATTAAATTTATGACAATATTATATAAGCAATACTAGTATAAATGAGAAAAAAGCATGGGGCGCTTAATATTCAAAAAATATGGCACAAAGCAAAATGTAATTTTTAATTTGACATCTCCAACACTATCATATATTTAATACTTAATTTAAGATATTGAAAACGCCTATTTGCAAACAGTTGTTTGAATACCTTTCCATTATTAGCTGCTCATATTAAACACGGTAACACAAAAGAAAGCCAAAAGTTAACTTTTCTGTGGCTTTAAAACCAAATAAATAAAATGTTTGTACAATAACTTCATGCTTGTAAGCATACACACTTTTAACTAAACACACTATTTTAATATCTAAAATTTATTTCAAAAGAACTTTACCATCGAAAATGCAAGCTCTTACATATTTTTTTTACTAGTCTGTATTTCTATATAATTATTGTACAGCGGGACTGTAAGTTTGTTTGCAGTAAATTAACTAAAAAATCGCCAGACCAGTTATACAAATTATATTTCACTGTTATGAAATTACATAATTCATGCTGAACGAACATCATAAGTACACATAAATTTGTTCGTTAACGAGGTTAGATGTTACTGCACGTGTTAATTACACACGAAACTACAGTAAACTCGTGGAATAACACCATGTCAGTGTTAAGAAGACTGCAAGTACCCGCTCTACCACTCTGGTTCTGGGGTAGAGCGCCTGCCTTGTGACTTGTAGGACCCGGGTTCGCGCCCCGGCTCCTCCAAGGCGGATTGCCCAGATAAAATGGTGGCATTTTCTCTGGTAGGAATACAATCCCTTGCAACAAGTCAGGCTACCAAAGAAACGGTGGGTGGAACAGAAAAAAACCTTCCAGGTGGCTTCCAAATGGGGAGCCCGTTTCTTTTCTTGGGCTCCCCATGCGGTGGCCATTCCGGGGGTTTCTCCGGGGGAACGGAGTTTTGCAAAAATATTTTTTGTAGTGTTTTAGATTTTAGAAACTGTAGCATTATCATTCCAACATGTTATAAATAAAGCTCAAACAAACCTTTAAAAAATTTTGCTTTTGAACATAAAATATTTTAATTAAGTGTGTATAAGTCAGTTAGTGGTTGTATACCGATGTTGTGTGTTCAACCATTTATCGGTATATATTTTCTTGAAATATTATTGACAGTTAAATTTTAGTCACAAGCTGTTGACCAATACTTTTGTTATGTAGTATTTTAGAAGTTTTTGGCGAAAAAAAAAATTATTCCTAAAATAATTACGTATTTCTGAAAAACCACATAGTTTTCAATCAGGAATATCGTCTTTAACACACACACACGCGTATGTTATATATATATATATATATATATTAATATAACATCCAGACATAAAAAAAAACATTCTATTTATTTCAACAATAGCAAAGGCTTTGATACTTTCCAACACAATCTCATGAATAAAAAATTATCAATTTTAGGCCTTGTCAAGCAATGCGTGGTACCTATATATTTGTTTTAATTATTTTACAAATAGACGCTTTTCAGGCAAATTTGCAAATTCAGTTTAATGGTATTAGGTGTTTCGCAAAGTAGTAGTTATATCAACTACTCTTTAATATTTAATAAATCATATTCCAACTGTAATCAGAATTGATCAAGAAAAGATGCCGATGAAAAAAAAAATTGGGTAATATGTTTGTGAAACTATTCAGCAAGATATTAAAGCTGTCCAGATCTGATTTTCAAGTTAACAAACGTATCTGAATTACGATAGCATTTATTGTATAACCTTTAGTAAACATTAAACGTTGTGTCCTCTTTTAATACCTTCGAGTTATATTGGATGCCAAGCTTTTTTTCCCCCACCAACATGTAGATAATTCTATTAGCAACACATAAAGATCTTATTAAATTTATAAATTTCTCTGCATCAACCACTTTTAATTACAATAGAATTGAAAATTTCAGGAATTTAAATTATTTTGAATATGCTACATTCATATTTAAAACTATTTGCATTTTCTATTTATTAGACGTTCAAACAGTGGTGCACTTTTAATTATATACATTTTATTACAATTTTTGATGCTTCAATCATAATGTCTCGGTTTGGATTCAGATTTCAAACTTGCAATTTTTGAATTAGTGACACTTTTAAAACCATTAGTAACTATAAAATGTGTAAAAAATTATAACTCTTTGTGAATAATCTAGAAACATTCGTTGGTAAAAAACTTAATCAAAAATTATTTAAAACTTTTATAATCTACATATTTATTTTGCATACACTTTTTTAGTTTCTGTTTAAGATTTTTGTGAAAACCAAAGTAACCAATTAGTTAATATGAACTCTATCTATCTGTGTGTGCTCTTGTATCGTGTTTTGTCGTAAAGTTATTGATATGTATCAGTGTATGTCTTGTGTTAATGGGTTTTTGTTTGTTATATGGTACCTATTTTTAATGTATGTGTCATAATTCGTTTATAAGTGATGTAAGGAACAATAAACTGAATTTAAATTTTATCTGACAGTTTTAATGAAACAGAATAATATGCTACGCATTGTAATATTTTTTATTTCCTGATATAAAAAATACTTAAAGACCTGCAAGCCTGTGCAAAGTCCACCAACATTCGATGTATGAGCCTATGTCTCCCCTAAAGCGCCTGTGCTGCTTGATCTGTGCCTTCTACACTACACAAAAATATTTTCCTCGTATTTCAGCATCTTAAAATATATTTTGTAGACTTGAAATAATTTAATATGGATAATCTGTGAGTGTTCTATCACATTACATAAGAAAACCCTTAAATATTTGCACTGGATTTGCACTCATTAAATAATTATCTACAAATATTTTAATTATTCCAGTGTGGAAAAATGTAAATTCTATAAAACTAGTTACATTGCAAGGTCATTTTCCTCATTCCGTAGAACGTATAAGAAATTTTGGCATAATTACTCTTTGTTCTTTTTAAGTTATGGTACTTTTCCGTCACCTTCGTCAAAACAAATAATAATACAGTGCTGCTCCCTATAACACCTTTTTGGAAACGTTTTTTTTTTTACTAGTGCGCGATCTATGCGGTTGAAACTATGACAGTCAGAAGCGTTATCTGTAGGCTTTAAAGTTAACCTGAGAAACAGCTAAAGAGTTGACAGCGCTACCAACCGAGTATTCTATACACTACTTCGAGAGCAATGTTGCTGTACTCATTCCATGGAGGGTGTAAGAAAAAATGGCAGAATTCCGTTTCGTTATGGCAGTTTTCCGTTATGGTAATTTTTCGCCTTTTTCAAAGAGGCCAGGCGGAATACTTCCATTATGTTAGTTTTCCAGTATTGCAGTCTTCCGCCCCCCCCCCCCCAAAAAAAAGGCTACCCTCATTCATTACAGAAATGAAACCCTGCATTGTATGCCCCTGCAGCCCAGCCAACTTTATTTCTGTTGGACGAGGTTTCCTGAAATCACACCGAATCTCTTCCTCGATTTTACCAGCGCATTTCCTTCAACGATCCTATTGTTGGTTATATTTGAAGGAGACGAAAATGAGCTCGGAGGAGGCCTTCAGATAAATACTCCCATGGTGTGACTTCCGCAAATTTACAGCATGGTTTTTGATTTAATGGTCCCTAGACAAAAAACAAAACAATATTAAACTCAAAAATTAGTAACTGCTTATGTGTTTGTGTGTGTTCCTGACATATTTTTCACAAAATGATGCTTCCAGACCGTTAGGTACCTACTTAAAATATTAAACTGGAAAATCTCGGTCCGAGATCTTCAATGGGTAAAATCTGAAGGGGAAAAAAATCGGTTTAGCTCCCTTCATATAAAAACAGTTTAAATTATTATACCTCCTAAGTTAAATATAAAAATGTTCTAAATGCTTTTATACATATATTTAACACCCCTGGATACTTTGAAACTAAATCATTTTGTCATACCTAAGTCTGAATCATAAATATTATTTTCGGCAGAAACTATGTCAATCGAAGAATTTAAAGAACTCAGCAGGTCATAAAGGATAACACTTGAAATAAATATTGATTTTAAGTCTTGTGGAGTGACATGTTGGACGAATGAACACGCATTGTGCTAGATAAGAATGAAAGGACTGTTCAGCGAGTGCGAAAGGAAATATCAACATTTCTGATGGCACGTCAATATTCTAAACGGAAATATGGCAACACAGACGTTACTCCTACAGTTGGTAACCCGGCGACTTGCTGATATGGACACTGGTGAGTATCTATACGCGGTGAAACCATTTTGCTGAGATAATGGCTATGTTATTACGAGCAAAATTATTGCTGAAACCAATGCATGCCACAGTAAATACCAAATTTTGTTTATAGAGGTCATAACATCAAAGTACATGTGATAATTTATACAACGTCAGATGGTTCTCAAACCCAAATAAAAATGCAAAAAATTTGAGTTAGAAACATTTACGTTTTACCGGTCGTTTGAAAATGTAATCCAAATTACTATTGTGACATTAACTGTTGGCTTTGCATATTTTACTATAAGGCTATTGCACAATGTATGAATTAAGTTTCCATATAGCTGCAGCGCTTATAATATAGTCTGTTATGTTCACAGACGCAATGACAACTGCGCTCGAGTCCACGGTTGTTTTCGAGCCTCTCCGGACGGCATCAAACCTAAGTGGTCTTGGAATATTCCCCACCATGGAAGACCCAAGAGAGCGTGCACACAAAACAGCTATGTTGAAGTGGTTCATCAACACACACGTGTACAGACTCGTTGTGGTAGTTGCTATAGCAGTTTTATTCATGCTCGATTTTCACTCGTACGTGCTGAGTCATGTTGAGCAGTCAACGACCACGTTCACGGTGTCCTACCTGGTTACATTATTCTCGATACTCGTCACCAGCGAAGTGGGCATCATCGCGTTGTGGGCGAAGAATTCGCGCAGGCGAAACGCCTTTGAGCTGCTTTCGACGGTCGACAAGAAAATCCTCGGTATCGCGCCCGGTAGCCACTTGAGAGATCTGAAAAGCCCGAAAGCGATCTTCGTAATCACGTCTGTGGTGATGTTCACCGCAGCCGTTGCCAAGAACTTGACTTTCTGCGGCACCCTGGAGCAGCATCTGTACGCCGTCGGTTCGTACGCGAAGAACGTCGCGATACTGGTGCTCACGGGAAACTACTTGAACATGGTTATGCTCATCCAACATCGGCTGAGAATTCTTGATGACGAGCTTCGCAAACATACTTACTTGCGAAGATCGTTCGTGCTGACAACGACCAATGAGGGACTGTTGTCCACTTCGTCCACGCGTGCCATTGGCTGCGCTTCCCTGTGGTGTCCGCGAAACCGTAGGAGTTCACTAATCGATTTGTTCGGTCCGAGAGTTGATCTAGAACTCGATGGCTTCGTCACCCTGGTTGCCGCTGTAAGATCAGCGTACAACAGTCTGTGCAATATCACTTCTTTGGTCAACGACGTCTACGGAACGCCCATTTTTTTCTACCTGCTGACGTTTTGTGCAGTCACTACCAGCAACTTGCTGCACATCCTGTTGTTTTGGTTCAGGCCGGCCTACATCGGCAACTCCAGCATTTCATACGCCACACTTTTCACTTTCTTGCTGTGGACCGTTTTCCATATTCTCCAGACGCTGACGGTCATTTTCGCTTGCAGCGCTACGAATCGGTGGCGACAGACCTTGAGTGACACTGTCATAGAGTTGCTTGTGGAGCCAGGAATGAGCGACGACGCATCGAAGGAGCTCACGCTATTCTCAGACGTGATCCGTATGCGAAGACTGGAGTTTAGTGCTGGCGGCTTCTTCACTATAGACATGCCTGAGCTGTTTTCCATGTTCTCCGCGACCGTCACATACTTGATAGTCCTTATCCAATTTTCATCACCATGAGACTTTAAAAGGCACACTCAAAACTTTAACGTATTTCCACAGAAAGCAGTTACTAGGTAAAAAAAAAAAAAAAAACCTTACTCTAAAACTTTATTAAAAATGCAGTGAGGGCTTTAATTTATATCAGGTATCTTTAAAACTGTAGATATTAGATTCATTCCTATTATTAAGGTGTTATTTTAACGGAGAAAAAAGAGAATTTACGAAGTTTAACCATATATGTATATACTATAAGGCAAAACAATTATTAATATTCGACATATTTAGTATTTATAAATATCAAATGTAAGGTAGTTCACTGTTTAGCAACATTAGTCTTGATTTTTTTTACAGTTTATTAGGGTTTTAAAGCTTTTCAGGTATTTCACTTGATCCTTTTTGTTTTCAGTAGACTTATCATCATCACTTAAAGGTTATTGCTCTCATAATCTTATATTAAGTGTTACACTTAACGTTTATTATAATAAATCGGTAGTTAAAGCACAAATATGTGTAATGCTAGCCTCATCATTGGAGATATGAACAATATTAAAAATATTTCATATGATAATTAATATTTAAATAATTGTGTTGCAATATGATAAATGGCCCTGTGTTTTGTATTTAGCCTACTTCATTGATACGTTATGTCTAACCATATTCACATCAATTTGTTCTTTGAATTATTCTTGTTAGGGGGAACAATTATTAAAAATTTCGTGGACGAATGCCATTATTAATAATTCTGGTTGTCATAGAAAAATTGCAAGCAGAACCGAATGTGTTGTATGTTGAATGTGCTGTAATTATTCTTCTTCAAACTTAATTCTTCCACAGAATTATCTACTCATGCTGTCTAGGTATGTAACATTTGACGTCAGCTGATATTGGCTCGTTATCCGTGTTTTTATATATTCACATTGGTTGTCCATTCTTGGGGTTTTTCTATGACAGCCATAGAAGAAAAATGGTGAATGCCCATAAAATTATTATGAATCATATTGCTATTAATTCGTTTTCAGTTATGTAAAATATCCATATATTAAAGCAATGCCCAGTGTTTTTTTTTAGCAACTATTTAGTCGTGAATACTGCAAGTATTGTAAAATATCCTGACATTAACCAATTCTCAGTGTTTTCAGCGACTATTTAGTCGTGAATACTGCAAGTATTGTATAAAATATTATGATATTAAGCAATGCTCAGTGTTTTCAGCAACTATTTTAAGTCGTGAATATTGCAAGTAGTGTAAAATATTATGATATTAACCAAGTCTCAGTGTTTTCAGCAACTATTTAGTCGTGGGTACTGCAAGTATTGTAAAATATTCTGATATTAAGCAGTTGCCAGTGTATTTAGTAGTAGTCTGGGCCCTATTTCATAAACGTTACAATTTTACAGGTGACAGGTGACAATGAATTGTCAGACATATTTACAATTCGACATATGTTCGTTTCATAAAATTTGACAAGTCTACACATATGTCACGACAAATATTTATAAATGTATGACAATTTGACATATAACTGTTTCATAAAAGTTTAAAGCTGACAGGTAAAAATGTGACAAATGTGTCACATCTGACAGGTAATACTGTTTTATGAAACGCAGATATGTAAATTGTATGTAACAATTTTACAAATTTGTAGAATTGTCAGAGTGGAAGTGACAGGTAAACCATTAAGTGTCACCTAATGATTGGTAATAACAGCAGTGCAATAGTGTGTTAAAATATTGGGTTAATTTGATGTGATTGGACATAATGGACAGTAGTAGCAGCAGTAGCAGTAGCGGGAGTGATGAAGAAAGAGAAAGACGAGTTCGAAGAGTTTTTAGGCCACAGATTAACCTAACCTTCAATTTCAGTGACTTTGTCTTCAAAGAGAAATTCCGCGTTGGCAAGGTAACAGCTGAATACATTATAAATAGGTTAGGGCAACATTTGCGGACAGAAACAAAAATAAATCATGCTCTTACTGTTTAAGAACAACTTTTGTGCGCATTGCATTGGCTGGGCACAGGAGCACAATATCATGTAAATGCAGATGCACATGGCTTATCAAAAGCCACTATCCACCGATGTGTAAATAAGTTATGTCACTTACTGGTTCACACCTTTCTTGGAGAAGAGGTTCACTGGCCAACTGAATCTGGCCAAGCAATTCCACAGCTTTTCATGAGTGTAGCAAACATTCCAAGGGTTGCTGGAGTTGTTGTTGGGTCATTGATCAAGATAGATGCCCCACATGATAATGAAGTCTCATTTGTAGACAGGAATGGCAACCATTCAATCAATATAATGGTAGTGTGTGGACCTAACCTAGAATTTTTGTATTCCAGTGCTCGGTGGCCCGGTTCAGTACATGATGCACGAGTACTACGATGTTCATCGTTGTCACAACAGTGGGAAAATGGATGGAGACCATTTCCACATGCAATATTACTGGGAGACAGTGGATATGGATTAAAAAAGTGGCTTATTACACCAAATATCCCAGTACAAATACCTCGGACAAATGCTCTTACAAGTTTTCTTCGAGCCTTTAAATCTACGAGACGACTGGTGGAAAATTCGCTTGGTATTTTAAAAGAGAAGTTCCCATGCCTTAATCATCTGAGCATACAGCCAGTGTCAGCATGTAACATTATGTTGTCTTGTATAATTGTGCATAACATTGAGAAACGCCTAGGATCAGAGGTGTATGAACCATATGAAAACAATGAAAATGTAGAAGGCGACACTGGGGAAGCTCATGAGGATGTTGACGCAGCTGATCCAGAGGCTATTGCAGTATTGCAAGAACTGATACATGTGTTTGAACATTAAGTGGTTTCTTTGTTTTTAGCCATATACATATCAATGAGTTTGCTTTGTATCATGCACTGACATTTCCATTATAATTAAATCAACAAATATTTATCCACTATTACAAAAACTGAAACGAATAATTAGGTACAAAATATACATAACTAATGAAAATTAACATAAGCTTGTCTTGAAATGTAAGTTTAATTATTTTGGCCACATCACTCAAAAAAAATTTGACCTACAATTAATTGTCACATACGGTCGTGTTTATGAGACAGTTGTTTTTAATTGTAGCTATTTAAGATTCTTTGCCTGTCAACCTCTTTTTATATGAAACGTACACTTGTAATTACAAATTGACATATTTGTAAATTTTGACATAATTGTCGCATATGTCACGCCTGTCGAGTTTTATGAAATAGGGCCCTGGTCGTTTCCTTGCGTTTGACATTTGCTGCAGAACTCGTATTGCTTCAACAGAGTACAGACTATGTAGAAAAATAATTTGGCTGTAATATCGGATATAGTAACTTCATTAAAATCATCAAGTAATTTTACCAGTTTAATTTCACATTCATTAATGAATGGGTACAGAATTTACTACGACAATATTCTCAAGTCAAACCAAACAACTGTTGTAAATATTAAAAACTTGGTTATTTGCCTTCGTCTCTCGGATGTGAATGTAATGTTCCCTCATTTACTTAGAAAGTTTGAATACTACATGTAATGCGTTATTTTTCTTACAACTAGATATAAAAATTTGTAGTACCACTTGTATTATTCTTTTTTATGATACATATATAGAAAGTTTTTCTAAAAAAAAAATAAGTTAATTTCAAAATAATTTTTGTGCAGATTAAAAAAAAAACACAATTCAAAGATTTTTGTGATGATGATGATGATGATGATGATGACGATGGATTGTTGAGTTAGTAATATTTTCCTTTTCAGTTGTTCCCACACAGTTCTCCTGTTTTGGTATTTTCAAAATTGAAGCATCATTTAAGACCGTCGCAAAGGAGAGTTGGGAATGTTTCGATTGTTTTCCGTCAGGCGCGCATATAGCGCGCATCTCGCGTTTAAGTTCTGCGACTCATTACAGAGAGCGACGAAACTGTGCTAACTTTATTAATTACAAGTAGCATAACTGATACTGGAAGAGGAACAGATTGAACATTATATCCACCTTTTGCATAATCAACAGGTCATAGAGGAATGTCTGTAGATCTCGCTATTTTTTTTTTTCATTACATATATAGCAGGCATTTCATCAATCCTTGGAACAGTAAATTTCATTTCTAGAACAATTGATATAAAGTCACCATTCAGATTCAGGTCTGACAGGCCACGGTGTGTTTTCAGAATAATTTCTGGGCGCGAAACACCCGGCCAGGGGCGTAGCCAGGGAGGGGGTTTTAGGGGTTCCAGCCCCCCCCCCCCCCTTAGCACCAAACCTTTAATTAATTTCTTATTCATCACTCAAACAAATTTCATATTAAAATTAATAAAATTTTTACCATTACAATATTTAAATTTAAGTACCGAAAACTGGTTGAATAGCAATATTTTACACCTTACAATCCAAATTTTCCCGGGGGACTTTAATACGTGGGGGCCATGCTTCTTAACACCCCCCATACACAAATCCTGGCTACGCCACTGCACCCGGCACATATTCTTGAAAGCACTCGAGGGACATGCATTACACAGCTTTATCTTCATATCTCAGCCGTGTGATGTCCTGCGCACGACGAGAAGACTGCGCGGCGCTTAGAGGCGATACTCAGCTATAAACACCAGCGAGCGTCGCACTTACCATCCCGGCTCACTGACACGAACACAACACCGGCTAGGCGGCCGAATTGTGTCGGTGACTCAAGGGTGTTGGATTCTTTCCACTTGACTGTTGATTTTGAAAAGAAATGACGATATCCGTCCTGTTTCCCCGTCGGTTGTAATATACTAGCCGAACTAAATAAATAAATATTTTTGAAACGCAAAGCAATTTATTAATGCGTAGGTTCATATTTTTTTTTACTATAGATCACCTTATCAAAATAATTATTAATGTTCGTGGACTGTAACTAGAAGTTTTTTTAAAAAATGTTTGTTTTAGTTTTTGTAGTTTCAAGTAATACACGTTTCAGTCCTGAGAGGATAAAGCAGACTTAACCATCGAGTTGATAGTACAGCAGGAAGACGCTTCAGAAGCGAGAATGTAAACACGGATTGTTACGACAAGAAGAGAAGATAGCGCATAAAAGAGGGAGAGAAAGAGAGAGAAGAAAAAGAAGAAAAATAAACATTTCTAGCAGAACTTCAACTTCGGTATCAGGTAAACCGTTGTTATTATTATTTTTTAATATCTACAAAAATTCGCTTGTAAGAATTGTAAAAAACAATTTGCCCTCATTAGGCCTCGCCATTTTGCAATTTCAAATATTTCTATCCTCCTTGCAGTGAAGCTTGTGTTAAATTATGTGATGTGATAATGCAGGTAGGAGGTAGGCCACTATCACACCAGACGTCGATGAATGGATAGAAACATTTTATGTGCAGTATTAAATAAGTTTATTGAATTTCCCGTTAAACTTCATAAGAATTTCCCAAAAAGTCATCCTCACCATCACTGCCAAAAACTGACCTCGTCTGGTATCCTGCCATTTTCTTTTCTGACGCTCATTAGCTCCAGGTTAACTTACAAGTGATTGCTTAAAAACATATGTAATGTACTTAATTTAAAAACTGCTAACCGAGTGTCATTCTAAATCAATAAAATTCGTGTGTTAGTGAGCAATAGCTAGTAAATTTACTTCCAGAACTTGTGGCGGTAATATTTTATATGCAGGGACGTCGGAACGTTTTCATGAGTGGAGGGGCAAAAGATGTATCACACTTACCTCAGTCCTAGAGCGGGGGGTCCGGGGTTGCTGCGACATTAGTTTACAGGCACCGCGGGCTTTTGCGAGGCTGCGTGGTTAGCTAATTCTCGCAGGTAGCTGGCCAGGGCCTGCTGAGAGGTTGCAACACGCCGTTCCAGAAAAACCCGCTGCGCTACGCTAGTCTTTTGTTTGTCGTTCTGTGTATGTTCTGCAACGCGAAGCCTTTGTGGACGCGTTTCGAGGACTCTGTCCTGATTAGTGATGCCATCTTGCGTCCGAGTTTGGAAACGTAGACGGAAAAATAACAATCGAGCAGCGCAAGAGGGAGAGGAGGAAACTCGCTCGCGCCTGCGCGGAAGGAATAGCTGTCTTCACTTGTTTTTCATTTTTTTTCCTTGTGGGAAGGGAGGGGACCGCGAGTTGCCCTGTGGATAAGTTTCCCCGGTGTTGGTGTTTCTTTTTTTTTTTTTTCCGGCTTGGCCCAGTTTTGTGTTTAAAACCTCCTTCCAGGGAGGGGCCGAGGCTTTTTGCCTGGGGACCTCTCTGGAAGCCGAGTCCACGCCGGTTTGAAACAACTTTGCTTCGCCTCAAGTCAGAAGGGTAAGTGGTTGGCCATGGCTCGTTCGTCACAATCATTTCTTGGACGATCTTCGTCTTAATCTTTTAAGTAATAATGTAGTATTCCACCTCTATTATTTATTATTTGGTTTTGGGAAAAATCGACGTCTGGTTATAAACATGCAGGTAGTGGTAACTGGGAAGTATACTATCCTTCCGCGTAGCTGTGACGACGAGAGAACCGCCATGTTGTAGAGATAATTGTTTGCCAGCTGACGTCACTTTAATGTGTATTTTAATGTATTTATTTATTCGTTAATCCCATCCCATTGTAAAATGCTTTATTATTAATTTTGTGGCCGGCAGGGCCACATTTTTACTTGTAATTTATTTTTGTTGCTGGTCTCTAGTTTTATATGGTTTTTATTTCACGTATTTTTACGCCTTTTTTAATTAATGTTAATTTATCTGTAAATTCTTTTAATTATATTTGTTTCTGTTAATTAGTTATACGCCGTTTGGTAGCTATCGATTATGAGTTTAAGAACATCGATTGTGTTTCACGTAAATACCACTTGGCGAGCGCCCGGCGGTTGGCTGATGACGTCAGACATTCGGCTTGCCGGGGAGAAAAAATCAGCTGGGGCCGGGGGAGAGTGTGCCGAGCGACCGTCGAGGACAGAGCCATGTGACGGCGCGGACTGGTGTGCCGGACGGCAACGGGCCACGAAGAGTATTGGGCTGGAGGCTCCACGCTGGGTGACAGGGCAATGGATTGCCCTGTGATACTGAACTTATCAAGGTAAAGAGAGGCCGCAATTTTGATTTTTACCCTCGTGGTACTGCAGTGGTTTTTGGCAAACCTAGTGAACTGTGTATTTTCCCATACTAAATTTTATTTGGACGGAACTTTTATTAGCCAGTTTGGTGAAGAGGCCCATTTGTTTTCACACGTTGTTCCAGTGTGGGATTTTCTTAAAAAAGGTCGCCCGTTTGCCTGTAGTTGCCATAAAAGTATAAGTTTGGAAGAAACGAACATTTTGCAATTTGTTTTTGAGACTTTGTCTTCGGAATTTGCATACTTAAAGTTGGCTTTAGCTAATATATCAGCTTGTGCAGTATTATTAAAAGTATGCGATCGGTATTGGACTACATGCGCAGCCTGATGTTGGTTGGTGCGGCCATTCTACGTTTTTATAAAATCATTGGCAAGTTAATAAAGAAGTAAGACTTTGTTTGAAGCTGATGATAAATACTTCTGTGGTAACATGGTTATGTTACGTGAAGAGTTTTTGCTACATTTCCCTTAAAAATAAGATATTTTTTTTTCGATCATCGTTCACGCCTTTGTGAATTCGTACCTATGGCCCGGCGTGGCATTAGACTCTGGAGTTGGTGAGGAAGGTCAGGAAGCCAGCGCACGCCTAGGATATTAACTTTGTTTTTTTGGCAAGTCTTTAGCAACGAACATCTGAAGAAAGACTAAACCGTTGATTGAGAGTTTAAGAACTTTATTTAAATAAATTTTTTGTACTTCAGTTTTATTATTGTAATATTTTTTTATATATTTATATATTATATTGATTGTCTTGTTTGATTTTTGGTATTAGGGCAGTCAGTATATTTTGATATTTTATAGTGGCCACGCCTCACGCCCTTATATATTTTTATACTTGTTGTTATCAGTATTTATATTTTTACGATTTTTTAAAGGTTATTGTTAGTATCGCAAATGGGGATAAGATGCTGCCATTATTAACGTCAGCTTTTGTAACTAAGCTTGTATGGTTATGTATAGTAAAAATTATTTTTGCAAATTTCTATTTTTTAATAACATACGTCCAAAGTCTTGCCTCTTGTTTGTTTAATGGTTACTCTACTATTATATCCTTTGAATTTTTTTGGCCTGACCCCTGGGCAGTGGTGTGGGGAATTTATATTGTTTAGCTTTTTATGCCTGGTTTTAATATTTATTTTTTTCCTTCGCGCCCAGAGTGAGTCGGGGACGCAACCCCTCTTCCAATTAAGGAGGAAGAAGGGTTCCAACCTGCGCCACTCTGCTAGGCAGAGACTTTGGACTTTTGCGATTTTGCTGACTTTTTTGATTTTTTTAATAATGGCAGTTTCTTGGATTTATAAACTTCCCAAAGAACAGGTTTACGCTAATTTGCAAGCTGCGGGAGCAGGATCAGCACCAGGAATTTTAGTGGTCTTTTAGATTTCCAGTGATGGTTTTGATTTTTTTCCTGTGAGGTTATAGTTTTTATAGTTCTTTGCTTTAGTTTGCAACCTTTAGTTATTGATTATTTTGAGAGAGAAGGTTTTGTCTAATACGTTTCGGTCTTGACTTTGGAGCTTGTTTGTTTTGTTTTGGCATACTTAGATCCCGTTTGTTCGGTTTGTGAGTTTAGTTTGTCTTTTCCGTTACTTGTTGGAAAATCCTTCTCTTGTTTTTTTTTTTTTTTTTTGAGCGTTGAAATTTTGACTGAGGCTTTGGAGGCAAGTTTTCCTTGTTGCAGGTTTGTTTGTTTGAGTTTGGGCTGGTTTGTTGGATTAGAAGTTTTTGAGAATACTTTGTCTCCAAGTCCAAGGTTTTTTTTTTGACGTTTTAGTTTTTTAAGATTGCTGTTTAAATTTTTTTTTGTTCAAGGCGGAGGTTGTGGCCGGCAGGGCCACATTTTTACTTGTAATTTATTTTTGTTGCTGGTCTCTAGTTTTATATGGTTTTTATTTCACGTATTTTTACGCCTTTTTTAATTAATGTTAATTTATCTGTAAATTCTTTTAATTATATTTGTTTCTGTTAATTAGTTATACGCCGTTTGGTAGCTATCGATTATGAGTTTAAGAACATCGATTGTGTTTCACGTAAATACCACTTGGCGAGCGCCCGGCGGTTGGCTGATGACGTCAGACATTCGGCTTGCCGGGGAGAAAAAATCAGCTGGGGCCGGGGGAGAGTGTGCCGAGCGACCGTCGAGGACAGAGCCATGTGACGGCGCGGACTGGTGTGCCGGACGGCAACGGGCCACGAAGAGTATTGGGCTGGAGGCTCCACGCTGGGTGACAGGGCAATGGATTGCCCTGTGATACTGAACTTATCAAGGTAAAGAGAGGCCGCAATTTTGATTTTTACCCTCGTGGTACTGCAGTGGTTTTTGGCAAACCTAGTGAACTGTGTATTTTCCCATACTAAATTTTATTTGGACGGAACTTTTATTAGCCAGTTTGGTGAAGAGGCCCATTTGTTTTCACACGTTGTTCCAGTGTGGGATTTTCTTAAAAAAGGTCGCCCGTTTGCCTGTAGTTGCCATAAAAGTATAAGTTTGGAAGAAACGAACATTTTGCAATTTGTTTTTGAGACTTTGTCTTCGGAATTTGCATACTTAAAGTTGGCTTTAGCTAATATATCAGCTTGTGCAGTATTATTAAAAGTATGCGATCGGTATTGGACTACATGCGCAGCCTGATGTTGGTTGGTGCGGCCATTCTACGTTTTTATAAAATCATTGGCAAGTTAATAAAGAAGTAAGACTTTGTTTGAAGCTGATGATAAATACTTCTGTGGTAACATGGTTATGTTACGTGAAGAGTTTTTGCTACATTTCCCTTAAAAATAAGATATTTTTTTTTCGATCATCGTTCACGCCTTTGTGAATTCGTACCTATGGCCCGGCGTGGCATTAGACTCTGGAGTTGGTGAGGAAGGTCAGGAAGCCAGCGCACGCCTAGGATATTAACTTTGTTTTTTTGGCAAGTCTTTAGCAACGAACATCTGAAGAAAGACTAAACCGTTGATTGAGAGTTTAAGAACTTTATTTAAATAAATTTTTTGTACTTCAGTTTTATTATTGTAATATTTTTTTATATATTTATATATTATATTGATTGTCTTGTTTGATTTTTGGTATTAGGGCAGTCAGTATATTTTGATATTTTATAGTGGCCACGCCTCACGCCCTTATATATTTTTATACTTGTTGTTATCAGTATTTATATTTTTACGATTTTTTAAAGGTTATTGTTAGTATCGCAAATGGGGATAAGATGCTGCCATTATTAACGTCAGCTTTTGTAACTAAGCTTGTATGGTTATGTATAGTAAAAATTATTTTTGCAAATTTCTATTTTTTAATAACATACGTCCAAAGTCTTGCCTCTTGTTTGTTTAATGGTTACTCTACTATTATATCCTTTGAATTTTTTTGGCCTGACCCCTGGGCAGTGGTGTGGGGAATTTATATTGTTTAGCTTTTTATGCCTGGTTTTAATATTTATTTTTTCCCTTCGCGCCCAGAGTGAGTCGGGGACGCAACCCCTCTTCCAATTAAGGAGGAAGAAGGGTTACAATTTGTTAATCAAATATTTGGTTGATTATTATTATTTTTTTTATTATCCTAGTGAATAAAATCTGTGCTTGAATGAACTAATCATGTTTCTTTTCAGTACATAAATTATACCCTACACTTCCTGTATAGGGAGAAGACTTGATCTCGAGTACCATGTTTACCAACAGCTACCACCCCCCAAATGTTATAGGTTATTTATTGTTATGTGTATAGGTGTACGCGGGACGTCTGACGGAGCCCCGTCACAATATGCACATTCATTTGGAACAAAGTAGGCCTAATCCTATTCCGGTATTGAAAAGTGCTTCAAACGACCCCAGACGTGGATCGATTTCGTCCAATAGCAATTAAATGTGAAAATAAAAGGTTATCATTTTCCCCCTCACTATCTTACAAACCTGTCCTATCTTCTTGTCATGCAAGTAACATGTGTGGATAAAACCATTGAAATGAAAACTGCACACCAATAAAACCCACGTCAGTGAAATGAAAATCGATAGGCCTATATAGTTTCCCGAAGCAGGGACTACATAAATGGATTATAAATTAAACAATATGACAAAAAATAATAGTTGTTCTGTAATGGAAACCTAGTTTCTCTATCCCTGTAATTTTTTTTATGTAGAGAGTTTTTTTCCGTTTGCTTTGTCCTAAATTGTCAGAGATCGTGCTTTGAACTACAAGAGTATCGTTGGAAACAAGAAAATGGACACGGTTGCGCGGAATGCAAAGAAAGTTAGACGTCAAAGTAGTGTTTTTTATTTAATTTTATGTAAGTCTCTTGCCAGATAAAGTTTACGACAGTTTTTTTTTCATGCTGCCGTAATAATTACGATTTAAAATTCACAATATCACACAAAAAAAATTCAAACTAACAGCTGATTATACGACTACAGGAGAGATATGTTTTACAACACTTTAAAAACAAACGTAACCTAATTCTAGTTCATTTAATTACTAGGGTCCGGAAAAATTCGCGGGTTCAATGACCTGCTGGATGAACTCCATAGTTCTACGTACACTCGGTCAAATGCCACCCACTCATTGGCTGCTGTCTTGTGAGACGTCCCAACGTAGCAGCCTGCAATTCGATAAAGCTTTGTTTGGGTGTTTCTCATTGGCCCAGAGTCATCCAGGTGAATTGTGAGCCAAATAGCAGAGGCAGCACTGAGGTATAACTATTTGTGTTTTAGCCTATCGCGAAATGAATTTCGCGAATTTTTCCGGTCTCTATTAATTACCAACATATCCCATATTGCGCCAGACGCTTCGCCAGGTTTCAGTTTGCCAACCTACGGCTAAATATGAGTCGTAAACTCCTTTATTATTTCAACCGGTGGTTAGCTTATCTTCCAGTTGGCTAGCCTTCAAATTTAATTGGAGGTCGTAAGGTTGAACTAGGCAGTGGGAAGTTACGCTACAGGCTGTGTCGCCAGACGGCGAGCAGAACTTCAGCTGATAACGTGTCATTTACAAACCACTCGAGAGTTACTAAACGTGTCTGATTACTAGAGACCGGAAAAATTCGCAGATTCATTTCGCGGTAGTCTGAAGTTCATATACACGTATACATTTAAGCTACTCTTGCTATTATTGGCTCACTGTTCGTCTGGGCGACCATGGGCCAATGAGAAACCCCTCAACCAAAGAAGTGACGAAATTCGGGAAAACACCAGTTGAGACGACTCACAAGTCAGCAGCCAACGAACTGGAGTTATTTGCCCGAGTGTACGAGAGGACTGTGTAGACTATCCTGGAGGTCATCGAAACCGCGAATTTTTCAGGTCCCTACTGATTAAGAATAGCATTTAAGAGCCATTGCGTGTTTCTATATGCAATTTTAGATCCACAGTTTCGTCCATAGCGTGTATTTTTTTTTGACAGTGGATAAGGCTAAAACGGGTGTTTTCGCGGACATTTTTTTTAGGTAATTACAGTAAATTTCAACACACAGTACTGTAAGTGGCATGGGGACGCGCAGGGAGGCCTTTTGACGTAAAAACGTCTAATAAATCGATGAACGCCGGCTGCACGCACGAAAAAGTGTCCCGTTACGAACATTGTTCCGTTACGCTGTGTCCCGTTACGCTCATTGTTCCGTTACGCTGTGTTCCGTTACGATGTCGGCGAGTGCAGTAATAATAGGTTATGTTACAACTGACTAAAAAATTATGGTGATTCATATAATTGATGATAGATATTAGATTACACTTTATTTATATGAAAACTTTTTCATAATTATATTTAAACCTTATAGCTAAACGCCAGTTTCTTAAATTAATTACAAGTCATCTACAGGTGAACTGTTTCGTTGACTGTTTAAAAAGAGAAGTGAAAAGTTAATGTGGTTTTCATTGCTTATTACAACAACAATTTCGGCAATAAAGGTTAATTATTCTTGCATTTTAAAAATCTGATTACTAGTATAATTTCAAGTAGCCTATTTATTTTTTTATAATTAAAATAAAAATGATTCAATTTTATTGATAAAATTATGCAATCATTTCATCAATGTTTTGTTATGACGTTGTCACGTTAAACTATCGTCCGTAAACCGACTTTTTTCTTTAATATTCCAGCTTAGAACGATAGGGTCACCGCTTCAAGTCTCGCGCCAGGCGCGTAGAGGCGAAGAGGCGAGTGATGCGCCAGCCAATGTCGCCCTTAGTGCCCGACCAAGCGGCCACATTGACGACCTCGTTTATCGACGAGACGCGCAGCCCGCTTGCGCGGACTCCGGACCCCGACCAGTCGATTGTTAAGGAGGTGGGCTTAATATCGACGCGCCCAAGATCGATACAGTAATGAAATAGCTCGCCTCGCGGACACTCGGTCCCCCCCCCCCCCCCACCCTTTTCCAGACGAGCCGAGGAACTTCGGACAATGGCCGCAAGAACCCGCAGAACTTTGCAAATCGATGAATCGATATCACACGAGGGAGCGACGCACAACGGGAGGACTTCCATCGATAAAGCCCGTCACGTATTGGCACGTACACGGAGACGGATCACCCGGTACACTCCACAATCGCGTCTGCTGCTTCCACAGTGCACGGAAAATGTAACAAATGGCAGCCAATATGGCGGCAGCACCCTGAAGCAGATGAAAACAATATTTCAGATCCAAGATGGTGGCCTCCAGCAGATTTATTAACACTGAAGATGTGATTTACTATCGCGAAACCATATTTACCATTTTTCACACCCTTGTGGTTTCAGGGAGGGGATAGCTTCTATAACTAATAGTGACTATTGTTTAAATTTAAACGATGCTGGACAACAAACTTAACGACTTTTTATTTGAGTTCCTAACGATGTAGCTAAATAGGCTATCTGTTTTCTATAGTTTTACAAATGAAATGTTCAGACTTTTTACCCTGAATGATTTTATGATAAGTATAAATTATTTTAGTCCATTCCGAGGGAGTTAATGACTTCAGTCGTATTTTTTCGGGCCACTCTGATTTCACTCTGGACTGGAAACTTTCTGCAATTACTAATTCACCAAAGAAACATCATCTTCGATTCGATTTCTGCTAAAAGGATTAAATCAATGGGGTTAGAGATAGAGGATGAAGGAGAGGAGAGAGAGAGAGGGAATGGAGAGAGAGAGAGAGAAGAGGAGAGAGAAAGATGAAGTGGCCAACGTTTGGACATATTCGACAACGGAATTCATTACCGAATAACACGCTCGACCGCCTTGTAGTCATTAAAAGTTTCAATCCAATAGAGTGGTGTCTCTAGAGTGTCATTGGAATGACAGCTTTCGCAGTGCTGATGGAGTGGAGGTCCTTTAGTTATAAGTAATCCTCGTTGGGAAATTCCTGCCATTCGGAATCCAGGGCTGTTTCGCGTTAAACCTTACTGATTTTTTGTGAGAACTTGCGGCGGAATGTCTCCATCTTGGTTTTAGAAGAACAAATTATTATTTTTTAGCGAAACGAACAAAAAAATAGTAAGTGCTAAATGTAATTAGTGTATTTATAGTGATTGAAAAAATTACACGGAATGGTGCACACAGGAATTGTTTTCGGTGGAGGGGAGAATTTTGACAAAGATAAAAGAAAAAATATATAAAATTTTAATACGTGTGTACAAAAAAAACTTACATTACTTTTGTCACTAATGCATTGAAAAATTGACCTACAGGAGTAGCGTAGCTTCTCACATATTTTCCAAATTTTTCCATAACTTTCTTGGGAGGAGGGGGAGATATCCTCTATATTCCGCCCCTGGTATCACCACTGGGAATAGTCATATTTAGCATATTTATGTAAATAAATTTTTCTTTCGTAGATAATGTGCTATTACAATTTACTTTTGGTGTCAAGCTCTAGACGTAAAATTAAACAAGTTCTTTGTGTTACGCATGTTACAATAATGTGGCAGCCAATCAGCAAATTACCTTGCTCTAATCATGTACAATAATGTGAATTCTTCCTCGTTACTAAGCAATCATTTTTACTAAACTTTTATACTAAGGGAAGGAGATGCGAACTGAACGACGCCCTATCGGACTCAACAGTATTCATGCCATACAATTGTTTAAAGATTCACATTGAAATTTTGACATCGTTGAAGCAGAGATGGCTCATTAAGAGAGTTTCATTGACCTCAATATATATCTACATATTGGCAGAATTATTACGGTATTAGTCATTCAAAAATTTCAATGCAAAACACAAATTACTTCAGAGATAAAACTATTTGTTACATACAGTAGTTATTAACTTCAAGCGTTCCAATAAATCTAACAAAACCCACAGAAATTGTCCTATTTTATATACATACAAAAGAATCCTTTGAAAACCAGTTGCCAAGAAACAATTTTATACTACCAAAAGATAGATACTATTAACTTTGTACAACACATGGCTATGGTTATTTTTACATGTATGAAATACCTTTTTTGAGTTAATACTGAATATTACTTACAAAAACTGGCGCATAAATTTATATTTTAATTGTTTTTGTTTCCATTCAAGCATAATGTTTTCAAACCATGGAAAATATAATCGAATATTCAACAATTTGACTTTATTTTGTTCTAGCATGCTCATTAATGTGCGCCGTTAATACTGGAAATCTATTCAGGGAACGGTTTACAAATAATTTTAACTGCCGGCTACGATACTGACACAACGCAAAGCATAAATGCCCAGTATTACTGCGAACACTATTTCGTAGCGATACTGTTGTTTTCATGTAAATGTACAAATTTACATGAATATTTCTGTTACATTTACAAAAAAAAATATTTACAGTGTATGCCAGTAGTATATAATAGGGCATCCGAGATCAGGATGCAGGTAGTAGATTGAAGATTGTCGTCCGCCATCTTGGATTGTGTCGTCACGGCGGCAATCTTGAATGACCGTAACGTGACACAGCGTAACGGGACACAACGTAAAGGGACATAGCGTAACGGGAAAAGTAGATCACGGTGGCCATATTGGATCCGTCATCTTTAAATCGAGCGCCCCACTCATTATGATGACATTTTCGTCTCTGTCGCCATATTGTTTTTTTCTGTTCCACTGGAGGCCGCCATATTGGATGAGCGTAACGGGACACATCGTAACGGGACACAGCGTAACAGGACTAGTAGATCACGGCGGCCATCTTGGATCCGCCATTTTGGATGACGTCATTGTGTTTTCTCGAACATTCCGGCATTGTGTGTTCCGCCATCGCGAATGATGACGTCACCATTGCAATTTTTGTTACGGTCGCCATCTTTAACTTTTTATTTATTATCCGATTTGAATAAAAAAAATTAAAAATTATAAAAAAAATTCAATTAATAAAAATTCAATAAAAAATTTATAAACAATTGTACTTTTACAACACGGAGCATTTTGACCTTTTTCCCGAATCTCTAGCATTACAATTACGAATTTCCAATATGGTGGTCTTGATGTCTGATAGGATGATGGTAGTAGAGGATTTAAAGTCTCTTTAAGAATGTTGAACGTGGTTTATTGAAATTATTATTTTTTACATAAAATTAAACATTATTGCATAGATCGGGTATCGAACCGAGGACAGGAGAGGATCGAATCAATATGTAAATTAATGAGTGATTTATTTCATGAATTTTGGAACTTTTCCCGAATTCCTAGCTAAATAATTACGGATTTTCAAGATGGCGGCCAAATTTCAAGATGGCGGGTGACACAGCAATAATAAATTATTACTGCACTCTAGCGGATAAGAATTCAACTAACATGGCGTCAGTGCACTCTCGCCGACGATACAATGATGATGGCTTCCAGCATCGAAGACAAGATGGCGGACATGACGTCATGCTCACTGGCGATATATATCCTTTGAAAAAAAGTGGTGGGAGTCAGTCTGCCAGCAGCCACCACGGGGGGAAGGATCGGTTGTCATTTTTTAATTTTTTTGCCTTTGCCGGGTTCGAACCGAGGACTCCGAGCTCCGTGTTGTAAAAGTACAATTTTTTATAAATTTTTTATTGAATTTTTATTAATTAATTTTTTTTTATAATTTTTTTTTTTCATTCAAATCGGATAATAAATAAAAAAGTTAAAGACGGCGACCATAACGAAAATTGCAATGGTGACATCATTCGCGATGGCGGAACACACAACGCCGGAATGTTCGAGAAAACACAATGACGTCATCCAAAATGGCGGATCCAAGATGGCCACCATGATCTACTTGTCCCATTACGCTGTGTCTTGTTACGATGTGTCCCGTTACGATGTGTCCCGTAATGCTTATCCAAGATGGTGGCCTCCAGTGGAACAGAAAAAAATCAATATGGCGACAGAGACGAAAATTTCATCATAATGAGTGGGGCACTTGATTTAAAGATGGCGGATCCAAGATGGCCGCCGTTTTCTACTTGTCCTGTTATGCTAGGTCCCGTTACATGTGTCCCGTTATGCTGTGTCCCATTATGGTCATCCAAGATGGCCGCCATGACGACACAATCCAAGATGGCGGACCGACAATCTTCAATCCACTACCTGCATCCTGATCTCGGATGCCCTATTATATACTACTTATGCCTTAATGAAGTAATATTTTGAAAAGTTATATTATAGACTGTTGAAGTCAAGATGTCGTCGTTTGGTTCGTATCGAGCCTCGTTAACAAAGAGGGATTTTTCTCCTTTTTCCCAGGTAACAATGTCGGCTGCTGGAACAGAGGTGACTTTACCGGAATGTCTGGAACCCCTCCACACCGCAGCAAAGCTGCTGGGCCTGGAAGCTTTCGGAACGGTCGATCCTGCGGAAGGAGACGGTCGCCGCAGACGTCTGGTGAAGTGGTGCAACCCGGACCGTGTTCACAAATTTCTCGTCGTCGTGGTAACCCTGGTTTTCCACGCGTTCGACACGCACATCTTGCTCGCCTGCAGCAACGAAAGGGCTCTGTATGTGTTCGTCGCCGGATACGTGTGCAGCACGAACATCGTGTTCTTCGGCGTCCTCGGGGACATCTTCCTGATGAGCCGGGAAGCTGGCCGCAAACGGGAGACGATGGCGAAACTGGCGGAGGTCGACGATCTCATCTCGGGCGTCGGCGCCCGTACCAGCGCACGACAGCGCAGGCGGCGGCGGAATCGTAACTCGGCGATACTGGCGTTCATGTTGCTTCTGTTCGTCTCGGGCTGCGCGAGCGACCAGTTCCTCTTCACCCCGACGCCGTTCGTCCGCGTCGTCGGCGTCGGCGCCAACCTGAAGGACTTCGCCCACTTGATCGTCGCCGGAATGTACGTGAACATCGTCCTCCTGGTCCGAGACAGGTTCAGGACTCTGAATCACCAGCTTCGGAACAGCCCTCGCAGAATTCCAGATGGGAGAGAAGTCACTCTTTTCCACTGCAGGCGGATCACCCTGAGGAATGGCGCAAAAGGCCATGCAATCGGAGGTTCAGGAACGTCATCTCGAGTATCCAGGAGTCATCGACAGCTTATCCGCAGAGCTACAAGACCAGAATAACATCTCTGATGATTGCTTTCAACACACTCTGCGACATAGTACGCATGATAAACTACACGTACAGGATCCCCATCGCGATCAACTTTTTAATTTTGTTCGCATCCAACACGCAGTCCCTGCTGTCGATATACGTGTGCCTGTTCAGGCAGTCGTACATTGCTCACCAGAGCACAGCCAGCCAAGTTCTCGTCTCCTGTATTACGTGGACTGTCATTTGTACCTGTCAATCACTGTGCATTATAACCTCAAGCATCACGACCCTCAGAGAGGCGAGAGAGACTCGTCGAATAATCAAAGAACTAGACGAGGCGAGTTCAGGAATGCTGAAGGAATTTTTGGACTTAGTTTCCTGCCAAGAGTTAGAGTTCAGTTGTGGGTTCCACAAGATTGACTATTATTTGCTGACTGGTATTGGTGGGTATATTATATCATATGGTATGGTATTTATTGAGTTTTCTTCACCCACAAAATTAAATGCTGACAGTGGAAAATGATGCTCTTATTTTTTTTTGTTACTGCGAACTGTACTTGTCCTATCTTGGCTATCTCAGAAATGCGCTGTCGATAAATGTGTTTATTATGTTCATATGTCTAAAAATAAAAAATGCTTTGAATATATATATATATATTCCTTTTTATCGTTCGTCACTGAATATGGTATCATTATTTAAATCTTTGAATAGGATATTAAATGCTCTTAAAATAAATTATGACATGTTGTGGGAAATTAATTCCATCATAATTCTTCCTCAGTACCTATTAGTAATCGCGTTAATCACCAAAATGGGTACACGATTTTACCGTTGCAATACAGATTCTCAAGATTTTTTATTACTTTTCGCACTTTTCAATGTACAAACAGGGGCTATCTTGGATGACCCTGAGCTTGAAGTTTTACCTTGAAACTTACCACCTTATTGAATGACCTTGACCCCGCTATAATATTGGATTCCCACATCTGCAATTTTGTCTTCTGAATCCTTCCACCATTTTGTTTTCTAGATATTTCCATATCTTAAGTCGATGTTCCATTATATACCAGTGTTATTATGACCCTTATAGACATATTAAATTTAATTTTTCATACAAAATACATTGGAAGCGAGGTGATTCGAACCATGACAGCTTGGACCTCTGACATGGAAATCATACGTCTTTGACTACGCGGTCATCGAGATGTATACCAGACTATAAATTAAATAAGATGTATTAAAAATTATTACATATTCAGACTTGTTTGTAATTTTTTTGTATGAAGGCATAATAGCAGCACCTGTTCCTGTTAGAGGTCGAGCCACCATCTTTGCCCTTCTAAGCGGTGTGAGAGAGGTATTTTAAGTTTAATGAAGTGAAAAGTCATATCCAGAAATCTACCAGAGCAGAAGGTAATAACTAAGAATGAACTTGGATATGTGGCTATTATTACACCATATTTCCTGTTACTGCAGTTAAAGTTACCATGCGGTTTTCATGTTTCTTAAATGCCAGGCGTTTTTACGTCTCAAACAGAGGACCCGAAACTGAGAGGCTGCTCCAGGTGCGATAGGAAGACTGTTGGGGATAACGTGACAAGTGTCTATGAATCCTCATGTCTCTTCTGTCATGAGCTATTGTGTAATGACCGAGTTTATCCGTAAGTAGGACTTTTATTAGTGGGTTTGCTAAGATTTCGCAGCACTCATTCCATAGGTATCCGTCTTTCAGGAAAATTCGAGCAAATTTTATGCGCATCACATTCAAACAAATATTATTTACACAATTAAAACAATTCATTTGTAGTTTATTTCTCAATTTTTACCTTGTCAAATTATTGTTATTATGTACTGTAATTTACAGTTCACATTCCTCCAAACACATACAAAAATACTTAATTCAATTAGAATAGTTATTCTTTTTAGGTTAAATGTTCTACAACAGTAGTTCAATACAAAAATGGGAAATATCTTTATCACACACACTTTTAGTAAAAAAAATTTATAACATGTTACTGAAAAAACGAAATTTGTGATAGTAGTGGTGCCAAGACACCTGTTTCACATTCGTTGCACACGCATATATTTCTGGGTACCATTGTTGAATGGTTTATGTAAGTTCTTTCAACGAGTTTAAGTAAGTCGGAACTTAATACTTGAGTCCTGGCCCTTTATTCGCCGAACCCAGGTTTTGAAGAGGCTGAGAAAGTTTTTGAGCATCTGGTTGGGAACTTCAACGCATCAAAAATTAAGTTTTTTAACACACGAGTCTAAATATTTAAGGAAACATAAATATACCCTACAAAATGCAATATTAAAAATGATATTGAGGCTTAGGAGGAGTTGTCGCACCTACCACCCCTTCCCCCCTCCCCCGCTTCACTGAAGCCACACTTGCTTTAGACTCAGCTGAAGTCACACTTACTTTAGACTCAGTTGAAACCAAAAGACCAGGAAACCTCAGGCAGGGAACGTGAATGCCTCTCCCGCTTCACTGAAGCCACACTTGCTTTAGACTCAGCTGAAGCCAACAGACCAGGAAACTCCAGGCAGAGTACGTGAACTCATGGACAAGATGTTCGGCTCGCGGGGCTAGAGCGAGTTGCCGACCGGCCCGAGGCCCGGGGGTCTCTTCGTGCCGTCGGGACCCAGGTACTTGGCGATCCTCGGCGCTCCCTCCGAGGTCCTAGACCCGTGCTGCCGAAGCAGTCTGCTGCGCAGCCACCGGTGGAAGACGTACTCCAGGCGGAGGCTGCTCTCCAGCTTGGAGCGTGTTCCCGGGCTGATCTCCGCCGGCTTCTTGCGGTTCCTGTTCTTGTGTGGCTCTGGAACATGCACGCACAGTGGACGGTCTTCAGACCTGCGCTACGCGGGTTCGGCACACTCTGTAATCCGGCACAAAGCACTTTCAGAATGTTTCCCAGGTGGATTCTGAGTGTTGACCTTGGCCGCAAGGTCGCATTACTGACCCAGCAGCTCGTAGAAGTATAGCCCCTGTATGTCCTTGAAGAAGCACATCTTAAGAATGGTGACCCAGAATAGCAAAGCTCCCCCTACTAATGTGAAGACTCCAGCGATAAACACAAGCCTGTCCTACTTGTATGTGTCCACAGTTTTGCATTGTATAGAAGGTACAGCCTGTACCTCCACAGGAGTCTAAGCAGACAGGACAGTGACCCAGCAGCTCGTCGAAGTACAGCCGCTGCACGCCCTTGAAGAAGATCGTCTTAAGAATGGTGACCCAGAATAGCAAAGCTCCCCCTACTAATGTGAAGACTCGAGCGATAAACACAAGCATGTCCTACTTGGATGTGTCCACAGTTTTGCCTTGTTTAGAAGGGTCAGCCTGTACCTCCACAAGGGCCTAAGCAGACAGGACACTGACCCAGCAGCTCGTCGAAGTACAGCCGCTGCACGCCCTTGAAGAAGTAGGACAGCGTGCTCTCCAACACGGCGAGGGTGGCGTTCAGCTCCTCCAGGACCCCCACCACGGGGAAGTAGCGCTCCACGTTGTCCATGGCAACGCTCAGCGCGCGCTCGTTGTCCAGCTCCCTGCGGGCAAGCGAGCACAGCCCTTATGTACGTCCCCCTCAGCTCCCCGCTCATCATCCTGCCTCGGTCTGTTTTCACTGGCACTTTAGGTGGCCATGGGAATCCTGCAGGTTTTTCCCGAGGCCGCCGCGCGGAGTGGCGCGAATATACTCCGCCTTTCTGGACTTTTCGGGCGTTGGGTCGGCCCGGGATGACGCGACCCGTCACGGCCACTCTCGTCCCTTCAAGAAGGACGCCACGGGTATATAAGTGACGACACCGGCCTCCACGAGAGTTCCGCGAGTGAAGGGAAGTGCGTAATCGGCGAATAGGGCGAGAGACCCCCTCGAGAGTGGCGCGACGAGGAGCGATGGGACCGTGAGAGTGCGACTGAGTGGCACAAAACTGTGAGTGTGATGACAGGCACGTGGTAAGGGGCGAACCACTGTTGAGACCAGCTCCAGTGAGGTGTGCTAACTGTGGAACTTGACAGACATTGAGTGATTTGCGAATGAACATTTTTTTAAGTGCCATTGATTGGTGAGCAGACATTTTTAAGTACAATTATTTATTAGTAATGTAAATATTAGTAATTAATAAAACTGTAATAACACTTAGTTAGGTTTACCCCTACTAACCCAGACCCTTCCACATTAGACTCATAACAATATAAACAGTTCTCTAGTTTCGCCAAAATGGCTTTCAACTCTATTCTCATTGTTTGTTGCCTCATGCGTCCATAATTATATATAAATATATCCTTTTCCCTTCTATGCGCATGACCGTACTATGCGCTACTGTGAATAAGTAGGTTCGAAAACATGACAGTCAAAACTTGTGCACACGCTCTACCCGTTACTGTTAACTGTTTTATTTTAGCTTATGGGGGCTGTTATTTTTAAAAATATTCCACCCCGTGCAGTATTCCACGCCTACCACCCAAAGCCTCGAGGTAATCCCTCGCTCGGATGGCCCCCTCCCCTTGTTAAACTGGGAGGTATTCCACGGCTACCACCCAAAGCCTCCCTCGGGAACGCGCCACTCACGTGCAGAACTCCTCGTGGCCGCAGAAGTAGGGGATGGCGAGGTCGTAGTGGCGGCCCGCCGCGAAGCTGCACTCGGCCCGCTGCTCGGCCACGCACGCCTCGAACGAGCCGTCGTCGTCCGGGCGACGCCGAGGCGTGGCCTGGGTCGGCGCCGCCTTCAGGTCCGGGTTCCTGGGGTTCGCCGTCGCCCGCGCGTAGTAGTACCTGCGCAGCCGCCAGCCGACCACCACGTCTACTGTGCGTGGTTTTATCTGTACCTCGACGCTGTTTTATCTGTATCCGCATACAATCACCGCCAACCATCACAGCAACTGTACGATGTTTTATCTGTACCTCGACGTTGTTTTATCTGTACCCGCATACAATCACCGCCAACGACCACATCAACTGTAGGCCTACGTTGTTTTATCTGTACCTCGACGTTGTTTTATCTGTTCCCTCATACGATCACCGACGACACTGCCATCTGCGAATCCGCAATTGAAGTAACGTGATCGAAAGTGCGTGACGATGGAGTACCTACATTGAAACTAATCAAATGGTTTTTTGGACATACGCCATTACAGTTTTGCACTGTTAGCCATGGAATAATCCTGAAAATAAAAAGAAATTATATCTTAAGTACTCTGGAAGATGAAAACAATACATTGTGATTATTCATCTACTGTGTGTTTTAATTAAATTATCTTTTATAACTTTTCTATATTATGTAATATTTTTGCGTTGCACGGTTATATATAGAAGCTGAACCAAAACATTCGATTTATGCACCTTACTCATTACTATTATTTAAAAAAAAAAATTCTTGTAGTGTACACTCTAAAATTGAAATAGTGAAAACTGCCCTACACAAGTTTGAGAAAATCTGTTAAAACTATAAACTGCTCAACTAGAAACTTGAAAGTTTCTACAGATTTTCAGAGTGATTGAAATTCGTTTGTTCAGTAGTGATTTCCTCTCATTTCGCAGTGAAATTCCACTACTTCAAGCACTTTAGTTTTTTTATTTTAATTGCAAGTAATTGCCGGTCAGCAAAACCGAACTGACACAATTTTTATTTTCCAGTCAAAGTGGAGTTATTTTAATCAGGCATTTTACATTTCGTCGCATTCTGGGCGTTTTATGCCACAGCCCAACGTGATATAGGACTCTTTCTTTAAAAAAAATTATATCACTCGTGTGTATTTGTTTTTACCATAGAGAAACTTATATAACATGTTTTGAATATCCATTAACTGTAATAATGTTTCTTTGATAATCCCAGTAATAACTATATCGACGTTTTGTAATCCAAGAAATTCGATAAATCCGGGATGGCCGTTGTCCAAATGTGCCGTATAGAAGACATTTTTTCACTGTACCATCATTTCACTGATTTAAATAATTGGTGCAGATCTATTATCTTTGAAATATTTGTGCAATGGGAGTGCATGACTTGCTGTAAGCTTTTGGACATACGCCATTGCTAAGCAAATGTATGTCTGTAGAAGAAAACTACAAAATACCCAAAAGACAATTTTTTTTGTTTAATTTGTGTTTTTGTCTTTTGGGTATTTTTGTAGTTTTTTGTTTATTTTGTGTTTTTGTCTTTTGGGTATTTTAGTAGTTTTCTTCTACATACATACATGTGCTTACCAATGGCTTATGTCCAAAAGCTTACATCAAGTGGTGCAGATCTAGGCCGTGAGATCGGGAGGAACAATGACGGTGATGTGAGGGAGGGAAGGCAGACGACGACGAGGCTCGCACCTGGACAGCGCCTTCTCGGCGGGATCCCTGACCAGGTTGATGAACGTCGGCGACTGCCGGTCGAACCGGCTGAAGTTGAGGAAGTACACGTGGCGGTCGAAGCTGACGGGAACGGCCTGCCTCCTCACCGCCATCGTCACCTCCTCCACCAGGTCCTCCTGCGGGCAGAGCACGTTCCCGATACAGGTCCGCCTGTGAGAACACGTTCCGATACATGTCCGCCTGCGAGAACACGTTCCGATACAGGTCCGCCTGCGAGAACACGTTCCAATACAGGTCCGCCTGCGGGAACATGTTCCGATACAGGTCCGCCTGCGAGAACACGTTCCAATACAGGTCCGCCTGCGGGAACACGTTCCGATACAGGTCCGCCTGCGTGAACACGTTCCGATACAGGTCCGCCTGCGAGAACACGTTCCGATACAGGTCCGCCTGCGAGGACATGTTCCGATACAGGTCCGCCTGCGAGAACACGTTCCGATACAGGTCCGCCTGCGAGGTTGAACACGATCCAATAAAGATCCTCTAGAGAGTAAAACACATTCCGAAGAAGAACATGTTCCGATATATGTATTCGAGCGAACAGAACGTTCCGGTATAGGTCTCCCAGCGAGATGAACACGTTCCAATAATTATCCTCTAGAGAGTAAAACACATTCCGAAGAAGAACTTGTTCCGATATAGGTCCTGGAGCGAGCAGAAAACGTTTTGTTATGGGTCCTCGAGCGAGCAGAATATGTTCCGATTTAAGTCTTCGATCGAGCAGAAAACAATCCGATATATTTCCTCGAGCATGCAAAAAAACGTTACGACCTAGGACCTCCGCGAGATGTACACGATCCGGTATAGGTCCTGCAAGGAAATTAATCCTGCTACGTTATAGGTCCTAAAGCGAGCAGAACTGCTCCCCGATGATGGCGACTGCAATGTCGACCGAATCACATCGGTGAATTATTCGCCAAGGACGCGGCTACAACCCAGAAGCCAAGCTACTTCAGACAATGGCCGCGAAAGCCTGCGAACGTTATTAAATTTCACTGTTTTTTTTTGTCTGAATAATGGCTTACGCATTACTTCTCACAATCAATGTAGCTGTGTTAGCAAAATATAGAGACTGGAAAAATTCGCGCTTTCGATGACCTCTAGGATATACTCCACAACCCCCTACACACTCAGGCAAATGCCACTTGCTCATTGGCTATTGACTCGTGACACCCGTCAACTGGGACGCTTGCGATTCGATACTTTTTTTGGTTGAAGGTTTTCCATTGGCTCAAAGTCCTTCAGATAAACTGTAAGCCAATTACAGAAGCAATATAAAGGTACATTTTTTTTGGATTCTAGCATATCGTTAAATGAATCCGTAAATATTTTCCGGTCTCTAGCAATATATTATGAAAGCTACAACCTAGCGGGCGGGCCCGAAACTACTTCAAAAACCAGGTCTCAGTCTCGGCAACTGGAGTTTCTCCTCGGTGGGGTAACTAGCTTGCGAGAGGAGAGCTCCAGCGTCGAGTGATCTACCCGGTGGAGGGCTAGGGGGGAAGGGGGGGAGCAGGCTGACGCAAGACGCGGACACACCTGGGGGACCGGACAGTCCAGTAGTCTTCTGCCCGGCGCTGCAGAACAGGTTATACCCGAGTCGCGGCTACGCTCTTTAAGTTCAAGAACGACCACTTAAGGTCCCCCGCCTACATGAACACACACACGGTGCGCAGAGCTTCAGGGAAAAAAAAACGCGATTTGAAAACCACTCAAGATGTCCGAGTGGGGTCAGTTTACGGAAAAGCACTTAAGAGTTATTCTAGGGCCGAAAAGTACTTTTGATTTCGGATTAAGTTTTTAAACTGTATTTCTAGAAGAGTTAAAATGGCTAAAATGCATGTTTTCAGAGTAATTTTTAGGCGTAATCAACCAGTACAGATTCTTGAAAGCACTTAAGGGACTTTTATTACACCTTTATCTTCATTTCTCGGCCATATAATGTTACGGTCACCGTTCAAATTTCACAGTTGTCCTGTGCACGACGAGAAGACTGCGCGCCAGTCCAGAGGAGACACCGCGCTAGAAGCACCAGCGAGCGTCGCGCTTATCATCCCGCCTCACCGACACACATACACACACCCCTGACGAGGCGGGCGCCTTAACCATCCGTCCCACTCATCTTGAGCGAGTCTCCCACCCAAAAAATATAAGAATCAAATAAATAAAGATCTACAGGGTCTTCTCGTCCTATCCAGAGATGTGTGAGCATCTGAACCTCGGTGAAGAGCAAATCCGCGTGTGCCCGCGCTGCAAACACGCCTGCAGTACGGAAAATTTGGACACGAAATTCCTTCGTGAAAATTCTTTATAATAATGCCGAGCGTGCAGTTTCAACTACATTTACTGACGTGAATCGCACTCAGTATACGAACCCGCCGCTATGATTCGTTTGCCGGAGCAGCTACGACGACCATCGTATAATTCGGGGACGCACCACAACGCCGAAATGCCAAATTGACCACAACGCCGACAGCTAGAAAACTGCTGTTTACCACAACGCCGAAATACACTAACGCCGAAAAATGTCATTGCAGGACTGCCACAAAGGTTAGGTTAGGTTAGACTAGGTTAGGTTAGACTAGGTTAGGTTAGACTAGGTTAGGTTAGACTAGGTTAGGTTAGGCTAGGTTAGGCTAGGCTAGGATAGGTTAGGTTAAGTTAGGTTAGGTTATATTATGCTAGGTTAGGTTAGGTAAGGTTAGGTTTCATTGTGGTATTTCGGCGTTAAGGTACATTTAAGAAACACACACAAATTCATTCAGTTGTTATTTCGGCGTTGTGGTATACAGCAGTTTTCTAGCTGTCGGCGTTGTGGTCAATTTTTGACATTCGGCGTTATGGTATTTCGACGTTGTGGCAACAACCCGTATAATTCGATTTGCAGAGAGAATATATATATAGCCAGTCATGGGGACTGTCAACAGAAGTGAAAACTTAAAACTTTGTTTTTAAATGTGTAATATGACATCATTTATACGTCAAATGTACGTAAGAAAATGATTTTGGTATTATATCAGTACGATGTCTGCATGACATCATTTATCCTTACATCATATTTTAGTCAAAACAGATGTCAGTGGTATGTCAAAATTACGTAAAAATTCATTACCTAGCTATGACTTACCAGTGATGTCAGACCTAGGTCATGTATTCACGTGGTCAGATTAACTTCACTTACTGCTACTACAGCATGTGGGTGACGCGAACTCACAAGATTTTACCCATTCAAAAAAGAGTCCAACAAGCACATGATACAGTCGGGTATTATATACAATGTATTAGTGTATATATGCGTATACATGTACACAGGCCGCTGCGATTCGCCAGTCTGGCGCAACACGTCACTAGCATGTCGGTGACGCGAACCCATAAGTTTTGCCCCTACCAAAAATCGCTCAACGCGGCTAAAGAAGTTTTCACTTCAAAAATACTAAACCCCGGCTTTGGACCTGATCTTGGACAAGGTTTTTTTTTTTGTTAAAATATTGCCCATCTTGTTAAAATGTATCAAACAGTTAATACTTAAACCTTTTCTTTTATCTTTGTGAACTTCGCGCCATCCGCCACAGATGGCAGCACCGTGGTTACACATTTCCGTTCCATGCGACTTCCGTTCCATTCACGTAATTACTCCTAACAAATAACGTAAACCGAGAGCCAATATGTTACAAATAAAAAAAACACGCATCGTGATGATGCATAGGTCTAGACAAACACTAATTTTCTGCTGTAAATTTCAAATGCAATTCAGAATAAACAAAACCCTAGTATTTTAATTGAAACTTTTTTTTACCACCGGTAGCTACGATAATTCAAGGCGATGAACATCAGCATGTAGCAACCAAAATTGTAAACCACCGAGGGCGTCGAAAAGTGCAACAGGACTTCAAGTATCATATTTTGTTTTTGCAATCAAATTACTGGCCGAGCACACTTTACACGTCTTTCAAATATTTGTGTAACTTATAAATTCCATATCCTTGTATGTTTGAAGTTTCGCCTCTCTACAAAAAAAATTAGCGGCCATACTACCGAATTTTTTCTATGTAATATTTTTTAACCTCTACATTTCTATAACCAAGTATCCTCCAAACATGATATGTGAACCAAGTGAAATATTTTGCATTTTTAAAGCACTATTTAAAGAAACTTTATATGCCATAGCATTCTTAGGGGAAAATAAACATGTTTATTCACGTGGTTCATGCAAAATTTCTGCAAAACATTGGTTGACTTTAGATTAAAGGTTTTAAAAAATGCATTAATAATTTTATTTTCTTATTGGTTATAGAAACCCATATTTTTAACGTAAGGAACACTTGAGCGAAAGAAAAGCATTGTCTGAGCACTTTAAATTCAATAATCAGCACCTAAAAACAAGTTTTCTTCCTACGAACAGAAACCAATTCGCTCATTCCGTTTTCCTTAAAGCCATGAGCCTCGCACGCTTATTCCAAACTTCGAATCAAAAATATTTATTGCAATATTTCTTGGCGTCCATTTTGTTTACCTACAATACATCGCGTTAGCAGTATCATTTTTATTCTGCGTGACCTTAATTCGAGTAAGAAACACGACGACTTTAACGGCCTTGCGTTTTGATGCCTTCGTTTCGAAACCGGAACACGGCTAGAGGATGGGAGGGGACTTTTAAGTTATAGCTGGTCAAAGAGGAGCGAGCGAAAGTTTTAAGACGACGAAGACTGCGATGTTGTCGATGTTGGTTTGTTCCTAACCTCTCCTGCTGCCGGCAACACCGCTGTTCCCTCCCTCCCTCCCTCTCCGAGTCAAACGGCTTCTTCACTCGAGCTGAAGGTTTCGCCACGTCCCTTGGCCCAAATCCTACTAGAAGTTACCTCTTTTTGACGTGTAAACATCTTAGCTCTTGGAATACGGCATTTGGTGGGAGTAATTTCGTGAATGGAACGAAAGTCGCATGGATGCTGCCATCTGTGGCGGATGGCACAAACCAAAGTTCGCAAAGCCAAAGGTAAACTTCATATTATTAACTGTTTACTGAATTTTAACCAGATGGGCAGTACCTATTTTAATAATACACCTTGAAAATCAGGTCCAAAGCCGGTGTTTAGCAATTTTTTTTTTCAAGTTTTGACGTTTTTATCGGAGCCGTTTCATTATATAGTTTATAAATTCGGTCTGCAAATGAGTGATTCGAGTCAGAAATGTATTCGAAAACACAATTTGCATATAAATTTATCACGCTGGGCATTATTTTAAAGAATACTACGTTAAATTTCGAATTTCGTATTATAAGTATACGTAGTTGCAACACGAATTTGTTCGTTACCGAGGTTAGATGTTACACGTCTTTGGCAAGTACTAGCTCACATTTTATTTCACGTAAACTAAAAACTAATTTGTAGACCATGTAAGTGCCCCATTTACCGCAGGGAAACTGTTTGGATGCGTTAATTAGGAAACAATTATTGCATTTCCCGCAACAGCAAAAATTTGGCAAACGTTACCCAAGCACTATGGCATCACACCTGGCGGGCAGTGTACAGATTTACCGCAAGTGTTTCTACATATTTGAAACCACGTAATGAGCAGAAAACTAATTACACTTCAAAAAAAAAAATAATCAACTTCGCGGGGGAAAGTGTTCTTTCTGCGGTTCTTAGTAGACTTAATGAGGTTATCAACGAAAATTGTCCGTTGGTTTTTGCTTTCACCGCCAATCTTATCTTCATATGTAGTTTTAAGCTTTTCATATCGTGGTTCCAGTGAAATCTCCAAAACTGGTTTTCAGCAACTCTTGTCGCCAGCACTGGCATTTTTTCACCGAATCATAACTTGCACATCTTCAAACTTCACATATAGCCTTTTCCTGTATCTAAAGTTCAAAACAATTTAGATTGTTTTCTTTTACACTTCATAGTTAAAGCTATCGGCTTTTATTTTAAGATTATTTTTGGTACTAAATGCTGTATTTATAAAAATACATTTTTTTTAAACTGTACATCAAATTACATAAGTTTGTTGTAAGCATAACAAAAAAATAATATTGCAACGAAAAACTTAAAAGGTTATTAAAATATGAATTATATTAAGTTCTAAAAGTCTGTCACTTTTCCAATACATTTATTAGATATTGTCTTTGATTCGTGGTTGGCTGGGTTTATTTCAGGTGCATGTCTACTGTCGGCGCACCAATCACAGACATCCAGTGCTGAAGCAAACGCGTCCTGAATGGCCTCAAGACACGCGCCAATTTCAAGGGAGCAAATCGCTACCGACGGGAATAACTTATTGCAGCCAAATGAGCTATTTAATTTTATGTGCAACAGCTTAGCTCTCGGCATACATTCGTTGGGAGAAATTTCGCAAATGCGCACGGAAGCCCCATGGAACGGAAATGTGTAACCATGGTGCTGCCATATGTGGCGAAATGGCGCGAACTAAAGTTCACAAAGCCAAAGGGAAACTTTATAGTACTAACTGTTTAATAAATTACAAACAAGAATTGCAGTATTGTTGAAAATCAGGCCCAAAGCAGGAGTTTAGTGTGTGTGTGTGTGTTTGTATATATATATATATATACATACATACACTAAACCCCTATATATATATTTTATCAAGTCTTTTCGTTTTTATCGCAGCCGTTTGATTTTATAGTTTAAAATTATTCTCTACAAATCGACGTAGCTGCTTCGGAAAGGAATCTAAGCTGTTGGTGCGAAAACTACGTGTGAATCGCGTCCAGAAATGTAGTTGGAAACACAATTTGCTTGTACGTTTATCACGCTCGGCGTTATTTCAAAAGAATTCTACGTTGAATTTCGCGTCCGAGTTTCGTATCACAAGTGTATTGACAACACGAGAACACATTAATTCTGTTCGTCGCCGAGGTTTGGATGTTACACGTCTCTGACGAGTACTGAAAGACTCGGTCACAATAATTTTTATTTTTTAAGTTAAAACTTTCTATGGGAAGGTTTGTACCTATATAGGCAGTAAATGCATGTAAGTCGTCATCGACATGGTCATGTGACGTGTTAACGATAACACTATATCTGTTCCTATTAGTATAACTTATTGCGCTTTTATATCTTAAGTATACTATTACTGTGTAGTAAAAAAGTGAGTATAAAATATATTAATATTCTCATATAGATATATAGTTTGAATAACGAAGAAAACGGAGTCTTTGTAGCAATATAATCTAAAAAATTAAGAACATCATTATTTTTTTTTATTTTTTATAGTAATTTAGGAGTTATTTTACTAACGTGATGAAACAAATTTGTTGTATGAAAATATTGTTTTGTAAAAATTGCAAAACAAAATGTTTTTACTTCTGTCGGCAGTACTTAATGACTGCTTCGAAATTTTTTTCTTCCCCACGGATGAATACTTGTCCCTAGCTGGTACTGTGTCGATTGTGGCCGGGAGTTTGCGCGGCGCGCGGTTCGGCGGTGAGGTCACTTCCGCCCGCTTTCGGACCGCGGGGCGACTCGGAGCCGCTGTTCCGCTTTCTCCTCGGACCGCGCGCCGCTTCACGCGTCGGCGCCGTGGGAACATTCCGCGCGCCGTCACCACGCAGCGGCGGTCCCGTTCCCCCGTTTCCACTAATACAGTGGAGCTCCGGTCATCCGAGCCTCGGTCGACCGAACGACCGGTCAACAGAACTACCGGTCAACCGAACAACCGGTCAACCGAACAACCGGTCAACCGAATGACCGCTCAACCGTACGACCACTCAACCGAACGACCGGTCAACAGAACTACCGGTCAACCGAACAACCGGTCAACCGAACAACCGGTCAACCGAATGACCGCTCAACCGTACGACCACTCAACCGAACGACCGGTCAACAGAACTACCGGTCAACCGAACAACCGGTCAACCGAACGACAGATCAACCGAACAACCGGTCAACCGAACGACAGATCAACCGAACGACCGGTCAACCGAGCGCGTTCCAGAAGGCAAAATTAATTCAAAATTTGCGCGAAAGCAAAATAAAATTTCCTACTTATTTTCTTAAAATGTATGCACACCTTCAGTACTTCTAATTTTCTGCAGACTTCTTTGATCATTATTTCCTTACATAATTAATTCTTTGTTTCGTGGTTCCTGTGTTTATGTGTTTCTGTGTGTACTGCAATTAGTTTACATGTTAGTTCTCGTGTGAGCATTGTAGCACAAAATACATACATATTTGTGTTTATTATCGCTGTTTATTTGTTTCGCTGTGCTCATATAACCCTAGTATGTCCTTTTCTTTCTTTAGAAAATGATCGGTCATCATATATATCGTTTATCAGAACATCTCCCAAGTTATCTATTTTGTTCTGATAATTGATGCTCCACTCTACACTGTTAGAAATAATAGTAAATTTACTGACTTTTTCGACGAAGCATTGAATTAAACTAAGAGTTCTTTGTATTTCAGATAACTCGGTCTCTTCATAAAAACAACGCCGTTTTTCGACTTCCAAGTTCTGTTTTTCTATACAAACAGGAAAAACATACACCTAGATGAAATAATTGTAATAGTCCTAATCCGTTTTCGATCTCATTGGGCGGTGTCTCGGGAGACGTCTTAACGTACACTGTTAGTAATCACCGAAAATTTACAGACTTTTAACTCAAATAAAACCAAGTGTGCTTCGTAATTTCTAAACAACTGAATATTCCCATAAACTGCACCGTATTTCAACTTCCTATTTGTATGTTTCGTTCTAAACAAAAGCAAAAAAAAAAAAAAACCGCGTTGACAAAATTTTTTTTAGCTCGACACCAAATCAATCCACGAAATATCCGGGGGACTCCAATTCCATCCGTAAGAGTGACAACAGTTTGCAGTGTACTGCATACTATCTTGGCACAGTAAAACTAAATATAGTCAAATAGTTGAAAAATTCGATTATATTTTCCTTCCATGGTTTAGAAAAACTATGCTTGAATGAAACATAAATTAAATTTTTTAATTAGGCGCCAGTTTTCGTAAGAAATACTCAGTATTATCTCGATAAACGTATTCCATATATGCAAAAAAAAACCATAACCATGTGTGGTACAAAGTTACGATATCTTACTTGTAGTAGTTTAAACTATTTTTTTAGTAACTGGTTTCCAAAAGAATATTTGTAAAAGTATAGAAAGTTTTTTTTTCCGTATACTATCATTACACTAGTTAAAAATATTCAGATCTGATGTAACGAGTTTTATCTAACTCCCGAAGGTGACCTGCTATAAATAGCCCGTCGCTTTGAGTCCTTTCTCTCGAAACTTCCGCTTCCGGTCTCCCTTTCGCTCACCTTCTATCACGAAGGCCGTTTCACCATTTATTTTTCTTTATTTCTCGTGTTACAAGTGCAATCAAAACCGCGCGTTTCATTATTTATTTTCTTTCGGTGACCTTCGGTTTTCTTTGGGTTTCCTTTCGTTTTACTGCGACTCCGTGGAAGTGACTACAAAATACAAGCACCTCTGGCATTTCGTTGCAAGTAGGAGCCGGGTAGCATCTGCGAGCTGGAGCGAGAGATGGACAGTGGTAAGAGGAAGAGAGGCAGAGAGAACCACCCGCACTCGAAAATGCACATTTCAGAATACGGTGAGCCCACACGATCAGTCGCCGAAATGTCACACGTTCTGACCTTTTTTTTCCTAACCTAAATTAAAACTAAGTGTGTTGGGGAGGGTTCCGGGTTAGGGAGGGAGACTAAGTGCGTCTCAGGCCGAAGCCCATACGCTCTAATCATGCAGGAGGGGTAGCTTGCATCATGTGCTAGGAGGGGAATTGGCCAGCCATGGCAGCGATTGGCGCCATGACTAACTCCCCTCACCGACTGTACTAGACTAAAACTAGATAAGTTGAGCCCAGGTAAAACCTGCATAGACACAGGGGAAACCCTGGGCGCTGACATGCGGGATGCAAAATTTCATGCATCAATATCAAGCAGGATGCTTACGGGAAAACAGAAGGATGTATCTGGAAGAAGAGTTGGACAGAGTAGAAAAGAGTCTACCCTTTGGGGGGGGGGGGAGGGGGGCGCTTGGATTTATGACATTTCCACTCATTAATTGAATTCACCCCCCCTTCAAAACGAAACAGTGGTTGTATAACGTGTAACCTCGGTAAAGAGGGAACTCACGTGTTCTCATGTTGCAAATACACTTATAACACGAAACTCGGACACAAAATTGAACGTGGAATTCTTTAAAAATAAAATAACATCGAATTCATACTCATCACTTAGAGCAACAATTTCCCGCCACACCGTAATTCAGTGATATTCATGTAAAATTACAGATATGTGTAAATTTGTACATTTACCTGAAGAAAAAAAAGCTGTATTACTACATAATAGTGTTCGCAGTAATTCTGGGTCCGGATTCTCACCCGGGACATTTATGCTTAGTGTTGTCCCAGTACCTCCGATGGTTAAAGTTGTCTGCTAATCGTTCCCTGAATAGTTTTCCAGGATTAACTTCACAATTGTTCAAAATTACGATAATTTGACGCCAATTTTCGTCTCGGAAAATGTAGGTATTACTTACATGAAAAAAAGGTGGTTGTCTGTAAAGTCGGTTTAGGACGATAATTTTACGTGATGACGTCATAAGAAAACATTGGTGAAAAATTGCATACTTTTTAATTTTCAAATATTATTTACAGGTTTTTGCAAAATTTAATTCAAATAATTTGTTTAAATATAATCACGAACAATTAGTTTAAAAGGCCGCCATAACCTGTTTGATGTTATAGGAGATTTTCTCGCACGGCTGATTGGCCTGTTCTTGCACGCTAGGCTCAAGCGGAACGTGACAATTTTATCGTGCGTGCAGCCGGCGTTCATCGATTTAATTTATGCGCCAGTTTTCGGTAAGAAATACTCAGTATTATCTCGATAAACGTATTCCATATATGCAAAAAAAAAAATAATTAACCATAACCATGTGTGGTACAAAGTTACGATATCTTTCTTGTAGTAGTTTAAACTATTTTTTTTTGGTAACCGGTTTCCAAAAGAATATTATTTGTAAAAACAAAAAAAAATTTTTTTTCCCGTTAACTATCATTCCACTAGTTAAAAAAAATCAAAAATATTATAAGACGTCATTAAAGTTATAAGACGTCATCACGCCAAGCAGGGCCGGTGCAAGAAAAATTGGCGCCCTAGGCGAAAAACCTTAATGCCCCCCCCCCCCCAACACCCGGGCCGGACACCAAAAAAAATTTTTCCTTGCCTCAAAATACATCACGTAAGCTTAAGATTTTGTCAACAATCAAATGTAAGCAGGCTTGTGTTTTTTTTTTTACTTTTTTTTACTTATTACAAATCATAAACAGGTCACCGTGGACTTTAAATAATTACTTATATTAATATAAACATTACAAACTGTTACAAAATCCCATTTTCATCTAGTTTCAATAATCGTTAAACATATTACATCAGCTGTTGTGTGTCGTGCTGCGCCGCCCCCAGCTACTCGGCGCCCTGGGCGGTTGCCTAGTTCGCCTGTACGGACGCGCCGGCCCTGACGCCAAGAAATTGACCGCAGCCACGTGTCGTGCAATGACGCACCTGCTGCAGCCTGCTGAGCCGGCGCACGTGCCCGCCGCCCAGCCGCACGTGCCGGAAGCCGTTGGCGCCCTGCAGCCACTGCAGCAGCAGCACGAGCATCTCGCCGCCGGCCTTGGGCACGCGGTTGAAGAACACCACGTGGTCGCTGGGCCGCGCCGCCGACATGCGGCCTTCCTCCATGGACCTGCACAGCAGTGACTGAGACCTCGCTTTCTACAAGTGGTTTCAGGCCCGCCCGCTAGATGGCAGCTAACATTATATATATATTGCCGACATGCGGCCTTCCTCCATGGACCTGGACAGCAGCGACCGAGACCTCGCTTTCTACAAGTGGTTTCAGGCCCGCCCGCTAGATGGCAGCTAACATTATATATATATTGCCGACATGCGGCCTTCCTCCATGGACCTGGACAGCAGCGACCGAGACCTCGCTTTCTACAAGTGGTTTCAGGCCCGCCCGCTAGATGTCAGATTTCATTATTTATACTAATATTATAAAGCTGAAGAGTTTGTTTGAACGCGCTAATCTCAGGAAGCACTGGTCCCATTTGAAAAATTCGTTCAGTGTTGGATAGTACATTGATCGAGGAAGGCTATAGGCTATATTATATTATCAATAACATTAGGGATCCTTACTAAAAGTCCAATTTAGAATGAAATGCGTTGGAGGGGGTTAGATACAACATGCAGTACACGTACGAAGTTTGTGTTGACGATGCCGCAGGCGCTAGAAGTTAACGACTATTTCATTGTTAGTGCAGTCCTCATCACCGTTGAAATTTCGCGGGTACTTTAAATATACAAAATTGCCCTTTTTTTCAAGTATATATATTTTACAGACTTGAAACTTCACAGTAATGTTCCTTATGTTACGCAGGATGACATTTCCCGAAAATTAGATCCCATGGGTGGTTAAAACCAGGCAACAGTGGGTACTTTGTCTGGATGAGAACAGGATTTTGCATTGTTCATGCCTTCTGCGTCTCCATGGCAACGGGCATCTCGCGGCAGTGGCGTACCCACAAGGAGGGGCATGTATAATGAGCGACGCAAGAGTTATCTGCCTGTAGACTGCTGTAGCGAAGTACGGGTACATCAGTTGTACGTTGCGTGCACGAGTCGGGAAACCATCGGTGCTATTAATTTTCTCTCCTGTACATTATACAGCATTGTAATAAATTTTCACTGAATATTTTTTTATTTACCATTACTGTAAATGGGAGATGTGGCTTAATTTTTTCCCATTAGTATAGCCGTGCGAAGCCGGGTCGGGCAGCTAGTTTATATACATTGTCGACATGCGGCCTTCCTCCATGGACCTGGACAGTGGCCGAGACCTCACTTTCTTGGGGGTAGTTTCAGGACCGCCCGCTAGATGGCATATTTCATTATTTATGTAGCTATATTGCTAAAACAGCTACATTGATTGTGGGAAGTAATGCATAAGCTCTTATCAAGCGAACAAACCAGTGAAAATTATTTTGGTAGCAACATATTTTGTGGTGTGGCACACCAGAAAAAAAAAGTACAGTATCGGTACATTCATTCGATACTGAATTCTTAGGCATGTAGGGGATCGAACCCAATACCCAGGCCACAAGACGTCGTTGGTAAATAAAAAATAAAAAATTCAACTGAGCGAGTTTTTCAGTACCTACTCGCCAGTGATGTGTAAAATCTAACTCCGGCAACGAGCAAAATTCATGCGTTGTTATCACGTCACAAATACACTTACAACACGAAACTCAACACGAAATTTTACGTAGGATTCTTTGAAATAAATCTAGCGTGATAAATATATACCGCCAATTGTATTTTCGACTACATTTCCTGACGCGAATCACACGTAGTTTCAGCAACCGCCGCTAGAATTCGTTTCCGGAGCAGCTACGTCGACTATTGAAGAATTTGATTAGCTTCTGATATGATTTTATAAAAATAATAATAATTTAAAATAAAATACTGCCCGCAAAGTTTCCCTTCGGCTTTGCGAACTTTGGTTCGCGCCGTACGTCGCGGACGGCAGCACCGTTGGTGTTACACGTTCCCAGTTCCTCGACTAGCGAGGTCACCTCTGGCGAACGCCGCGCATCGCGGTCCGAAGATGATGTCGCGCGCATCACCGGCGGACGGTGTGGGGGACGCACCACAACGCCGAAAAATGTCATTGCAGGACTGCCACAAAGGTTAGGTTAGGTTAGCCTAGGTTAGGTTGGACTAGGTTAGGTTAGGCTAGGCTAGGATAGGCTAGGTTAAGTTAGGTTAGGTTATATTAAGCTAGGTTAGGTTAGGTTAGGTAAGGTTGGGTTTGATTGTGGTATTTCGGCGGTAAGGTACATTTAAGAAACACACACACAAGTTCATTCAGTTGTTATTTCGGCGTTGTGGTACACAGCAGTTTTCTAGCTGTCGGCGTTGTGGTCAATTTTTGATATCGGCGTTATGGTATTTCGGCGTTGTGGTCAATTTTGACATTCGGTGTTATGGTATTTCGGCGTTGTGGTCAATTTTTGACATTCGGCGTTATGGTATTTCAGCTTTTTTGGTCAATTTTGACATTCGGCGCTATGGTATTTCGGCGTTGTGGTCAATTTTTGACATTTGGCGTCATGGTATTTCGGCGTGGTGGTAAACGACCCGACCCGACGGTGCGACGATGCCACTGACCTGGTGGGGGCGCGGGCGACCCTCGCCGCCTCCGTCGACGTCGGGTGGTCCGGGCCGACGACGACCGCCGCTGAAGCCCCGCGCCGCGCCTCCGAGATCTTGAGGTGCAGCACGACGAGCGACCAGGCCGTGGTGGCCAGCGCCGCGCACAGCAGCAGCCGCGAGTGCCCGCTGCGACGGCGCGCCAGCAGCGACGGCGGCGACATGGGGTCACCCCGAGGTCGTCTCCGTCGTCGTCGTCGTGGGCATCCTTCCCCTTCCGGCTCCCCCCCTCCCACGCTCGCGCCGTTCAAAACACTGACCGCAAAAACTGTACGGTTCAGTTAACGTACTTTACGCACCGTTTAAACTATACCGTCTAGTTAAACGTACTTTACCCACCACTCGCACCGTTCAAAACACTGGCCGCAAAAAACTATACCGTCGAGTTAACGTACTCTGCACACATGAATCGAAAACTTCTTCAGCCTTCACTAAAAAAAATATATATTCCCTCTCCTTTTTATCCACTCGTGTGTTTTACCTTTCACGAAGAACTTCCTCTGTTTGTAGGAGGTCGGTTCTTGGTTTGAAAAAGAAAAAGAAAAAATATATAAACAACGTGAATTTAACTGTGGAATGCCGAGGTCACCGCATCCAACCCCGGTGCGTTGTTCCAGAACATCCTCGGCTTTCCGAGTGGCCTGGTCTGGCGCTGGACGAACGGACAGAGCTCCCTAGTCGGAACCGAACACGGGGACGCCGTTTCGGCACCGCGCTCGGAGACAGACGACACCACCGGTTCTTCTCCGACGCGCGGTCGAGTGGAGCCGAGGCCAAACGAGATCCCCGCCGGAAAATCACATCGGTCCGCGCGAGACGGAGACGAGAGATGTTTACTAGGCGACGAGGCTCTTCGACTCTTCGACTCTTCGACTCTTGAGCTGCGGGCTTGTTTTCGGCGGTGACGGCGTTCAAAGACACGACCTCTCGCGCGCCTAGCCGCGAACGACTGACTAGAAACACCTCCCCCTACCCCTCAAATCATTTGTGGGTCACCTCCCCCCCCCCCTTCAATAGTTCCATTGCTCGTCTCCCCCCCCCCCCCTTCCTCCTCCAGGACTACACCACCTGGTCCATGAAAGTGTCGCTTGTTCAGGCGAGAGAGAGGTTTTCTCTCTCACCGCGCGAGAGAAGCGCCTTGCGTGACGTCACGACCCGCCGCTCTCTTCTTCTCCTCTCTCCTCAAGGCTGATCGGTCACCCGGGGAGGTCGGGCTCGCAGCTCGGCCTATTAGCCCAGGAAACAAAGGTTTCAACCTGTGAAAAATTTGTCCAAAGCTGAATTTTTGCACAGTGGTAGAGTCGACTATGCTTAATAACATACCGAAAGTTTACCGCTGTAGACCTTGTGCGTATCACTGAAAATTAGCAGTTAAGTCCTAGATGACAGCGACTTGCAGCAGTTCATTAAAATGTTTCCCATTTTTGCACTTTTTACCGTAGACTCTCGATAGCTATATGAAAATAATCTTAAAGCACTACTACTCACATTGATAATGAATAAAGTTCTAAAAGTTAATATTAAAGGTAAGAAAAAAATGTTAAATTAATGAAATAAGTTTTTTTACATCAGTCAAGGCAATAAAAAGACAATTCACTTACAAATAAAGGGTCTTACGCAAATATTTCTTTAACAAAAGTTGTTGTATAGTTCTTAAGCTTTACAGGGACATATCTCTCAAAAGTCTAGCTTAATTTATAGGATCACTAGAGACTCCCGAGCTTATCAATGTCGTCTACGCACTGCGACAGAGCCACAGCCGCAAGCGCTGTGGCCACTCCCACTCCCACGAAATCGAAGATTTTTAATCTTTGTAAAATTTGCTCTTAACTGAAATTTAAAACAGTGGTAACATTCAAGTTTTCTAGCAACATTTGAAATGTTTACCTCCGCAAACCTTGCGCGGAACACCGAAAACGAGAAGTTAAGTCCTAAATAATACTTTATTGACCACTCAACAATATGGCACTATAACGTAATTACTATAGTATACTTTCAGAATAGCAAACCAAAACTTACTCAAAACATTATTCTCAATGATTAAATTTAAAAATCTTTCACTACGTTTGACTAAATATGATATTTATTCAATAATATTAGAAGAGAGGTGTTCTGAAAAAAAGGGCACAAACGAAAATACGTATTTTAAAAACACGTAGAGCCCGATTTGAAAACATTAAAAAAAAGTAGTTGCAAAGTTCTTAAACTTTAAATTAGTTTATTTGTTGAGAGCTTGGTACAATGTGTCTGACCGCTAAAGCGATCCGAGCCGCGTAGTGTATACTACTGCGAGGTTGTCGAAGTAGGCTCGGGTCGGGACGAATTTCGCCGTAAAGAAACAAAGGTTTTTAATACATAGAAAATTATCCCAAAGAAGAAACTTTGTACAGTTGTAGAATGAACGTTTCTTGGTAACATATCAAAAGTTTACCGATGCAAACCTTGTGCGTCACGCCAAAAACGAGCAGTTAAGCCCAAAATGTCAATTTTTTGCAACGATCCACAATAATGTATATTGCAAATGCAGTTTATGGAGTAGACTGACAGTATGGAACCCAAAATAATCTAGAAACATTGCCCTATCTGAGTATAGTGATAAAAAGTACGAAGTTTAAACATCTTTCTATAAAATAGACAATTTAAATCATTAAAGTTAACGAATTCACTTTCATTCAATTTTTAGGAAATATAAATACATTTTACATAAACTTAAAGAGCCCAACATGGAAATCGCTTAGAGTAAACGTTGTTGCATATTTATTCATCTTTAAATTGGTATATTTTTTAAGTGCCTCCTACAATTAGTCTGACCGCTGAAGCGATCCGAGCCGCGTAGTGTGTACTACTGTGAGGTTGTCGAAGTAGGCTCGGGTCGGGACGAATTTCGCTGTAAAGAAACAAAGGTTTTTAATGCATGGAAAATTATCTCAAAGAAAAAACTTTGTACAGTTGTAGAATGAACGTTTCTTAGTAACATATCAAAAGTTTACCGATGCAAACCTTGTGCGTCACGCCAAAATCGAGCAGTTAAGCCCAAAATGTCAATTTTTTGCAACGATCCACAATAATGGATATTGCAAATGCAGTTTATGGAGTAGACTGACAGTATGGAACCCAAAATAATCTAGTAACATTGCCCTATCTGAGGATAGTAATAAAAAGTACTAAGTTTAAACATCTTTCTATAAAATAGACAGTTTAAATCATTAAAGTTAACGAATTCACTTACATTCAATTTTTAGGAAATATAAATACATTTTACATAATCTTAAAGAGCCAAAATGGAAATCGCTTGGAGTAAACGTTGTTGCATATTTATTCATCTTTAAATTGGTGTATTTTTTAAGTGTCTCATACAATTAGTCTGACCGCTGAAGCGATCCGAGCCGCGTAGTGTGTACTACTGCGATGTTGTCGAAGTAGGCTCGGGTCGGGACGAATTTCGCTGTAAAGAAACAAAGGTTTTTAATACATAGAAAATTATCCCAAAGAAGAAACCTTTTTACAGTTGTAGAGTGAATGTTTCTTAGTAACATATCAAAAGTTTACCGATGCAAACCTTGTGCGTCACACAAAAAACGAGCAGTTAAGCCCAAAATGTCAATTTTTTGCAACGATCCACAATAATGTATATTGCAAATGCAGTTTATGGAGTAGACTGACAGTATGGAACCCAAAATAATCTAGAAACATTGCCCTATCTGATGATAGTAATAAAAAGTACACAGTTTTAACATCTTTACATAAAATAGACAATTTAAATCATTAAAGTTGAGAAATTAATTTTCATTCTATTTTACGGAAAAGTTAATACATCTTACATAAATATAAAGAGCCCTACGTGAAAATCGCTTTCAATAAACGTTGTTGCATATTTATTCTTCTTTAAATGGGTATATTTGTTAAGGGTCTAATACAATTTGTTTGACCCCTGAAGCTATCCGAGCCGTGTAGTGTGTACTACTGTGAGGTTGCCGAAGTCGGCTTGGGGTCGGGACGAATTTCGCTGTTAAGAAACATGGAAAATTATCCCAAAGCAGAAACTTTGTACAGTTGTAGAATAAACGTTTCTTAGTAACATGTCAAAAGTTTACCGATGTAACCCTTGTGCGTCACACCAATAACGAGCAGTTAAGTCCTAAATGATAATTTCCCAAACGATCCACAAAATTGTGTTTCGTAAATAATTTAATAACTCTATAAATACTTTTTTTAAGTAGGCTCCCAGTATACAGCAAACTTGGTTTGTTCTCAAACGCCATACTACTACGGTAATAGGAATATGAAATCACTACAGACAAGATTTTGTTCTGGTGAAACCAGGGCTAACCGAGAAATGACCGAACGTCCCGGAAAGTTGTGATATTTGACGATATTGCGCGAGTAGCACACCCGTACGTGACTACAAAGAATGGATAGTTTCCTTAGCCGTTAGGATTTCTGGTACGAACACCCTCTCACAGGTAGCGTCATAAAATAGGTCAAACTCTTGCAAAACCATCCACCACCGCTCTTTGCCACTAGCAATCCAACGACGTCAGCTAGGCGCAGCACTCAAATACATTAACTTAATTTAAAAAAACTGAATATGTAATGCTACCTATACGTTTTACAACACAACTCGTGTTTTATTTATTTTCTGAAAAAAAAAACCTATTATTATAGGAATTATGTTTTTTAAGTGAAAAAAAACTAAGAGTACATTTACGATGTATCGTTTTATTCTATTTTTATGTAGTAAACTGATTTTAAAGAAGTAAATATATAATTTTTCATTTTGTTGAATACAGGCTACATTCAAATTTTGCATTGTTCTGATCGAAAATAAAACGATGTATAAGAAATAAAAAAAAATTTGTTGCTAAAAAAATAATTTTTAATAATAAAATTTTTGAAACAGAATAAATCCATGCAGATATAAAACCAGAGGTCCTCTAGAGTTTTTCATTTACAAGTTCCAAGCAGAAATCGTTTATTGTTAATTTTATTGTATCAAAAAACATTCATATAAGAAAAAAAATGCATATCTCATTACATGTAACATACACCCTCTCATATGAATTAGCTATGTTTTGAGTAATCCCTAAATAAGACCCAGTTGAATGAGTGTCGCAGTACGCAGTGTGTCGCAATGCCGCGCTGGAACGGCGCGGCGGTGGCCGTGAGAGATCAGTACGGCCGCAGTACACTGCAACGCTCGGGCCGCTTTAATGAGCCAACAATTTACGTTAGACTCTTTATAAATATACTGTCTTAAAGCTAAAGGTATAACCAAAAACATTTATTTGGACATTTTTCGCATTGGACTCTTCAAATTGGTGTAAATAGTATTTTTATCTGAGTGGCAAATATAAAAAATAATATGTCATGAATTAATCGCTTAATATCACATCTTTAATATTAACAATTTATGCTTTTTACAACATTAATGGCTGTATTAGAGTCTCAAGATTATTTTGGTAGTTTTATGGACAGTCTAAATGAAAAACTGTACAAATGGGTAGCATTTTAATGGACTGATGTAAGTCGCTGTCATCTATGACTTAAATGCAAATTTTCGGCGATATGCACAAGGTCTACAGCGGTAAACTTTCGGTATGTTATTAAGCATAGTCAAATCTACAACTGTGCAAAAATTCAGCTTTGGACAAATTTTTCACAGGTTTGTGCCTTTTTAAGTCTTGGTTACCTGGACTATGTGGCCTTTTCCCCGGGAGCCTCTCTTTGGTGGGGGGGGGGGGGAGGGTGGTCACTTACCCCTCACGCCGAGTCCACGGCCGGATCCCGGGTGCGAATCCAGTAGATACACTGCCAATACCACAACACAAACAGCAGTCTACACAACGCTACCACGACTGTGCGAATCCAGTAGATACACTGCCAATACCACAACACAAACAGCAGTCTACACAACGCTACCACGACTGTGCGAATCCAGTAGATACACTGCCAATACCACAACACAAACAGCAGTCTACACAACGCTACCACGACTGTGCGAATCCAGTAGATACACTGCCAATACCACAACACAAACTGCAGTCTACACAATACTACCAAGACTGTGCGAATCCAGTAGATACACTGCCAATACCACAACACAAACAGCAGTCTACACAACGCTACCACGACTGTGCGAATCCAGTAGATACACTGCCAATACCACAACACAAACAGCAGTCTACACAATACTACCAAGACTGTGCGAATCCAGTAGATACACTGCCAATACCACAACACAAACAGCAGTCTACACAACGCTACCACGACTGTGCGAATCCAGTAGATACACTGCCAATACCACAACACAAACAGCAGTCTACACAACGCTACCACGACTGTGCGAATCCAGTAGATACACTGCCAATACCACAACACAAACAGCAGTCTACACAACGCTACCACGACTGTGCGAATCCAGTAGATACACTGCCAATACCACAACACAAACTGCAGTCTACACAATACTACCAAGACTGTGCGAATCCAGTAGATACACTGCCAATACCACAACACAAACAGCAGTCTACACAACGCTACCACGACTGTGCGAATCCAGTAGATACACTGCCAATACCACAACACAAACAGCAGTCTACACAACGCTACCACGACTGTGCGAATCCAGTAGATACACTGCCAATACCACAACACAAACAGCAGTCTACACAACGCTACCACGACTGTGCGAATCCAGTAGATACACTGCCAATACCACAACACAAACAGCAGTCTACACAACGCTACCACGACTGTGCGAATCCAGTAGATACACTGCCAATACCACAACACAAACAGCAGTCTACACAACGCTACCACGACTGTGCGAATCCAGTAGATACACTGCCAATACCACAACACAAACAGCAGTCTACACAACGCTACCACGACTGTGCGAATCCAGTAGATACACTGCCAATACCACAACACAAACAGCAGTCTACACAACGCTACCACGACTGTGCGAATCCAGTAGATACACTGCCAATACCACAACACAAACAGCAGTCTACACAACGCTACCACGACTGTGCGAATCCAGTAGATACACTGCCAATACCACAACACAAACAGCAGTCTACACAACGCTACCACGACTGTGCGAATCCAGTAGATACACTGCCAATACCACAACACAAACTGCAGTCTACACAATACTACCAAGACTGTGCGAATCCAGTAGATACACTGCCAATACCACAACACAAACTGCAGTCTACACAATACTACCAAGACTGTGCGAATCCAGTAGATACACTGCCAATACCACAACACAAACAGCAGTCTACACAATACTACCAAGACTGTGCGAATCCAGTAGATACACTGCCAATACCACAACACAAACAGCAGTCTACACAACGCTACCACGACTGTGCGAATCCAGTAGATACACTGCCAATACCACAACACAAACAGCAGTCTACACAACGCTACCACGACTGTGCGAATCAAGTAGATACACTGCCAATACCACAACACAAACTGCAGTCTACACAATACTACCACGACTGTGCGAATCCAGTATATACACTGCCAATACCACAACACAAACTGCAGTCTACACAATACTACCAAGACTGTGCGAATCCAGTAGATACACTGCCAATACCACAACACAAACTGCAGTCTACACAATACTACCAAGACTGTGCGAATCCAGTAGATACACTGCCAATACCACAACAAAAACAGCAGTCTACACAATACTACCACGACTGTGCGAATCCAGTAGATACACTGCCAATACCACAACACAAACAGCAGTCTACACAATACTACCACGACTGTGCGAATCCAGTAGATACACTGCCAATACCACAACACAAACTGCAGTCTACACAATACTACCAAGACTGTGCGAATCCAGTAGATACACTGCCAATACCACAACACAAACAGCAGTCTACACAATACTACCACGACTGTATTGTGAAACAGCACCCGGATTCATATCCCTTCGCAAGCTGAAAACTTGATTAGCATTTTTTTTCCTTCACGTGTTAACGTCTTATAAATCGATGAACGCCGTCTGCAGGCACGGAAAAAGCATGACTCATCGTCACGTTCCGCCTGAGCCGAGCGTGCAAAGAACCGGCCAACTACAGTGCGAGTAAAATCTTCTACATATAATACAAAACATGTTAAGGTATGCAAAATTTCATCAATGTTTTCTTATGACGTTATCACGTAAAATTTATCGTCCGTCCGTCCGTCCGTACAAAAGTTCGAAAATTACAAAAAATCGATTCTTTTTAGATTGGGATTGTTTCAGATCTAAGAGTCCAAAGCATGGTGTAAAATGTGCCCGGAGTTTCGATAGCCCCCACCCTCCTCCCACTCGAGGGGTGGTCATGTTTTTGAAATTCAGAAAAATGTAAGTCCGTTGATTCTGACATGCTCCCAAGGTCTTCGGACACCATAGGACCACCGCGGATGAACCTTTTGCGGGGTGGGGGGAAAGGAATCATTTCCTCCGAAATTTTTGGGACTTTAAAAATTGATGTTGTGGTGCATTTCGAGGAGTATTATGAAGTGGGACTTCGGGGGGATGGGCCCTGGCCCTTTTCAACGAAATTTTATTTTTCCAAAAATATTGTTAACTGGGTCACTCTTTTGGAGAAACATATTACAAAAATTATATAATATTGACTTTCAGTTTTTATCATAGCATAATATTTTTTTATAGAATGGTATTTTGTCTTAAGCGATATGAAATTTTAAATAAAAGTGGCTATTCATTTACTGGAGAACTACGGCGCTAAACTCATGATTCCTGGCATGGTCGTCAGAATGAAATGCCTGCCGTAACTGCAATTTATACACCATCACGTGTAAACACTGTTTAAAAATACGCCATAACTCAGTGTTTCAGTGATTCCCAGTTTAATGCTTGCCTGCGTTGTAGATTTACTCCACTGTTGAAAATTTCCCCCTTAAATTTTCGAAGAGCACCGGTTCCAAAATTATTGGGGTTTCTCGGTTGAAATGACAGATATTTTGTGAACTTACGGGTACTGGGTTTGTTTAATTTTAACGCAAAATTAAGGGGTTTACAAAACCTTTTTAAAAATATTGTTTAATTCACATATACCAAAAACAGTCTTCTTTCTTCCACTGCCTTGTTTTTACTATAATACATAACTGAGAGCAGACGGAATCTGATACTGCATAGAACCTTTTTCTCTTTCTGATGATTATTCTTTGTTGGAAAATTCCGTAATTTTTTTTTCAATAACGCATTGGAAACTCTCAATGTTCTCATTTTACATTCCGTTTCCACATACTTAATCAACTTTGCTTTTTATGTCCTTCGTAAATATTTTTTATGACGATGCGGCTGTTTTTTTATCCCTGATAGCCAAGTGCAACAAACGAAACTACTTTTTCTTACTGCGGTGCATTATTATTATTTTTAACAAATAACGCACCGCTGTTCGACACAAAATTGAAAAATTTGAACTAATAGTTCAGCTTTCAAACCTTTGAACCTTCTTCTGTCCAATGGTGTGCTATATGTGTTACGTCTTTTAAAAATTGTGAGAAATAATCCTTTTTTAACTAATGCTTCGTTTTTTAACAATCCTGTGTACAGAATGATTCACAATTAGACAAACTCTAAGATAAAAACAGTCATACAAAAATTAATCCCTTTTAGACAAATGTAGACAAATGAGTTGAGAATACCTTGAAAATGAATATTAATTCCTATAGTTTTAAAATTTAATGACAGTAATATTTTTCTCGACTTTTTTTTATTTTTACTAAATCAAATAACATCCCATGCCGGTAGCGAAACGAATACTTAAATTTAATTTCATACATTTTATATATTTACTTCATGAAGTTATTTATTAGCATCCAATAGGTTTATGTCAATTACATAACAACATACTCAGTTTTATCATTACAATGAAAAACACAGAAACAACAGATAAAATCCTACTAAAATGCAAATGCACATTTATGCAAATGCACTTACATTCTTTCCTAAGCATTTATGACTTAAGATTAAGTTTTACATTGAAGCGCATACATACTACATAATAACATGGAGGAATTATTCATCGGAGGGATGTCTCTTCTAAACTTGAAGTTACTCACTCTGGTTCACTCTGGTTCAGTAAGAATGTCCTCTTTAAGTGAATGCTGTAAATATGTTTACAACACATCAGCTATAAATTAGCATTAAACATCATTATTAGAATATTATAAGCACGGAGTACAAAAAAAAATGAATGTTTTGCTGTCAAAATTGAAAAAGGGAATGGGGTTCGTTCTTATTTTGTCTTCAATTATTACTAACTTGGCAAAGATCGCACTCACCTCCCCCTTAACATACTACCTCCACGCTAATTACAAAAATGTTCTGACACACATTATGACATGAACATGTACACTAGTATTTGAACATGTACAATTATTATTTTATTTATTTTATTTTGTAGCTTTCATAATTGCACGTAGGTGAAATAAGTAATTGATTAACAGCTCTAGGTGGCTTGACTGCAATAGTTTCTTCTGCCAAAAGCATGAACTACCATCCATTGCATTGATAGATTTTAGGAAACGACACCTACTATATTACTTAAAAAAAAACAACACTTTTGTTTCACTTGAAAAGTAAACTAGATGTGATTCATGGCAACGCACTGGTATATAAATACTTTTAACGGATACACAATGAAGAAAATTATATCTAAATTAAGTCTCTATCTCACACGTTGGGTTGATTATTTAATCAGCTTGTCACTACAATTAATTAAGAGATTTCCCTGTAAATTTATCCCGAAAAACTATTTCAATTGATGTTGAGTCATTAAATTTCTTACCATATATTTATTAAACTTAAATTTCGAACAGCGAAAGGTCACGCAGATCATTGTGGATGTGAACTAGAAAAATTTAAATATTTAGTAAATATATGTTGAGGAAACTTGTTACGAAACATAAAATGAAAGACCGCTGTCGTGATAAATTCACATGAAAAGCCCTCGAATAATAGTAATGACCAGAAAATGAAATAAATCGCATGGTGTGTGAGACCGAACCGTAATGTCAATATCCAACTCAGAATTATTTTCGTATCTGGCTTTCAAATTAAAATTTATTTAACCGTTACTTGATCGATATTATGGCAAGGTAATTACGGAGAGATTTGATAAAGATTCTAAAATTATGATCACTTGCGATACATACATGACATATAAGATATATAAGGTACCTATATAAGATAGCAAATTTGGAACGCACGTGTCTATTTTCTAATAACCCAAGTTGTTGTGAGCAAAGAAAGCAGTCAATTCGGTAGTTTTTCTCTGGCTTTTTATACAAATATTTATTTACATTACGGAGACATATACAAGTATTTAAATAAAACACAGCATATGTCAATCTGGAAAAAAGTAGCTTTATAGCAGTGAAAAAATTATTGAAAACAGTCCAGCATTTTTCGAGTTTACTTCTTACAAATCAAAAAGAAAGAAAATCTCACCCTTTTTCTTCATGATATCAGATAATGTGGACTTATAAATAAATTTACTTTTGAATAAAAAAACTTTACTATATCATCTTTAGGAATAAAATGAAGTACCTAAAAGTATACTGAGGAAGCTGTAGATAATATTGATCCTCCCCCCCCCCCAAATAGCAATGCTATAATTAAAAATCAGTTTTTAAACATTTTAAATGTGTCTCTAATGTCATTAATATAATCTAGTGCACGTGTATGAATAAAGTGAAATGCTTGCATTTAGCACACATAATTATTTGCCTGGTATGTTTGAGCAAAAATTAGTTTGCGTTATCTTTACATGAAAATGAAACTGACGGAGATGCAAACTGCAAAAGAACTAGCAAATATTGTATTACTAACGAAGCCATAGAAGAATATATACGTAGATCAATGGTGAACATTCCTCCACCACTTAGCTCCAGTTTGCATGTACAGATCAGTTCTAAAAATAACACAAGTTCTTTATATGCCTCGTGACTTATCCCTGGCTCCAATTGCAACTCTATAACAGTAGTATTAAGAGCTTGTTTCTCACGAGTAGCAGCTGAACATGAATATATTATCATCACTGCCAAAAGAGAATAGAACAGAATCCATAGTGAGTTAATAATAATCGTAGCAGAAGAAACTTTAGAATAGCAAATGTAGGATGGCCTGAATAAATACAACAATATATGGAGAAGGTTGCAAGTAATAACTCCACAAAACGAAAATAAGATCAAAAGAATTGGTACTCCGTAAACACGGTTGATTAAAGAAATAATTTTGTACAAATTGTTGTACGCCAAACTTAGCGAAACAACACACTTCAAGTAACAATCATGTTCAAAATCTGTTGATACATCTGAACCAAATAAGTCCACTAAAAAATTTCTACGTCTGCGTGAACGTGCCGTTATAAAATTAGCTATGCTGCACTTTGGTGAGCTGGTGGATGTTCCAATACGAGTTGTTGTAGCTATTCGTTTCATGTAAGAATGGTTACGAAGTTCGAGACTCAAAATACGCAAACGTTGTTGGACGAGAAGAACCAAGTTGATGTAGTTTCCTGCGACCGCCAAGAGCACAAAATCTTTTGTGGCCGAACCAAAGCTTGACAGACATACTGCCAATGTTGGGCAGAATGCAAGCTGTTTGGGAGAGATGGCAGCAAACACGACCACGGTCATGATACCGAAAAACACCATCGGGAGTTTTGGCCTTTTTATAAAGCTGTATCTCGAGTACCTGAGGATTTCCTGATCAACATTCTCGAACAGTTCAACGACTTTTCGCCCGCAGGAGTCCCTCATCCACAACACCACGAGAGCCACTTGGCTGGAGATGAATACCGCGTGTGCAACGATTAAGTGGTGAGTGGCAACGGGAGTGGTCAAGATGGACTCGCCGCTGGTGTGCAGCACGTTACAAACATCGCAAACAAATAATACTGCCATGACCACCAGCACAACGAGTCTGTGAACGTAGCGTCTCGCGAACCTCTTGAAAGCAGCTGCTCTGGGTGTACAGTCCACTGTGCCATCATTCGTGGAGAAACTTCCGAGGCCAAATATCTTCAGCGCAGTTCGAAGAGGCTCGAAACAAGGCGTAAAGTTGGCTGCTGTAGATGTCATTATCTCTGTGAACATACCAGGATACTCTGTCAGTGTTGTGATCGTCAAATTCACTATCAATCAAAGACTGTCACGCATCAGTAAAGTAATACACAAGTGAGGTAGATATGGTTGCTCTGTTTAAAAAAAAATCTATCAGCCATTGCAACTTCAACCACGATTTCCACGCAAAAAATTCCGGGATGCACCGGTCAGGAACCGAATTTTTATATCCGTGGTTGAGTAAAAATGTAGTTAATAACGAAAACAACACGTGGTATTTCTTGAGATATAAAGTGTGAAGGTCATTCCATGGAATGTTATATTTTTTGAATCAGATTTTTTTTTTAAATTTTAATTTAAAATTAAAAACCCTTGAATGGCACATGACCTCGCTAAAGAAAGCATAATTGCAGCTCTTCTCTATTCTGACATTTAGATAATTGAATGTTTATCCCAAAAAAATATATTTTTTTTATTTTTTACATGCTAGTTTGGTAATTAAATGTAAATCCAAACACTTATAAAAATATGGCATTATATGTTTTATAAACTGTTACAATACAATTGTCTCCTAAAAAGAAATTATTGATCGAAAAAAAGTAACTTACCACAAATTAATATTAATTTCGTATAAAATACTTACTTAAATAATTAAATTAAAGTATTTAAATTATGTGTGAAATATGATTACTTTAAAATTTTCAATCATAATTTAATAATATCTTTGAAGTGCAGACCAATAGCTAGCTAATCCCTAGTTCAATTAGATAAAAAATCAATTATTTGATTTCGATAAACTTCATGGTGTAATGGCCTTGAGGTATCTTGCTTGCCATAACGGTTTAGAAATGACTACTCACTTATTTCTTTGCGGTAGCTTCACTGGAGTCCTGGACTGCAGCTTTCTTACGCCTGAAGACTGCGCTTCCTTGAACTTTCTGACCAACTGAGAAACGCGTCACGAGTATTGACGGATTCACACGAATGAACAGTCTGACAAGTCCTGCATAAGAAATGTCTTTCATGTCTTTCCGCTGGACTGTGGACTTGTTATTGATTTCGAGCAGTTTCCCTCGAATAACGTCATAGCCGTTCAATGGCTTTAGGTCAATTGCACATCTGAGCTAACAATAATCCCAGAAGTAATAATTGGCAGAAGCGTACACAGAATTTCATTTAAAGGGGGGAAAAGGGGTTGCTAGATGTAATATTTTTGCCTGCTGTTTGCTTTCAAATTCTTTCCTTTTGTCGGTGGGAATGAAACAATTTTTTTTTAGAATTTCTTAGGACATTGGTGGGTGGGGGGGGGGGGGGGTTATTATCCCTACCCGATATCTACCCCCCCCCCCTTGCTCCTGGTATTTTGACTTTGCAACTCGATTAGTATTTTAATTCTGTTGTGACCAAGAAAGAATAATCAATAAATAAAGAAGAAACAATAAATGTGTTTATCAACATGGTGAAGAGACGGAGCTCCAAAATGGCATGGACAAATGTTATTCAGAAGCTGATAAAGGCAAACTTATTATAGCATGATCATTGTATTCTGGTTGAATTGTTTCCAACATGTATAGCCTAGATGTACCAAAGTTTGTATCAATCTGCTGCATATTTCAGGCAAATAAAGAATATGCATGTTTTAAAGAAATAAATGTAGGCCTATAACACTTTCGGCGTGTTATTCTAAGAGCGTTCCAAGGAGAAATTATAAAACACAAAATAATTACCCAATAATTAATCCATAATTATTGATGTTGTATGATCTAATTGCTGGCAGGCTTCAAATCATATTTTGAGTAACCAAAATTCATCATCACTGCATTTCTATCTATGAAAGTCGGCTATACTAATCATATAAGTATGTGTAGGAGCAAATCTTCACACCTGAAACAAATATGCCATAATTTAATTTCATCTCACTTGGGTATCTAATCACAGCCCTATAGCCCTTTCGTAGCTGGCTCAACCCGCTCGGTTGCGGATCAGTCGTAAAACGTCGCCAGTATTTCTGTAGACTACATGCACCAAATAAAATTTTAATTCCAGTATGCTGATAGCATTTTATTAAAATAGCATTATAATAGTTACATCTTGACTATATTATGTTACAAGTGTTAGAATACAGAGAATGTGCCTGATATTTTATTACCTTTACAAATTGTGACCTCGATAAATCACATGAACGCTAAGCATTTATGCACGAAGACTTCCCCTAGCAGTGAGTGCGGCGATTAGGAACTCGACCAGTTCCCTCTCCATCTCCAGGAGGACTACGTGCAGTTCGCCCAGTGGGGCTCATTGTGCTTGACAGCATCCGAACATTCTCTACAACAGTATAATCACCTGAAACTCTTTCATCAGGCTCCGCAGCTAGTCGATTCGGCCAGTTTTATAAACAAGCAGCTTGAATACAAATTGCGTCCTTCGGGGTTTTTTCCATGTGCTTATTGTATGAACATGGTTTTGTGACACTGGCTTCACTTAACAGGATTTCAGCATTGCAGGCTTTTTACAGCTTCACCCTACATAGGGGTTGTTTCCCATGGCAATTGGCGATTGAATATTACGACTAATTTCCGGTTAGGTATAACTTATAAACATCAATTAGGCCCACGTGACAACTTTACTTGGACTCGGCCTCGGGGTCATTTCCAATTTAATGTGTAGTGTAATGTCCCATGAACAGACATATGAAGGAACTTTATGATTTATTTTGGGTTATGCATAATTTCGGCTCAAATGGCCAATTTGCTTGAATTTGGACTCAGGGCCCATAGAGTATTGTTTTTTTCTTCATTTTAATGTGTAGTATAATATGTCTCGCAAATGGACAAGGATCTTAACTCCCTAAATTTATGCGTTTAATACATTGTAAATATCACCGGTAACTTCGTGACAATGTGACCAACCATGTTTAATAGGCTCTGCTCACTGTAGTATGGCACACTTGATATAATACCTCCTTGGTCCTCAATTAAGGCCTAGGTCCTGGCTCAGTCTGTCTAATTACGTGTTTCTCTCCCAGCTATGTAATTACAGACTGGCAGCATTCAAGTTTGAATTGTTGTTGTTGTTGTTGTTGTTGTTGTTGTTGTTGTTGTTGTTGTTGTTGTTGTTGTTGTTGTGATGCTACTTCCACTCCAGGTTAGCGGAAGGAGCATCTCTGCGCTCCCTGCTTTACTCCAGCATGACCCTCTCGCGAGGTCGATCGTTCGTTTCCATCACAATGAATTTTTAAAATGGCGAAGATTACATGGCCACTTAAAGCAGTTATATAATGGTGAAATTACTAAAACAATGTTAATGTGAACAATTTATGTAAAACAATTTTAAGTGTAAATAGCAAATGACATATTTTATAACTTAAAAAAAAATCACATCATTTTTATTTTAGTTTGTAATTAAAACTAATTTAGGTTAAATTTTTAAAATTTGTAATTAATAATAAATGCACAAAATCAAAAGAAATTCAAAATTTCCTTCTAAGACAGTGATGCATTGACTCATCCCTGTATCGACCAAAGATGATGCAAGGATTTAGATGGGGTTAAGGGCCCCACTTTTCTTTAGGGGATGGAGAGGGGAGAAGGAATTGGTCCACGGTCTCCAAAGAGTCCCTAACCCTGAGGGAATGGATCACTGTATCTGAGAATTCGCTAGCCAGAGGGAATAGCCCTCAGGTTTCAGATTTCAGAGAGTCGCTAGCAGGAGGTAAATTGCCCGCGGTCTCCTAAGGAGTTGCTATCAGAGAGGGAATTCCCAGCGGTCTCCAAATAGTCCTTAAAGAAAGGAAAAAGGGAGGGAAAGGAGAGATCAAGAAGTAATACTCCCAATAGCACTTCTCAGGCTTTATTTCCTCAGAAAACTCTGGGATGGGGATTTCTGTCTGGACAATTTTGCCTGGGCAATATATAAAACTAGGTCACAGTTTAGCCCCTGACCTGACTTTACATTACATGTCTACAAACACAATTAAAGCAGTGCATCTTATTGGACAGGATACATGTGACATATTGCACACTCATTGTGTTTTACATCGTCCCGACCATGGCCTCTAAGCCTGTGCTCCGCACCGCTAGTACCAAATCCCATTTTCGGAGCGCACCCCTAGCCCAGCGAGAATGAGTCAGGCGAGCGCCTCGGGCATGACCCAAATAGACTCAAATAAACTTAAGGGCTTGGAACCCCGGGGGCTCTAACCCATAAAACAATTAAGGGACAAGACACTAGAACACAATTATTAATTTGCAGGCATTAAACAAGTGCGTCGTAGCCACTCTGTACGATCACCGCACACACGGAGCAGACAACGAACCTCGTTAACAGTCATCGTGGCCACTGGCCTTAATTAAAGTGCCTGTGACAATGATCAAGTCGGATTAGGAGAAATCCAACTAATACAGTTAACAGGGAGACAATAGGTTAATAAATATACAGTTGACGCCGTCCCCGCTACCTCCTACGATTTTTACGTGATTTTATATGGTTCGTGATCTCAGGGAGGGTTCGGCCTTGTGGCTAGAGGTAGGGGTTAACGCAGTAGGGCCCCCCGAGCTGTTATGGCCACTCGGGACGCCTGAAAAAGATCACAAAGTTACTGGTGGATGCTTGATGCATTTATTACGGCACAGCCCTATACATAGTGCTGCCCATTCTGGTTGTAATGGTTGTTTCGAATCGAATAGTCACACGCGCAGCCCACTTCCTCAGTGGCGGCTCACGATTTTACTGCGCGTGAAGGACGTACTCTTACACATGATGTGGCGGTTACAAAATAAACTTTAACATGACAAATTATACCTTGACGAATAAAACACTTCACTATTACACAATACGTATTACACTGGGCTAATGGCACGTAGACCCATATCTCCGGCAAACTCTACGTGACTCTTAGATGTGTCCCAGAAACTGACTCGTTAGTAAGTTTGGTGGCACGAAACCATGTGGTGGATACAAATAAACTTTAACAAGACTTATTAAACCCTGACGACAAAAACACTTCACTACTCCATATTACGTATTATACTGGGCTAATGACACGTAGGCCCGATACTCTGGTGACTCTACGTGGCTCTTAGACATGTCCCAGAGAATGACTCGTTAATAAGTTTGGTGGCACGTGTCGCCTTCTGGCTGCCCCGTGCGGGCTGAAACTAATTAGCCGGTAAAGCTAGGTTGTTGCGTGAAGCGCCGAAGTAACGTCTCGTAGACTCCCCACAGTACTTACTTACTACGCTGAACACTCATCTTGAAGCACTGATTTATTTAAGCGAAATACCTCATGGTAAATTGAGGCCGACCACGGAACCGTACGTAAACGATTAAGAAAGATTATAACTATGAAACTACATGTCGGTGAAAGCAAGAGTTGATGGTTCCGCGTTGCGCGAAGGCTGCCGGCCTCTCGGAGCTCCTGAAGGACACTGACTGTCTCGCCGCGCGCGACCCCCCTCCCCCTTGCCAGCCCTCCCGCGGAAACGTGTAAATTTCGCGGGAAACTGAACCGGCCAGGTTAGGGACAAGGCACACAGTGAAACATGATTTTGAAAGGACTGAAATATTAATTGATGAAAATAATGTCTAATAAAAACCTGTGGAAAAATATACATAATTTCTTTTGTTGTAGTTCGGCGGAAGGATATGCCACACCCGACCGTATCCTTCCGTCGACCTAGCACTTGTTGCCTGGCGTTCGCCTCGTTGCACGAACTACACTTTGTTGCGCGCACGAGCGCGTTCAGTTCACACGCCTTTGCGAGACGTTGATGAGGCATAGAGGTCTATGCGACATAGAGGAGCATTGGCGGTCTGCGTCACATTCGCCAACTTGATGCCACAATTCATATAATTAAATACTCTAAAACAATTGTTAAGCCTTAAGCACCCAATTACCAGGCGCTACCTATTAATTGGGCACCTGAAACATGGTTTTAGCTTATAATAAAGCAAATTAAGTTAATGTAAGTTTTTTACGCTGACTCACAAAGGAGGTGAAAGTTTCGCTCCCTTGTGAGGCGGCCATGTTCGGCAGTCTCCAACCACTCCGTGCTGGGTCAAGACGTGTGTCCAAGAGCTGCCTTCAATTTTGTGCCACCGATTGTTCATTCTGTAGTCACTTTAATATCCAAACCTTTATTACTTCATTGCTGCTCATGTTGACTCGGCATGTATTTCGCGGACCCGGGCTTATCTCGACCGTTTTACTTAGTGGTTCCGCACCGCGTCGCGGACCACACCATTTATGGCACTGGCCGACTCCAGCCAACTCGCTTTCGCTAAGACCGCCGCGCATATGCCTGCCGGCTGTAACTTCAAGTAAGTGTAAGGTGTAATTTAGGACCACGCTCACTGAGCCCCCCTAAGACAGTTAACTTTCAGTACTGGCTGTCTCCAGCACACTAGTAATCGCGCCCCGCGAGACTGCCGTGGCAAATTCATAGTGCTATGTTAGTGTCGTGTTTTGTTCTGTAATCAGCATGTGTGAATGTAACTGTACAACGGCTCAGATGCTGCATAGCGCATTCGCATAGTTTTTGTAGCGGTTCTGCCACCACGTAGAGTATGCATAGAGAGTACCGCGTACCTATGCATACCACCGGAGAAGTCCGTTAATTAAACGCAAATTAACATAAATGGTGTCGCTTACTTATTTCGCGCCACCCGTCCCCCACACAGCCGAGCGGCCTCACAACCAAGTAGGGAAGTTTAGGTTAGATTTTCAAGCTGCGTACCTGGTGGGGCATGTGGGGGCAGAGTACCCACGACCCATCACCAACGGCCTAGTGTCCCACTAGCCTGGCACCCCCCGGACAACAGCAGAACCTCGACACCCGTAGCGCCCGTCAGGTACTTTCCGGGCCTTCCACAGAGGCCGGGTGACGACAGATTATAGTCATCCTACATTACACCTTGATTATATAACAGATTATTTTATGATGTTATTTATGGTACACCTACTGACCATTACCCCGGGGCTAGTTAGTTGGATTTGTGGTTAGGCTATGGGGGATCTAACTTCCCGGGTGTTGCCAAGGTTGTATATACTTCCTTTCTCTTAAAGAACAGCACAGATAATACCCACATGTGCGTACGAAGAACACAGGCACCTTTCGAAGACTCTCGGTCAGTTGGGTATCACTGAGATGTGCTATAAACAGTTTAAACACGAGTAGTAGCAGGGGTGCTCCTCGGGATTTTTATTATGTGACAAAATTTAAAACGTGCTTGATGTTACAAGTCCAACTTATGTAATGGAGAAAATTAGAAGCAACATTCATTCCAATAATACCCCTCAACTGTATGATCAATTGTAGCTTGAGAATTAGACAGTATGGTGGATTGAGAGACAATTGACTCAGTATGTGCTCAATTTGGAACTATACCTTTAATGTCGATAGCTGGTTGTTGGTAATTTTAATTTTTGACAACTTCTAAATAAAAAATTCTTTAGAATATTCTCGAAAAAAAAAATTGATTCAGTTAGTTTTTGAAGCTTTGGTGTTGCTAAGTAAAAAAAAAGTATTTATAATAGTTTTGTTATTATTTTATAGGATTGGCAGTGTTTTAGTGTTACGGTTTTATTGCGAACAGTTTGTTGACACGTGTCTTAGGCAAGATTGATCAGATGTTTGATCATAACAGTTTTTTTATCTGTTAAAATGGCTGAACCTTCAAGATTTTCGGAGAAAGAATTTGATATTACTCGCGAAGAAGTGGAGCGAATAGGCGAAGCTCTAAAATCTGAGGACTTCAGGAAACTGTTAGCGGAATATGCTGAAGAAGTAAGCGATCCGGCTAACATTAAAATTTACCAAGATGAAATTACGCAGCTTGAGAAAGAGAGGGGTGTGGATGTAACGTTCATTAACCCTGAGCCTGGCTACGTGATTAAAACAAGTGTCGATGGGAACAGGAAAGCATTTTTAAATGTTTGTAAGAATGCTAATGTCGGTAAGCCTACGTCTCAACCAATGACACAAGGAAAATCTCGGGGATTCAATTGGCTTCTGCCGCACTCAGTTGCCCCTCCCAGAGAAGACCTCGATAAGAATAAAAACCGGTGCGTAGTTTACGACGTCGTTTTCAATCCAGAGGCGTTTGTTCTGGCAGAGAAAAACCTCAAATTCAAATCGATGTTAACTGACACAGCTTTGGATGCCGTTGAAAACAACTTCAATGTTAAACTTGACAAAACAAATGTGAGATTTCCAAAAATCCGTTTCAAGGGCCCGTACAGGCCGGCAGTCATCAGAAAAAGCCGGCCTAACATGGAGGGTGCAGGAAACAATTCGAATTTGGATAATTGGCTACCCCCTGTTAATAAAGACCAGAGTTTGAAAACAAATAAAGAGAACTTTGTGCAACAGTCTCCTGTAGTTGGAAAAGTTGCATCATCATCGACTTACACAACACCAAAGTACAGTATTATTCACAGGAATCATCTTGACTTGCAGGATTTCACCAATGATAAGAGTGCCAAGATGAATGTGACAATGCCAACTGAACTTGCCATTGAGGTTCACTTGCCGCTTCTGAGTTCTTCAGCAGATGTGGTTCTGGATGTAATGGAGAAGTCTCTGGTTTTGGTAAGTGAATCTCCTGCAAAGTACAAACTAGAGTTGCAGTTGCCGTACAAAGTTGACGAAGAAAATGGCTCAGCAAAGTTCGACAAGACAGCGCGCAAGCTGATAGTGACGTTGCCTGTCAAATCCGAGAAGAGACCTCATGTATCTGATGTTGGAAGGGAAGACAGCGGTGTGGAGTGCGACCATTCGTGCCACACTTCGGAGTCTAGCAGTGGCGATGAAGTGAGCATGGAAAATGGAGAGCGTGTGATTGACAATGTTCTAAGAACTACTGATTCATCCGCGGATACAGGGTACAGGACTACTGATGCAAGTTCTCCTTCATTTTTGAAACCTGATATTTGTTATTCGCTTCCCCCTTTCACGTGCAACGCAGCAGGGAATATGTTGGCGTTCATACTGCATGTCAAAAATGTTGATGCATCATCAGTGGAACATCGTTTCATTTCAAAATCTGGTATTCACGTTAAATTTATATCCGTAGGATCAGGATTTTTCCCCCTCAGTTTTGCATTTTGTGTTATTTTTTCACCCGAGTGCTGTGTTGAAGAAGACAGCTTGAACGTCGAGACGTGGGACAATAATTTGATTTTGCAGCTGCAGTTCAAGTCATGTGATTTTGTGCTGTCTGACTATTTTGTGGGTGTTGATGAGGATAGTGTTGTTAAACACGTTCTTCCCGAACCCACCGCTATTGGAGAGAAGCTAAAGAGTATGGAGGTGAGCTACATAATTTTATTTTAAAGGTTGTCTTCTATTATAGTTTTCTCTGTAGTGTTGTACAAGTTATTTTATACGTTGAGCAGTAAAATTCTTACGTCGTGGCTTTCCCAGAAATTATTAATAAAATTCCAAAAATACTTTTTTTTTTAGAAATGCTCCTGTATTTAACCTGAGAACAGCGTTGATAAACTCTTGCTGGTGTATGAGAAATAACAGTTCATAACATGCATTACAATACCTGTGAATTGACACAGCTGCCATTTTTTTTTGCTTTCTCGTGTGTGTGTGTGTTTATGTTTTGGAGAACTGTATTCAAATCGTGATTGGCCGATTAGGTCATCTACCTTAGAAATACTTCAGAACATTGTTAACGGTTGGTTATGCTAGTATAGCTACCGTACATTAGAAATACTGTAAAATAATTTTTAATAGTCGCTTAGGAATAACCAATCGAAGATGTAGCTACCCTGACGTAACCAACCGTTCACACTTTCTTTTTTAAAGTATTTTAAATGTAGCTCAACTATTCTGTAATTTCTCCGTCATGTCTACGAAAGGCGATATGTACATGTTTTATGCACGTGGTTATCTGGTAGCTCGTGAGAGCTGCGAACTTTGGTAAACTTCGGAACTGTTCGGGTCTCGGAACGTTCTTGGGTGAACGGTTGCTATGCTATGTTGCAATTCCTAAGAATCCATTAAAAATACTATAACAAAAATTTTTAATGGTAGCTTAAAAATTTTACAGTATTTTTAATGTAGCTATACTATAGTAAAGTCATGGTAGAGATTGTTTGTGAAGTAATATTCTTACAGAGGGGCATTTAAGTAAAAGAAAAATAAATTTTTTTATATACTTTTTTCAAACTCTAGAGACGAACTTTTATGTATCCCGAAAACAGTGTGTCTGAATTTCTACTGGTTTCTGAGAAATCACAGTTTATATCTTATATTACAATGCGTTTTCATTGACACTGCCAATTTTTTTCAGTAATTATGCCACATCATGTATCCAAATTTATCCCTTGATACTGATGGCATTATCCTGTATGAGTGATCCTGTGGTACATGATGCTCTTTTAATTTAGTAGACCTGCATAGAAAGATCCTGGACATAACATTATTATTATTATTATTATGTTAGGAAGTAAAAAAAATAATTCATTTTCTGATTTTGATTTGATCTGATAATACGATCATAATTAATTCTTACAACACAATTTTTTTTGTATTCAGGATCTTTTGATGCATTAAATTAAAACAAGCATCATGTACTGCAGGATCAATGTATTCAGGATCATGTCATACACAACATGAAACTTTTACTTCTTTTCTTTTTGGTGTGGTTCTGTGTGTTTGATTTGGAGAAATTTAGTAAACAGAGAAGTTAATATGACTGTATTTCAATTATAAGGGATATTTTAATGTTACTTTTTTCTGTTGGTTGTTGTAATTATAACTAATTGCATTACATAGCCTAATCTTTGTTTTCTGACATTTGTATTTAAAGTAATAGTCACTTAGTAACAAATGATTTTGAATGAGAGCGAAAATTTTTAAATCGTGAGAATGGTTGGTCTATTACATTGGTTAGCTACATTAAAAATTCTTCAGAACATTGTGGACAGTTGGTTGGATTAGTATAGCTGCATTAAAAATCCTGTAAAATATTTATAATGATTGCTTAAGAATGGTGAATTTAAGATGTAGTTATCCTAACCTACACAACGGTCCACATAATTTCAAAGTAATTTTTTATGTTGCTAACCTAATGTAGTCGACCGTTTTCACAAATTAATTCATTTTCTTAAAAACATATACACACACTGACCCACACGGGAAAGCAAAATATGCGACGGCCGCTTCAATGCATAGGTATTGTAATGAAACCTATTAACTGTGATTTTTCAGAAACCAGTTGGAATATAGAAATGCAGTTTTCAGAGTTATTACAGCAACGTCTTTAGTGTTCGAAAAAGTAATTTTCGGATTTTTATTTTTACTTTAAGTAAAAGCCCATCTGTAAGAATATTACTGTTTGTGGTTGTTGAGGCTTTTTTTTTTTTTTTTTTATTCAAAAGCAAAACCAAATTTTCGAAATGTCAGTTTCGGGTGCTGCCAAAATAGGTTAGTTATCCTGCAAATTCACATGTTAGAATTCAGAATTTTTTTTTCCCCATTCTTGATTACAAATTTATGCCCCTCTTTCTTGGTGTAACGTAAACAAAGGAGGCGTAGTGGGTGCAGCTGTGTACCTGCAGTCAGGGGTGCAACAACAAGGGGGGGGGAAGGGTATTTTCCCCCCCCCCCCCTCTTCTGAAACTTTGAAGTGGGGGCAAACGGGGGCAAAGAAAGTGCTGTGTAATCAATTTTTAGATAATAAAACTGCTTAAATAGCACAATTTTCCACCTTGAAATACAAATTTTCCCGGGGGAGGACCCCCCGACCCCCCGCTATGATTCTTTATAAAAAGGTACATTGCCCCCCCCCCCCCTCCCCCTTTGGAAATTTAGTTGTTGCGCCCCTGCCTGCAGTGCTTAATCCCTTATTTTTATTAATTTTACGTAACTGAACCACTGGGGGTAACAAGGTATGAAACGCAGCAAGGGGGCCTGGTTTGCTTTTATGTCCTGCTCCTTGCGCTGCGGGAAGCGGAGTGACGCAGATTTCTGATAAAAAAAAATAGGTTCATCACAAAATCCAGCTTGAAAAAACAAAAGAACTCACCATTTGTGATTTAATCAACAAGTAGCCTAGTATCGGCACCAATATTTGTAAATTTTTAGTATTTGATTTTGTGTTTAGAAAAGCCACAATACAGTAATTTTGTACAATGGCAGATGATTTGTTAAAAAAAAAAAAAAGTATTATTTTTTAGTTTCTCTAGTTATTCGTGATTGTTCTGCAAAGTACTGTACCATTGTGGCAATTCAAGTAGTTTTCCAGTACTTAGTTTACTATTCAAACAGTTGGTGCATTAGTTTAGATACATTAAAAATAATGCAGAATAGTGTGGGAGTTGAGTTTGGTTAGGTTGGTGATGTTAAAAATTCTAAACTCACAAGGGGAGGACACAAAGTCCAGATTCCCAAATTTGACATCCCTTTGCGAGAGTGAAGTACCTCCCAGTAGCAGTCTACCATGTAAAGGAGTAAACACCCAACAATTACTGCATTGGCGACTCAGGTTCAATCCCGATATTGATACTTAAAAAAAAAAAATTATCTCGATGGTTTAACTGTTAGGGTAAAGTTAATATGAAATAAGCAAAACATGGTTATTATTAAATGCACAATGTAATTTATTTTGTAAGTGCATTGTATAGTGTAATAATAATTAAATGTTACTGTCACAGTCATTTTCTAAAAATATAGTGTACCTACACTTGCACCAATACATAATAATAAAACGTACATTATTTTTGCACTACATATATTGTATATAAAGGCAACAGTTTGGCACAAATAAATATATATGTACATATGAGACACAGGGAAGCGTATTTTGTTAACATTTTGGAATGTGACTCGTGGTTCTATCAGTTTTGCAGTAAACCAAGCATATTTCAACATGTTAGTAAATTTTTGAGTGCTCAATTGGTGAAGAACTAATGAAGGTATTTTGATGGTATCTTCACGCTATGCTTTTTCCTGATATTGTGGTAAGAGTAGGGCCGTTTTTCAATCTTTTTTATGAAAAGTTTAACCTGACTGTAAAAATGCACATTGCGCAGCTGACAAAGAGGTTTACAAAAAGGCATGGAATCAAATTGAGGGTACAAGTCACTAGGGCACTTATAATTGTGAAGAATCTCATCATGCAACAATAGGTACTATAGAATTTTTTTTCCTGGACAACAACAATTTATCCTTCAAAACTTCACATGTAAGTTAACTTAAGTACCTAATAATTATAAATTTTGATTTTGATTTGTTAGGGCTTAATGTCAGACTATTGTGCACAAGTCTTAAAGCGACAGGTCCTGGTACTCATAAATGTGTCATATCCTTGGGTGTGTATCGAACTGACTGCCCTTTTCCTACTTTAAGCATGACATGATATCATCACGACTAACAAGAATCCAAAGTTAAATTCTAGCTAGCTTTTTACTGTAAAACTTTGTTAACAGAGTTTAACTTGACAATTTTTTTTATATGTATAGCAAATAATCCGTGATTATGATGAAAGTGATCAAAAATGTTTTTTTTGTTATGTAACTTTATGTACCTAATCAGTTCAATCAACAAAACAATTTTCAAACTGGTTCAAAAAACTGCTCTGGCACTTTTATATTTTCTGGGATTTTACACCACACTATATTTTTTATTTATTTATTTATTTATGGTTCTATATATATACCTATTTCTCTCTCCATGTTACTGTATTTTGCATCATTTGTTTATGGACTCCTGTGAATTACCTATGAAAAAAAGTTCCATTGTAAGTTAAATTTGGTTAAAAAAATATTTGATAAATTTGTGAATAATTTGGTATTCTGTTCAAAATTTTATTTTAATTAAGAAAAAAAATTTCAGAAGCCTACTAATCAGACTGTTGGATAACATATTTGTGGCTTTGTTTAGGACTAATTTATATGTATAGTGGCTCCAGGTGCTACCAAGATGATTATTTCTTAGTCTCCTTCTTCCCACCCCACTATTAATGCTTCTTTGTGGTAACAGGTGGTGTCTGGAGATGCAGCTGCTTTGACTGAAGATGAAAGACTGAAGATAAATGTCACAAGAAGTGCTGAAGATGACGCAGTTGAGATAACTTGCGTGAAACATGAAGCAGACGGTGCGGAAGATGTTTCAGAGTTGAGTGGCGCACAGATTCGTGAGACTGCCAGAGCGGAAGGGGCTGAAAAGTCAGGCCAAGGCAAGGAATCCGTTGATAATGGGCAGAAAGATGTCTCTGTGCAGAAGATTCGACTGTACTCCGAGTCCAGTGCTGATGAAATGGTACGTACCAGGTTTGCACTACAGGATTGGTTTTGTGAGACTCAATATATTGATTATGTGATTTTTTAAATTGTGTTCAAGTCCATTTTTGAGTTTTTCTTTTTTGTCTGAAACCAGTAATGTATTTAAATGCAGAGGTGTTCAAAATCCAATAGTGAAATATGTACGGTAACTCAAAAAGAGGAAAGTATTAAGTATAAATAGACATAGGTGCTTATCAATTTTTGATCAAAATCTAATTAATCTTTACAAGAAGCAGCATTGATTTGGAAATCGCTGGGCATTTGAATGGATGATGGTCATGATAGACTATAGTAAACCCTGCTTAAGTTGGTAATTACTTGGTATACATCTTGTTAAGTTAACATCAAATTTTGGTTGGACGTTTAACTTCTTAAGGAGGTGATTGGCTTATTATTTTTGAAATTGGTGTTTAACGATAACTCTTTTCTTTGTTCTAGTAGATATATTTGGTTGACTGATGCTCATATTATACAATTTTGTATTAAACAATAAGTAGAGACCTGAAAAATTCGCGGATTCATTTCGTGTTATGATAAAATTAAAATAATTATACCTTAGTGCTACTTCTGCCATTGGTCCACTGTTAAACTGGAGGACTGGGGGCCTATTAGAGACCCTCACTTATAGAAGTGCCGAATCACAGGCCACCCAGTCGAGACGACTCACAAGTCAGCAGCCAATGAACAGGTGGCATTTGCCCGAGTGTGTAGAGGATATTGGAGTCTATCCTGAAGGTCATTGAACCCGCGAATTTTTCCGGTCTCTAACAATAAGGGAACCATTCTGGACACTATTAAATCCATGACATCATCATGGTGTCGGTTGGGAAGGGGGATTTTTTAAGTAATTTATTGTGAGAATGCTGGTCCTGGAATCCGGCCCCGTGTGGGTGCTAGGGCTCAATTCCCCCTTAATGAACGTAATTAAGTAACTCCTACGAACCCGCTCTGAGCGGCGGGCATGCCGTTACCTGTGCAGACGGTGGTTGTCAGTGGGCTCTCGAGGCATGCCACAAACCTTAGTCCCTTTGTCTGCGTACACGTGGTTGTACGAACAAAGTGATCTCGGTTCTGGTAACAGGCATGCTGAGTTACACACGAAATGAAAACAATTACGCAGTATTTTACCTACTGATAGCCAACGGCAATTTGACTGGTTTACGTGCTGACCATGACACCATGTGACCTGGCCTCGATGTTACTGTTCATCAGCACATTTGAAATGCTCAGTAAACTACGTAGATTATTAAGTGAAACGGTCTGCCACCCGGAGTAGGCCTCGAAGATAACGGAAAAAAAAGGTTTAAATATTAGTTAACAAGCGATGGATGTTAAACGATCATAACTACCAATGGTGAAGTTCTCGAAGGTGCATGAGTTGCTTCCTGTTGCGGGCGACGGTCGAGGTAGACTGGGGCAGTGGTCAGGGTGCCATGGCATCCGGAAGTTGTAGAATTATAGATAGGTCGTTTATAATTACGTGAGGCGAAATAGTAATGCATTTAAAAGTTTAGAGCTCTTAATAACTAATTTGCAAGCATTTATCCTGAATTGATATTTCTTATTCAATTTACGTATTTATTTGTTTAAGTTCAAATGTAAACTACCCACGTAAGGGTGCGTTCTGAAATGGTTATGTATGGCGCTGCTCTGTCCACATGGTATAACCTGGAAACACATGCACTTGGGGGGGGGGGGGGGGGAATTGAAATCATATATAAATCCAGTGTCCTGATGTTTGTTTCCAGTGAACTGTTCACCAAGTCAACCAATTACGTTGAAAATTGGCATTTATGTGTAATTTTTTCCAACTTGAGAGATAGGATAGTTTTAATTTTGATTAATGGTCTTAATAATTTATAATTAATAATAAACTGATTATCAATGTTGATTGGTGTTATTAATCGTAAGTTTCATAAGTCTCAAACAGATGGTGCTACGTTTCAATTCAAATTTTATTTTTCTCCATGTTGTGCACATTTTCGTTGATCAATGTACTACGTAACCTTGCTTTTTTTGTATTATTTTTTATTTTATTCTCACGTGTTTACAATTATTGATATCTATCTTCAGCTGTCAATCTACAGATATAATAATAAAACAAATAATATTACCTAGAGAATCAGAGTTCATCAAATTTTATTTCATGTTAAAAAATTTGTAAGTATATTAATTCTACCTTTCCTGCAAATTTTATAATCTAAGTTTATAAAAATTACAAAAATATCTATGTATTAAGTGCTTGCTTTTTATTTTCTCATTTTGATTGAATTTTTACTAACTTAATTATTATTTTCAGTAAAATGCCACCAAAAAAATCGAATCTCAACAATCTGTGTTAATTTGTTAATCTGTGTTAAATTTTGTCTTTTAAATCTTTCTAAATCACTCAGCCACAGCAACGCGTGGCCGGGTCTGCTTGGGGGGGATTTAAATAAATAATATAAAAATGACAATTGATTTAATAAGTTATTTAACCTCGGGGCTGTGGCACAGATTCTAAGTGCGCGTCTTGCGGTGTGGTCCAACGCACATACACACGCACAAGTTGGCACATCGTACTTGAGGAAGGGTGTAGCCCTGGTCGACTTCAATGTGAACATTCTAGGTTTATGTAAATTTTAATTAAGTACATACAGAGTCAGTCAGAGTACCTGATAAATTTCAGCTGCAGTTTAAATCATAAATAATTAAGTTAAAACACTAGACAATAAGTTACGTGTTTCCAACTTATTTTTTTTTTTTTGTGGTGAACTTGTAGCCAAAGTTTGTCGGTCAAATTCACTCTCATACTATAGATAGATGTATATTACGTATTGTATGTTATTTCCCTTTGTTGTAATTTTTGCCAGCAACCCTTGACTGCTTGGTGCTGAATGCTACACTTTCTGGATAGAAATTGCATTTGCTTCTCTCGCTGCAGAAGAGTTAGAGGGGTGCGGTGGTGTATGTAATTTTTAAATTTTACTCTAGGGCTCGAGTCCTGTGAGGAAAGGAATTTTGAAGCGCAACGGCCGAGTGTCCCGCAGCCTGTCGGAGTCGAGCATCGACGACTGCACGTGGTCGTCGCTGGAAGTGGCGACCCAGTCGGGCTCCGAGTGCTGCATCCGCGAGGAGAAGGAGGACGAGGAGGGGGAGGAGTGGGAGGACGACGAGGACCGCGGCACGAAGAAGACAGTCCGGTTCAACGATGTGATCTTCAGGAAAACTTTCAGGTAGTGCAGGCTCGAGCTGGAATCTCACAATGTGAAACACATAGTTCCATCCTCTCTCTCTCTCTCTCTCTCTCTCTCTCTCTCCCTCTCTCTCCCTCTCTCTCCCTCTCTCTCCCTCTCTTTCCCTCTATCTTTCCCTCTCTCTCTTTCCCTCTCTCTCTCTTTCCCTCTCTCTCTCTTTCCCCCTCTCTCTCTCTTTCTCTCTCGAGATTTTAAAGTGTGTTTGGCATATTTCATTCATATTCAGGTTGTCTACAAGTCAAATAAGTCACGAGAAAGGTAAGGGAACAGGAGGACTGGTCATGAAAGTCGCTAAGGTCGGTATTTCAAGACGTTTGGGCAAGATAAAAAAATCACTGCCCTGTTAGGACACAACCGTAATTTAACTCGCGGGCCATATTCCAGAATGCGCCCAAACCAAATCCCGGTAAGGAAACAAATCAGCAACAGTTTTAATAAACAGTGTCCTGCGCAAGGTAGAAACGGGTTTCAACACATTCTAGTGGATGTTTCACAACCATCAATACAATTGTTAGGTACTGCAAAAATACTAAAGAGAGCAGCACTATCATACAAAAATATAACCACATTTCTAATTTTCTCAAATACTTTCAAAGTTACAATTATTTCTTATGGCCATTAAGTGTACGGAATGTATTCCAGGATAATTTCGCTACCTATCCTAAAGTTTCATTTGGCACACCAACAAACTTGGTCCGTCCCCCGACGAACATAAAAATGTCTATATAAGAGTTATAGGCACCAAAGATGTTGCCGCCATCTAGATGTACGAAACTTGGGCAATCAATAGTCAACAGAACAAAAATAAGAGACTGCCATGTCCTATCGTGCACTAAGAATGTGGTTAGGGTACATGTGTAGCATGTTCAACACCTAAACTCATAATTTTGTGTCTTGGAATACAGGCTAAAGTCACAGAATAAACAGTAGTTTGTGTGTCATTAAGTTTATATTTTGCACATTAAATATAAATTGTTAGAGAAACTTAATATTTGGTAAGTTCGTAAAATTAGTAGATCTACAGTATACTTCCAATTGTCCGGCATTCCAACAGTCGAAAAGACCAACGAAGAATGTGTGGACTTGAGCCAACTAAGGGAATATAAGCTGAAAACAATTTATGGCTCATGAAACTTATAATTTGTACTTTTGTTCACATGCATAAATATTTACCTGTTTTGAACTATCCCTTCAATCATTATTTCGTTAATTTCAATTACTTTACCTCCATTAACACTGATTTTACAGAAGTTGTATGTAATTTAGAAGAACTTGAAAGGTGTAGTGTAAGTTTTGTAAGAGTAACAGGATCAGGGTGTCCACAGATAGTACTTTCGTACTAGATCTAGTACTTTTATAAGTTTTTCAGAGGTCTAGTACGTTCACGGCCAGATCTAGTAGTTTTTTCTTTAATATAATTATATTACAGTAACTCCAATATGTTTTATTATTAAGCGTAATTATTTTTAAAAACTATGGAATGTATGTGTGTGTGGGGTGTGATATTTAAGTTAGAGCATTGCAATGTCATAATAACTTCCTAAATTGTTAAAAACCATAACAAATTATAATTTAGTACTCTTTTTTGAAATCTAGTACTTTTTTCTCATCAAAAGTTGGTACGAAATATATTTTCTTGTGTACACCCTGAACAGAATGACTTGTAAAAGTATCACAAGTTAAATTTTCTTGATTTTCAGTTCATTGGCATAGGTAGTGGTACAGTTGTTTTAATTTTTTTTGTTGTTGTTTGTTTTAGGCCAAACTCGAGCATTCTGAGGCAAAGGAACAAGAATGAGCGGAGGCAGCGCAACAAGAAGCGCGCACAGGAGCGCAAGGCAAGCGAAAGCGAGAACTCTGAAGCCGAAGCGGAGCGGGAGAGAACGGAGAAGGCGGTCAGCGTCGGTTCCACTCACGACGAAGCGGCCAGCGTCGGTTCCACGCACGAAGAAGCGGTCAGCAAAGCAGACGACAAGCCCTTACCGTCGCCGTCCGACTCCGTCGAAGAGCACTCTGGCGACGCGCCTAAGTCTGCCCGCAGCAAAGGGAAGAAGAGAAACAGGAAAGGACCTTCGAAGCAGAAAATGGAGGCAGTTAAAAAATTGGAATTCAAAAGTGATATGATATTTGATCTTGATATGTAATTTTCTTTTGTTCATAGTGCAGGCATTATGACGTGAAGTAGTACTGTTTGGATAGTCATGTGGCTTATACTGTATGTATTTAAAGGTTAGAATTAGGAATGGTGTAGCCGGTGCTTGAGAAATGAAATATTCCAGAGCAATACTCAGTATGAATATATGTATTTAAAAAAAAACACAATATTAAATATACACCAATGTACACAAAAGCTGTTGTTTTTTCTCAGGTTCCAAAATAATATCATATTAGTGCCACTAAATTTATAACCGACTTTTTCAACTAAATCTTTAATAGGTCAATGCTTAAGTGGTTAATTTGTGCACAGTTAAATAAAGCTAGGCAATCATTGTGTTTAAAAGATAAATTTTACACCTAGTAAATATGTGTAATGCTTATTTTTGATGTAATTATAATTTTGGTCAAAGTATTTGAAATAATGTTTAGTAAATATTTTTTGCGTCCTGAATAGGCTCTAAATGAGAATTTTCATGTGACTAGTACTGTATTTTCTTGACTAAGCCACACCCTTAAGTATGCCTTGCACTCTTAATGTTAAGATGTGAACCAAAAATATTTGCTGTTTAGAATTAGCCTTGCATAAAACTTTGCAAAAAAGAAATTTAAATTATTTTTTAAAGTTTCTATTAAATGTTTATTCTGGACTTGATTATAGAAAATTTTAAATTGTCTTTAAGGTTTCCTGTAAAACAAGTAGCATTCTTAGTAGCTGAGCTGTAGACTGCCAGGTATTTTGTTTTTCATCTCCCTTTATTGTTGTAACAATAGTCTTAAATGTATCACTATTTCCAGTAACATATTTTATATCAATATTAATTACACATATCTTAATATTTCAGGCAGTAAATATTTTTTTGGGATAATCTGTGACTGGTAAAATAAAATTGTGAATGTAAAATAGCTACCAACTGCAGCTGTTTAGTTTACAGCAGTGAAGCACCATTAACATCTTGGCTACAAATGACCAAAACAAATCTTATGTTTAAAGGTTTGAAACTAAATAAGTTGGAAAATTTTTGAAGAAACACGTGCAAATAATTTTCACCTTTCAAATAAAATTTCATTTTGCTACCATTGCTCAAAAAAAAAATTTTCCAGTCACAAATGCATTTGTCCACTACAATCACTTTCCTCAGCTTCTTTAATCATTTAAAGTTTTTCAGCAACTTCTTTATTGTTCTAACTACAAACATTTGGTAATCATTGTATCTTTCTCGCAGATTGACTTACAATGTGCCTGTTGTCCGATAAGCCACATCGGGTTAAACCTGGAATTTTGCAAAACATGTGCTATGCAACATTTAAAGTTTCGAACAAGTCCTTTACGACCTTCACAATTAAAAATTACATAATTGTAATAAATATCCAGGGCATTGAACTCAAAACATTGTTCAATGATTTACACTGCCATATATTTTGCATTTTTGTACATTAATAGTACTCACTCAAGTCCATGTATGGTGTCTCAGTATAATGTACAATAGAGGTTCTAATATTTCATTCTGGAGAAAAAATTAATAAAAAAAAAAGTTTCAGCAGGTATGAGAAATAAATTACAGTGAACAGTATTTTTTAATATACCTTGCATTCAAAATGTGGTTATAGTTTTTTTGTGGGTTGGATAATTTTTCCTGTAATGTATGGTATAGAGTTTGAATTTATTTTATATCTTTGTTACAAGCAACTAAATGTATCCATGTTGATAAATTTTTAATTTTTAAATAATTACTCATTGATTTTGATTTGTTTGGGTGAATAGATTATTTTCTTTGTGAATATGTTAACTACCAGTATTACATCTCAACATACCGCATATTTTAAATCAAGACTTTTTTATGTTATCCAAAAGAATGTTGTTTGTAAATGTGTTTAGCAGAATATTATTTATATGTGAAATGGTTTGGTGAAGAAAAATGTTTTCAATAAATTGTAGTCTTAGGCAGTTTGCAATACTTCATTTCAGTTCATATGCACAATTGTTTACTTCGTAAAATTAAACAATTTTACATGGTAACAATATTGAATAATAAGTGTGATTGTGAAAATTTCTAGTCACTTTCTGGCTCTCTTAAAAATTATATCAAATAGTTTTTAATTCTGTAGAATGTCTACACAATGCAGGTTTTAAAATTCTTTTGTATGCTTATAACTTTGTTGTGGGTAATTTATTCTGGTTTAATGTTACCTGTATTTAACTTTTTTTTAATATAATTTGCGAATGGAGTTTTCTAATCAAAACAATTCTGTTAAAATCATCACAAACTGTTTCCTGCATTATAAATTGCTAGTAGTCATGTTGTGCAAACACTGCAAGTTACTGCAATCTATGAAAACAAAAAATGGTGGTCTTTATATTCCTGCTTAAGGCTTTGTCTATGCTGAGTTGAGTATTTAATTTTGTGGTCAGTACTAAAAATTAAGGGATCTTCCTGTAAATTTATTTTGATAGCTTTCTTGCTTTTATTATTGGGTCACTGGTTTTTAACACCGGATATTTACTAGACATTTTTAGGCTGGAAAAGGTTTGCGCTGTCAGTCATAATCATGAACAATTGCATGAATTTGGGTCAAAACATAAAATGCAATAGAGCTGTCATGAAATATCTACAGGAAAGCCGTCAAATAGTAGAAATAACAGGTTGGAAAATAAACAGCATGGAGTGTGAAACCAGTGTTAAGAATGCTATTTAATTTTTATTTTTGTTCAAGAAATTTTTTTTTGTCTTATTACTAGTTAAGGTGTTTGGCTTTCAAAACTGTATCTTTTATTGATGCAACTTGGATACTGTTCAAGCTACAATAAATTTAAATTTAAATTAAATTGTTTGTACAAACAATTTTCAAGCTTTAAACATTTTAAATTTCAACTAGAGGTAAAATAAAATCTAAATTTTTATGTACTTAGAGTTTGATTATAATTTCATAAAATTGTAAATTTTTATCACATGGGCCATAATATTGTGACTGTCACAGTAACCATCATAACACAATGAAAATTAGTTTTTTATGTGTGTAATATTGAGTATATGTACATAATATAAGTACTTTCTAAAACTTGAGTAACTATGATTAAAAAAATATTTATATATTTGTTTATACCCAAGAATTTGATGTGATGAAAGTTTTTGAAAAAAATAACTTTTAGGTGATTAACTGTGCCAATAATTTTTGTTTTAAAATTTAAATATAAAATTGTATTGTATGACCAGATTTAATTGAGACTGGTGAGTTGTTTCTGGTGATGTTTATTTACGAACAATAGTGTATTTTATAGTCTGAAGCATCCAGCATATTATAATATTAGTTGAGTCTGTTGAGTTCACTCTGTGATGTAGATTACCTATAACAATATTTCATTTCAAAGCTATTGTGCCTGTAAATTAACTTAATGTGCTTGCTAAACAAGTATATATTAAAACATTTAAGTTATTTTACTTTTTGTTTGTGATAAAGTTTTATATATTTTTAAATTCTGATAATTGTGTTAATTTGTACCAACAATGAAAGATTGGAAAATTTTAATACATTCCCTTTATTATATGCTTCATACACTCTCTTATATTACCAACAGTAGTATGTTCTCCCCCACATTAAGTATTGCTGAGTGATTTAGATTTATGGAAGAAAATGCACTACAGATTTGCATATATAACTACTGGTAATTCTTTAAAAAATACAATTCAAATTGCAGTTTAAATTACGTATTTTGGTAAAACTTCAAAAATTATGTTGTTATTGTTTGAGAAATGGTTTCTCTTTGAAGATAAAAATAAAGTACCTATGAAACAAAAGCAGTTCTGAAATCTCAAATTTCCTAGTACATAAATTACAAGATAAGAATAGAACAGCATTATTAGTGTGAAAGAAGTTCCTTCTTTCATGAATTGGGGTTTATCATTTGTATTTATGTATTTTTAGCTCTGATAAAATATGTATCTTAAAAGTAATTTAGTTTCTTAACAATAAGAACAAAAATGCAAACTTATGAATTGCACTGGTGAGTTTTACATAAGTAATGTACAAAATTTTTTTTACAAATGAATTGTGTCTGAATCAAATTGTTTTTCAACACAGGTATTGAGAATGATTTTTTTTTTAGTATTGGTGTGCTCTGATTTGTGTTTAAATGAATGAAAATGTGCATGTTAGGATCAATCTTTTGTACTTTAGATATTGTGAGGTTTGCTTTGTAATATGCAAGACATGCTAGTACACTTATGTGTGTAGTGAACTTCATATTGATGGGGAATGTGTTTATGCTGTTATACTTTGTTATTTATTCAGAAATAAAACATCTAACAAAATTATTGCTAGAAATTAATTTTGTTCTTTTATCTCTTGTTTTGTAAATTTTTTAAATTTATGGTTGGGAAATCAAAATTTATCTCTTAAATATGAGTAATATTTTTATTCTTTCTTTCAAATTAGGATACCCAGAGTAAAAGCCTCTTAAGGTTAATAACTGCTGACGTGCATTTATCTCATTTGCAATATTGAAATTTTTTATGCCTTTTTTATGTTGTGATACAAATAAATTTAACACTTTTTAAGCAACACAAGTACGTACTTTTAAACAGAAACTCTGAATACTGCATATTCAGTGTATAGGGGGTTTGCATGTTAAACTGGAATGTGTATGTTTTTGTCAGTAATTATGACAGGACTTTCATACAACTGCCAAATTGAAGATTTTGTAAGCATTAAGTTTGGTATGTGAACAAAATTTAAATGTTAATTTTTGTTATATTTAATGCGAAGTATTTGTTTAGTTACAGTTTTCAGGTGTTACGGTTTACTGCCGTGAAGACGATGTAGCAAATATGGCCAAACCTTTAATGTTAGGAAAAGTCTAAGGTGACAACATATCTCTCTAAATAGTTGCAGCAGCGAATTAATTTAATGCATGTTTTGATGGTGCCGGACACAAGTAACCGCTGAGGGACGGTCATATGATTTTCGCTGGTGGGGGGGAATGGCCTTGTTGCCATTGCATCTGTTGAATCGCCTCTACCTACATGGGCACAACCAGGATTTTTGGAAGAGGTGAGTCTAAGGAAGCGGTAATAATACTGTGAGGTATTGATAAATTGTAAATATAACAAACACTTTAATCTGTGTTATTAACCAATAATTTTAGCAACAAGAAATTGACCGCAAAAATTCAAAAGTGTGTAACTACTCTATGGAGTAGGCTAATTTTGTGCTTCATGATACGCCTGTCTCCAAGGTGTACATATCTCTTTGGCGTTACAGAGTCAGAGTCGGTGATGAGCGTAACAATACTAAGAGTTGTTGGATTGTAAATTGTTTGATACTTAATTTGACTATTAATGGTGTATCCTCACGCCGGTTTTTTTTCTTGAATCCAGTTAGTGTGTTGTAATATCTCAGTATTTCAGAGTACTGAAACTGTGCTGATTAAGTTAATTTACGTTTTGCATTATCGTCGCCTAGCCACAACGTCATAAGGACTCTATTTACATTCTCAGGATGTTTGTTTGCAAACTGTGTTTTGTTTTTAAACCGTATTTAATGGCTTTTGAGACACGTTGACACTATAAATTTTATTTAAATTATTATTTTATGAACATTTTCGGCCGTTAAATACAGTTTCTTTTGATTTCTCGCATGGTGCTTCGTGATTGGCTGAGGTTTGCCGGCGCCTGTAAAGAAGCGCGAGGATGATGGGAAATCGAACGTTTTCTACCGTTTGGTCCAGTGAGACTGCCAGTCCTGGCAGCAGTGATAATTAAAGTGTAATTCACGTGTGCGGGCGCGATCACGGTGTAATGCTATGCCACTTAACTAGCGGGCCCTTAAATACTTTAGAGAGGACCTTGTCTAGTGGGCCGGCGAGGTATTGAATAGCGCTCCTCCCGAATAAAAAACGATAAAAAGGTTTTTAAACCAACCTCATACTTAAATTAAGCGAATGTATTCTTTCCTGGTAAATTAGATTCGAGTTAGTTTTAGAAATGCTGATAGAATTACGGTGAAGTCGCGTCATTACATGAGAATAACATTTTTGAAAGTTTCATTGTGAGAAATCATGAAGAGAGAACTGGAATATAAAAAGGTATTGACCTACACTTTGAATAATACGCTAATAACGATTGCATGCTCCATTTCTTTAATCATGAATGTAGTATGTAGATATTTTTCACAGAAGACGGGGCCTGATAGTTTTGGTTGGGTTGGATTTTTGTTTTGATTTGGTTGGATTAGGCTTGGTCAGGGTTTGGATTGGATTGGATTTGGCTGAGTTGGATTTGGTAGTATTGAATTTGGTTGAATTTTGTTGGGTCTGGGTTAGGTTTGATTTTGTAGGGTTGAGTTGGATTTGGTTTGTTTCGGTTTAATTAGATTGGGTTAGGTTGAGCTGGATTGGTTTTTTTTTTCCTAATACCTAGATAAACTCAACAAACACGCGCGTACTCAAATTGGTTTACTTTTAACATTGGCTTCCTCCCCCCCCCCCCCTTCACAAATAATTTTACCTTCTGTCCTTTCTAAACAAGTAATGGGAGTTATTAACCTGTATTGTATTAAAAAAAATTACCTTATAAATGTAGTACATTTCGAATGTATTTGATTTTTTTCCTAAACAAATGTAGGTATGATAGATACCACATTTCTATAGTAACATTGCCCACGCAATCGTATTGGTTGATAACCTCCACTGCATGTTTAGGCACATTATCAAATACATATATACAGTATACGCACGGCTTATTTCGAAAGAACATGTTTTTTACTCGCTTAACCTTCTTTCGTTGAACTCGGCGAATAGATTCACACTAATGGAAGCAATTAAGGTAATTTGGTAATTTCAGCAGCCTCCTTCTGCAAAGTACCAAGCGTGTATCTGTGGTAGGGCTGCTGCGAGAAGAGCCTACGTTTAGCGGGAAACATTGTTTGTCAGGAGAAGCATTTTAGTGAGAAAATATCGCCACTCCGTAAGCTCTGCGGGATGATATTAACCGCAAGGCGGGTTTTTGAATCCCCAGCAACGTTTCGGACACGCTGGATTGCAAAATATAAGTTCAAGTAGTTGCAAACAAAATGATAATTTATAGTTTGCTTTCTCAGAAAATAAATCCAGCAAAAAAAAAAAAAAAAAAGCTGCTTTTCGCTATCCCGAGGTTTTTTTTTTAAAAAAAACTGAAATTGAGAGATTTATGAATTGCTAAATCAAATAATAAAACTTTAAATTGGAAAGTACTTTGACGATAGTAAGTAAAAAAATTATTTATTTTTTCTTCAGAAATTAAGCTACATTTAGTTCACTGAAGTACACAGAAAGAGAGGTGGAATCACAGCATTTAGTTTATTCGAATATATGTAGGATTTGAGATCAAATCTCAGACTTCACGGACTTTTTTTTTTTTTTTTTTTTTGTGATTAAAATGTACGTAAAATTATTTCCACTGACACATCTAGAATACAAATATATATATATATATATATATATATATATATATATATATATATATATATATACACAGAAAATAATTAGTATTTCAGACTAAATGGTAATACTCAAGACTAGAAATAAATTAGCATAACTCGACAATCGTAGGGAGTAAAACCCGATGTACACTTTTAAAAATTACCGACTTTTAAGCGAAGATTTTACCGCAGAAGAACGAAGAATTCTTCGTAGTCTTGGGAAACTGTGTCATGTAGGAACGACGCCAGATGACATCTTCCTCGAGTTGCGTTTCTTTATTAACAGGGTCGACATGCATGCGTATGAGAGGAATAAATGAGTATTGTTGCTGGAGATTTAACCATTTTTTTGAAGGTTTTGATAATACTCCAAGATGAATCTAGTGAGTTTATTTTCAAAACCAGCAAACTCATCTTCTGTAGATTTACCAAGATGATATAAAAATTACGAAGAGTGTGGGCTAATTTTTAACCAGCGTTCTTCGTAAATTTGTGGTAAAATTTAAATGGTTATTGTAAGACTTTCAAGTGCCAACTTCAAAACCCTAATTGTGATGGTGTAAAAGAATTATTACTCACAAAATAATTTACTATTTTCTTTTTCATTATGCTTTCAGCTATTTTAGATAAAACTGGTACCAGTGATATAGGCATGTAGTTATTGGGGAACATTTGACCTCCTTTTTTGTAAATAGGGATAGTCACACAGCTATCTTTAAACAACTTCCAAAAACATCCAATTAATCAAGAATGTGAAAGAAAATAGTAATACATCATGCAATTACTTTATAATGTAATTTGAACAACCGTAATAATCCTCTGGGCGAGAATTAAAATAATTATTACTGTATTTACTTCAAGTATAGTTTTTTCAGTCCATTTGAAATTATTTGTCCCAATATTTAATTTTTTGTGACTTAAAAGTTGTAAAACCTTAAAACTAAATCTACATCATGGTCAGTAAGTAGACTTAACTTGATCAAAAACATTTGTAGAAATACTGATCAAATATACGGATATAGGTATTACAGCGTTATTATTGTGTTTTGTTTATTTGGCATATATTACTCTCAAGCTGATTTATATTCGTTACTAGACTTATTAATGAAGAATTAATTGGCTTTATGTTTAGCATATCACTTCTGCGCCTTGTACGGTGATTTTAACCTACCATAAGTAACTTCAATTCAGGTTTAGTTTCAGGAGTTTTACCTTTTAAGTCCAAAGTGATCAGATAAATGTAGGTTGATCACCAAATACTCTACTTCAAGTAATTGTTTATTAGATATTACTTTATTCAGACAAGAAATCAAACGAATAGGCTCTTTATTAAGACAATACAAATTTAACGAACGCAACATATTTAGAAATTCCAGGGTTTTGTAATAATTCTTTCGTGCATAAATATTTGTCACCAATCATAACTATCTTATAGTTTTATATATATTTAAGTTACCTAAATATAAAATTAAACTACTTAAAATATGAGTAAAAACTTCAACACTGGAATCAGGAGTCCTGCATACAGTGACAATACATAATTAATCTTTCATTCTGCATAGCAATGCAATTCATCTCACATTGAGTTTTAATACAAAATTCATTCACATTAATCTGGTCAATAAGTTTAGAAAATTTTATAGTTACTCCTTAATGAATACAAATTAATCTACAAAAGGCAGAACTCAAAATATACCCCTTAGGAAGATACAAATTAATTTCACTGTCATTAAGCCAATGTTCATTAATACACATTACATCGACAGTAGTATTATTTTCAAGGAATGCTTTCAGTTTATGTAATTTATTCTTGAGAGATCGAACATTAATATGAAACAAATATATTTTCTTTGTGTTACCTTGGGGGTTCCAGGTTTCAATAATGAAATGGTACAGAAATCAGGTATTTAAATTAAAAATTATAGATGGGGTCGCGGGCACCGAAAATGGTCTCGTTTTAAACGTAGCTCCCCATTTCCGCGACCAAGCACTTGTCAACACAGAACCCATGCGGTTGAGAGGTGCGTGAACCCAAGGGTGCACCAAGGGTGCTAGGGGGTTGGCTGATAGGAGTGGGGGGAAGGGGGGTTGTATTATTCATAGCCCCGCGACGCGAAGTGGGTCAACCATAGTTCATCGCCCGCCCACCAGGTGGCGGCGGGCATAGCCCCGTGGCCCAGAGAGGACGCGAGAAAAGGGACAAGATGGATGACCTGGAACTAGGGGCTTTTAAGGGGTGGGGGGAGGTTAGGCTCTTTGCACGTGTACTTCCAGCCCCCTTTCCCCCCCCCCCGTTTCCCTACCCTTCTCCTTCCCCTCCTCATGGCTGCCGTCTTCGAACCCCGAAAAAAAAAAAAATTTCTCCTCCTGCGGGGTCATCGACCTGGCAGGTGAGTGTCCCGCGGCCCTTTGGACTCCCGTCAGGTCACCTGGAAAAATCGATCGCAAAGGAAATAAAGTCAAACGCGAGGGAGCCCAGCGCTTTGAGCAGAACAAGCTGTTCATTCCATTACACGCGCAAACACAGAAGCTCAAAATTATTATTTTTTTTTTTATGTGTGTAACATTGGCTGGGGTGTATGTGTGTCAGTGAGGCGGGATGATAAGCGCGACGCTCGCTGGTGCTTCCAGCGCGGTATAGCCTCTAAGCGCAAGTCTCTGGACTGGCGCGCATTCGTCTCGTCGTCACAGGATAACTGTGAAATTTGAGCGGTGACCGTAACATTATATGACGGAGAATTGAAGATAAAGGTGTTATGCAAGCCCCTTAAGTGCTTTCAAGAATCTGTACTGATTGTTTTATGCCTAAAAATTACTCTGAAAACACGCGTTTTAGGCATTTTAACGCTTCTAAAAATACAGTTTTTTTTTTTTTACATGAGACGGGATATTGATTTAGTAGTACACGAACACTACAGTAACAGACCCTTTCATTGTGGTGTGTGGTCCCTCCAAACTTTCCAAGCCATCGATTCCGGCGAATTACATTGTTGGCACACTTTCCCACTACTCTGCCGCATCACCAGTGCAAAGGTTACGTCATGTCTACTGGAATGGTACTTTCATTTTAGGAGCATTACATGCTGCTTGTAGCTAATAAGTACTGACGCTGGAAACTCATCTTGTATTATCCCCCAGTTATGGGTGTCAAGAGTCCCTAATTATCTCAACCACTTTTTGTCTTCATAAAAATTGCTATCAACAAAATCCAAAAAATTCAAAATTGCGATTGAAGCCTATTATTTCCGGAACCACAGGCTATGCGACGGTTAAAGTCTCATGAGTAATGATTATAATGAAGAAAGGGAGGGGATGGTGAAAGTTGGTGAAGCATGGCGAAGGTTTGTGAAGCATGTTGAAGGATGGTGAATCATTTTGAAGGTTGAAGGAGGGTGGCGCTTCCGGACTAGAATGCTCGTTTACGTTCGCAATCCACTGAATCGTGACTTGGAAATCAGTGATGGAATCCATTTATTTTTCTTGGGGAGAAACCATGGAAATCATCTCGAGAAAATTCCGGAAGTAACACTCAGGAAACGAATCCAGATCATTTTGAAGCACTAGTGTCACCAGTGTTTATTACCAAGCGAGATTGCGCTACGATTAGACGTTGGATTCCACGGAGCAATGGCCAGGGACGTAACTAGAAGGGGTGGGGAGCCGCTATATTTGGGGGAGGGAGTCCTAAACTGGCAGAGTAATTTTTACTATGGATATTTACTTGAATATCGTAGTGTTAGGACACAAAACAATGTTAGAGGGCAGATGAACAGGTTTATTTGCATTGAAAGATACATACATGTATATCGTCAAATATTTAAAAACTTGGATTTTTCGCGTACTATCCAACTTGCGATATATTAAAAATAAAACTACTACAAATAATTACATTATTTTAACATATAAGTTGAATAAAAAAATTATAATAGTGGAATTAATATGTGGTGACAATATGAGGTGTTGTCGAGAAAGGATTTGGTTTGGTTGGTCTGAAAAAAAAAAAACCTTTTCGGCAAAGTCTTAGGTAGATTTTGAAGTACCTATTTCTTCTGGAAATATTTTGGATAATTCTATTAACTCCTGAAACATTTTAAGAACTTAATGTAGCCTACATAACATCCTATATGTTAGCCACTATTCAAAAGATTCGAAAGTTTCCTAAGCTTACGTTTCACAGTGTGTTGTTATTTCCCCATAATGGAGAATCATGCATTGTTATTACGTAGTTTCACGATGGAAGTTATAAATGTTCTGCCAGTTAACTTTACGACAGAAAAAAAGATAAGTTCTTAATTTTTGCGGCATTCGCTTCGAAAGTTGAGACCGGATATTTTTTGTTCCTGCGACTATATTTTTAAAAGTATTTTATACACCCAACCGCTCTAGTATAATTACAGAACGAAGCATTTTGCAGGGACAAGGAACTAAAAAGTTTTTTTTAATTGCACATAAATACTTTCTTCTCCTACTGTTATGTCAGCATTCTTAACGAGAGAGGGCTTACTTATAAACTCACTCATTAAACTTTACCTAACCAGACCGTAAGAAGTTTATAATTTTTTTTAGTAATATGCGCGCACTAAAGTAATGTGTATTTTAAAAGTATGTATTTTAAAGTATGAACATTGTGTCATATCAGGTTAATTTTAAAAATTGTGTAATTTGTATGCATGTGATTATTTAGTAGATGTGAATTTAATTCACAGTCTGCGAATATGACGAGTATTAAATCGCAGAAATTGTGATATAAAGAAGAAAAAACCTTTTTAACTATTAAAAACCACATTGGAAAATCAGTCACCACCAGCCTAAAACCTATAAACATGCAACATGCAACAAGTTTTCCTGATGTGCGCCTGACTTGAATGTGTGTTGACCAAGCAGTGGTCTTTTGAGGTCCTCATTAATTTTTAGAGCTTCATTTCAAAAAAAATTTACTTAGTCTCGTAGTTACTGCATACTTTAACTAAAGTGGTTTACTAAACTTCACCTTACATTTTCACGTACTAACTGATAGGTCCCCAGTGGTTGTGAATTATTATCTTTAGTTTTTGGAGGAAAATTTTAACTGTGCACAAACCACTATCACAGAATAACGTCATAATGTAGCAGGAAAGTATTTAAGGGTATGGCATACAAAACACTTTTAATCTTCTATATCTCGGTCAAAAACGGTGTTAAAAAGTGTTAAAAGTTTTATTTCAACTGTTATTTTCCCCAAGAAAAGTTTTAATTTTTTTTATATAGAACTACAAAGTACATGGCAATGTAATTCTGGGTGGTGGACAGGTAGTAAATTAATAACGTTAAAAAAAAGAAGAAAAAAAATTGCTTGATAGCTTCCGGATTGGTCCGGAGATAGGAGTGGAGAGAGGGGAAGTAAATATGAATTTAAATAGCCGAATTAATGTCGGGTAAAGGAAATGAGTTTAATTGAAATTGCACGGTCTCGCCTCCCTCCTGCGACCCGCACCTCGAATGAGATCTGGATACGCCACTGGGTTGGTGAAGGAAGGGGGAGGGGAGGGAAAAGGTAGTAGTACCAGGTCCCGCAGGGAACCGCTGAGTGTGGCGCTTGTGCCTATGTTGCTCCCAGTAGGGGATTTTGTGAAGGAGGGGGGAGAAGGGGAAGTGAGCTAGTTCACGTAGCACGGGGTTCTTGTTGGTTAGGGGGGGGGAGAGGAGGGGGAGAGCTCGCACGTGGCAAGCTGTTCGGGGTTGCATGTCCGCCATTGATAAGGTCACGAGGTGTAGGGATGGTCGCAGGTAAGAAGGGGAAGAAAAAAAAAAGTAGCAGTTTGATAAAAAGCTGGGAAAAAAAAGGGAGGGGGGGCGCTTTGTCAGAAACGCTAGCAACTCCTTCGTCGCTCCTGTCGAGAAAGAAGAAGGGAACTGGATGAAGGGGTTTTAAGGGATAGCTAGTAGCGGGACGGGAAGGTGGAAGGGTGTAAAGAGAGGGGGGTTGGGGAAGTGGCAACACGTCAGGGGTCGATGACCCTTCCTCCCCCGCAGACCATGCCGCCGTCTCACTAGTGACCCATATTCAGGCCGCCGGGTTCCTAACCTCGAGTTGCGTGTCTTGCGGTTATGCGACTGTCAGTTCCGCATTGGTTCTCTGTCTCACTCACTCCTCTGCGTCTTCAGAGCCCCGTGGGAACAGAAAAAAAAAACAACTAATTCTAAAAATAAACACGAGCACTACTAGCTTTACGTCCTTTAAGGGCGTATGTCCCGTTCTAGGTCATGATTTTAGATTTATATTAAGCACTGATCAACTTTTAGACATTTTCAATCGTTTAACTTTCACGAAATGAAAAATATATATAGTTGCATACTTTTTGCATAATTAGCTGCCAAAGTTACATTTTTAACCTTTTTGGGTTGTACAAATAAGGAGAATTTAATTTATTGCTGAACTGAAACTTTTTAGGATTAACTGCAATGCCACTGGCTACTTCAAGAAATGGTTTGCATTTCTATCACAAAAACTCATTTCATGTTTCTTGGCTGTCAATATCATAAAAATTTTGAGAATTTTGAAATGTCAGGTAAAATTAATTAATATTTTCTGAAAGAAATGAAAACCATTTCTTGAAGTAGCCAGTGGCATAGCAGTTAATCCTAAAAAGTTTCAGTTCTGCAATAAATTAAATTCTCCTTATTTGTACAACCCAAAAAGGTTAAAAATGTAACTTTGGCAGCTAATTATGCAAAAAGTATGCAACTATATATATTTTTTTCATTTCGTGATAGTTAAACGATTGAAAATGTCTGAAAGTTCATCAGTGATTAATATAAATCTAAAATCATGACCTGGAACGGGACATACGCCCTTAAATGATTAATGCGATGGGGAATTTTGATTTAATACAGTTTCTTGTACATGCGTCAGTTTTGTCCATAATATCTGTTTATCTTCATCGTCGTGTTCGTGTATTTGCTGCGTCGTCAAGGTTTTTGTTGTCTGTCTGCGTTTACTGTTATTGTTGAAACTGTCTCGTCGTTGTTAACCCACTGTGTTCGTCAGTTTTTCATTATTTAATTATTTCCACGAAATTTTTAAGCTGTCTGATATTTAAGTTCGAATGTGTTCGTCTGTGCTGACGTCATTGTTTTGTCCATAATACCTGTTTAGGTTCAATGTTGGGTTTATCTGTTTACCAACTGATTTATGCTTGTTTTCGGTGATTTTATGTTTTCATTTTTATTTCTTATTGTGCTATTTGAATTTTTCACGTGACAAACAGTGCAAAACTATGATGGCGTATGTCCAAGAAATTGTATTAAAAACAATTTACTTTGTTTGCACCTAACAGCCGGTTTATAAACGACTTTAATTTTTTTTTATAAAGCGGGATTTTATCAAATAAAGAACGGACAAATTACAACGCCTATAAGATCTGCAACACGCTCAACAGCTGGTATTCTAGAGCTGTTAAAAATCAGGGATACTGACTTTACACACATATGAAATTATTTGGGGGGGGGGGGGGGAGGAGGAGGAATTATTGATTAATAAGTAGTATTGTTGTAACTTCAAAGAAATATTTATTTCTTTATAATACTTAAGAAACCATTTCCTAGAAATTATTAAATTTGATTCAATGTTATATTTATTTACTCTGACAAAAATTTTGTAGGGATATTTTTTTTGTTTGCCATAATGGTTTTTGCAATGTGTGCTTAGAGTCTGCTTAGTTTCGAAATGAATCCGCGAAATCGTTGCGCCTTTGTGTGTAAGGCCTATCTTCCGCTGTTTCTTCGTCGTCCCGAACAAAACTGAAGTTCGCCTCTTTCTCGTGAAAATACGCTTTCAGAATATAATATAGTATTATGTATTTTCATGATTTTAAAGATTTTTAATAGTGTTTGTCATAACCAAACAAACTTTCATTTGATTTACAGTCGCCTTATATTAGACGTGCAAAAACATAACCCCTTCCCTTCCTCGAAAAAAAATGAGTGCGCGTTAGAAGTTATACTTACTTGGCATGGTAAAAAAACTAACTTTAATTTATTCATGCAAATAACTACTAGAAATAAAAGTTATAAGGGGACTGGAGTGATAGTAATAGTACGGTAGATTAAGTATAAATTCAATCAAATTAAAAAAGATCAAATAAATACTCCGTGTTAAAAATTAATATAAACATGTGTATAAAATTTATTATTCAATTTAGTAAAATAATCGAGATTAATTTTGATTAATAAAAGAAAGAAAGAAATTTGCTAAATTTATATTATAATTTATTAATTCAAAATTTTATAAAATAATATTTTAATAATTTATAGTGCAAATAAATTATACATACGGACACAACCTCACATTTATAGATACACTCGAAAATACACTCAAAAAAGTAAAAACACAATTTATATCACTAATATTCACAATAAATAAATGTTTTTAATATTATGGACCAGTATTCAATATCAGTCACTAAAGTCTAATGTATAAAAGCACATATATAATTTTTATTCGTATGTAGCCTTTTTTATATTTATTTTTATGTAGTATTTAATTTCACCCTGTGAAAATTTCGTTGCATGGTGCGCTCGAATCGTAAAAATTCACTCTCATTGTTTTGTTTTTTCCATATCACGCCTAAAGAAGTATAACCTCAATAAAGAACGAATTTTTTCGATAGTGTTTTTTATATAACTCGCCTAATCTACCTTTTACTTCTATAATAGCAAAAATAAGAGACATTAGATTCACAAATTCAGGTTGTTTGGGTGTAAGCTCGGGGTAAGTGAACAGTTTTTTCCCCCCGCATGTACGTTTGTATGTTTGGACTGATTTCATGCATACGATGTCTCCATTAAATTTAACATGACGTATTTCAGTGAAGCCTCTTATTCGTTTGTTTATACCTCGTTATTCGAGTTCACGAAAATTTTCTTTAGATGCAATTTTTTATTCCTTAGTAAATCCCCGGGGAAATATTCTAATGCAATCTACCGCGACATCCGCCCAGTGACTCCTGCGCCCTCGGATTTCCACAGAAAGAACGCATCCGTCGATAATCCGATACGAACCGAGCCGTCTGCATCCCGTCACAACGCACTCACAGATGTAATCATAATAAATGCCTCACCGTGGGGATATTTTTGTAGAACACGCAAATACGTGTGACTCACAATGGGGCGGGGGAAAAGTACCACGCTGGAAAACTACCATATTGGTACTTTTCTCTTTGGCTTCATCGAAACGGGGGATTAGTAATATAATGGAAAAATACCATAATTGCACTTTTCCCCCTTGGCTCCCCAAAACAGGGGGGAAAAGTACCATAATTCCACTACTCCCCCGAGATTCGTTGAAACAGGAGGGAAAGTACCATAATGGAAAACTACCATAATGACACCTTTCCCCCTGGCTCCCCCAAAACATATTTTTTAATTTTTCCGGCGGAGGCTCTCAGACCCTAAGAAACAAGTCTATCCAAAGTATCTACTTAATTACATTCTTGACACTGACAGACAACGCACATCGTATATCGGTGGGTCTAGAAGATTGAATTTTTTTTTGCACTAGTGCCTTATATAATGTGGATGAGCACTAAGAGAGAATTTTCAAAAAATTCATCCCATAAAGGGGTTAGTTAGGGGATGAAAGTTTGTATGTACATACACACACACACACACTAACTGCAATACCCAGCGTTGCCCGGGCTGAACACAGGGTGAAACACAAGATGAAGGTGAATTTTTTAAAATATCCAATTTAGACAGTAATAATTGTCTTCTTAGTTTGAACTTCAAGTATGAACATAATTTCTATCACTGGCATAACCTGGCAGACGTTGTTCTGCCAGTGTATATTTATTTACCTCTATATAATCTAAAAATGGATTGTTTGTACATCTCGCTTTATCTCCATATATATACATATATACATATATATACACCTCTGTTTATGTATTTATCTCTCCATATCTCTATATATCCTTCTATATCTCTCTCCTCTATGTAACTATATCTTTATATATCTCAATATATGGTTCTCTATTCATCTATATATATATATTTAAATGCTTCAGTTAGTATTATAATAAATCACATCTGACCTCCTCTTCAACAATTCTTGGTTACAACTGTGTATGCAGCGACAATGCAATGGAAAAATGGACCTTAAACATCCCTGCGAATCGAATCTGACTACCTGGGCAATCTAACTCAATACCTTGGACCAGTCCTCCTATTCTCTCTTCCCCCACATTTATTACGACTATAACTAATAAATAAAATTTTGTAAAAAAAAATTGAAGGCCTAATTCAAAATCTAAATGTTGAACGAATTATTTCGAAAATCAACGTTTCATATTTCTTTCTTCAGGTTATTACATGGTAATTAGTTGGACGTAAAGCAATAAACATAAACGCGACAATAGGTCGAAGATACTTCAAGAATTTTTTGTGCGATTTTGTGTTACTTTCTTGCTTCAACCGAAAATACATGTGCATAATTATTACTTTTTTTTAATAAACTTAACGGTCAAGGTGACCATTTGTCTAATGCTAAAAATTAACAAAAATAAAACTGAAAAAAGACTATATCCAAGGGACTACACAGTCCGGAATAACTATTTCTGTCAACTGCACTGAACAAACCACACAATTAATATTTGTGGGACAGCAACAAATGCAAGGAAGGTATCGAGTTAAATTTTCAAAAAATAGCCCATAAAAGGATATAATAACATTAATAGAATCCAAACTACATGACCAAATTCGGTGGGGATGTATTTATCGGATAGTATATGTTTTCATTACGGACACCTGAATGCACAGAAATATACGATACAGTGTAAAGTTAGGGCTTTATACAATATATATATATATATATCGTCTGTGAAATCATTAAAATAAAATCTGAGAACGAAACATATATTTCAATGATTTTTCTTTTACGTTTGCATAATATAATATTCCGTTTGTTGTAAAATGTATCGCGTCGAAAGAATTGTAGCCCCGGCCTACAGCTCGACTACCGGGGATCTACAAAAAACCTTCCACACTCCACTGTTACAGGAAAGCAAAAAAAAAAAAAATTCCAAAACGTCGCCCTTCCCTGTTGTGTGGGTTTAGGATCCAGTAACAAACAACAAACTAATAAGGTGGCATGGGAGACTATGGGGCTCGACATCTAGCAAAAAACTCTTCTTTACCCAGTGGTAACAGAATATGTTGCAACATCGGCGAAAAAAACTATATCTATTTTTCGTTCTGTTTCATAACTGCACTTGAATTTCTTTCGCCTCTATCCGCCCGCAGAGAGCATCCAATCTCGCAGAGCGATGTTTTATTCACGTCGGCGGAAAGGAAAGGCTCGGCATACGTCCTCGGGGTCTCCGTGGGGACGTGTTGCCGCGTCACTGGCCCCTTAGCCCGTGTCCTGTGATTAATTATTCGCGTCGTTCCCGGACGAAGCGACGAGAGACCATTCGCGGAGAGAGAAAGGCGAGCGCGTATGTATTTCAAACCCGATCTTCTCGAAGCGAGGCAAAAAACACTTCACAACGATTCGTTTTTTTTCGACGTGAAACGTCTTTGAAATCAACACCGAAACGTACGGGTATACCATAAACAGAAATTGTGTACCGCAAATGAAAAGGTATTTTCCGTCTTGCCTTAGAATTAACTTTGACTATTAGTTTTCGAGACGTAAGTGCGGTGTCATTATTAGAGACCTGAAAAATCCGCGGTTAAGACGACCTCCAGGATAGTCTACACATTACTCTGTACACTCGGGCAAATAACGCCAGTTCGTTGGCTGCTGACTTGTGAGTCGTCTCAACTGTTATTGCCCGTCATTCGTCACTTCTTTGGTTGAGGGGTTTCTCATCGGCCCAGAGTCGCCCAGAAGGAACAGTGAGCCAACAGCAAAAGCAGCTTAAAGGTATACGCGTATGAATTTCCAGACTATCGCGAAATGAATCTGTGAATTTTTTCCGGTCTCTAGTCATTATCTCTAACGCATACTGTCAAGGGGCGGGTGGGTTTGGCGGGTGGAGGGGAACCGCGCTGATTGGTCACAGCCGGCGCTCTCGCTCCTTTCTACTCAGCGCAGCTCGTGACTCAGACGAGACGGAGCTGTTTGTTTGTGTGTATAGTTTATTTAGATCGATCGATTGAAGCCAAAACAAAAATAATTAGACGATGCATATGTGTAAAAATGTAAAGTAAGTATTATAAGAACAACAAATGAGCCTCAGCCCGTGCAAGAGCCAGCAGCAAGTGGCTAGCAAGAGGAGGCCACGGGCCACGCACAGACGCAGAGCAGAGACACTGTCTCTGGAGCGGCGCAGAGCAGCTCTGCCGCCGCGGCGCCTGCACCAGTGGACGTAGCGAGCGGCAGAGACGTTCCACGTGCGTCCCGAGACAACCCCAAACCAATTTTTTGAATGATTATTGCAGTGAAGGAGATTGATTTTAAAAATAAACTTTTTTAATGGACATATACTCTTTAATCATTTGGTTAGCAGACCGAAGCGAAGTTTAAAACAATATATATGTAGTGAAACGGCTCCGATAAAAAAAATATGAAACCCGGGGTTGGACCTGAAGTTTCGACATAGAATTCAGTAAAAAAAGGTTCTGCCCATTTTGTTAACATTCAAGTGAACAGTTAATATTATAGGCAATGCTTACTTATGTATAGGCCATGCATATTTCGCGAAAAGATTCCGAGATTACTTATAAGTTAAAACACCGTAGCATCGACTGTGTTTCGTGATTGGGCGAGTTTCTCTCAGGCACCACGTGTACTGTCAGCACACCAATCGCAGTAATTCAGTGCGGAAGCAAAGGCCTCCTTGAGTGGCTCGGTCAAAAAAAGGGCAACGACTTCTCTCGCGGATGGCCGCCAAAATCACAAGGAAGAAACCTCTGGTGCGGGTATACCTTGTTGTTATCTTTGAAAGATTTGTGCAATGGGAGTGCATGACTTGATGTAGGCTTTTGGCGTATGTCCAAAAGCCTACATCAAGTTACCTTGTTGCAGTCTAATAGGCGTTCAGATTTATTTGCGATAAAATGCCTGCCCCCTACTTATGTGTTTCGTGAACTTTGGTTCGCGCCTGTACGCGTTATTTGGAATTTCTCCCGCGAGATGACGTGTACCGGGGAGCTGAGACGTCATACGCATCAAACCGGGAAAACAAGGCGAATCCCGCAGGTGTGCGCCGTTTATCTCGCTGGATGGTCGAGTCAGGGGGGGGAGGAGGAGGGGGAGGGGGTAAAGCGCCAGCCGAGGAGAGGACGACGGAGAGGCTCCAGCACGCGAGAGAGAGAGAGAGAGAGAGAGAGAGAGAGATAGGCGCCTCCGCACCGCGCATGCGCGAATCTCCGAGCCGCCACGCCGCCAGGGGGTCTGTCCTCTCGCCCGGGCCAGTCAGTCGTCGCGACGCCGTGCGAGCGGCGGCCGCGCGTGTCACCGGGCGTCGAGGAACCACCATCTCTCTCTCTCACACTCTCACTCTCTCATCCTCGCACCCCGCCCGCGAGTTCACCCCCCCCCCCCCCACCGTCGCGTCGTGTGCCCATCGAGAGTGCGCGCGGTCTTTTCGGATGCGGCTCGGACCCCCCGCTCCGCCGAGCCCCGGGAGTCGAACCGGGTCCTCCGCGCAGCCGAGGTGTCGAATGGGGCAGCGGAGCTTCGCGTCGTGAAGGTGAGGAGGGCTTTCTCGTGCGTTCTCTCCGCGAGCTTTCACAGGGGGCTCCTGGAGTCCGAACCCGCGACGCGCTGGCGACAGTTCGGGGAATGCGGCAGTAGGCCGAAAGATCACTAGACCGAAAGTCGTTTAGCTGAAAGGCACTAGGCCGAAAGTCGTTTAACAGAAAGACACTAGGCCAATAGACACTGGACTGATAGGCGCTAGACCGAAAGTCGTTTAGCTGAAAGGCACTAGGCCGAAAGTCGTTTAACAGAAAGACACTAGGCCAATAGACACTGGACTGATAGGCGCTAGACCGAAAGTCGTTTAACTGAAAGGCACTAGGCCGAAAGTCGTTTAACAGAAAGACACTAGGCCAATAGACACTGGACTGATAGGCGCTAGACCGAAAGTCGTTTAACTGAAAGGCACTAGGCCGAAAGTCGTTTGAACAGAAAGGCACTAGGCCAAAATACACTGGACTGATAGGCGCTAGACCGAAAGTCGTTTAGCTGAAAGGCACTAGACCGAAAGTCGTTTTACAGAAAGGCACTAGGCCAAAATACACTGGACTGATAGGCGCTAGACCGAAAGTCGTTTAACTGAAAAGCACTATACCGAAAGTCGTTTAACTGAAAGGCACTTGACCGAAAGACACTATACCGATAGGTGCTATACCGAAAATTTGAAAATTTAACATCTCTGGGAATATGTCTTTACCCTGGCAACAGACAGTTGACCGAAAGGCACCAGAGATCTAAGGTCGTTTACTCCAAAATTCTCAGTCAATTGACTTTATAGTGCCTCCTACCGTACCGTTCAGCGGGTACAGCCACGATTATCCCACTCGCCTGCACATAATCAGGCCTGCTCGTTGTTCGCTAACAAGGTCCACGTGCTTTGGCGAATCAAACGTGATTGAGTAACCGTTTCTCCTCCTCCTGGCTCACTTTAGTTAGGGGCCAATGCGTCCGTGAGATAGTCGCAGCTCTGTCGCCTAGTGCCGATTGCACGTTAGTAGAGACCGGAAAAATTCGCGGATTCTTTTCGCGATATGCTGAAATGCAAATAATTGTACCTTTATACAACTTCTGCTATTGGTTCACTGTTAACCTGGAGGACTGTGGGCCAACTATAGACCATCAGTCGAAGCAGTATCGAATCACGAGTCTCCCAGTTGAGACGCCTCACGAGTCAGTAGCCAATGAACAGGTGACGTTTGCCCGAGTATGCACAGGATCGTGGAGTCTATCCTAGAGGTCATTGAATACGCGAATTTTTCCAGTCCCTACACATTAGGGCTTGGTCACACGCATCACGCTGGTTGGTTCATCTGAGTGTCATCGCCGCTACGGAAGGGCTATTCCCGTGAGTTAGTCTCGAATTTTTTTATTGGTATTTCTTGTTATACGTTCGCGAATACTCGCCATCCTCATATTTATTAAACGTCATCTTCGAGGTGTAAAATGTCACGCGAACAATCACAATTGTCAACACTTGCGACACTTTTTACCAATGCTGGATGACTCTCAGTCAACATCTGGCAACGCAGCTTGTGACGGAACATAAATATTCCAGAGGGCTAACGTTGTATAAATTGTCATGAACATATCTTATATGATATGCTACGAAAATGAACTAACCAATATTGCAAGTGAGACAGAGCCTTAAACTGAAAAAAAAAAAAGCTGAAAAACGCTAAGTTGGTTTTCCATTGTACACTGTGTTTTTTTTTTAATTATGGTATTTGTTCCTTGTTTCGTATGCAGTTATATATTTTGAAATAAAATATTAAAATAAGTAAAGTTATTTGTTTTGTTTGTGATGCAAAGCTGTATAATTACCAACATATATTTGAATTTTGAAAATATGCATGCAATTTTGAGGGACATTTTTCTCGGGAGTGAACGTTTCGTGTTGTGTATACAATATTGTGTTTTAACGTAAAAAAAATAAATATTAATTAAAGTAAGCAGCTGACTGTGTTTGTGATGCGAAACTAAACCATGATTTGATTTTTAAAATATGAGTTATAAAACTTTGATGTAAACAGTATACGCGATAAGGGAACTTTATTACCTGGGACCTTGAGGTGTGCGGCGAATTGAAACGACAGGTGCCCTTCTTTCTCTCTCTCTCTCTCTCTCTTTTTATTCTCTCTCCTGTTCTCTCTCTCCTGCGTGGCTCTTCTCCTGGGTGAATTGGATCTGGATTCTCAACCCGAACGATCGCAGCGTCCAACAGGTGTCATCCAGCCACCAGCCGGCTGAGAGGGGCTGCCTGCCCCCCTCGTCCCGACAAAGCGGACGGGAAATCGATAACGCAGATGATGCCTCATTTGCAGGGCCAGGCATTTTTCGCTAAAAAAAAAAAAAGGGAGGGGGGGGGGGGGTTTGTCTGTAAAGTCGGTTTACGGACGATAATTTTACGCGATAACGTCATAAGAAAACATTGACGAAAAATTGCATACTTTTTTTTTTTAATTTTCAGATATTATTTACAGTTTTTTTTTGCAAAATTTAATTTAAACAATTTTTTTAAAATATAATCACTAACAAATAGTTAAAAAAAAAAGCCCGCCTTAACCTGTTTGATATTATAGAAGATTTTTCTCGCAACGGTGGTTAGGCCGGTTCTTGCACACGCTCGGCTCAGGCGGAACGTGACAATGAGTCATGCTTTTTCTTGCGTGCAGCCGGCGTTAATCGATTTATAAGACGTTGTCACGTCAAAAAAAAAAATCCGAACGCCTGTTGGACTGCAGCAACGCTTTACCCGCACCAGCTGTTTCTCCCTTGTGACTGACTGAAGTTTTGCGAGAGAAGTGGTTGCCTTGTTTGACCGGGCATTTCAGGACGCGTTTTCTTCCGCGCTGAACTGCTGTGACTGGTGTTGCAACAACCGATATGTAGGGACCGGAAAAATTTGCGGGTTCAGTGACCTCCAGGATGAACTCCGTAGTTCTACGTACACTCGGTCAAATGCCACCCACTCATTGGCTGCTGTCTTGTGAGATGTCCCAACGTAGCAGCCTGTGATTCGATATAGTTTTGGTCAGGTGTTTCTCATTCGCACAGATTCATCCAGGTGAGTTGTGAGCCAATAACAGTTGCAGCACTGAGGTATATCTATTTGTATTTTAGCCTATCGCGAAATGAATTCGCGAATTTTTCCGGTCTCTACCGATATGTACCTAAACGAAACTCACCCATTCACGACAACACAGACGAACAAAGTACACTGTACTTTTTTAAATATAAATGCAACATAAATATCCATGTAAAATTACAGATTAATAATGTTCGCAGGCTTTCACGACCATTGTCTGAAGTTGCTTGGCTTCTGGGTTGTAGCCGTGTCCTGGGCGAATAATTCACCGACGTTTCGGTTGACATTGCAGTCGCCATCATCGGGGAGCAGTTACCTACTGACTGCTCCCTGATGATGACGACTGCATTGTAGACCGAAACGTCGGTCAAGTATTCGCCTAGGACACGGCTACAACTCAGAAGCCAAGCTACTTAAAATTACAGATATTTTTAAATTTCTACATTTACATTAAAACAACTGAACCACCACAAAATAATGTTCGCAGTAATACTATAGTATTCTATACTATAGTATCCAATAGTTAAAGTTAATTGTCCCTTAATAGTTTGCGGTATTAACTGCACACGCTGATAAGCATAATAAAACAAAATTAAGTACAATTATTGAATATTAGATTATATTTTGCATGGTTTAAAGAATTACCGTTTAATGAAAATTCAATGAAAATAATAAAACTGTGCGCCAATTTTTGTAAGAAATACTCAGTATTATCTCGAAAAACGTATTTCATAAAAACAAAAGTAACCATAGCCAAGTGTTATACAGAGTTACAACATCTTTCTTGTAGTATTACAAACTACTAGCTGCCCGACCCGGCTTCGCACGGTTGTATTAATTGGGGGGGGGGGATGAGATCAAATCTCTTATTTACAGTTATAATAAAGGAAATAAAATGAAAATTAATTGATTTTGACAAAAACTTAATACTGTTTCCCGGGCTTAAACACCAATCAACATTGATAATCAGTTTATTATTAATTATAAATTATTGAGACCATTAATCGAAATAAAAACTATCATCTTTCAAGTTGGAAAAAATTACACATAAATGCCAATTTTCATCGAAATCGGTTGACTTGGTGAAGAGTTCGCTGGAAACAAACATCAGGACACTGGATATATATATATATATATATATATATATATATATATACACATTCATATATATATAGATTTCTTGGAAAGAAATGTTTTGAAAAAGTACAGAAAATTTATTTCTGTGTAAGCTGTAAACAGTAGGAGCGTACTGTGTTCGCCCGTGCGCCTCTTTGCCGCCTATGCATTTAACTATTGACTTCGCTGATTTTGGCTTGTTTTCTGTTTGTTGGCGTATTATTATTATTTTTCCTCATTGGAATTTCTCTATGACATACAGTGTAACCAGAAATGGTGAATGCAAAAAAAAATAATCTATCTTCCCCATTGCAAGAATCATTCAAAGAAAACTAATCACATTTACACAGGTTATCCCGCAAGATATTCTTACTCGTCTACACCATTGGTGAATATAGATATAATTTTGGTAAGGGGGGTTAAAATAAAATGATTTTTTTTTAAATTAACACGTTTATTCAAAAAATCTTACATTACTATTGGCACTAATACATTGATACATGGGCCTATAGTAGTAGCCAAAGTCGATGTGGCTTCTCAACGTAGTAACATTCTGTCTTCACTCAAATATTGCCAATTTCTTTATGACACTCAATTATCTACACATTATTTTCAAAACATGTCCCACGGGACCTCTTTTAAAACTCTCATCCTGCATACACATGTTAAAAACATACACCTTGCCTTCCTTGGAAACAAAACAGTAAAAAAAAATCAAATATATATATATTAACAAATTTTGTCTGTCTAACTAACTTATTTTGTGCATGGTTCTGTGCCAGTGGTCATAACTTGTGGGTTTTCCTTGCCCCAAAGTATCACACGGCAATGGTTTGTACGTTAATTTAAAAGTTCATAAAAATTCCATGCACATGATATATACACTCTTACAAGCCTCCCTCGGCCATACTTAGAATAAAAAATGCATCGATCCTGGTAGTTTTGATTGCGTTTAGGTATTGTACTACTCAGTTTGAATTGAATTATGTTTTCAATTTAAAATTATAATTTTTTGGGTATCCGTCGAAATGCTGTAATTTGCGCACTGCGCAAAGTTTTATATTAGTATAAGCATTATTTAAATGAGTTATTGTTCTGACTAAGACCCATAAATAAAATAAAAAATATTTTCGTCCGGACACACAGTAATGCATATATCAACAATTTTAAATAGAAGAGGTGCATGGTATTGGGTTTCACGTAAATCATAATCGCATATAATACATTTTCAAAAAATTCAGTCTGATGAAGTGATGCTCCAGCCGTTGCCATCGCAGCCAGAGAGATCGTTATCCGCCGTCACTCCCCAACGGAATGATTTTCACTCAGTTAATCTAGGGCGTTAACGCGTAGACTGCTTTTATTTATGACCTTCGTATCGATTACCCGTTTTCTTTTTTTACAACGCATTCGACCTTCCTGCGCCGTGTGATCTCAAGCTTCTTCGAGTGATGCTCAACGAATCAAGGAATAATTAAATACCACTCGATAAAAAAACTACGTACAAATTATGATTTTTAATATGGGCTTAACAGTTTCATAGCAAGTTTTTGAAGAGACATGCTTCAAATAGGTTATAATGTATTTCGATTATTTACTCAAATAAAAAATAAAATCATAATACAGTAATCATTGTTTGTATCGAGCATTTTTCAAACTGAGTTTTTTTTTTTTTTTTTTTTTAACTCTGCACACCGTATGTGTGCCCGGGTTAGGCGGGAGTATTAAATCCCATCTGTAATATCAGACACCTTCTGATGAATTTGGAGTGGTTTTGTTAATGCCAACGATAGACACCAGGAGCTCTGCACGTCTTTTGGCGGCACAGCCAGGCGGCTAACTTAAACGGACGAAAGTAGATTTTTCCCCCGTCGCACGTGTTTTTATTTCCATTCGGCCTCGCAAGGCCAGGCTGGCTAGCATTCGCTGTCCGTCTGCTTCGGGAACTCTCCAAGGGCGTCCATCCTTCTTCTCCTCCGGTCGCCAGCTGACGAGGGATGGCAACGATATATCGATATACATGTAATGTTCGAAATATCGATAATTTTTATATCGATATTTTTGTCCCGATAATATCGAATTCAAAAAAATTTAATGTGTATTTTTTTTTAAAACTTATCTTTAAATAAACAAAAATTGGTGTATCGAAGGCTTCGGAAAGTACATATTATTTTTTAAAATTACTATTTTTAAAATTTATTATTTATTTTTCATTATTCTCTTGTCTGCATGTCTGTTGGCTCCTTTTTTCTCTTAACATCATCAGAAGTCTATGGCAATAACAATCCATAAAAATTACTTAAATATTAAAAAAAAAACTTTGAATGAAGAAAATCTATCGAAACAAATTGAGAAGGTATTATTAAATAAGAAAAAAAAAAATGTTGATTTCACTCTTGCTTGAAAGAGATAAACTTGTACTAAGTAATTTCTGTACATTAGATCAGATGCATCAAGAACTCAATAAAACATATCCTCAAGTAATAGATTTATAATAAGTAAAGCACGGCTAGACGCTTGTGCGTCGTAATAGACCGATGCATGCATAGAAAATATCGATACTTTATCGGGGAACGATACAATTCAAAGCGATGTATCGAAAGACCGACCGCGCGTCGATGCGTTGAAAAGTTTTTGCCGTGAACGCCACAGCGAATCGCCCCACGTAGATGGTACAAGCCCGATACCCTATGGTAACCCCCCCCCCCCCCCTCCCGGCTCAACCCTCCTGGACACTCGGTGTACACAGCCTCAGGAGAGACCACGTGACCAGAAAACTGCTCAAGACTAGCGAACAGGTGTCCGTTCACGAGAAGCATTCAAGAATAGGCCGAGGTCCGATAAGTAGAGACCGGAAAATTTCGCGGGTTCAATGACCTGTAGGATGAACTCCATAGTTCTACGTACACTCGGTCAGATGCCACACACTCATTGGCTGCTGTCTTGTGAGACGTCCCAACGTAGCAGCCTGTGATTCGATAAAGCTTTGGTTGGGTGTTTCTCATTGGCCCAGAGTCATTCAGGTGAATTGTGAGCCAATAACAGAGGCAGCACTGAGGTATAACTATTTGTGTTTTAGCCTATCGCGAAATGAATTCGCGAATTTTTCCGGTCTCTACGATAAGTAGTTCCGTTTCCGTCATGCCCCCCCCCCCCCCACAAGGGTGGGGGTGGGTGGACTCCAGCCCTGATGTTTTTTTTTTTTAAATCTCAGTTTTAGAATTAAATATACATACTCGCTGTGGTTATTTTTAAAGTAAAATAATTTTTTTTAATAAACCCTAGTTTGGTCTTATATAAATTAGTAACCATAATTATACCCTGTATTTTCAGGTTAAATAACTTTCTAAAAAGGGTGACTTGATGTAAGCTTTTGGACATACGCCATTGCTAAGCTATGTCCAAAAGCTTACATCAAGTCATGCACTCCCATTGCACAAATCTTTCAAAGATAATATCTAAAAAAGGGTGTAGGTAAGAAATAACCATGCAATTATAATGTAGCACGTGACTGTAAAATTGTGAAAAGGGGGGGGGGGGTCATCTCCGATCCTGGGTCCAGGGCCCGTAATCGAATGTGGAGCCATGGTTTCCGCATTATTTTTTTTTAATTCTATTTTTTTTATAACAGTGATAAATGATGACCAACACGCTTGTTTTCAGAATTTATTTTCAGATATGAAACATCCGGTACAGTTTCTTCAAAGCACTCGGCAGACTTGCATTACACCCAGTGGCGGATCTCCAGAGGTTCACCACTCTACGGTTTCAGAATAGCCAGAGAAAAAAAAATGTCTTAAAATTACTAAATTTGTATTTAATCTACCCACACTACATATATCATTCAACCACCAGATTTTATGATTCTACAAGAAATTCATTAATTATATTAAAATATTTTATTGGTTTCAGAAACAATAATTTTTGTCGGCAATATTAATGTAGCACACAACTGTTTTTTTCGGAGGGGAGGGGGGGTGGCACATGCCCCTGGTGTACCCCCTTGTATCCGCCACTGATTACACCTTTATATATTCATTTCTCCGCCCAGTAATGATACGGCGGTGTAGCGTAGCCAGGATTTGTGTATGGGGGGTGTTATGAAGCATGGCCCCCCCCCCCCCCCGCGTATTAAAGCGGGTGGTCCGGGGGTCCTCCCCCGGAAAAATTTCGATTTTAAGGTGTAAAATAGTGCTATTTTTAGCAGTTTTCGGTACTTAAATTTAAATATTGTAATGGTAAAATTTTTATTAATTTTTAATATGAAATTTGTTTGAGTGATGAATAAGAAATTTAATTAAATATTTGGTGGTAAGGGGGGGGGGTTAACACCAACCCCCCCCCCTCCCCTGGCTCCGCCCCTGCGGCCACCGCTCAAAATGGCACGGTTGTCGTCTGCACAACGAGAAGACTGCGCGCCAGTCCAGAGCCTTGCGCTCAGAGGCAACACCAGCGAGCGTCACTGCAGCCAGATGCACTTCCGACTCGACAGGCAATAACTCAAGTCGACTCTATGTAAATATGCGAAATAATCTAGAAAAGTATTTTTTTTTACGTGACAACGTCTAATAAATCGATGAACGCCGGCTGCACGCACGAAAAAGGATGACTCATTGTCCCGTTACGCACATTGTACCGTTACGCTGTGTCCCGTTACGCTCGTTGTACGCTTGCTCCGCAGCCATCTCTCTTCCACTCGATTGGAACAACCATCGATGTGACTTTTTCGAGGCACATTAAACTTGAAACACTCCCATATTCGTTTCCTACTTTTCCTATCATCGTCCTATCCTTAACAGAATAACACAGATTGGAAGAAGTTAAATAGCAAACACGTATAAAAGTTATAGTTAAAATAATCTGTTCTGTTAAAGTAATAAACATATTTGAATTAATGAGTGCAAATAAAAGTAAATTTATAGATTAAATTGTAGATTTCATTTCACTCCTTTGTATCCATACAAGATAGTGATAATTAAATAAAAATGATTAAATTTTATTCATAAAAGTATGCAATCATTTCATCAATGTTTTGTTATGACTTTGTCACGTTAAACTATCGTTCGTAAACCGACTTTACAGACAACCAATTTTTTTTTCGAAAACAAAAAATAAATAAAAAGGTTGGAAACAAGGCTAAGATGCAACACTAATTTTAAAGTTAGGAAAATAACATTTTAAAATTCTAGTTGTTAGGTTTATTTTCAACGCTATTTTCTGTTTTTCGCGTCTAGCCATATGACATAGAATCTGTTTCTGTTTTGTACTCGTTGTTCGGGACGATCTAAAACAATACAATAACGTAATTTTTTATGCAATTATTAAAAAACAATTTCTGTACTTTTACAAGATATTCATTTGGAAACCAGTTGCCAACAAATAGTTTGCAATACTACAGGAAATATATTGCAAATTTGTACAACATAGGCGATGGTTATTTTTGCAAATATGAAATAAGTTTTTTGAGGTAATACTGAGTATTTCTTACGATAATTGGTGTATTATTTTATATTTTAATTGATGTTTCATAAAAGCATATTTTTTTAAGCCATGGTAAAGATAATAGAATACTCAACAATTTAATTTAATTTTGTTTTACTGTACTTATTAATATGAGTAGTTAATACTGGAGATATATTCAGGGAATGGTTTTAGAAGTAATGGTACTGAGACAACACAAAGCTATAATATCTATATATATTTTTTTCTATCACTCTATGTCTGGGTTGTGAGGTTATAGAGGCCCGCAAGGACAAACCAACGCTTACATTTATTATATATAGTATAGATAAGAACTAGCGTATTCGAATGCAACGTTGTGTAAAAATCTCAAAGCAATCGGTGATGAACTTTCTGAGATTTAAGGAACGAACATTTACATTTTTTATTTATATAGATTTTGCGTTCTTGAATATTTTTTTCCCCCGTGAAAAAAAAAAACAGTACAAAACTGCAATGGCTGTACGTCCAAAAAATTTTTTATTTAATCAAAATTACAGGGATCATTTAATAGTCCGGTCAAATTAGACTAAAAAATAGGGGTGAGGTTACGAAAATTCCCACTTGGCTGAAAATTCGTAGGATTGTCCAATACATTATTATAAATGAAATGTGAAAAGTCCTCGTCGATCCGGCACGTGCAAAAAAAATTTGCTCGGGGTCAAATGGTCACAAAAAACGGTTTTTTTTCTCGCGATTTTCAGCAAAACGGTAAGTTTCATCATAACATTAGCTTGGACAAAAATTGTAGATTAGATAATTATCTATAAAAATGTCTAAATACTTTTTTTTTTTCCTAAGAGCCACCGTTTTTGAGATATAACGTGTCTGGACAGTTGGCGAGCCGCCCCTGGCCATAGCATGCTGCCCTCTTCCCCCGCAGTCTCCACCCCCGAGCTGCTGCATAATGCATACGCGCGGCGGATAACCATTACTCATAACACGGTCCTTCCCCCACTCCCAAGTCTTCCAGTACCACTCTCGAGTCTTCGACAATCTCAGCCCACGCGAGCGCATTTCAACGAGACAGAAACTTCCGATCACTCTCTCGCCGCTATCTTTTTTGAAGTTGAACTATTTTCCTTGGGGGGGGGGGGGGGGGCTAAAATTCCCGAGCGTCACGAAAATTCCGATCGCGCGAGGGGAATGGTTAGGTGCGTGGTGGGGGAACCGTTAAACGAGGAGACGGCAGGGGAGAGGTAGAAATTACGCAGCATACTTGAACACTTGTATAATTCGATACTTTACACTTTTCGCACTTGCATACTTGCGCAAAAGCATAATTTGGCGCTCGCATATTTGCATATGTATTTTTTTTTTAAATCTGCGACTTCAGCCAAAGAGAATTATCTTTCCTCACCATCAACTCCCACTTTTCCCTCAATACCATGACATTTTGGTTTGAAGTAGGACATAACTACAAGCAGCTAAGCATTACACTAGAGAAATCACAGCTTTAATATGTTAAATTAAAATAAGTATGTGTTTTATTGATTTATTTCAATTTTTTCGTAGCTATTTCGTACTGATATTGCGGGCCACTGCACAAGACTTGTTGAGCCATGGTTTGGGCACAAGTGAAATAAACAATGCCATCGCATAATTTTTTTTAATGAAATTCTAAGTAAATTTTTACGTATAGTGTATTTGAGACCTGCAAATAAGGAAAACCAAAATGATCTACAGCACTGAAACGTTTCACTTTGAAATTGTATGCTACAGGCTATATTATGACAGTACAAAGTTTTTCTCAGATAAAATATTTATTTTACTTAGACTTACAAAATCCTAAGGAGTAATTGAGAACTTTTACACTTAAGACTAACACTATTTTCTGCGAGAATTTACAATTATTTTGAAATAGGCAGTTATACTGAATTTAAACCTAAAGGATTTCAGATACATATATAATATAATTAATTCTCTTTATTTGCAGGTATTAAAAATGTTCTAAGAAAGATGTTATCAGCAAATCATTCGAATAGATGCTAATGCTTTTTTATTTTGTAAAATACAAATTATTTAAAAGATTCTTTAAGTTGAATAAATGTGTCTGCTAGATGTTAAATAATGAACTGAAAAGAAACCAAACGCTAACAAACTTTAAATCAAATATATAAGCTACTTTACAACCACACTTTGCTACCAGAACCTCGCTCTGACACCACATTTATCTCACCAGCTCATTTCGATTAGGTACAGGCAGAGAAAAAAATTCATTTCTGTTACTGATGACTTCTGTAACTCTTAAACTACTTGTTTATTTATTTTTATTTTCTGTGCAGGAATGCCTCTACGATGACGATTGTGGTTAGTTGGCAAGAAAAGAAGTATAAAATCACACTTGTTTTATTAACACGACAGCTGTAGTGGAGTGGTAAATAGACACGGGGACCTATTTTTCGGTAAACGTAAAAAACGTTAGCACCTAATACATCAAATGTACGTGCCATGTTTAATGATATTTAAAAAAAAAAATTTAAAATATCTTGCAGTGTAGTTAAACTTGCATTGCTATAAATGTTGATTTGTTGGTTGATAATTGTATAACTTATTTTTATTTTTATGAATTGTAATCGTTACTATGGAATTTTAAACTGTTACAGATAAGGAACAGTATTTTACTAAAGTTTAAGGTTAAAAAAGGGGGATGTCTGTAAAGTCGGTTTACGGACGATAATTTTACGTGGTAACGTCATAAGAAAACAATGATGAAAAAATAGCATACCTTAACCTGTTTGATATTATAGAAGCTTTTTCTCACACGGTGCGGTTGGCCGGTTCTTGCACGCTACGGCTCAGGCGGAACGTGGCAATGAGTCATGCTTTTTCCGTGCGTGCAGCCAGCGTTCATCGATTTATAAGTAGAGACCGGAAAAATTCGCGGATTCATTTCGCGACATTCTGAAATGCAAATAATTGTACCTTTATGCAACTTCTGCTATTGGTTCACTGTTAACCTGGAGGAGTGTGGGCCAACTATATACCCTCAATCAAAGCAGTGTCGAATCACGAGTCTCCCAATTGAGACGCCTCCAGTCCATATTTATAAGACGTTATCACGTAAAAAAAAAAGAATTGTAAAAAGGAATTCGTAAACGAAACCCAAACCAACGTACGCCACGTGACGTTGCGGTTGAAATGTTGGCGTGCTCGTGGCTTCTCGGGGAAGGGGCAGAGGGGGGGGGGGGGTGGAAGGGGAAGCGTGGGTTTGTTAGAGAGCGGCGCGCAAGGTTACCGAGAGACCGCGTGACAATGAGACGAGTTTACATCGTTCTACTCCAACCGCTGAGTTTTAAAATGGACCACGCGGTTAGACCACCTTCCGCGCGGGCGCAAAAATAACCCCCCGCCTCTCCATTTCGCGGCCGGGGGCCGATCTGCGTTTCACCGGCAAGAGTCGGTACGTCCGAAACGTTCCCACACAGAGAAAAATGTTTGTTTGAATCAAACAAATATTTATTTATATATGGCGAAACAAATATTTACTTGGTGGAACAAATATATTTTATTAGTTTAACCAAACTCGGTAAGTAACAAAAATAATTTGTTACACCTAACCAAATATACATTTGAGTTGACAAAATCATTTTGTTGGGTCAACAGAATCTTTCCTACTACAAAATGTTTGTTTGAATTAACAAAATATATCTACTTCGCCATATATAAACAAATATTTTGTTGAGACAAACAAACCTTTCTCTCAGTGCAGCAG